>NC_056743.1:1563313261-1563970761 GCF_019279795.1 Protopterus annectens | reverse complement strand
GCTATCCATCTAGTGATATATGGGTTAATCCACAGCTGTAAGAGTTTGTTGATGATACTTGAGTAGGGGATTGTGTTGAAAGTCTTGGCTAAGACAAGATAGGCAGTATGCACTGTTTTACATTCATTCAAGGCTTTGGTGATGCTCTTGAAGAAGTCTACCAGGTTTAGTAAGCATAATCTACCCTTAATGAGGCCAAACTGGGTTGGGTTGAGAGTTTGAAGGTTGCCTATGCCCTTCTTGATAAGGTCCATGACGATTCCATGGCCTTGCAGATAGGTCTGGTTAGGCTTTTGGGTCTATAGTTCCCAGGGTTGGTTGATGGACCCCCTTTGTGCAAGGGGATTACAATTGCTGTTCTCCACTCTGCTGGAACAAAGCCAGTGCTCAAGCTATAGTTAGAGTGCCAAGTGGATCTGCTAGGTCATGTTTTAGGTTGTTTAGTAAGCAGCCTGGGATGTTATCGGGTCCCATAGAGGCTGTGTTTTTGGCCTTGGAGAGCACAAATATGACATGCACATTGGAGATTTTGGGGAGAGGACAAGTGTCGGGTATGCTTTGAAGTATTGCTGGTGGGGATAGGGGATGTGAAGTGTGTGCCAAGTCTGTCAGTAAACAGGCTGGCAATTTCCTCAGGGTCAGTGTGAGTGGTATTATCTACTATGAGATCGGCCCATAGGTGGTTATTCACTTTTAGATTTAGAACATAGCTATAGAATGCCTTATGTTTGTCTTTATCTAGGGAAGGTAATTTAGCCTTATAACTAGTTTTAGAGGACTTTACCAGATATCTGATTTGCTTGTTCAAGCTGTGGAGGATATTCTTTTTCTGCTGACTATGTTCCCTCTTGCTCTTAGATATCAGTTTCTTCCTTTTGTTATATAACCTGTTTGTAATCAAGGCCCACCAGAGTGGCTTATTTTTATGTGAGGACTTGGTTTTGATCCTGTCAGGTACAACAGAGTCAATACAGTTGTTTAAGTGGCTGGATGTTTGTGTACTCCTCTGCATAGAAATCATTTTTGGCTGTGTTAACTATTCAAACCATTGCTTGGTAGGCTATAGTTTGTTTTGGAGAAGTTTCTCATTTTTACTGGTCTTGTGGAGGTGTCATGTCTGATTGTTACTTTGAATGAGACAGATTTATGGTTTAACCTTACTAGGGAGGGGAGAACACAGGGGGTATTGCAATGACCCCCAATATTAAGTCCAGTTCATTTGAGCCCCTTGTGAGGGTGCAGACTAACTGTTCCAGGGCATTTGTATTAACAGAGTTCAGGAATCTCGGGTCGATTGAGCGTGTGCTTATGTACATCACCCACTTGATAGAAAAGGATAGTTGAAATCTCCCATGACCAAAGTGTTTGTGTAATGAATGACTCAAGCAAGTCCAGGTAAGTAGTGTAGTTTTCATGGTTCATGCTGGGGGACCTGTAGCTAGCAATGATATAGTAGGGTGTTTTACCTATAGTTATTTGGACCCAGAGTAACTCAAGAGAGTCTTGAGGTGTATTTGGAATTAATGAAGATGGATACACCTCCACCTTTAGTTCTTTCACACTCATTTTAAAGTCTGAACATGTGGAAGGCATTGCGGCCTTACACTGCTGGGGTGCTATCTATGGATTTGAACCAAGTCTCGGTGACCGTACAGACATCAGCATCTTCCAAGGTGGGGAGTGCAGTTTCCTGTTTAAACAGGTATAACTTTCAGTTTGTCTGTAGTGGATTTTTTTTACATCAGAAGTTTTGTTGTTTTGGTATTGTCTAAAAAAAGCACTACAGGAGAGGCAAGCATCTTTGCTATTATTTGAAAGCCTAGAAGAGATAGGTGAAGACCATTGCTAGCAAAAGAAGTGTGGTCTGTCAACCATGTCTTCCCAAGCCTAAAGATACTGGCTCCCCCTGGAGTGACACCAGAAGCTAAGCCAATTGCTGAAGTCAATAATTTTTTTGTTTACATTGTGGCATCATCCTGGATGAAGGTAGAATGCTGCTTAGGGCTAGTGACATACCTGACTTGGACACATCCTTTGAGAGTTCAGTCATGTCTCTCTTCATATAGCCCAGGGAGGTACATCTCAAGTCATTCACCACAACATGTACTATGGCAGAGTCATAATGGTAGTTGTTGAGTGACATAAGTGAAAGTGTGATTTGATGGATCCTGGCACCTGACAAGCAGCTAACCATGACCTTCTCCTTGTCCAGTCTGGTGAGGTGGACATTTGTATTTTTCACTAAGTAATCTCCTATGACCAGGACATTTGGTTTTGAGGTGTTCTGTCTTAGAGGCTTATTCACTGAGACACTGGTATGTGTGTTGTTATGAGTAGTAGATTTTGGTCACACTGTAGTATGTGTGAGTTGTTTGCACTTGGGAGGTTTCTGGTCTTTTGCTAGGCTTTTAGTGAGTACCTCCATGTATGTGGGTTTATGCGTCATGACTATCTTGTGCGAGAGGAGAGGTGTGTGTGCTGACAACCTGTTTGATGTCTTGTTTATTGTTACATGAGAGGACTGATTCCAGTTTCATAGTATAGTTACATGTCTCACATACTGTATTTGTTTGCTGCATGAGCAAATGGTTGTCAGTATACATCAGGCAATTACTAAATTGCCTCAGGATGTCCATGTCAATCAGGTTGGTTGGAGAAATGTTGGAAAACTGACTGTCCATTGTAGCAGGTTAAACAGTAAATACTATCAGGGTGTGGGCAAGTTAGATCAGTTTTTGCTCTAGCAAAGGGACTTATTCTATTCAGGATTACGGATTAAAAAGTGTGTCAATTCTGCTCAGTGCTCAGCTGAGTTGCCCTCAATATAGCAGTGTGCAGCTGAGTTGCCCACAGTGCAGCAAGGAAGCCTTGGATGGTTCCACTGACTGCTCTCTAGGGAAAAAATTATATCTAGGTGTTTGTATCTATACAGGGCACTACTAACCCCTGCTGTGCAGTGCACAGCTATGCAGAAATGTGAAGATTAAATACAAATTAATTTAAACAGTTTTAACACAAACTACCAATAGGTAAACCCATGCAGACTCCTTTTCCAGCAATTCAAAACTCATATCTGTCCTGAGCTACACACTTCAGCCAAAAGGGTGCAGGGAGGACCTCTTAATGTAAGAGGGATGCTTGTAATGCTCAGGTGATGCCAAACAGTCTAGACTCAGCAATTCTGAATCTGGCCTATGCTATTTAGGGTAGTAGTAGCAATGGTAGAAAGTGCAGAATGAAGCAGTCACAGCAACAAAAAACAGCAACAATGAAACAGCAGTTCAATAAACTACAGTTCACAAAGTGCAATACATGCTTAAATTATACTTATTTTTAAAAAATTTCAGTGGATGCCTTATATTTCTGTTCAGATGCACTCCAGACCACTAGCTAACAATGCCAAACTCTGAACAGCTCCAGTAAATTGTGTAGACCACAAACCTTCGTAATGTAAAATAACTGGTTTGGAGCCCAAGTGCTTAAACCAGAACTAAGACACTTTCAGAATAACAGACACAATAAGCCTTCAACCAGCAATTCCTAGCTCAGAATGGTGTAGGCTATCCTTTCCTGCCACACGAGTTTAAACCACAAACCTTCTTAAGGCAAAATAACTGGTTTGGAGCCCAAGTGCTTAAATGAAGGCAAACACACTTAGAAAAACAGCAACAATAATCGTCTGGCAATTCCCAGCTCAGAAGGGTGGAGGTTACCCTCTTCTCCCACAGGAGTGTAGACCACAAACCTTCTTAATGTGAAATAACTGGCCTGAAGCCCAAGCACTTATACCAGAACTAATGCACTTTTAGAATAACAGACACAATGAGCCTTCAACCAGCAATTCCCAACATAAAAGGATGCAAGCTACCTTGCCTGCCACAAGAGTGTAAACCACAAACCTTCCTTATGTACGATAATTGGTTTGAAGCTCAAGTACTTAAATCAAAACTAAGAGGCCTAGAATAATAGTTACAATGTAATCAGGCTAGTAACAAGCAGTAATAAATGCAGCAAAATAAATGCAATGGAGAACTATAAGAACAAGCAGCAAAAAGCAAAATAAAATAATAAAGTTGGAAGAAGCACAGATATAGTAAAAGCAGCTGATAAAGTGTATGTTTTTTTAAGTATGTGGGAAGGGGGAAACAAGATAATTCAAGTTTAAGAGATTAAGGGGTAGGTTTTCCCAAATGATCTCTTAGTACTCAGTGGAATGAGCTGATGAGATGGGGTTGGGAGGAGTGTCCAAAATTAGATTTATAGTAGGGGTGGGCAAGTCAAAAGCCATCAAGTTTAAAAGTACAAAAATAGTTGGGCAGGTAGGTGGGAAAAGTCAAATGCAGACAGAAATCAGCAACAGTCAGTCAGAGAACAGTATCCAAGCCAAACTCTCCAGTTAAATACGCCTCCAAATATTGCTAGTTAAATGAGGAAAGCTAGTTCTCAGCTCCTACCACTAATTAGCTAGATGTTATTCACTGTCTGCAAAATAATTATTTTCTATCTTTTCTAACTGAGCCTAGCCAGGACCTCTTAAAACTCCAAAAGAACAAAAAACTCAAAACAAAAGAAATCAAAATCAAATGCAGACAGAGATCAGCAATACTCAGGCAGAGAACAGCAAGCAAGCCAAACAAGCAATCTAGACACACACAAATCCAACACAGACTGTTACACGCATACACGCTTGCACATGCACACATACAGCACCACTTACCTACTACTCTGCATCTCCCTGCTCAGATTAACTTCATTAAAATGTATAAGTGAATGTCAAAAAATACTAGTCTACACTTTCATATTTTCTTCTTTACTCTTTTGGGACACTTGCATAGTACCAACATGTCTGTCATCCGTACTATGCAAGTATCTTCACAGAGCAGCCAATTGGGCTGAATAATGGGTCTCCTTAAAGGCTATGCTTACTGACCATTGTATTTGCATGCAGGTCTGAAAAACCTCATTTGCCAATAATAAGGGGTGGCACTATTGAGCAATGACTTCTCTATGCCTCTGAAAAGGTTTGCCTCCCTCATGCAGTACACAATCTGACTACGATCCTGATCATGGATCTCCTACCAGCAATGACCTCCTATGACTAACAGTAATGGGGAGTCCAACACTGAGGAGCTGAACTCATTATCATTGACTTTTCTCTCGAGGAGATTTAGGAAGAACAACGTTTCCAATATTGTGACACTAGGAATGTATTCCAAAGAGAAAATAATGTAGATGCCTTGATTCTATTGTTTTTCATTGCTGTGATAAATTAATTTTATAATATAATACTTACGCAGGAATTATTTCCACTGTAATTTGATTAGTGTTTTGCAAAGTTTGGAGTCAGTAGTGCAGGGTTAGGTCTGAGTCTTTTTCAGGAAGGCCATGGTGTGTCTGCAAATACTCAATCCAAAAAGAAGTTGACACAGACAAGACCACAGTATCCAGTTCAGAAACTTTACTAATTGTGCACATAACACAAGCACTTTCACTACATTAGCTTCATCAGGTGTATAAACAGCACAATAAAACATAGAACTTAAATAGCACTAAAATCACAATAACATTTTGGAAGGATAGCCTAGTACCTACCTATGAACCTATGAACCTATGAACATGATGCATTCCAATCAAAATTTAAAAGCACATAGCATACTTTCCATCAACACATACAAATATATGTAAAACATTTTTTATTGCATAAAAATTCAAACATACTTGTACTAAAACCATAATCCACTAAAAAACTCAAAATTATCTCCTAAGGGGTCTACTTTTAAGCTGGGGAGTGGGTCTAAGGGGTACGTACTCATTGAGGCCATGCCCTGAATCACCTCTCATCCTGACAATCCAGGTAGATTCTAAATCTTCTGTTTTACTGCACACATCACCTAGCCTAACACTCTCTACTATTCTACCAATAACAAAAAACTTAAACGTGCATAGAATCCGTATTTATAATGTGCTTAGCAAGTGCATTAACCTTATTCTGCTTGCTTATATTATAAACATGTTCCCTTATACATTCTTTAAGTGTTCTATTGCTCTTTCCTATATAGAACGTCATACATTTTTCACATTGAGCAAGATATACAACATGCTTAGTATGACATGTAGCATGTACCTTAAATGTATATGTTGTTTTTCTGATCAGGATGATAAAATTCAGCACTGTTGTCAATACAAGCACAAAAGTTACAGTGGCCACATGGTCTGGAACCAAAGTTACTGTCCTAAGCAGAAGTCTTCCTAGGATAGCACAGTCTTCTTTTTAAAGACTTAGTATTCCTAAATTGAATTCTAGGTTCATGATCAATAAACCTTGCTATCTCAGGATCAGTAATCAAAACCTTTCAGTGCTTCCGAATAATATCCACATATCGAGATACATCACTAGTGTAATTCAAGGGAATTCTTAACTTCATATCTTTGCCAAGGCCACTCTTTCTTTTATCTATACGTACTCTTCCTTCTGAGAAATAGGGTTTAGCCTGGGCATGCCTCAAAGCTACTGCCTTATTATCATTTGTAGAGATGAACTGTTCACCATATCCTCTCCCTCTCATGTTTTCTACAGCTACATCTACCTGTGCATGGAAATATTCCTGCCTAACATTCAACCTAGATGCCCTATAAATATGGTTGCATACCACATTTCTAAAAACATAAGGAGGATGTAGACTGTCTCTATGCAGCAAGTGGTTCACATAGCATTCTTTCCTATGGATCTTAGTAAAATGTTCTCCATCTTCATTCCTTGCAACCACCACATTCAAAAACTCAATCTCATGGGGTGCTAATTTTGATGTAAACTTTAAAAAAGAAGTACTAGCATTCTCATAGTCTTGAAACTTCAAAAAGATTTCAGCATCACCCCCCCACTACAAAATAAAAAGATCATCTACAAACCTGCGGAAAAAAAGAATATGACTACTCAATGGTCCATTCAATACATGCTCCATTTCCCAAATTACCATAACTGCATTGGTGTAGCTATTGGCACAGGATGTGCCCATAACTACGCCATTGTATTGTTTATATGCCTGCTGTCCATACAAAAACAAATTGTGCTCCAGCACAAGTTTTAATAATTTTACAATCAAATTTATCATGTGTTCACCATATCCAGCATATTGCTCTAAAAATGTAATAATACTGGCAATTGGATATCACCGTAAATAAGGAAACTATGTCCATAGTGGCTAGCAGAAAATCTTTGTGCGTGCTCATGGAGACATAGCTATATAAGTCATTCAAAAATGCTCGCTATCTCTTAATACATGCTTCAAATTATCCAGCACAGGCCATAAATGCTTCTCTATAAATATTGAAGCAGGTTCAGTGCCCCAGTTCCTACCCGAGACAGTAGGTCTCATGGGTGGGTCCACACTGTTCTTATGCAGTTTAGGTAATCCTTGTATAAATGGAACTGTAGGTTTGTCAACAACCAAATAACTAAAAAGCTTACAATCTATTAAATTCAGTTCCAAAAGACACTGCATCAATATATACACATCATAAATGGTGCTATTCACCTGCACATGAGATACTCTCTCATAGAATCCATCTTCATCGATATATCTAATCTTGTCTAACACTACAATTGACCTGCTTTATCGGCAGGCCTAATGACTATATCCATATTATTTTCTAGGCTTCTAAGAGCCTCATTCTCCTTTTAGTCAGATTAAAATGTTCTTTTCACTATATGGGACTGTTTTATCAAACTCCATGTCATATATATCTTGTATGCACAACTTTTCAAATGCTATCACTAAAGAATTTGGCTTAGGTATAAAACCACTTGGTTTCGAAAAAACACTGTTATTAACATCAGTCGCATCTTTATTCACATCATTGTATAACAACTTAAGTGTTAAATTCCTTGCAAACATTTTTACATCATAAATAAGTATGGAACCTATCTAGTCATGTGTTATCTGAGTATGAATTTAATGTGTTGCAAAGGGGTCTATCTTTTATACCTGCCAGTAAGTCTGATTTTACTGATGTTAGTTATGATGTAAAAATCTGAGCCTTTGTTAGTGATAACTTTTTTGCTCTCTAATTTGTTGAAAACATTCAGTGCTTAAAACATTAACTGTTTGAGATTGTTTTAATGTAGAATAAGGGTAAATAATCAAGGAATATGCATATCTGATTGCAAATTATTTGAAAAAGAAAGATATACTAAAACAAGCTTTGGTTATTTGAAGTCTATGGCAAGGATTCACGAAGCCTCTGTGTAAGAGGTATAACTCTTACACTGAGGCTGCAGTTAAATGGAGTGATGTCAGCATGCTTTGCATATTCATGAGAGCATGCTGAATCACACCTAAGTCTAACACGGTCCGTGTAAGACAGTAGGGGGCGTGTCTGTAGGCTGAGCCCTGCAAGCGGACACACCCCCAGAAGTGTAAAAGTGCCCAAAGTAAACACCCACAACAGAGTCCACGGAAATGTGAATAAACACAACACAACACATGCCCCCACAGACTATGAACATAAAATATATATAAATGAACATGTTATATATTTTTTTTAAATTGTAAAAATGTTTAACCGTCAGTGCTTTCGTTATTGCGTGCCGTAAGCGCAGCTACAGTTAGCAGTCAGTGGGAAAGCATATAAGAATTAAATATGCAAAATAAGCCAGGAAGTAATGGCGTAGCGGTAGAGATGTTGGCTGAAGAGCAGGCATTCATGGTTCGAGCCCCCACAACACCAATTTTTTTTTTTCAAAATAAGCAGGAAACAAGTCCCTGACAAATATGTACACATAAAACCACAATTTATGTAAAATGTAATGAAATAGCCCATTTATATTGAAGACATGTGAGGTAACAAAAGAAGAAAAAATGCCAAATGTGCTCATAGCTGAGCTACAGTTTAACAGAGTGAGTGCATGTGCCCGTAGATGAGCAGTGGTTTAACTGGTGCAAAATGAGTGACCGTAGCTGAGCAGTGGTCTAACACGCTAAATCTGTGTGCCCCTAACTGAGCTGAGCGTAATATGCGTGCCGATAGCCAAATGAGGCTTAAACTAGCGTACCCCGTTTGCGCGGAGCTGCTCACCGTGCAAACGAGCTAATCGACGGGCAACGTTGAGCAAGCCATATCAAAACTGCCTTTACACAGACACACCCCTCAGCATGCCTAGACAGTCATGAAAAATAAAAAGCAGTGGCCAAATTGGAACACAGGATACCATACACCATAGTCAAGGTACAGAACAGTACAGAACGGTACAGAAAAAAAAAATCTTGCTTTTTTCCCACTTTTCTGAGAGTTAAAAAAGTTCAGTTACAGGCTTGCTGTTCCTGAACTGTTTGAAAGTTTCTGTGAGGCCATTTTTGCTTGGGCTGAAGGAGGGTCTCTCTGTTGATCAGTGGCAGTGACTAACATTGAGCAGCTTCCCTGCCCCCCATAGAGGTGGTTACTGACTTGAAACTGTAGTTTTATTGGCCACTAGGGGTCATTTTCATAACTCCTTCATCTTCCTCTCTTAAAACCTAGTTGCCTTGTGGTTTGGGTGTATTTTCAGGCTTGTTGGCTGTTGGTGAAGCACCCTCCAAGAGGAAAAAATGCTGAGAGAAGAAGGGAGCCACTTTTGAGATTTTAAGCATTTTTTCTCTGTTTATTTGCTAAGTTTTTCTGCATAGCTGCCTAGCTTGAGCATTTTCTGGCTTGTTAAACTTGATTTCTGTATTAGTAGCTGTATTTAGAGCACAACCAAAAGCTGTTTGCTGAATTTCCTGTTTGCACTTAATTTTAAATCGTTTTTTTCTTAAAACTTGCATATTTTCTGTCCTTGACCTAGCACTCTTGTGTGGGGTCATTTACTGCACTGTTATAACTTGATATTACTTGTGAACCTCTGCTATCTCTGTAAAAACAAAACAAAAAAAAAATCTTGCTTTTTCCCACTTTTCTGAGAGTTAAAAAAGTTCAGTTACAGGCTTGCTGTTCCTGAACTGTTTGAAAGTTTCTGTGAGGCCATTTTTGCTTGGGCTGAGGGAGGGTCTCTCTGTTGATCAGTGGCAGTGACTAACATTGAGCAGCTTCCTGCCCCTGTAGAGGTGGTTACTGACTTGAAACTGTAGTTTTATTGGCCACTAGGGGTCATTTCCATAACTCCTTCATCTTCCTCTCTTAAAACCTAGTTGCCTCATGGTTTGGGTGTCTTTTCAGGCTTGTTGGCTGTTGGTGAAGCACCCTCCAAGAGGAAAAACGCTGAGAGAAGAAAGGAGCCACTTTTGAGATTTTAAGCATTTTTTCTCTGTTTATTTGCTAAGTTTTTCTGCATAGCTGCCTAGCTTGAGCATTTTCTGGCTTGTTAAACTTGATTTCGGTATTAGTAGCTGTATTTAGAGCACAACCAAAAGCTGTTTGCTGAATTTCCTGTTTGCACTTAATTTTAAATCGTTTTTTCTTAAAACTTGCATATTTTCTGTCCTTGACCTAGCACTCTTGTGTGGGGTCATTTACTGCACTGTTATAACTTGATATTACTTGTGAACCTCTGCTATCTCTGTAAAAAAAAAAAAAAAAATCTTTTTTCCCACTTTTCTGAGAGTTAAAAAAGTTCAGTTACAGGCTTGCTGTTCCTGAACTGTTTGAAAGTTTCTGTGAGGCCATGTTTGCTTGGGCTGAAGGAGGGTCTCTCTGTTGATCAGTGGCAGTGAATAACATTGAGCAGCTTCCCTGCCCTCCGTAGAGGTGGTTACTGACTTGAAACTGTAGTTTTATTGTCCCTTTTGGGTCTATTCCTGCTTCTTTTCAGCCCCTGCTATCAAGCACGCTTTAACGTGCTTTAGCACGATTTAGCGCGGAGTTGCCACTAGAGCAGCACCGGGCAGCGCTGGTTAAACAAGGTTAAACTCTTTCTGGCTCCAGAAAGTCTGTTCTTCAATTTTTCCCTTAGAACTACTCTGTTAGGAACCTAAACAGTTTACACCTAACTAAAAAGTGCAGCACTTGTTCCAAATAGCTTTCTCTTCTCAAAAAGCTCAGCACTTGTCTTATAAGCATATCCCTTGTCTTATAAGCATTCTCTTTGCAGGTCAAGCACTCCTATATTATACAAATCTCTCACTAGCAAAACCCCCAGGAGTGCCCACTTCCCTGCTAAGCCCACTACTTTTCTGTCTCATACCAACTCATAATTCTTTCTAGCATGTCGAAGGGTCAGATGCTGGCATCCTCTCCTGCCCAGTTGGTGAATCTGGGAATTCTGAGACAATGTTACAATTGCCTCATGTACACGGACAACCCTCTCCTCCTCCCACGTAACACTAACACTTGTGAGAGATGCAGCTATTTAGCCAGACTGGAGGCTGAGCTCTCTCAACTCAGGACTGGCAAGACCAGGCAGGAGGAGAAGGCAACTACACACACCACAATACCAGTCTCACATAACTCAACCACACCACTGAATCAAACACATAAACACACTAAGACATACTCGAGGCTCTGAGCTAAAATTTACCTAAACAACAGAGGCCTCCAAAGCAGACACCCAAGCAACTGCAAACTCAATACACCACACAAACAACACATAAACAACAAAATCAGTGTGCAAAGCAGTCACTGCCCTTAAGGCCAAATACAACACCAAACATACTTGTCATAGGTGACTCCATAGTCAGACACACTGATGTCCCGCTCACCAGACTGAGTAAGGAGAAGGTCACAGTAAGCTGCCTGTCGGGTGCTAGAATCCACCACATAACGCAAGCACTCAGGTCTCTCAACAGCAGGTACAAGTACGACTCAGTCATTCCCCACGCTGGTGTCAATGACCTGAGACGTACCTCCTTGGACTACATGAAAAGAGACATTGAGGAGCTCTCTGATTATGTAGCTCAGGCAGGTATGACCCTGACCTTGAGCAGTATCCTACCTTCACCTAGAATGATGCCACAATACAGTGATAAGATGATCAGCTTTAATAAATGGCTTAAATTCTGGTGTCATTCAAAGGGGATCCAATGTCTGTCTGCCTGGGATGACATGCTGGACAAGCCACGCTGCTTCGCAAGGGACGGCTTGCACCTGTCAACCCTAGGCTTCCGGATATTGGCAAAGGCTCTTGCCACCCCCATAGTGCCTTTTTTAGGCAAGGCTCAAATTCTAAACCTACCACCCTAGAACACAAAAAAGAAAAAAAACTAAGGGTAATGCTGCCCAATGCCAGAAGTCTCAATCTCAAGATGCACGCACTCGAGGCCCTTCTCAGTATGGAGAACATTGATGTCTATGCTGTGACAGAAACCTGGTTCAAGGCTCCTGAGAGCACCCCAGCACTATCAGGTTTCACCTCATATCATGCGTTCCGACCCCAAAATCCGGACAACACCAAGAAAGGAGGGGGGGTGTCCATATTCATAAAGGACACCCACACCTCAAGGTTGGTGGCAACGCACGATGCATCGGAGACCATCCAGATGCAATTAACCATAGGCAAGACTGCTCTGCAATTTGTAGCATGTTACAGGCCACCCTCTCAAACTCAGGAACCTCACATGGCCTTCCTGAAAACATTGGAGGGGTGAAATGTATCTCCAAACACCATCATACTAGGTGACTTCAACTACCCTAATATAGACTGGGAACACTACTCAAGCCCAAACACTCTAGCCCAAAGGTTCCTGGAGTTCATAAACTCAAATGCCATGGAACAACTAGTCACCATCCCCACAAGAGGAGAAAACATACTTGATCTCATCATCACGAACATGGGATCACAATGTTCAACACCGGAAGTATACCCCTCACTGGTGAGATCAGATCATAAACTAATCTCGCTGGAGGTCCTCATCCCGCCCCACCTGAAATAAAAAAGACCACAGTGAAAAACTTCTCAAAAGCCGACTTCACACTTCTAAAAACTAGTGTGGTCTCCTTTAAGGCCCCTGAGCCAGTGGTAAACATTACTCAAACCGCTGAATCACTTACAAATGCCTTCTACCAGCACCTACAGGACTGCATGGATCAGGCAATCCCAAACAAAACTAAGACTCTTTGTACCAAAGGCAAGCGTCCAGTCTGGTGGACCCCAGCCATAAACAAGCTCTACAACAAAAGGAGGAAGCTACTACAAGATAGAGCAAAATCCTTGAAAGGTAAGACACCTTTGATCATTATAAGTAAAAAACTAAGAGCTCTCATAAAATCATCCAAGGCAAATTTTGAGAGAAAAATCGCCAAGGACTCAAAAGACAATCATAAGGCCTTCTTCAGCTATGTTAGAAACCTAGGAGGAAACTCCCAGATATGCTCAGAATTAGTTCAAAATTATGTGAAGATTACTGAACCTACACACATTGCCAACATACTGGCTGACAGGTTCAGTGCAAACTTCTCCCAAAAGGAGAGATATCTATACCAGAGGATTGTAGCCCCCCAAACATCTCCAACGCCCAGATGAGAACTGCTCTCTCCAAAGCAAAAAACACAGCATCCATGGGACCGGATGGTGTCCCCGGCTGTGTGCTCCACAAACTCAATGAGGAATTAAACCCGCAGTTAGGACAGCTGTTTAATCTTAGCCTCACCTCAGGATACGTACCCAAGGAGTGGCGCATGGCGACTGTGGTCCCACTTCACAAGGGCGGTGCCTCCACCGACCCTGGAAATTACCATCCCATTAGCTTGACAAGCCTTATCTGCAAAGCCATGGAGAGGATCATAATGGAACTCATAAATAAAGACATAGGGAACTTGCAGACTTTGGATCCAACCCAGTTTGGCTTTGTCAAAGGCAGATCATGCCTTTTAAACTTGGTTGACTTTTCGAGACAGTCACCAAGGCCATTGATGAGGAAAGGCAGTCCATACAGCCTACCTTGACCTGGCAAAGGCCTTCGACACAATACCCCACTCAGGTATCATCGAAAAACTCATCAGCTTGAATGTAAACCCATACATCACAAGATGGGTTGCAAACTGGCTAAGTGACAGAACCCACAGGGTCAGAGTTGCTGGAGCCATGTCAGACTCAAAGCCTGTCACAAGTGGTGTCCCACAGGGCTCAGTCCTGGGTCCACTCTTGTTCAGCATCTACTTTTCTGAAGTACAAGCAAACTCAGGAGGGTTATGGCTGACAAAGTTTGCAGATGACTGCAAACTGGGCGCTATAGTCGAAAACACATCTGACACAGATATCCTTCAGAAGGACCTCACAGAAACGGATAACTGGTGCCAGAGCCATGGCCTAAAGTTAAATGCCAAGAAATGCATAGTCATACCCTTCGGGAAAAACAAGGTTACCCCTAGCTACCATATAGGTGGCAATCCACTGAGCACAGAAGAAGTCATCAGGGATCTAGGGACCCAGGTTGACAGTAGCCTTTCATTTGACACTCATGTTGCTAAAGTAGTTAGGAAAACCTTCTACATTGCCCACCTGATCATGAAGGGATTCACATCTAGATCAAGGGAGGTCATCGTCCCCCTGTACTCATCACTCATTAGACCTATGATTGAGTACAATGCCCCATTCGGAATGTATCTAACCCGACACCTGCAGCAGCTGGAAAGGCCCCAAAAGTTCCTCACCAAAAGGATAAAGGGTCTCACAAATATGTCTTATGCTGCCCGACTGAAAGAACTCCAGCTCTATTCAGTCTCATACCGCTTGCTCAGAGGTGACCTGTGCCTGACATATAAGGCCATGTCAAACCCAGATTTGATGAATATGCTTCACCTCAAAAATTCTAGATCCCTCAGAACCACAAGGGCGGGAGACTTAAACCTTGACACAGTTATTAATAGAACATGCTGGAGGGACAGATTCATCACCCAGAGACTCCCTATGCTGTGGAACAAAATTCCGGTACATGTGAGGCAGAGCAGCTCGCTGGCCTTGTTCAAGAGGAATCTTGACCAATGGATGGGAGATCGCAGATATACCCCAGGGATTACTTCAATGCCACTGCTTGACAGAGGCACAGCAAAATAATAGGCATAGTTTTATTCAAACTAAAGGGGTGGCGAAAGCCAAATAACTATGGGCTAGGCTTATAAATGCCCTTGGGCAGATAGCCTAGTATGAACCTATGAACCTATGAACCTATGAACCACTAAGCCATGACAGCAGTACCTAGAAATGCAATAATAGTTAATATATAGGACTGAATACAAACTGGAGCATGACAATGCAGGTTTACTGAAGTTGATACAATTTCAAAATGGCCAATCACAGATATGTGCGGGAAAAACGGACTATATAAGCCCCATAGGCGGGAATACACAGCATAAATGATTGTAGAACTGACCTGCAGGCAGAATGACAGGAGTAGGAGAGGGTAGTTGCTTCTGAGCACAGAGGTGGGGTGTTGAGGAGTCCAGGTACATGGTCTGGCTCCTAGTCCATAATCATGAGGCCCAACTCATGCAGGGCCAGGTCCTCTGGGGAGCATACAGGGCCGAGGCGTGGGACCGGTTGGCTCATGATCTCACCAGTGCCACAGGGATTCCAAGGACTGGTGAGCAGGTCTGTCACCACCATGTGGACCTGAAGAGACGCAAGCAGGACCAACTGAACCTTTGGATCCAGGAGGCCCAGCAAACACCCAACGCCCCACTACTGAGTAAGTAACATTTAATTATGTATGTAAGAAATTAAACTAGATGATATTATGGAGATGTGTATTCCAATATTACTTCATTTATATTACAGCTGGAGGTGTCCGTTCTGCGAACCGCAGAGCCTATGGTGATAGGCTGGTGCGGTTGCGCCACCAGGCAGGTTAGTAATCCACTACCAGTAACTGTAAAGAAATACAAAAGTATGACAGTCAGCAAAAGAGTGCAGTGTAGTCAGTAAGGAATAAAATCTGCAAGTAACAGTGTGAAAGTGTATGCAAGTATTGCTTGATTACAAAAATGTGTTTCAGCCTGTAAGTTAAACTAAATAATGAAACTGTCTGACATATATTCTGAAATAAAAATGCCCTACCTATAAGAAAATAGTACACAACCTGCAGCAGGCTGAAAAGTATAGCTGCAGAAGATGATGAAATCACGTGTGAAATATATCCCTGTGGAAATACTGAAACATGACAGAAGTGAGACTGCTGGAAAGGATTGTAATAACTACTGGTAAAACATGTCAATAAAGCCTAGAAGTACCATCCTGAATAGTAAAATGAAAGCAAGTGAGAGAGTGTGAGAAAGTGTCATGAATCCAGCAATACAGTAGTAATAACCCCTGAATAAAGTATACTGCAGTCAAGACAGAATGAAATGCATGTGAGATTCAAAACCAAACAGCAAAATCTGTTCAAAGTGTTGCTGCATCTGGAATGTGTATCCCAAAATCTGGATATGTTGCTCTCAATCTGCAATATGCAGATAGGATGATTGTCTGATATACCAAACATCCACACTTGTCTACAGCTATATAAAGCAAATGTAGCAGGATGATGTAGCTGAACAAATCTAGATATGAATGTGTATGAAGAATCATAAAATGTATATTGATGTTGCAGTAACAGTCCTATCACCAAGTTGAAATAGTTATCATATAGGAAACTGTAGTTAGAACAGTAGTGTGTATATAACTGTAGCTATTAGAAATGTACAGCATATGTATTGTTATTCGAAGGTGTTAATATTACTTTCTTTACCCCACCCTATAACCACATATAACCCATTCCACATGAAAATGGTATGTGCAATCACAATTAACACCCCTGGACGTTTGTCCTGTTGGGTCATATATATTTGCATGTCCGTTGATGCATCTGCCCTGTTCATACATCCACACCTGATGGCCTGTTGCCATCAATTAACCCTGCATGTTGTTGGACTGTGTATTTCTGTTCAAATTATGCATGTGTTATGCACGCTGTTCAATGGTGTGAATATCTGGTTGTTTGGTTAATAGGAATACTAATGCATGCTGTTACAACTAATTGTGAATGGTATTATATGTCACTAACCCAAACTGTCATAACATAATGCAAAACATAGGACGACAGGAAAGGCGGGTTCCAGTGGACCCACCTCTCCCACCTCAGCTGGCGAGTGCACCTGTCACTAGTGCTGAGTCCGGACCCTCCTCCGGTGGCCCTGTGCCACCTGCAGGTGGAAGTGCTGCAGGGGATGGGGCTCACCCCCCCCTCTGCAAGTGTGGCTGGAGGAGAACCACCACTCACCCTCCGTAGTGTCCGGACTGTGGTGTGTAGGGAGATTCGGGACTCTGTTCTTGAGCCACTACGCCAGCTCAAGGCATGGGTGGTGCAACTAATGGGCATGCCTGTTGCCCCACCTACACAGCCCCCAGCACAGCCCCGTCCTGGGCAGTGAAGGAACAGTGGCAACTGCCTATGGGTGGGGATATCAGTTCCACTGTTGCCATCTGTGGGCTCATGGGCTCTGGATATCCAAACCTCCGTCCCCGTCAATTGCGTAACCCCCCCACACGTGTCATATACCGCCCGTGTATGCGTCTTGTTTGTCTTGTCTGTTTACCTACCCAACCTACCTCCCCAGCTGTACCGACTTCCTTCACCTGACATACCACTCTCACCTGAAAAAAAAAAGGGCACTCTGTACCCACAAAAAAATGACGCCCCATACATAGCTGCCCATTCCACACACATGTCTGCTGGACATGGAACCTATCAATTACAATTGGCTGTACAACAAGTATTATTGTTGTCCTGACACCTCTCTCAGGGGTGGAAGGTTTCAAATGTCACACCAAATTACATACATATGCACAGCTGTTGCTGATAAAGAAATGGGCAGCTATGGGCCTTACCTACATCCCTCCTGCACATCCCAAGCTTGTTTCCCTACTGTCTTACCCTCTTTGTGACCCCTTTTTCACCACTTTCCTGTCTCCCCATTTTCTTTTCTTTCAAAGAAAATAGCGCGGGTGTGCGCAAGAGTAAGTACATTTAAGCGGTTGTAAGCGGGTGTGCGCAGAGCTGACTGCCAGTGCACATGCGTGAGCTCCGCGCAAACCAGCGCTAACCCGGTTACAACTGCTTAAAAGTGCCTTAGTCACTTTGATTGACAGGTCCTGTACTCAGTTCAAAAGCAAAATAAAATCCCACTGTGAGTCCCGAACCCAGGACCTTGGAAACAGTAGTCTGCATGACTTACCACTAAGCCATGACTCTTATACAAGAGCATTGTGCTAAAATAAATATATCATGTAATAGTAGGAATGAATGTAAAGGGAATATAGATGTGTAGTACACAAAGCATGCCATTTAGAATTACTATCAAAACTAGTGGATTTCCATAATAGTAGTGTGCGAACAGAAACAGCCATGCTAGTTGGAAGCTAGTAGGTAATAATGTCACTATAGCACCTTGCAAGCCACACACATATTCACAGCAGGATAATCACTGCCCATACCCCACAACCTCTTACAGGAACACATCTGGACCAAGTAATAAAATATGTGGAGCAAAGGCCCAAAACCAGGGACACATTACAAATAATGTTACAACAAACGCAGACAGTTCAGAGAGTAACAGGGTCTGCACTTTGTGGGATGTTTGGAAGGGTATGAAGTCTGAAACTTGAATGTTTGTCACCATATTCTGACCTGAGCCCAGAGTGATTTGCCAGAAAAAGCTGTGCATGAGATATTGACCAAAATATGAGGCAGAAATGTGGACAACCTGCAAATATCTGTACACATGATGGGTCTGACACCACCATATTTGAATAGTTAAGAGCCTAGACATAGCAACAGTGAATGACTTACAGGGATGCCCCACAGACTCCATGTGAAATGTACAAACAGTAGGCAGAAAGGTGTAGCACATGCAATGGTAACTATGGAGTCTTGAAAGTATTCACCACTTGCATGGCAGAAAAAGTGTAGTAATACATATGCTCATGCTAACCCACAGTCACAACTGCAGCATACCAGACATTTTAATGGGTGTACCCCACTGATATGTACCATTCCATGAGGCACATAACAGATGAACCTGAAAGTCTCTGGGGCCTGCTCAGCAGCATACTCAAATACCCTAATAGATGTCAAGGCCCACACCATGGCCAGACCACACTGCATGCTGTAACACCCTAGCAGATATAGCAAGCATTCCAAGGTGTGAATGTACATGGAAAATAGGAAAGCTACAGCAGCACACTACAGTCAGGACACCTAGCAGGCATACAAGTAGTGACTGTAAAGGGCAACTATTGAAGCCTTAGCAACAAAGTGCAAGCAAAAGTGAAAGGAAAGCACACACACACACACACACACACACACACACACACACACACACACACATTAACAGTAGTAGTAGTTGTAGGTGTCAGTGTACATACACAGTTAGTACAGGAAACTGGAGAAATGAATGGAGGAATGTTAATCTACAACACACCTGGAAATATGAGAGAGATACCAACCTTTACACTCACAGAACATTGTCCACAGCATAACAGCATGGTCCCTGCCCTTAAAATCTGAAAGGGCTACGCCTATCTCACATACCTTTTTATAGCACTGTTCTGAAATCACAGTGAGAACTGCAATCAGTACACAACTGGCTGCATGCAATTAGCAAATGCTGGCTAACAATTGGTGCAGAGGCCATCACATGGGCATATGCAGATACCTACAAAAGTATGCTGTACTCTCAGTCCACACATGCAATACTTTCATTGCACCCTGAGAAGTATGTGAGAGACAGACAGAGAGAGAGAGACAGAGACGGAGACAGAGACAGAGAAAACTGCAATTAAGCAGACACAAACAAATTGTTCAGCAACAGCCACCTGAAAGCTGACAGCTGGGAAGTGGAGCAGCAGGACAGAGAACCAGACAGCAACACAAGCAGCTGTGACAAACACAGGTAATGTAAAGTAATGCTATAAAGGTCTACATACTGTGAACCCTCCATATGTGTCATTGGTCTATATCCACATGTATATGAAGATGTGTAAAGGGCAGGGGACATACAGCAACTATCAGTGAAGGCTGTACATACATTTGTATGTGAGAGCATCTATGTGCACATATCAATGTTGGTTGATTGTAGGTTGTAGTGCCATGTACAAAGTAGGTTTCACAGTTATGTATGCTTAGCAGTATGTTAGTGTGTGTATACAGTATGGTAGACAAACATGTTGATATACCTGTCTAACATATGGATACGTATATAGACAGACTGATCTGACTATCTACAGGTATGACTGTATATGACGACCTTCAACACACCCTGTCCCAACCCATCTGTCACTCTCACCCCCTCTGTGCCCCCCTCCACATCTGTAGCAATATATGTACATCAATATATATATGTGTATATGTATACAGACATATATATAATATATATATATATATATATATATATATATATATATATATATATAGATATACATATATATATATACATATATATATATATATATATATATATATATATATATAGAGAGAGAGAGAGAGAGAGAGATGTATATAAATTCTGAGTGAGGCACATGTGTACAGATGTATTGCAACAGGTGCCTGGTGACAAAGGCATGGAGTGAACACCAGTGTCACAACCGGAGTACCATACCACATTCCAAATCACCCACACCAGTAACCACCAGATATGTGATTGGCTGCCCACCACTGCATGTGTCAGGGGTGAACAGGGTCATAAATGTGTACAATAGTGGCCCCAATGATATTCACAGTGGCACACTATCCCTGGAATACCTGCACATGGTATGTGTCAGTGAACATGGTGTGTCAGCTATGGACATGTAGGTCAGTGTACCCCTCCACACCACATAATGGATGCCATGGTATGGACCTCACATGACAGCTACAGATATGGAGAAGGACGCAGTGACATGTACAACACTGTGACAATGCACTCAAACACATTACCAATGCACAGTGACTGACAACACCACAGAGTACACATATACTACCCACATAGAGGTTACCACTCCCGGATTTACATATGTAAGTCACACCCATGACAGATGTCCAACAACCATAGTAACACCTCACACCATCCACAACCTAAATGACTGCTGTGTGTCGTCCATGCCACTGCAATAGAGTGCACATGTGGAGGTAAAAGTTCCTACCCACAGATAAGACATACCCTGCAATAAACCACACAGTGTTAAGAAGCAAGACTCCCCATGAGTACATGTCACACATACCCCTGCTGAATGTTAGTCAGATAGGTAATATGCCATATGAGTCACCCTGTGTAACTGTGTGACAGCAGCAGGTACCATCACACCACATGTGTCACAATGGTCAGGGTAGCAGAACAGTACGCTGCTGTAGTCCCAGAGACAATAGCATATTGTATAGTATTGTATTGTAATGTAATGTATTGTGTTGTATTGGTATGTTGAGGTGCCTCCTTCGTGGAGTGGAACCACTGCTGCTGTGCGCCAATGTACAGGTACATATCCTGTAGTCAGGCTAGTGTTACATAGCACTTCTATATGTGTGTTTAGCTCCTGTCACAGTTTATGTAGCATGCAACTGGGGATACCATCAGGTCCCATTCATGTTGTGTATTCTGCTGTCCTGAGGGTGGCTCTCACCTGGACATCTGTGATGACAGGGAGGTTACAGTCAGCTGGGATAACTATGTCTTAATGTGTGTGAGAGGGCGGGGTGACACCTGCACTGAACCTGTCTGCCACAATGTTGTCAATATCTGTGGTGTCAGTGAAATATGTGTTGTTGTGTACTAACTATGAGCATAGAGGATGGATCCTGACCAGGTTGCTAACATAACTGAAGAAGGCCTTCTGGTTATCTGTAGTGTCCCTCTTGATTTCCCTCTCAAAGTCGCCCATGGATGTTTGTATGATGGAAAATAGATCCTTACTAGTGCTGCTCAGACATGCCCTCCCTTTATGGAATTATGCTCTGTCTTGTAGTAGCTTCCATCTTCTGTAATACAATCTGTCTATGGCTGGGGTCCACCAGACAGGATGCTGTCCCTTTGTGGAGAGTGTCTTGGTCATATATGGGATTGCATGATCCATGCATTCTCGGAGATGTCTGTAGAAAGCAATTGTGTAGGGGTCAGCATTGTGGGTTGTATCTGCCACTGGCCCAGTGGGCTGAAAGGATACCATGTCACTGTTACAAAGTGTAAAGTTTGCATCTGTAATGTTATTCACTATAGTTGTTTGTGCTGGTGGTGGAGGTGGGATATGTATATCCAGGGCAGTCAGTGTGTGGTCAGCTCACAGTAGTTGATGATGTAGGCCATACAGTACCTAGATACAAACCCCCAGAGTGAGGAGGTGCTCTTGACCTGAATCAGTGTTCTGACTGCTGGGGTTTGGTAGTATGTCGTATGGAGTGTGCCACGTACTGTTGCACAGTTGCTGGCTGAGCAGAGATACCTGGCCATTTACATGGGTATCCACCAATAGACAGACAGATGCTACATATGTGAGATATGTTGTATCATAACAGTCGAGTAGCATGTGTAGTATGTGTGCCAAATTCTGCTGACATATATTGCTGATATCAGGTTATTTTCTTTCTCAGGTACATGGCCCACCCGCGGAATCCCACTTACTCCACAGCTGAGGATGAGGAGATACACCAGAGCGTGGTGCGGGATTAAGCAATACTCTTTTCCCGCACCAGCCAGAATCAGCAGGGGAGGGCTGCACTGTGGCAAGACCTTGTCCGTCGGGTAAATGACATAGGCACGCATAATAGGACATATGAGCAGGTACGACATCACTGCAGTGATTTAATCAGACATGTCCGTCAGGGTGCATCAGATATCCACAGGCAACAGGTCGCCACAGGTGGTGGGGTGGCTACACATCCCCCACTCACCAGACTGGAGGGACTACTCATGAGTGTAGTGGCTCCAGTCCGCCAGCAACAACAACAGCAGCAGACATGCATTATGATGGAGGCTGGAGCCACGCAGCAGCAAGACAGTGAACGTGCAGGTAATATGCCATATGTATAGTTGACTGTTGTGTACACTGGTAGTTAATGCATGTGTGAGGTGTGTCCTTGGTTTGTAGCTGTCACCATAGTATTTAATGTGCAAGTGTGATATCCTCAATATTAGCTGCTGACCTGTGAAAGGCGACTATTGTACTACTGATCTGTATCATACTCAGTAACAATGGCACAGTTGTGCCCACTGACATTAGTTTCTTCACATCTGCAGGTCCCTCTGGTATAACAGCAATGCAGCCTATCCATGCTGGTGAGTGTGTATTAACAATTCCTGTATTAGTCTTGATAGTAATAGTACTATTTGGCTCACTTAGTAGTGTTCTTTGTATGCATATAGGTGTGTCTGTGTCTGTGTGTTGATATCACGCATACTGCGTACTGTACAATTGTGTGCAACTGTGTGCATGTGTGCATGTGTGCATGTGTGCACCTGTGCAGGTGTGCACCTGTGCATGTGTGCATGTGTGCATGTGTGCATGTGTACATGTGTGCAACTGTGCATGTGTGCACCTGTGCATGTGTGCACATGTGCATGTGTGCATGTGTGCACCTGTGCATGTGTGCACCTGTGCATGTGTGCATGTGTACATGTGTGCACCTGTGCATGTGTGCACCTGTGCATGTGTGCATGTGTGCATTTGTGCATGTGTGCACCTGTGCATGTGTGCACCTGTGCATGTGTGCATGTGTACATGTGTGCACCTGTGCATGTGTGCATGTGTGCATGTGTACATGTGCACCTGTGCATGTGTGCATGTGTGCATGTGTACATATGTGCACCTGTGCATGTGTGCACCTGTGCATGTGTGCATGTGTGCACCTGTGCATGTGTGTACCTGTGCACCTGTGCATGTGTGCATGTGTGCATGTGTACACGTGTGCATGTGTGCACCTGTGCATGTGTGCATGTGTGCATGTGTGCATCACTGGTAATGTGTAGACATTGCAAACTGTGTTTCCTGTTTCCCTCCGACAGGTTCTGGTGCTGCTATGGTGTCATGTAGCAGGGAACCTGAATCAGGTGCCGTGGGTACTGATAATGATGACATCTGTGTAATGGCACAGGAAGGTGTGCCAGGGTCCGCCATTGGTCAGCCGATTGACAGTACACAGCTGTCAACCCCATCAATGCGCACAGTTATCCTGTCAATACACCCTTTGTCACCAATGTCCCTAGGTGATGGACAGCTTACAGTGGGCATTGACCAGGGTAATGTGGTATCTGTGGCACATGCCTCCTCACACAGCAGCCATGGGCATGGCCCAGAGATGGTACCACACAGACAGATGTCCAGGGGTTCTCGTGGGAGCATCCGTGGGCGTACTGCCCCTGTCAGACGTGCCCACAGTGGTCTTACAACCTCAGCTATGTTTCGGGCTGTCATGCAGGCATAGTCACGTATGGAACGGTACACCAGACAGGGTCTGAGGGAGCTGACAGCATGTCGCACAGCCATGACTGACAGTATGCGTGACATTGCGGCTGCCATCTGTGATTTCACCAATGTCATAGACAGACGTTGTGGGGACATATCAGACCGGTTCCACAACTACATGTCCATGAGCCAGGGCGATGTTGGGTGGTTGAGGCGTCGATGTGGCCGTATGCCAGCCAAGGGAGCCCGCAGGATTTTTTGCAGGGGGGTGCAAACCCAAGCCCCGCCCACAGTGCTCCACCCTGATGATGCCCCGCCCACTCCCCCCGCCCACTCAGTCATTCCAGTGTCCCATTACTTGGCTATTTCTCCCCATTTTATAGAAATTGTTCAAATCTCTGTGTGCATACTTGTTTTATGCTTTACTTCTACAATGACTACAGATATCTGGATTTCATTTACAACTTTTATTTCAAATTTTATAGCACAAACACTGACAGACATTTACTAAACCTAAACAAAACAATAGTCTTACAATGAAAACAGACTTAGCATTAAAACTTCTCTACCTTTGAAACCCACATTCACTGAAACAGCATCGAAACCCATATTTCACGAACATGCATCTGGCCAGTGGCAAGGTAAGTTTATCTTTGGCCCATTTCCAAATCATAGGCTCCTTGCACACATTTTTAGAAACATGCAAGAGTTCTTCGATTCACCTTCCTGACTATTATACTACATAATCATTGAATTATATCCCTTGTATAACACAGCACCACTTGTTAGAGTGTTTTAAATTTATAGTTCTGAGCATCTTTCCTTTAAGCAATGAAACAAATCATATGAACCAATAATGACAACCTGCCCAATTCAGAACATTTCAACCATAAAGGAACACTCAAACTTCTGTCATAAAATCCACCAATATCAATCAGTATGCAGAATCTCTGCAGAAGTAAAAGTCATCTGAATAATTCCACATTAAAGAGATCTGAAACCAATGAAGAGGTTGTTACTAGAAAAAAACTTTATATTTCAGTGTTTCATTTACAAATTCAGTGCCTGTTGCCCTTTAAGAATAAAATGCATGTGCTACATTAAAATAAATGGTAAGCTGATATATTGCAATAGGGAATGGGTGGCAGGCTGAAAAGTAGGTTCATAGTTATTAGGTGTCTCATCCAAAGGAGGACATACTAAGAACTGCAGTACCATACCCCCTTAAAATACAAATGTACATGCTGTATGAATAGAACCTACAGCCCTTTGCATCAATATGCATGTATGCTACCTGCTGTGCTAACACTGCTTTAAAATTCTATTCCACAATAATGATACCATTTGCTAAACAAAACAGTTGCACATAAATTCCACCTAAGCTAACTAGGGCATTTCTCTCTGTCACACACACACCTCAACTTTAGTGCAAGAAATACATAAATAGATTGATTTTTTCAAAGTTACAACAACTGTAAACTCTGTGACCATGGTGTACATTTGTTTTTGACAGAAAGGTATAAGGGAACTCATGGCTATGTATATAGTTGAATCTCTCTGTACTGAAGTGCTCCCTACCACGATTCTGCTTTAATAGTGTGTTTGCATTCAGAAATGTGTTACAACAACTGTAAACTCTGTGTGACCATGGTGTGTGTGTGTGTTTGACAGAAAGGGCTATGTATATAGTTGAATCTCTCTGTACTGAAGTACTCCCTACCATGATGCTGCTTAACTAGTGTGTTTGCATTCAGAAACTTACAGTTTTTATAGCTACATGAATTAGAAAATAACCAATTTCCTTTTCAGAGCCTAAGCTAAAAAGTTCACTCCTTACAAGCACTGCTTCCCCTGGAAAACATATATGCCTAAGCTAAAAAGTTCACTCCTTACAAGCACTGCTTCCCCTGGAAAACACATTAGATGAAAAGGTGATGGTGTCTACATATTCTTAAACAACATTTCATCTCAAGACTTGCTATGTGAGATAATGACGTGTAATTCCTCTGCATCCAGCTTAGCATTAACAAAACTCCTTACTGTGTCATACCTAACTATAGGTCCCCTCTGTGTACCCCATCAGTCCATATCTCCTACCTAACTAATATGGTGTCCCTATGCATTAAGCCAACACCATTATTCTAGGAGACTTCAATCACATTTTCTTCCAAAATTGCCATTTTGAGGAAGGATTATTAGAGGAGAGCAACATTTTGAGCCAAAATTGGTGACGATGGAGAGGTTTGGATATTCCTAATTCTACAAAGTGATTTGCACATACCTCTCAACCTCTTAATGCAGGAAATCTGGACAAGGCTAAATATATTGGGGGAACATACAAACACTACTAAAAATTGCTCTTGTATAAACTTGACAGTTGATAGAATAACAGGTCTTGCATTAGCATGCATTTTTCTGAAGGTTATGACGTCTGAAACTCAAATGTCTGTCATTTAGTGACTTCATTGTATGAGGAACAAACCAAAAATAAGAAGCAAATATCTATTCATTCTGCAAAGATATGGACAACTGAGAGGTATAGTTCAACCAGGGCTGTCTGAGTTTGCTCCAGTATCACATAGTCCCAACACATCAGCGAACCAAACACATAAATACACAAAAACATACTCTGAGGCTCTAAATAAAAATCTACCTAAGCAACAGAGACCTCCAAAGCAGACATCCAAGCAAATGCTACCTCAAAACAAAACATGCACAACACATAGCCCACAAAGTCAGTGTGCCAGCAGCCACAGCCCTTAAGGCTGAATAACACCTGATACTCTTGTAATAGGTGACTCTATTGTCAGACACACTGACGCCCCGCTCACCAGGCTGAATAAAGAGAAGGTCATGGTGAGCTGCCTGTCGGGTGCTAGGATCCGCCACATAACGCAAGCACTCAGGTCACTCCAAAGCAAATACAAATAGGACTCAGTCATTGCACATGCTGGTGTGAATGACCTGAGATGTACCTCCCAGGACTACATGAAAAGAGACATAGAGGAGCTCTATGATCATGTAGCCCAGGCTGGTATGACCCTGACTTTGAGCAGAATCTTACCCTCACCTAGAATGATGCCACAGTACAAAGACAAAATGATCTATTTTAACAATTGGCTAGAATTTTGGTGTCATTCAAAGGGGATCCAGTGTCTGTCAGCCTGGGATGACATGCTCGACAAGCCACGTTACTTCGCTAGGGACAGCTTGCACCTGTCGCCACTGGGCTTTCGGATATTGGCAAAGGCTCTTGCCACCCCCATAGTGCCTTTTTTAGGCAAGGCTCAAAAGTCAAACCCACCCCCATAGACAGCACAAGGAACAAGAAACTAAGGGTAATGCTGCTAAATGCCAGAAGTTTTAACCTCAAGATGCATGCACTTGAAGCTATAAGATATAGTGTAGGATTGTGTAGTTTGTATGTTGTGGGTTGAATGGTGTGCGTGTTATGTGGTGTATGATTTGTGAATGTTCAGGCCCCCCCCCTCTTGGGAAGTAAATGTAAATTCTTCATCCTGAGGGTGTAGGATCTTCAAAATATCTTTTAAATCTAAGTCAGACATGCTGGCCTTCACATGCTTCTCTGAACAAGGGAGTAGTTATGTTACCGAAGGAATATGCAACCACATTATAGTCCCAAGCCAAAATCAGAGGCATCCACTTCTCCTATCACTTCTGACATGCCAAATAATTTATCAGAAGATTTGGGAAACTATGATAATATCCATATATGTGTCCCAGCAGTAAGGGTCTTTCAGTGGTATCAGACTTTGGCCATATCCATCTACCTTCCTCTTCTGTATGCTTTCTCACTAGCTGCCAACTCATGGAAGTTCTAACAAAAATTACCACAACAGCTTCAGATTTCTTATTAAAGCCACTCACTACTAAAGTTATTAAGTAACCGAGTGTACCTCCTGGCTGTTTTACATTCTTAGAGACATACTACCTTGACCTTTTGTTTCATCAACTGCTGCTTTATAATACTCCTTTAGTGGGGACTTTAGTCTCTTAAGTGCAAAGGAATCCAGTATGTAAAACTGTAATGTCAATACAAGTTAATGTAGATAAAAAAGTATCAGTTAGATCTGTGATATGATGCTAATCCCCCAAAATACTGCAGTGAATCCCCCAAATACTGCAGTGGGTAAAATCTGAAGTAACTATCAGCACCACACTACATCATACTGTAATATGATGCTAATCCCCAAAATACTGCAGTGGGTAAAAATCTGAAGTAACTATCAGCACCACACTACATCATACTGTAACAACAGAAAGTATGTACACACGTGCACACACACTTACAGTGTTTGTAATTAAATGCTAGTCACTTTTGCCCTCAGGTTCTTGGCAATTACCCTTTAAAGGGTCTACTAAATTTGTCAGAGTTCTTATTTCTTAGTGGGGCTGATGTATTTCTCTTTGTCCTTTGCTGAAAAAAAAATATTTGGGGGTAGTAGTCGCTTTGCGAATGGGGTCTGCAGTCACCTCATGTTCCTTCAGGCTGGCAGTGCCTCATCCTACTGTATGGGGTGATTGACAGAATGCAACACTTGTAAAACAGTAATTGAAAACAAAAAGTGCCCATGTGAGCTTTTTACAGACGACCAAGTATTAAAGCTTGTGACACCCACACACAACACAAATGTACCCTGATCTGGGGCCACTATTGCTTTGGTATTCCCGAGGGATAGCAGCCTCACTGCCATTTCTCACACCAATCTTTTCAGGATGAGAATGCATCCATCCATTCTTTGGCCTTCACTTCTGACACTGATATGCTGTCTGAGCGTGTCACCAGAGTCCAACTTAGACTACCAACTTTTCCACCAGCAACGTCAGTGGGATATGAAGTATGCAGCAATCCATGTTCTGCCTTTTATATACAACAATTATTTTTGTAAAGTTTTGAGAGTGCACTGGTCTACTGACCCTTTCCTGTCATGACCTTAATAATACCTGACAGGGTGAGTATAATTGAGGAAAGAATGTCTTCACAGGGGTGTTGTGAGGCCCAACACAGCAGAGAGAGGGAATCTCCACTACTGGTAGGAGATTATTTCCCTTCAATATAAAAGGCAATTGAGTCTGTCTTAAATAGCTTCATATGTGCTTTTTTATTAGTCTATACATTTTATATAGTCTCCCTCCTAATGTTTCAAAGTTGTTGTATAGCATATGCAACTATTGTTGGTGGAGGAAATTCTATAAATATTTTATGAGTCATGTAAAATAGACTGAGAAGATCTTCTTTTTTGAAAGTGGCCCTTTGTACACTCCCAGGTCTGGCCACATCCAGTTTAGAACTGGAGTTTATTATGCAGATAAAAGTATCAGATGTAAATGCAAGTGTAATACAGTCTTAAATGGGCACAGATAAGAATATCCAATAAAAGAATTAAGCTGAAATGTATCCATAGTGAAAAAGTGATACCACAGTATCAAGGGAGAGTGCATCACCAGTAAATGGGTCTATGATGTCCTCTGCTACTTCCTCCTTTAGTGGATCTTTCTCCTCACCACTGAGCATGCACAGCTAGTACTAAAATAACAAACACAATACTTAGTGGTTCTTGAAACTGCAGGCCATAAAACATATAACAATTCCCCTTTGGTTCTTGAAATTGCAGGCCATAAAACATATAACAATTCCCCTTTGCAACCTTCCATGAAGCTCCTTAATTTCAGACCTGTACATTGGCACTCAGTATATACTACGCTGAATCAGTAAATAACAAAAATAGATAAATAAACCATTAAAATGACCCACTTAATAACACATTCAAGTGCGCATGCACACACACACACACACACACACAAACACACACACAAACTTATTCTGAAAGTGTCCCATCTTCCGCTCGTTTCTTCCCGCTTGCGAATCCGTCCGATTCAGTTCCCGCGGTCCCATTTTCCATTTGCGAACCCCAAAACCGTCCGTCCATGTAAGTTCCCGCTCACAAAACTTGAAAATATGTGCACCGCGCGATGATGTCAGCACACCTGCGACCATTCTTCTTAAAGAAGAACATCCGAAAAAAAAAAAAAAAAAAAAAAACGAACTTTTTTTTTTAAAATTATAACATTAGTCAGCCGATTCCAGGGGGGTGCAAGTGCACCCCCTTGCACCTGCCTGCGGGCGCCCTTGATGCCAGCAACAGCAGCAGCTGGCAGTTGTCACGGACGACAACAGGGCAGCGGCCGCCCCCGTAGTGCCAGCAGCAGCCCCAGCAATGCTGGGTCTGTGCTGTGATCAAACCGCCCCAGGAGACCACGTGCACGTGGCTCTGGCCAGGCCCAACAGGGATTTGTGTCCAGTCAACGAACACCTGCTTCTGATGACAGTACCCAGTCTGGGTTGATACCGGATATGGTCCGTAGCACCCCTGCAAGGCACAGGTACCGTGTCCGTGGCCAGAGACACTGATCTGTATGACCTGGCAGGTACAGTCTGTGGCTGTCCACAAACACCAGTATATGGCAGCCATGAGGTGGAACTGTGTGCATCCATACACACATGCGAATTGACAGCACCTAGGGCTACCGCATACACACACACTGCATCAACACTGCCCCACCTTCTACTGCTGTCCCTCACCAACACACATACACATACATGTCAATCGGTGGTATCGGTGGCTGACTCAGGCATACCAAGTTCACACCCTGTGCATATGATGAAACTGTGCCACCTCCTGCAATCTGTAACAACTGTGCAGGTACAGGTTAACATTTTGCTGATGCACAGGGTGACCACATAGATGTGCAGTAATAGTATCATGTTGTTAACAGTACTGTGTGCTGAATTAATTGTGGATATATCACAGCATGCCTGATGCAGTAAGTGTGTGATTGTCATGTACTGTTGTCTACACCCATGGTAAGTACCATAGTGTATCATCTGCACATGTTGGCATACTGGTGGTAATGATGTCAACAGAAGGCTACATACATAGGTAGCACAGGGGATAAGGTAATGAATGTAGTAATACGCAATGATGGACATGTAAATTGCAAGTGGCATGTTGCCCACACTGGACTCTGCAATGCAGATGTTTGAGGATGTTGATATGTGTGCAGTACTACACGACTGGTACAGGACACACAGGAGCACGCTAGCACTGCATGCTCACATCTCATACCATGCTAGACAGCCCCAACACACAAAACTAACTGTCACAGGAGGGAGAGTCCCCATATATGTCAGGGATACTGTGGTGGCAGGCCAGGTAGCATACATCCTACTAAGTATGGAACCACTGAGTGAAGGCTCAGTGTCTGTTATTTGACATGTGTATTACTGCAGGTATGAGCACATGGGTTTCCATCCAGTTATTGTACATCCTGACAGTACATGGTCTGTACACTTGTGTGCACTGAGACTGGACCCTAGCCATCTGACCCATGTATTTCCATGTACATGTGCATAGTGCCTGCATATTTACAGTGTTACCTACTGGAACTGGTACAGCTTGTTTGTTGTACAATGGACTATATGCAGCCCTGTTTACTGTAGCTTTGTTTGCATGCATGTTTGCTTGCAATTACCCTGGAATACTGATCACACCTGCAATGCATAGTTATAGAGCTTCTGTCTGCATAGCTTACTATATGTATGTCCATGTCCCACTTGACAGGATGTCACTGTTTGTCCTGTTCACATGTACATTGCCTGTGACACAGTGCATATGACTTACCTGGCATGTGTCCACGTGAGCAGTCATATATGCTACTGCTAACTAATCACAGGCACTACACCTTCACATATTCATCTTCTGTTGAACTACCTGTTTCGCTAGGGACGGCCTGCACCTGTCACCCCTGGGCTTTCAGATATTGGCAAAGGCTCTTGCTACCCCCATAGTGCCTATGTTAAGGAAGGCTCAAATGACAAACCCACCTTTAGAGGTATCACAAGGGATAAGAAACTAAGAGTAATGCTACCCAACGCCAGAGGTCTAAACCTCCAGATGCATGCACCCAAAACTTTCCTTGGCATGGAGAACATCAATATCTGTGCAGTAACAGATGCCTGGTTCAGGGCTACTGAGAGCACACCAGCACTACCAGGTTTAACCTAGTTGATTTCTTTGAAACAGTCACCAAGGCCATTGACGAGGGGAAGGTGGTTCACACAGCCTACCTGGACCTCGCAAAAGCCTTCACAACAATACCCCACTTGGGCATTCTAGAGAAGCTCACCAGCTTAAATATAAGCCCCTATGTCACTAGATGGATTGCACAGTGGCTCAAGGACAGAACCCACATGGTTAGAATTGCTGGAGCCATGCCAGACTCCAAACCAGTTACGAGTTGTGTCCCACAAGGCTCAGTCCTGGGACCTCTCTTGTTTGGTATATATTTATTGGAGGTACAGGCCAACACGGACGGACTGTGGCTGACCAAATATGCAGATGACTGCGAACTGGCCACCATAATCGACTCTCCAGCTGACACAAGCATCTTCCAAAGGGGCATTATAGAAACAGACAACTTGTGCCAGAGCCATGGCCTTCAGCTGAACAGTGTTTAGAAAGAGAAATGTGCATCCTGTAGTCTGTTCACCTAGTTGCCAAAAGGGACACTTCTCTCACACACAATTGCACCCACACTAACCCCCCTCAGCCAATCACGCACACTTGTCATTTGCAGGATTCAAACCCTACCTAACTATATTATGACAGTTGAGACAGACACATTAGCGGAGCACGTTATTCGCATTACTGTGAGGTTTTTCTTCTCTTGCTGTACTTATAGGGTGCTGACATCATCAGTGTTTAGAAAGAGAAATGTGCATCCTGTAGTCTGTTCACCTAGTGGTCAAAAGGGACATTTTCCTCACACACGCTAAACCCCCTCAGCCGAAAATACACACTTGCCATTTGCAGGATTCAAACCCCTATCTTGCTATGTTATGACACTTGAGACAGACATTAGCAGAGTGTGTTATTCGCATTACTGGGAAGTTTTCCTTCTTTTGCTGTACTTATAGGGTGCTGACATCATCAGTGTTTAGAAAGGGAAATGTGCATCCTGTAGTCTGTTCACCTAGTTGCCAAAAGGGACATTTTCCTCACACACACTAACCCCCCCTCAGCCAAACACACACACTTGCAGGATTCAAACCTCTACCTAACTATATTATGACACTTGAGATGGACGCATTAGCAGAGCACGCTATTCGCATTATTGGGAGGGTCCCCTTCTCTTGCTGTACTTATAGGGTGCTGACATCATCAGTGTTTAGAAAGGGAAATGTGCATCCTGTAGTCTGTTCACCTAGTTGCCAAAAGGGACATTTCCCTCATACACAATTGCACACACACTAACCCCCCTCAGCCAAACACACACACTTGTCATTTGCAGGATACAAATCCCTATCTAACTATATTATGACACTTGAGACGGACGCATTAGCAGAGCGCGCTATTTGCATTATTGGGAGGTTTCCCTTCTCCTGCTATACTTATAGAGTGCTGACATCATCGGTGTTTAGAAAGGGGAATGTGCATCCTGTAGTGTGTTTTCCTAGTTGCCAAAAGGGACATTTCTCTCCCACAGATTTACACACACACCAACCCCACTCTCTCAAACACACACACACACTGAGCATTTGTAGGATTCAAAACCCTACCTAACGATGTGATGACACTTGTGATGGATGCATTAGCAGAGCGCGCTATTTGCATTACTGGGAGGTTTCTTTTCTCCTGCTGTACGTATAGGGTGCTGACATCATCGGTGTTTAGAAAGGGGAATGTGCATCCTGTAGTGTGTTTTCCTAGTTGCCAAAAGGGACATTTCTCTCCCACAGACTTTCACACACACCAACCCCACTCACTAACACACACACTGAGCATTTGTAGGATTCAAACCCCTACCTAACTATGTTATGACACTTGTGACGGACGCATTAGCGGAGCGTGCTATTCACATTACTGGGAGGTTGCTTTTTTTCCTGCTGTACTTATAGGGTGCTGACATCATCGGTGTTTAGAAAGGGGAATGTGCATCCTGTGGGGAGGCAGACGCCAAGCACACTCTGGCTAAGCTGTCATTCCCTAGGGCAAACAGCCTAGTGTTGACCTCTACACCCATATGTTTAATTGTCAAATGCACATTATTTGTTGCTGATAGACTGTTTGCACATCTTTATTGCCATAGCATTCCCTGTTTGTATGAACAACTTGTGCATCTGTGGAAGATGCTTGCATATGGGAGGGATCCACTATATCATGTATGTCTCTGTAGTCATTTAACTGTGTGCACTGGGCAGACTGCTGTAATGTGGTTGGTTCCTGGAATAACACGTAAAATACCAGATATGTGTGTCCAACTGCTAAACTGAGATTTGGCCTAAGTGTGTGAGCATGCCCAGTTCAGCCTTCCCATGGCATGTTGTCTGACATATGTCTCATTTATCAAAGTGTGTGAGCATGCCCAGTGTGAGCATTCCATATGTTGACTCTGCAGCCCACCACATTTGTGGATGAGTGTGAACTTCAACAAATATCACCCGTTTATGGTTGTGTGTTGTGTGTCATGTTGTGTAGTTACTGTACAACTGCTTTGTGTGTGAACACAACAGGATTATACTGTGCCTGCAGTGTTTGCATGGGATACTTTGCATACAGTTGTCAACATCCTTTCACACTGACCTAACACTGTAGTACTGTATAGTGTACTGGTAGTACTTTGACTGTGGTGGACAGTATCCTGGGCTTTAGTGCTATCACTGCTTTACATTTCGATAGTGAGCACAACAGCCTGGTTAGGGGCCAGTTGTGTACATCTGACCATGTTGCATTCTGTTCAGATATGAACTACTTAAACCAGGCTTGTCCAACATTGGTAGTGTATTCCACAACATAGGTGTACATTTGCAAACACTAGCGATGTGCCCTAGTCCATGTCTAATGCTAGTTGGAGAGTGTGTTTGTCCTTCAACACACATTGTAAGTGGAGTTTGCCATGACATGTATCATGGTTAGTATACTGTGCCTCTGTCTACCTGTGACATGACAGTGATACCCAAGATAAAGCTACCATCTCCCATCCACTCATCAAGATTCCTATTGAGGAAGATTGATAAGTGACTCTATGGGTAGCCTGTACTGGGAGTTCACTCATGGGTGGGGGTGGCTTCTGTGTTATGGATCATGCAGTACAGCTTGTCCTATGTAAGTCAGTGCTGGGGTTCAGGTCTCTCATGTGCATAGCTCACTGCCATTCAGATTGTACAAGGTGCAGCATGTTTATTGATACCAGCAACACAGGCAACACATGGCATCTGTGCAAGCTCTTTGATACTCCTGGCGAGGTACTGTTGGGGACTTTACGGTTGATGGAGATGTCTGCTGAGGTACATCCCACAGGTGCTATTGTAGTCAATTGTACCACTGATGAAGGATGACTGCAGAGCCACAATGACCTCCCCTTATCTAGATCTGACAACCTTCATGATTAGGTGGGTATATGGTATGTTTCTGTAAACACTACCGCACATGTTTGTCCAATGCAGGATATCTATCACCTTGTGTCCCCAGGTCTCTCATTACATGTTAACTACATAATGGGTTAACATCTATGTGGTAATTGGTGGGCACTTACTGTATATCCATGGGGGTTGACTATACACTTTTCTGCAATTAGCTTGCTGACATGGCTATGGCACCAGTTGTCTGTTTCTATGTGGCCCTTTTGTGGGATGCTTGTGTCAGCTGGTGGATCATATGTGGTGAGCAGTTTGTAGTCCTCTGCAAACATGTTCAGACACAGTCCTTCCATGTTTGCCTGTGCCTATGGGACATATATACCAGACGAGGGAGATCCCAGGACCAAGCCTTGTGGGATGCCAGTTATATCTGGTTTGTAGTCTGACATGGCTGCAGCATGTCTGACCATGTGTGTTCTGTCCTTGGTCTGGTTTGCAACCCCTCTACTGACATAGGGGTTTATATTTAGGCTGGTGAGCTTATCTATAATGAACACGTAGAGTATTGTATAGAAGCCTTTGCAAGGTCCAACTACGCTGTGTGGACCACATTGCCCTCATCAATGACCTTAATGACTGTTTCAATTGAGTCAAACATGTTTAGGGGCAGGATCTGCACCTAAGAAAGCCACACTGGGTAGGGTCTGGTGTCAGTAGATCCCCAATATCTTTATGTCTGTGGTACATGCTGATCCTTTCCATAGCTGTGCAGACCGTGCTTCTCAGGATTCTGGGGTAGTAGTTTTCAGTATCCATTCAGGCAACACCTTTGTTGAGAAGGACCACTGTTGTTGTACACTGCTCTTTGGGTACATATTCTGTGGTAAGGCTGACACTGAGCAGTAGTGTGATTTGGCATTCCATTCATCTTGGAGTCCATGTTGCACTAAGCCCAGGACACCATCTCATACCATTGCTGCTGTGTGTTTTGCTTTGTAGATGCTGGCTGTTACCTCAGCATCTGCAATGTCAGGGGGCCAGCAGTCTGCTGGGATATATATTCTGCATTCTGGGGGGGGGGGTTGCACTGAACCTGTCAGGATGTATGTTGGCAATATGTGTGTGTGTTTGTGATATTTGTGTGATTCAGAACATATCTGTGAATTCCCAACATGGTTCCTACTATCAGTTGTGAAAGCCTTGGGATTATCCTTAGTGTCCTGTACAATTTGTATCTTCATAGGTTCATAGGTTCATACTAGGCTATCCACCCTAGGGCATTTGTTAGCCTAGCCAGAGTGTGTGTGGCTTTTGCCACCCCTTGCTATGTGAATATTATGGCCATTTATGATTTGCTTTGCTGTGCCTCTGTCTGGACATGACACAGTGAAGACCCCCAGTGTAACTCTACAATCATCCATCCACCTGGCAAGATTCCTGTTGAAGAGTGTCAGTGAGGGGCTCTGCCTAACATGGAGTGGGATTCTGGTCCAGGGTGTGGGGAGCCTCTGGATTATGTATCTGTCCCACCAGCACATCCAATTTCATTATTTGTTGAGGTTGACATCTCTCACTCTCACAGCTCCGATGGCTTTGAGTTTTCTGGGGTGGAGCATGTCCATTACTCCTGTGTTGGGCATGGCCTTCTACAACAGGCATGCAATGCCTCTGTGTAGGCAGTATGTGACTGCATTCAGCTGGGGTGTCTACAGCCAGGCAGCATATGACATATATTTGAGACCCTTTATCCTCTTGGTGAGGTACCTTTGAGGTCTTACTAACTGCTGCAGGTGTCAGGTAAGGTACATCCCATATGAGGCATTGTACTAGATTATGGGTGTGATAAGAGAACAGTATAGGGGCACAATGACCTCTGTTGACGTAGATGTGAATCCTTTCCTGATACGGTGTCAAATGTAGACAGTCTTCCTAGCCACATTGGCAATGTGGGTGTCACATAACAGGTTACTGTCCACTTGTGTCCCCAGGTCCCTGGTTACTCCTTCCATACATAATGGTTTACCACCTATGTGGTAATTTGTGGTACCTTGTTTGGTATTTGGTGGGACATTCATACTGTCCAGTGTCTTCAGGATGGCTGGTGGGGTTCCTGTGTGTGAGAGTGTGGTCTGTAGCATGCTACAGACTGTACAGAGGTCTTGCCTACAGTTAGTTGCACATGGGTGGACTCCAATGCCTTGTGCATTGTCAGTTACCTGGACGTATGGGTGTCTGTGCTGAATATGGATACTCACCCTCCTTTTATGTTTTGTTCCAGGTTTTGGGGCCATAACACATGATATGTGGTATAACCTGGTAGTGCTGGTGTGCTGTCAGGAGGCTTACAGCAGGTTTCTGTCAATGCACAGACATCGATGTTCTCCATACTGGGGATGGCCTTGGGAGCATGCATATTGGGGTTTACACATCTGGCATTGGTCAGCATTACCCTTATGTTTCTTTCCACTTATGTTTTCTAGAGTGGTGGGTCAGTCTTTTCAGCCTTGCCTACAAAAGGCTCTATGGAGGTGGCAAAGGCCTTATCCAATATCCAGACGCCCAGGGGTAACAGGTGCAAGCCATCCCAAGAACAGCTGCGTGGCTTGTCAAGCATGACATCCCAAGTAGACAGACATTGGATCCCCTTGGAATGACACCAGTAAGTGTGCCACTTGCTATGACTGATCATTCCATGTTTGTACTGTGGCATTATTCTTGGTAAGGGTAGGATGCTGCAAACGGTAAGTGTCATACCGGTCTGGACTACATAATCAGAGAGCTCATCTATGTCTCTTTTCATGTAGTCTAGGGAGGTACATCTCAGGTCATTCACACCAGCATGGACTATGACTGCATCATATTTCTACTTGCTTTGGAATGACCTGCATACTTCTGTTATGTGGCGTATTGTGGCAGCCTACAGGCAGCTTACTGTACCCTTTCCCTTGTTCAGTCTGGTGTGCGGGACAGCAGTGTGTCTGACTATGGAGTCACCTATTACAACTGTATCAGGCATGTTGTTTCTCCTTCTGGCCTGTGACTGTTTGGCACACCAGCTTTGTGTACTATGTGTTGCATGTGCTATGTTTGGAGGTTGTTTGATTGGGTGTCTGCTTTAGAGGCCTCTGTTGGTGTGCTGTGTTTGTAATTTGTGCCTCCACGAATGTTTTTCTGTGTTTATGTGTTTGGTTTGCAGTTGTGATAGGTCTATGTGGGACTGTGTTTGTGGTGTGTGTGGTTACCTTCTCCTCCTGACTAGTTTTGGGGGTACTGAGTTGAGGGAGCTCAGCCTCCAGTTTGGATAGATGGTTGCATCTCTCACATATATTTGTATTTCTTGGGTGGAGTTGGGGGTTATCTGTGTACTTGGGGCAGGTGTAACATTGCCTCAGGATTCACAGATTCAACTTGTTGTGGCTGGCCTTAGTGGATTGTATGTGTGGACAGATTTTATTGCCATACTACTGATCAGTGATTACTTCATTGTTTATGTTTGCTCTATCATGTAGCAGCTTCCTCATTCTCTTGCATGGTTTGGTTATGGCTGGTGTCCACCATGCCAGATGCCTGCGTGTATGGCATTGTGTCTTGTTTTAATTTAGGATTGCATAATCCAAGCATTCCTGACAGTGTTCATGGAATGGCTGTATTACAGGTTCTGAGGTGTGGCCCATATTTTGAACCTGCACAGGACCTTTAATGGATTCCACATCAGTTTGGAGGAGTGCAAATATTGCTTTACACATGTTTTCCACTGTGGTTTTCTGGCCAGGGACTGTGGTCAGGATTTGTATATCCAGTATGATTACTCTATGGTCTGGTTTTACCAGTGAGCAATACACTTCTCATCTTGCCATCCAGTACCCATGTTGCTGATTATCACATCCAGTATGCTTACCCCTCTTGTGGGAGTGGTACCTTGTTCCTGGGCCTTTTGGTTTATGGATTCTAGGAACTTTTCTCCTACACTGTTGGAGCTAGTATAATGCTCCCAGTCTATGTCTGGGTATTTTCAGTCACCCAATATAATGTGGTTTGGAGGACTTGATATATTCATGTATTCCAGCAGAGGCCAGGTGCAGTTCCTGGTGTTGGGACAGTAGTCTGTAGCAGGCTATAAACTGGGAGGCGGTTTTAGCCACTGTTACTTGACCATGGCTAGTCCATGCTGCTTTTTGTTGTGGTACCAACATGGGGGTGTGGTTATCCTTGACAATTCTTGCTAGTCACCCTCCTTTTGTAGCTTGTTCCATGTTTTGAGGCTGTACAGCACAGTATGAGGTGTAACCTGGTAGTGTTAGGGTGCTGTTGTGAGCCTTGACTCAGTTTACTGTTACAGCGCAGATATCAACATTCTCCATACTGGGTGAGTTTAGACTGCATGCATCTTGCTGTTTCGACTTATCCCTTATCTTATTCTTATCCCTTCTGATACCTATGGAGATAGGTTTGTGTTTTGAGCCTTACCTATTCAGGGTACACTGTGGGTAACAACAGCCTTTGCCAGTATCCATACGGCCTGCACTGATAGGTGCACGCCAGTCCTAGCAGGTGGAGCATCATGTCATGCTCAGCATGTCATCCCAGACTGGCACACATTGGATCCCCTTTGACTAACTGCGATACTTCAGTCAATTATTGCACTTGATCATCTCATTGTCATATTGTGGCAAGATGCTTGGTGAGGGTAGGATGTTAGTCAGGGTCCTCAGGTGTGCATATAGTACATGGTGTTACATTACTTAACACATAGCATTCATGCCTCAGGTGGTGCTGCAGGGCTGCCTCTGTCGGATGCGCATATTACACTTCCCTGTACATGTTTGTGAGCAGGTCATGTCATTGTAGGCATCCATGTTATTATTTGAGTGAGTCAGAGGGGGTGTCATTCCCAGGGTTCCTACTGAGCCAGTGTATGTGCTATGCGTTGCCTCTTTGCCAAGGCCAGGGCATACTGGGCATGCCTCCTTCTGCCTACTGGGGCAGGCTCAGGTTGTTCCTCCTCCGAGTCACGCTCTGCCTGTGATGGCCTTGGCAATGGTGGGGGGCTGTTTGGCCCAGCCCTATGCTGGTCCTGCTGCAGCTGTTTTCGCAAGATCATATTATGTAGCATAGCACATACCATGACAATTTGGGTACATGTAGTTGGTGTGTACTGCAAGGCTCCACCAGATGTGTCCAGACACCAGAACTGTGACTTGAGCAGCCCAAACACACGCTCTATTACATTATGTGTTTGTGCGTGTGCCTCATTATGGCGTTCCTGTTCAGGTGTGTGTGCGTTTCTGATGGGTGTCATCAGCCACGGCTCCAGTGCATAACCTGCATCCCCACTAGGTGTCCGTGGGATGTCCCCATTGGCAAATGTCTGGTACAGCTGCATCAAATGCCAGATGTGGGAATCATGGTAGTTCCCAGGACAGCCAGCACACACATTCATTATTATGCCCTGGGCATCACACACGACCTGGCAGTTGATGGAGGGGAAGCCCTTGTGGTTGATGTATTCCCTATCCCGTTCACCGGCTGGTGCTTTGATGCGTATGTGCGTGCAGTCTATTGCACCCACTACCTCAGGGTATTCCGCTATTTGCTGGAAAAGACGCATATTGCTGGCCAATACCTCACGGGCATTGGGGAAATATACATGATCACCGACATGTGCTGACATGGCATCCAGGAACTGGTGCAGTACCCTGGAAGCTGATGCCTGTGATATCCCCATCATATCACCAGTTGGTCTCTGGAAGGTACCTGTTGCTAGTATTCTTAGGCCAACACATACCTTGGTTTCTACTGGGATGGGTTCCCCTCTGTTGGTTCTGTGTGTGAGGCGTGGCCTGCACAGCTCCACTATTTGCTGCAGGAGGTCTCTGTCCACTCTATAACGCTCTACTATCTCCAGCTCATGTAACCCATGGTAGGTGACCCTGGGCCTGTACACTCTTCTCCGTCTCCTCACTGTGGGTTGTCTGGCATCATCTGCATTGTCACCACCCTCAGCAAGTTGCCTATGTCTCATATGACAGCTATGGCAGCCCTTAACATTTCTGCTCTGAGTTCAGCTTTTTCAGTTTTCACTTCTAATAACTTAACTCCTGTCTTGCAGTGTCTCTTGAGAGAAACATCCTGCACTGCTGTTTGCAGAGTTTTAAGTGCTGGGCTGGGCTACTATTCTGCCTGTGTAATTGCCTGCTTCTAATTGTTTTCACCTGCTAGCTCCAGCAGTATTCCCTGCTAGCTTTCTACTAAATCTGTTGCTTCCTTTTTCCTTTCTGTTTCCTCAGGGAGGAGTCGTGTGCAGACCAGCAGAAACACGCTCACAGTGGCTTACATGCGCGCACACATGCTTACACGGTTCAGAATCTGCTTATTCAGGTTAAAACGCATGCACGCCCATGCAAACAGTGTTAAACATCTCTCAACACGCTCCCACATGCTCAGTCTGCCTTACATGCGCGCACACTGCCTTACTCGCGCTTCATGGCACGCACATGTGCACTTGCACGCCCAGCAAGAAACTTTGGTGTAGGCAACAGTGTACACCTTCCATTTCTTGACTTTCTCATGCTTATTTAGTGGCACACCTCTTTCCATGATATCTGTCTGACATCTGTCATGTAACTGACCTCCAATGAACTGCATTTCTTTCTACCATTCCCCGCTGTGATGTCACCTATCTCCTACTCTGTTCCTCCCCTTCTGTAACTCTTACACTACTCAGACTGTGCTCATTTGCTATGTGACAGTGGAATTAAGTATCCTAACACTCATTTGCATCAGATTGCCTACTAATGCTCAGTTACATCTCTTAGACTCAGCTTCCCCCCTTAGCAACCACTACACGGTGGCCATGTTGGTTTTGGTCTGCTGGTCCCTGCATTGACATTACATGTATTGCATAAAGCCCACATTTGTGGGTTTACAACCTTCGTTTCTATGTATTATGCAGCGCAGCCCATTTGCGCGGGGCTGTGCTGGGTTTAAACATCGGCGATCGCCGAAAAAAAAAAATTATATTTTTAAGATATTTGCATCAGGTTACCTTGCCAATGGCCACATATTTGGCCATTGGCATGCTGCCTGGCCCATATGCACCCTTTATTTGGAGCTGACATGGCCCCATTATGGTTTTTGCAGAAACGTACTCAGTTGTCAACTGAGTACATTTCTGCAGCTAAGACGGCTCTTACACGGGCTGTTCTGGGCTTCCTGGATTGCTAATCATCCTCATTTGCATGCTATTCGGCTGCAAGTGAGGTGATTAGCTTATCCACGCCCACTCCGTGTAAGAGCCATTTTAGCTTGCCTCTTACACGGACTTTGGGCTGTTCCTGGATCGCGAAGGCTGCATGGAGTCTTACACTACTCTTAGACTCCGTGCAAGCCTTCGTGAATCCGGCCCTATATGTTTTGCTTTAATGCACATTATGATATTAGTGAGATTTTAAATTACTTGTGTATATTGCCAGAAAAAAAATATTTGCCATGAGTGTGGAACAGAATGAGTGAGGAATAATTTTATATTAAAAAATAATTACCTTCTTAGGTCGAAAAAACACACAGCACAAAACAGTTATACTACTGTCTGCTGTTGCAAAGTAAACACACCTGTGTAGCAAATCTAGTTTTTATTTGCTTCTTAAACAACGATCTATACAGAACATAGACAGAGCTACAATAAGCTAAAAAATAAATAAGATAGATTAAATTCATTGATATCCATAATTAGAAAGGCCAAGAACACACATATAACGTTCTTTAAAGTATGTAAAATATTTGCCTTTCACACTTAAAATGACAGTAATACCTTTGCCACTAAATGTCATCACATTCTTCTTTAGGTATTATTATTATTATTATTATTATTATTATTATTATTATTATTATTATTATTGTTGCAATATAATTAAAAAAGACTCCTGGTCAGCTATCCTGATAGGTTTTGTTTTATAGTTAGGCTAAGGAATGGGTTTGTAGGGAAGTAACCTAAATCTGCAAAACTGACATAATCTTAAGTCCAGCTTTCTTATAAACAGAGCTGCATTGACCCCTAAATGTAATATACCCTACTGCTGATAAAGCTTGTAATTCTTCATTAGGGTGAAAAGAAAATCCATATTGCCATACAATATTTTCATATTAACCCCTTCAATAAGCAAAAGTTCAAACTTGCATCTTAATAAATTTATCACAGGTTAATTTAAATGCCTTATAAGTCTAGTACATGTTCTATCAGTTTAATTTCTCTAAGCCTTTTGATTTTCTATTGCCATGATGGGAATGGACCCCATTCCTAAGTCAAAGTATGAAAAAAGTTCATGAAATTATTATTATTTTAGTCTTTGATGTTATCTAAAAGTCTTCCTCACAGAAGACATAATGTATCCAGAACTGACTCCTTCTGTAATTCATATGGAGTTACATGTAGTGATACCATATCTAGATACAACTGTAAATTCTTTTTTATGACACCTATGGTTCCTACTACTTTTGTAACTGTCTGGGTATCCTTCTTCCACAATGCCCTCATTTCTGCCTGCAAATCCTGGTATTTTACATCTTTGCATCTCTCTGTTTGAAAGACCTTGAAATCACTGGGTGTAGCAATTTCAATGATCAATGCAACTTTTGTCTTCTTTTCATGGACTATTATATCTGGTTTTCTTGCATCTAATTTTTGACCTCTTGGTAATGGGTAATCCCATGTGATATAAACTTCATCATTCTCTATAATGCTTTGTGGCTTATGTTTCCAGTCCTTCTCAGCTACTTCCATATTGTAATGTTTGCACAATCCCCAATGCAACAGTCTTGCTACATTATTATGCTTTTCAGTATAATGGCCGCTGCCATTAGTGTATGACACACAACAACAAGATGTGCAACTGTTTCCAGTTCTGTTTTACAGAACCTGCATTTGTATGTTTCTCCCACATGTTCAAGGGACTTTGTAAACCAACAGGCATATAGCCCACTATCCTGGGACATCAATATTAACCTTTCTTCCTTTAGTTTAAATTCACCTCTCTTTAACCATTCCTGTATCAGATCCTGATCAACATGGGTTGTTCTGGGAGTTTTAGGCATTTGCAGTTATATTTATGCCTTTTCCACATTTCCTCTCTTCTCATCTGTTTCTTATCTTTATATTTTCTTTTGTTTTTTGACACATTCAGTTGCTGTCTGTTCTTTGTCTATTTCTGACTTAATTTACATTCCCACTTGAGACCAATATGTTCCTGCTAAACTAAACAGGGAATTCATCTTAGAATTGTTCTCTCATGTTTTAAAACTTTCACTATGTTTGGATCTGGTGAAGTCAATAGATATGTATACAATCCTATGATTGTAGATCTATACATGTAATCAATTTTGAGGTGGTCCATAACTGCTTCAGAATGAAGAATATATAATCTTGGTATACACTGATTTTATATATCATTTGGTAAGTGTGAAGCATTTTACTTGTTTTCCTGTTGACCTGATCCCTATATATTTTGGGGCCAATCAATCACCCCAAAACTGTAAGTTAGAATAGGAAGAGCAAATTGGTTTATAGCTTGGGCTTTGTTCCTAGATGTCAGGGCTGTTTTCAGTATTAATTTTAGTCTTCTAAACTATTCGTTACTGAGTTTTGTTTGCAGTTGTTTATGTTTTACTGTCTATCTTTCATCAGTTCCCAGACATGTATGCACTCTCTCCTACTCAAGTTCCTTTATATTGCATTCCTTTTCCAGACTGATATTTTCTTGGTGCTTCACATTTCCTGCTTTAAAGGTTGCTTTTGCACATTTATCAAGACCAAATGATATTCTTATATCATCTGAAAAAGTTTTGACCACTTCCATTTGTACTTTCAGCTCCTCATCTGATGAACAATGCAGTTTTAAATTATGCACAAAAAGAAGATAAGTCTTTACACTTGGTTGTTTTCTGGGAACCAAATTGTAGCCATGACCTAATCTGTTAAGTAGACAGTTTAATGGGTTAAGGGCAAGACAAAAGAGCAGCGATGACAATGAGTCACCCTGGTGTATCTCCCTTTGAATTTTTATTGCTGGATAATAATTTGTCCTTTATCAAGTATCAGTTTAGCTGCAAAGTGGTTTGCCATTGTTTCATAGTCACTGTAATGTAATTGATTATTGTATGGTGTATGTTATGCATCTGTAAGAACTCCTTTATCCATGAATGTGGGATGCTATCAAATGCTTTTTTTTGTAATCTATCCATGTCATACTTAGATTATTCTCCCTTTTACAATTCTCCATTATGACATTATTTAACAACAGATGATCCTTTGTTCCATATGACTTCTTTTCATTACCAATTAATTCTATTGTTATGAATGAATTTTCTTCTAAATGACTATAAACTCTGTCAGCATCAATTCCAATATATAGTTTATATATCATCAGAAGGCAAGTTAACAATCTGTAGTTTTTAAAATAGCTTGCAAGTTCTTAAGGAGGAGTATTGTTTTTCCTGTTGTTAACCAGGTTGGTGTTTGTTTGAGATACACATATAAGTAGTTCTTATTCAGGGCTAAATATTCCTGTAAAGATATTAAAACTTTTAGCCAGAAGTTAGCTACTGCATCTGGGCCTGGTGTTTTCTTAATTTTGTTTCAATTTCTCTGGTCATTACTTCATTCCATTTCATATCCTGTACATTTGAACTTCTTACAGTTTCTTTTACTTCTATCCATTCAGCGTCTTCATAACTCTCAACATCTTGGCACAAGAAATGTGGACAAATCCAAAAATAATGGGGACAACATTTAAATATTTCTCTTATAAACTTAGAAAGGTACTAGGGCAACACGTTTTGTGTTACCATGCATTTCCTGAAGGACCTGAACTCTGAAACTCAAATGCTTGTCATTTAGTGAATTCAGTACTCTATAAGGTAAAAATCTAGACAGTCTGCAAAAATCTGAGCAGTTTAGAGATATGAGCACTTTCTTGTGTTTCACAGGGTCTTCGCACATATTTCTGCAAAAGGTATCTGTTTCTTCTTTTTTGGTGGTGTTTCTATTCCTTTTGCTTTGTTTCCCAAATCTCTATAAAACTTTTTGGGTCATCAATGAATTTTCTTTATATTTATCTGCATATCTTTGAAGTTTTCTGCCTGTGCTGATGTGTTTAGTTTATTATTTGCAATAATGAACAATAGATCCTAGTCTGTTCTGATACTGCTCATTGCTTCTATCAAATATTTTATTTGATTTGCTCCCTCTTCTATACTCTTCTAGTAGTAGCACTTCTTGTATTAATAGTTTTTTAGTATTCTATGCTTCTATGATGGCATTTTTCTCTTCCTTTCCCTTATTGTTCTGTATTTTTTATGGTAAGGCTTTATGTGTTATTAATTTAGCAGCACAGTAATATATCCTATTTACTTCTGTTATATCCCATGCATTTCTGTTAATAGTATTGATTACTGTGTTCATCTATTTTATCAGACGTCTAACATTTTGGTCTTAATTGACTTTCTGTAATCTATTTCTTTCATCGATCTTAATCTGTCTGTTTATTTCTTTTAAATCAAGCAACTCTTCCCTTAGATAATTTTCTTTTAAACTGAGGGCACATTCTTTGTTCTCTATTTCCTGCGGACATTCTACAGAAAGTTCCACAACGTGACATATTCTCTTCAGCTGCATCCTGCGTCATCCATCACTCTTTCATATGAGAACTCATTAGCATATCACCAAGGCTGGATCTTGGTCAAATGGGGCACTAGGCAGGGTAGTAGATCAGGCCCCCCAGAGCAGGCCCTCCTGCAGCAACTATCTACCCCCCACAGCAGCTTCCTCCACAGCCATTCCAGTGTTCTATTACTTAGTTATTTCTCCTCATTTACCATAAACATTGTTCAAACCTGTCAGTGTGCGTACTGTTTTCTTATTTACTTCTGCAATGATTACAGATATTGAAATAGAAGAGCACAAACACTGATAGCCATTTGTTAAACAAACAATACAGCCCCACAATGAAAACAAACTTAGCATGAGCGATAAACTTCTCTGCCCTTGAAACTCACATTAATTGAAATGACATTAAAACCCACATTCAAAAAAAAATGCATCTAGCCAGTATAGGATTGTTTACCTTTGGGCTGTTTTCAAACCACAGACTAGTTGCACGCATTTTTGGGCCATGCATACATGTATGTGTTCTTTGATTCACCTTCCTGATTGTATTAAATTACTTGTATAATACAGCACCACTTGTTAGAGTGTTTTTTTAAATTTGTAGTTTTGAACATTCTTCCATTAATCAATGCAATCAAATGTATGAACCAATAATGAATGGAACAGAAAAACACTTTTTAAATATGGTGACATTAGATGGCACCATGAGGAAATATACAAAGATAGGATGAGCAACAGTGGCTCATCTTATCTTTGTATATTTCCTCATGGTGCCATCTAATGTCACCGTATTTGAACAGTGCCGCCTTTTAATTTAGTTGGAATTTTCCACTTGTTTCGAGATGCTTCTGTCTGAATGTGTATGCACCACAAACATCTCAGTTGATTTTGCAACATTATTATGTTTATGAATTTGCCTCAAAAATTTTCATTCTGATGAAGTTTCTATTTACGAGGCGAAAGCACTTAATAAATAATATTGTGTGAATCTTGGACTAGTTCCTGTCTTGGTTTTACAGTTTCTTCAACTTTTTTGTGGTTTCGAATTAATTGCCTATGTCACATTAAAAAATGTTAAGCTAGTAATATTGCAGTAGGAAATGACTGGCAAATCAACAACAGGTTCACTGTTACTAGGCATTTCATACAAAGGACACACTTAGGTGTGTAGCATCTACTACTACCACCTAGGAACTCAATTTACGAGAGATGTAATTACATTAGGAACCTACAGTCTATGCTCTCTCCCTCACAAGCCAGCATATCTGGCACTGAGAAGGTTGTCAACGCAATCACTAAACCTCAATACCCACACTCCTACACAACACATATCCACATATGCAGAGGTGTTCAACAAAAACATACCCTAAAAAAGGAGACCTGTGAGACAAAAACACAAGCGATCTCCACAGCCCTCCACACTACATGTCATGCATAGTCCACGCACCTGTGTCTCACAGCTACTAAGGCTGAACCATAGACCAAACATATTAGTCATAGGAGACTCCATTGTGAGACACACAGATGTGCCTCTCACCAGGTTGGATAAGGAGAAAGTCACAGTTAGTTGTGTGTCAGGGGCTAGAATCCGCCATATCAAATACACACTCAAGTCTGTCAACAGCAGGTACTGTTATGACTCTGTCATAGTCCATGTTGGAGTGAATGACTTGAGATGTACCTCCCTGGACTATATAAAGAGAGACATGATTGAGCTCACTGAATATGTATCCCAGGCAGGTACGTCCCTAGCCTTAAGCAGCATTCTACCATCACCCAGAATTATTCCTCAATACAAACAGAAAATGATTGACTTTAACAACTGGATTAGTTTCTGGTGTGATTCCAAGGGGATCCAATACCTGACAGCCAGGGAAGATATGATCAACAGACCATGATGGTTTTCCAGAAATGGCCTGCATCTGTCTCACTTGGGCTTCAGGCTTCTGGCAAAGCCTCTTGCCTCCCCCATAGTGCCTTTTTGAGGAAAAGTCATGAGGTTAAAACTACCAACATAAAAATTAAAACAAAATGCAAATTAAAGGTCATGCTGCTAAACGCTAGGAGTCTAAACATGAAACTGCACTCATTTCAAGCATTCTTAGCCCAGAAAAAGCTGATATCTATGCAGTTACAGAAACCTGGTTCAAAGCTGTGGAGAGCACCTCAGCCTTACCTAGTTACTCATCCTATCATACATTCAGACTCCAAATTGTGGGCAGTAAGCCAAAGGAGGTGGAGTTGCAATATATACTAAAGACACACACACCTCCAGGCTGGTCAAACAGTATGAAGCAGAGGAGACACTCCAGGTGCAGTTAACCATTGACAAGACTGCTATTCAAATCATAACTAGCTACTGGCCCCCAAATCTGACTTATGATGCCCAATCCACCTATCTGGACCTCTTCGAATCTATCAACATTCAACCCTTTACCCTGATTCTGGGTGACTTTAACTACCCAAACATAGACTGGAAGAGCTACTCATGCCAGAACTAAAATGCCCAGAGATTCCTTGATTTTGTCAATGCAAATGCCTAGAAAGGGCTAGTTGATACCCTCACATGAGGTGATAATATCTTGGATTTGGTATTAACCAACATGCGTAACCACTGCAGCATCCCTACAGTATCATCCTCCCTGGTAAGATACAACCATAAAGTGGTCACTTTTGAAGTCACCATCTCTCCCAACCTCCCTTTAGCTGGGGTCAAAAAAAATACTTTTCCAAAGCTGATTACAGCCTCCTGAGGTATGGTATAAACAGCTTCATAGCCCACTCCCCCTCTGTAGGAACTGGCACAAATATCCAAAACTACACCAAAGCACTATATGAGCATTTATATAGATGCATGGAATCAGGAATACCCGACAGGACTAAATCATCATCAGCAAGGAAGAATAAACCTGTCTGGTGGACATCTGCAATAAATAAACTCTATAACAAAAGGAAATAAATTGCTGTCCAGGACAAAGAAGGAGCAGGTGCCCAACTGGAAGCAACCACTCATTAGTGTGAATAAGCAAATAAAAGCACCGGTGAAGTCATCCAAAGCAAACTTCGAGTCCAAATTGGCCACATTTGCTCGAGATAATCATAAGGCCTTCTTCAAATATGTCTGCAACCTCAAAGGAAGCACCCAGATCTGTTCAGAGCTGATGTTTAAGGGTGCCACATATGCAAATGCCATAATACAGCAAACTTGCTGACTGACAGATTCAGTGGAAACATCATCACTGTGTCCCCCCCCCATCAGTAAATCAGGACATCCCTAGTACCTGCTCCCTTTTCTTCAAATCTAGGGGAACAGGTCATCACTGCTCTCTCAAAGACAAAAAATACAGCCTCCATGGGACCCGATAACATCCCAGGCTGCATCCTACATGAACTCAAGGAGGAACTTGCAGCATCATTAGGTACCCTGTTCAACCAAAATCTTGAGTACCAGCTTTGTCCCAGCTGTGTGGAGGACAGCCACTGTCATCATTTTGCACAAAGGTGGAGCATCCACCAATCTGGAAAATTATAGACTTATCAGCCTAACTAACCTGAGCTGCAAGGCCATGGAATGGATTATCATGGACCTCATTAACAAGGACATTGGCAACCTCCAAAGACTCAAACCCACATGGTTTGGCTCTGTCAAGGGGAGGTCATGGCTTTGAGACAATCACCAAAGCCATGGATGAAGGGAAGATGTTGCATACCACCTACCTTCACCTGGCCAAAGTCTTTGACACTATTCCCCACTTGGGCATAATAGATAAACTTTCTCAACTAGACATAAATCCATATGTTACCAGATGGGTAGCAAACTTGTTCACTGATTGAACCCACCTAGTCAAAATAGGGGAATCCACCTCAAGCAGATCTGTAATGAGCGGTGTACCCCAGGGATCAGTCTTGAGGCCTCTGTTATTTGGGATTTATTTTTCTGAGGTGCAGGCCAAAACCAGTGAGCTATGGGTGATGAAGTTTGCAGATGACTGCAAGCTGGGCACTGTCATCAATTCCCCTAATGATATGGACATCCTCCAAGAGGGTCTCACCCAAACAAATGACTGGTGCCAGAAACATGGCCTTAAACTGAATACGAAAAAATGCCTCATCATCCCCTTTGGGGAGAGTGATGGACCCACAAATTATCACATTAATAACAATGTCCTAAGCATGGAATCAGTCATGAGGGATTTGAGCACCCAGGTTGATAGCAACCTAACTTTTGACCACCATGTTGCTTCCGTTGTACAGACGGTTTTCTACATGGCCCACCTTATAAGTAAGGGTATCTCATCCAGGGACAAGGAGGTCATAACATCCCTGTATTCTTCCCTTATAAGGCCCATTATTGAGTACAACGCCTCTTTCAGCATGTATGTTGCAAAGCACATGCAGCAGCTGAAGAGACCACAGAGGTTCCTCACCAGGAGAATCCAAGGCCTGAAACATCTACCATACACAGGCTAAAAGCCTTATCCCTCTATTAAGTTTCATACAGACTCCTAAGAGGTGACCTCTGTCTAGCATACAAGGTGATATTGGACCCCACCTTGATGGGATTGCTGCATATTTGCAAGTCAATTTCCACTCGAGTAACCTAAACGGGTGGCCTCAACCTGGTCTCTGACATCAATAGGACTTGTTGGCGGGAAAGATTTGTATCCCAGAGACTCCCCCATCAGTGGAACAGACTCTCTCTCCACATCAGGCAGAGTACCTCTTTACCTCTTTTTAAGCGCAACCTAGATAACTGGATGGGAAAAAGAAAATACACCCCTGGGATTCCACCCATGTCCCTGCTGGACAGGGGCATCATGTGCTGACTTGTCTAAACATGGGATAAACTCTAGGCTAGGCTTATAAGGGCCTCAGGGCCAATAGCCTAGTAACTTCCTATGATCTTATGACCCTATGATCCCACACTTAAAATGCATCAAATAATCAGCAATCAAATGGGCAGTGTAATATCAGCACTCTATGTGGTGTGGGAGTAGAATCCATAGCCTTCTGCACCCAAAAGCAATTATGCTACTAACATTGCTTTCAAATTCTACAGCACAAACAGTGACTGCCATTTGCTAAACAAAACAGTTAGTTGGACCATTGAAAATAGATTTAGCATGAGCAACAGTAAACTTCTATTCCCTTGAAACACACAATTCCATAAAAATGAACTGAAACTCACAATCCCTTGAAAATGCACTTAAACTCATAATTCCCTAGAAATGTACTGAAACTGAAATTCACAGTTCCTTCAGCAATCTGGTAGTTGGTGTAGAGGATTCAGGCTCTTGTCTCCTGTAAGCAAGTTACAGGGTCAAGCCTGATCAAGTTAATTGACTAACCTGCCATCCTCCTAACTAGGGCATTACATACCATACCTCCATACTTCTCAGTCTTTAAGTATATGAAATCGGGGCAAAGCCTAAAATAATGCAGGGACAATGGCCCAAAAATAGTGACAGATTTTAAATATTGCTCTTATAGACTTAGAAAGTTGCTAGATTAGCAGCATTTGTCTTAGCGTGCATTTTCTGAAGGAAATGAAGTTTGAAACATTTGGCATTATTTATTTATTTCAGTCCTCAGTGATTTGCCAGAAAAAACACAGATTTTATGAGGAACAGGCCAAAAATATGAGGCATAAATCAGAATATTCTGCAGAAATCTGGACAGCTGAGAGATATTAAAAAGCACACACCTGCCATCTGTTTGCTCTCACACAGCAACACACACTTCCTCGTTCACATAGCTACAAATGGCTAATTTAAATTCCACATAGGTTCATAGATTAGTACTAAGCTAACTGCCCTTGTGAGCCATTTTAAGCTTAGCCAATTATCCCTTGTGAGACTCAAACCCTGCACCTTGTGTTGGTAAGGCAAGCACCTTGACCATTAGACCACCCTCCCAAACATCCACTTACTCTCTCACTCTCACACAGTGATGCAAGCACACTTTATTTCTTATGTGAACAGAACAGGTTCTTTAAATCACACACACACACACACACACACACACACACACACACACACACACACACACACACACACACACACACACACACACACACACACACACATATCCTCTCTCTCAGTGGAATGATTACTTTAAATTCTGCCTGTGAGTGTGGAATGTGTTTACATTCACATTGGCATGGGTGTGATGTGTGCATGGTTCTCCTTAAAGACAAAGATACTACTATAGTGGAAGTAAACACATTCCACACTCATGAGCAGAATTTTTATTTTTATTTTGTTTAACTTCTTAATCATTGAAGACTCCTGGCCAGAGTTGTCCCCCCCCCCGGCCACATAAGTAACTGCCTATGTCACCTAGTGCTGGATCTGGGTCTGCCTATCACTCCAGTACATTAACTGCATCAGAGTTGCTACTGTTTCCTGCTCTGCTTCTTCCCTAGATTTGCAACTCCAACTGAACTTTTGTACTGGTTTCCTACTGAAGGCTCCAGAGTATCTTTATGTGTTAAGTGATGAAATGCTTTCCATTCCACAATATATATCCATCTCTCTGACTCCTTAACTTCTGCTTCACATTGCCAAGCAAGTCCAGGTGGCGCTGCTGCGTGTTGCTGCAGTGATGCCTGTACTCTTCACCAGAACTGGTGATGCTAGTAATATCACTTATCCTGGCAAGATTGGGCCAGGTATCTGCCTTCCATGAGGAGTCATCATACTGTGTGAATGTCCATGTTGCAAAAGGAGCAAAAATATCTTTATCTCCCTGATGTACCATTCGGGTGCCTGGGAATGTCAGTACCACAAGACTTATTCACTCAAGATGTAATATGCTAACCATGTTCACATGAATACACATTCAAACATCACATGATGTGCAACATAATGCAGCAAAAGAACACGAATAAGCCTGTATTTTGCAGTGTCATGGCACTGTGAGTCTGTATAAGCTGTATGCATAAGCACAATTGTCACGTTTCCTTAAAGCTGTGCTAGTCTTGACCAGCAGAACCAGCCAGATAGAGCATTCAGTTATGGATCTGGTCAAAGTCATTGATGCTAAACTGACTCATTAACATAGCTTCTACACTATAGCACCTTTTAGTGCAATATAAATTGGTTACACAATTTTGTGTGAGAACACATGGAGATAATAAACTATGGAATACATGATGAATACAGGACTTTACATAATATTTTCTCTGTAAGAGGATAGAATAGGACCCAAGGCAGAAAACCTGGTTAATAATGTACCTTTGCAATGTAATTAACACCTGCAGTGGATGGCAGTAACAGTGAGAGAGATATGACTGAGTATGCATGAATGGATACAGAGCAGAATGAGATGACTAGCTGTGGTGGTGATATAGAACATGGGCAGTGGTCTCCTAAGGTAACAGAAAGACATTTGTACATAGGGGTAGGCATGGCATTGAATTGTGATGAGAAGTGGGATAAAAGTGTTTATATAGCATTAAATGGACTAATAGGCATATACTGGAAGGGGTATAGGAAGCCCTCACCACTGGCAGTAGAGTGTACACTGCGCAATGCTGTACAAAGCAGCGCTGTTTCTATCTAACCTGCTGCAGAATGGGGAGAAAGAGGCCAATGTTGATAGGTGTATGACTTCCACATACTGCCTAACTCACCCATTCACTGACCTGAGTTCATAGGTTCATCAGTACTTAATATATGTGAGGACCTTAACAAGCCTAGTCTTATACTTCCATGGTAGTTTTTACCTCTTACATTTTGCGTACATATAATCCATAGATGTGCTGAACAACAGAGGTGTAGCTGGATCAACTAGCTCTCTGTGTCAGTCCCACAAACTTCTACCCCACCTCTTCAGCTCTTCTTCAAGTGAAGATCCAAAAAAAGTATATATATATATATATAAAACACCGGAGAAGGATCCAATAAGTCCGGTAGTAAGCACACTGATAACTGCAACACAATACTGTTGAATAAAATGCTGTTCCAATTAAACCAAACCTTTGAGGATAGTTTAACTTTAAAATAAATGTAGAAGCTCTCCACAAAATTCGATGTAAAAGTTTTATTCCAACGACCAAGAAAGACAGTTTTAGAATAACAGACACTGAGCCCTCAATCAGCAGTTCCCAACTTAGAAGGATGTAAGCTACCTGACCTGCCACCACAGTGCAGGCCACAAGCCTTCCTAATGTAAAACAACTGGTCTGAAGCCCAAGTGCTTAATCCAAAAGACTTAGAATGATAGCTTCACTTTAATCAAGTTACTACCAAGCAGTAATAAATACAATTGAATACTTTAAAGAATGCCTGGATTACTGCTCAAGTAATACAAACAAAGCTAGATTCAGCAGGCCTGGATCTAGTCTATGCTACAGCAAACAAGATGTACCAATTTCAGTAAGAAGCAGTTCAAATATGCAGGCACTATAAGCCTTTAACCAGAAATTCCCAGCTCAGAAGGGCAGAGTCCAGCCTCTCCTCCCACAAGAGTGCAGTCCATGAACCCTCTTAATGTAAAATAACTGGCCTGAAGCCCAAGTGCTTAAACCAGAATTAATACACTTTTAGAATAACAGACACTGAGCCCTCAATCAGCAGTTCCCAACTTAGAAGGATGTAAGCTATCCGTTCTGCCACTACAGTGCAGACCACAAACCTTCTTAATGTAAAACAACTGGTCTGAAGCCCAAGTGCGTAAACTAAAAGGCTTAGAATGAGTTACACCAAGCAGTAATAAATGCAACTGAGTACTTTTAAGATGACGCAAAAGCAAAATAAAGTAGGAAGAAACACAAATACAGTAAAAGCAGATACATTTTTTTTTTTTTAAGTGGAAAGAGAGAATGGAGTAGCAGAAACTAAGCTGATTGGCCTTCTCAAATGTTCTCCCTGTACTGGGTAGAATGAGGTAATGACACTAGACTGGGAGGAGGGTCCCAGATCAAATTTACACTAGGGGCGGGCAACTGCAAAGCCACCAACTATAAAAACACTATACCAACAGGGAGGGAGCGTGGGAAACAAACTGCAGAAATGTTTCTCACAGCTGAAAAGCAGCAGTGAGCCTTTAAATGAAAGTTTTAAACAGCTAAAGGAGCCTCTAGGAAAAAGAGTTTAACTGCAACAAGTTATCAGAAACAAACAACCCAACAGATGCTTAATAAAAGTGGACAATTTCCAGTTAATACCTCACACACAGTGAAACTAGCTAGAAAAATACACAGTACACAAAGTGCTATAAATAACAAAGAAATAAAGAACAAAATAAACAAAAAACAGGATACTTAATGTTATATATTATAGCTACGAGTTTCCTCAGTGTCCTTCCTTCGATCAGCTCAGTGTGAAATGGCAGAACACTCACAACTGAACTTCTTAGGTAACAGAAAGTTGAAACCTGAGACAGCTTTTAAGAAAGAAATCTCAAAAGAACCAATGAGCAATGAGTACCCATAGTACTATTCTATGCTTAGTTAACTGGAGCTGCTCAGAGTTTGGTGACTGCCAGAGATATGTAGTGCATGTGAACTAAAATCCAAGACATCCACTACAAACAACTGAAAAATAAATATGTTTAAAGCCTGTATTGCATTTTGTTAACTGTATTTATTTGACTTGTTGCTTAATTCTTGCTGATTGTGTCTGCATTTTTTCTCCACTTTGTAATTATATACTACTGCCTTATATAGCATAGGCTAGATCCAGACTTGCTGAATCTAGGCTGTTTGATATCACTGTGTTCTAAAACAGTCATCTTACATTAAGAGGGCCTCCCTGCACCCTTGTGGCAGAAGTGTATAGCTCGGGTTCCATCTGAGTTGGGAATTGCTGTAGAAAGGCTCAGTTTGGGGCTTTCCCATTGGTAGTTTATCTTAAAACTGTTGAATTTCACTTGTATTTGAGCCTCATGTTTGCGAGGGTTTGCTCTCAGTTAACCGGAGCTGATCAGAGTTTGGTAACTTTAGAAAGAGATCTGGAGTGCATCTGAACTGAAATCCAAGGCATCCACTGCAAATAACAAAAGTAAGTATATTTAAAGCCTGTATTGCACTTTGTTAACTATATTTATTTGAATTGCTGCTTCATTTTTGCTGATTGTCTGCATTTTTTTCTGCACTTTTGAAATTGTGAGTTGGGGATTGCTGGAGAAAGTCTCAGTTTGGGGCTTTCTCATTGGTAGTTTGTCTTAAAACTGTTGAATTTCACCTGTATTTAAGCCTTATAGTTGCATGTAGCTGTGCATCATGCAATAGAGGTTAGAGCAGCCCTGTCTAGATACAAATGCCTGGAAACTTAAATTTTCCCTAGAAGTCTGTCAGTAGAACCCTCCCAAGTTCCTTGTTGCTCTGCAGACAACTCAACTGCACACTGAGCAGTATCGCCACAGCTCTTCACCCTAAACCATCAACAGAATAAGTCCCTCTGCTATTCCTACATCATAAACTGATTTAACTTACCCACTCTCCAACAGTACTATGGCATAAACCTGCCATTATGGATGGTCACTTTCTCACCATTTCTCCAGCCAGCCTGATTGACCTGGGCAACCTGAGTCAATGTAGTAATTATCTTATATATACTGATAACCACTTAATCCTGAAACAAGCAAATACCTTATTTAAGAGATGTAATTGCACTATCAATTTGGAAGCAATCCTCTCATGTAACAAAAAACAAGACCTCAAACAGGTTGTCAGCTCACTCACTTCATCTCTCACACAAGTTCAGGACACAGCACATAAACCCACATATGCGGAGCTACTTACTAGAAGCCTACGAAAAGATCAGGGACCTCCTAAACACAAATTACCTGCACACACCTCAACATGTATAGAAACCACTGCACATAACAACACACATATCAGTGTTTCAAATAAGCCCTGAAGGAAAACACCTCAAAACCTAATGTCTTGGTCATAGGAGACCTACAGTGAGACACACAGATGCCCCCCTCACCAGGCTGGACAAAGGGAAGGGCATGGTCAGCTGCCTATCGGGTACTAGGACCTGTCAGATCACACATGTACTCAGGTCATTCAACAACAAGTACTGTTATGACTCTATTATAGTCCGTGTTGGGGTGAATGATTTGAGACCTACCTCCCTGGACTATACGATGAGAGACATGACTGAACTCTCAGATTATGTGTCCCAAGCAGGTACGGCCCTAGCCCTAAGCAATATTCTACTTTCACCCAGAATGATGCCAAAATATAAACAAAAATGATTGACTTCAATAATTGGCTTAGCTTCTGGTATCAGTCCAGGGGGATCCAAAATTTGTCAGCCTGGGAAGATATGGTCAACAGGCCATGCTACTTTGTCAGAGATGGTCTGCACTTGTCTCCCCTAGGCTTTTGGATACTGGCTAAGGTGCTTGCATCCACCATAGTGCCTTTTTTAGGAAATGTCAAAACAACAACATTTCTGACACAGCAAAATCCACTCAAGACAAACTCAAGGTTTTGCTGTTTAATGCTAGGAGTCTAAACACGAAACTGCACTCCCTGGAAGCACTCCTCACCTTGGAAGATGCTGATGTCTGTGCAGTCACTGAAACATGGTTCACGGCCATGGACATCACCCCAGCAATACACGGCTACAATGCCTTACACCCATTCAAACCTCAGAATGACAAAGAAGTCTTGTAAAGCTTGGATGTGATAATACAGTAGAGGTGTGTCCATCTTCACTAAAGCTAAGTACACCTTGAGATTGGTCAAACAGTATGACTCTCTCAAACTACTTCATGCCCAATTAACTATGATCAAAACACCCTACCACATCATTGCTAGCTATAGGCCCCCTCTATGAACCATGAAAGGCACAATGCCTACCTGGAATTGTTGGAGCCACTCACCATACAGCCCAACACCTTAGTGAAGGGAAATTTCAATTATTCCTCCATCGACTGGGGGGCATACATGAGCTCAGACATGCTTGCCTAGAGGTTCATGGACTTTGTTAATGCAAATGCTCTGGAGGAGATCATCTGCACCCCCACAAGGGGCTTTAATGTCCTTCACATAGTACTCACCAATGTAGGTGGTCACTGCACTGCCCCCTGTGTGATGCCCTCCCTGGTAAGGTCGGACCATAAATCAGTCTTGATCGAAGTAACTGTTGGAGCCCACACTCCCAAAGCAGCAAAAAAAACTAAGGAACTTCACCAAAGCAAACTACAGCCTACTAAGTGATGGTATAAAAAGTTTATACCCCCTGCAATCACAAGCAATAATGACTCCTATGCAGAGATGTACACAAATGCCCAGTATAATCACCTTAGCAACTGTATAGACTCAGCTGTACCAGACTAGATTAAAACCAGGCCCTCCCGAAAAAGAACAAGCCACCTTGATGGACATCTAGTATAAACAGATTGCATAACAAAAGAAAGGAACTGATATCCATGAACAAGAGGCAACTGTCTCTGCAGAGGAAGAATTTCCTCCCCAGAGTGAACAAGCAAATCAGAAGTCTTGTAAAGTACTTTAAAGCTAATTATGAAGCTAAAATAGCATCCCTAGCCAAGGACAATCTTAAAGCATTCTTTAACTATATCCAAAAATCTAAAAGGGAGTGTCCAGCTATGTGCCAAATTGGTACTCACACTATACCAGAGGAAGTTTCCAACCTGCTAGCTTACAGATTTGGCACAAACTTTACCCCCTACCCCCACCAGCCATATACCAAAGCATACCTGACACCAGTTCTCTGCCTAGAATATCTTGTAATCAAGTCATATCTGTGTTCTCCAAGGCCAGAAACACAACCTCAATGGGACGAGATAACATCCCAGATTGCTTACTAAGCAATATGAAACAGGACCTAGCTGACCCACTTGCCTTTCTCTTTAACCATAGCCTGAGAACTGGCTTTGTACTAGCAGAGTGGAGAACAGTAGCAGTAATCCTAATGCATAAATGGGAGCCATCAACTGACCATGGGAACTATAGACCCATAAGGCTAACCAGCCTCATCTGCAAGGCCATGGAAAGGATCATCATGGACCTTATCGACAAGGACATAGGCAACCTTCAAAATCTAGACCCAACCCAGTAAGTGTAGATCACACTTATGGAACCTGGTAGCCTTCTTCGAGAAAGTCACCAAAGCCCTGTATGAAGGTAAGGCAGTGCATACTGCCTATCTCGACCTAGCCAAAGCCTTTGTCACAATACCCCACTTGATATTATTGAAAAACTCTCCCAGCTATGTGTTAACCCTTACATCACTAGATGGGTAGCTAATTGGCTCACGAACAGATAACATACTGTCAAAGTTGGTGACTCCACCTCTACAAGTAGACCTGTCACCAGTGATGTACTGCAAGGATCTATACTGGGGCATTTTCTATTTGGAAACTTTTTCTCAGAAGTCCAGGCTTACTAAATTCACTGATGATTGTAAACTAGGTGCAATTACTGAGTTCCCTGACAATGTTAACATATTACAGGAGGGGCTAACACAAACAAATGACTAGTGTCAAAGTCGCAGTCTAAAACTAAATGCAAAAACATGCACTATTATCCCATTTGGCAAAGTGGAATGTGCTTTGAGATGGCTTTGAATGGTTTGCATAATATTTACAACTGATTTATTTTTAGTGAGAAAGTGTTGTGGTCATTCCAAATGTGACAAAGGTTTGACAGGTACATATCAAAGGGACTGCCCAGTACAGGGAACAATTATATCCATGCATCTGGATATAATACCATTAGATATACACTCTATGGTGGAAAAAGGCTTCCTTACACCAGTAGATACACGATGATCAAAGGGCAGTTCATTATTGACAAAGTTTCCCAGATCCCTAATTACCTGATCAATTTTCAGGGCTGTGTTGTCAATGTGATAGTTACCAGGGGAGTCATGCCTGCTGAAGGATACAGTTATAAAAATATTGCTATTTGGTTTTATTCCATGGTTTTCAAACAAGCGATTTGTTCAGGACAGGCCCTCTCAGAGGATCTTAGTGTCCTTTCGGAAGTTTATGATGGCATCACGTCACCTGCAAACATGGTCAGCTACAAACTCTTAATATTAGCTTTGACCTCCAAGACATAAATGCGAAAGATGAGTGGCCCAAGGACTGAACCCTGGGGTATAGTAGTAGTGACAAGTGTTTTAGAGGGGGTGGACTCAACACCCTAACTTTCTGGGTTCTATTTCTCAGCCAGTTTTCATTTCCAATGAATTACGTAGAGGCTGACATTTACCTGGGAGATCTTATCTATGATACCTGAGTGTGGGATGGTGCAAACCCCATCGTGAGTTCTAGGTATATGGTATGCACCATTTTGTCCTCCTATATTACTCCAGTAGCTTTTCAAATTTGACCAAGTTAAATAAGCAGGGCCTACCTTTGATGAATCTGAACTGGGTTGGACTGAGACTCTATGCATTACCTATAGCCTTATTAATTCCATAATGATCCTTTCCACAACCTTACAAATGAGACTGCTCAGGTTTATGGATTTTTATTTATATGTTTTTATGTTAATTAAACCAACAGGTTTACAAAGCATTCTATGGACCCCCAAGAGAGGGAAAAGTTACCAGGAGACAGAGTGGTTACTACAGGCCTTCCATGCAAATGGCATGTACATCATGGTCAAAGGTGCCATGGGCAAGCTGTATCAGGATCAGGTATAGTAGGGAGTGCTGCAGGATGTGAATGCTGTGGGCAGATGCAATATCATGCAATAGGTGTGGTGAAAGAAACTTATGTTACTCTGTGCAAAAAATAAAGCATGGGATACATGGGATATAGTCAAGACTTATTCACTATGGGAGGTGGAGCATCATGGATGAGCACCAACACAATAAAAGCTCATAGAGAGAGAGAGAGAGAGAGAGAGAGAGAGAGTTACTGCTGTTCCTGTCTGGGGAGGGGGGTGGGCCTTCAAACCCAGGACAGGGTCTGGACAAGGGCCTTCAATAACAATATCCACCCAAGTATCAGTGGGGGACACACCAGGATAGTGATATTCATTACAAATCTGTATGATACAATGCACTGTACTTGTGATGAGTCTAATTCACTAAGGACCTTTAGCATATCTGTCCTTTTTGGCACCTTTAGGTTGCAAATGCAACAACCTACAAGTTAATGTATGTGTGTGTCTCCATATACAACATACATAAAGTGTTCTATACTGTAATGGTGGAGGTTAAGCTTGTTTTTGAATGCTGCCAAAGGAATCATATGTTCATGCTTTTCACAGGCTCTTCTGGTAGAAGGACCAGTACACTGAGACAGCACATAACTGATGTAAGAAGGTACCCAGTGATGATGAAGATAATGTGCACATGGTATAGTCCAATGCCACAGCAACACTGTCTACCATGAAATGGCTCACCCACATCACCATTATGACCCCTGTGGAGGTACAGGCTGACTCCACAACATTATCATTGCAAGATAGCCCTCCTGTAACTTTAGACCTCTCCATGCTCCACATGAGACTTCACTCTTTAACATTTGCACTGCCACTGACCTGCGACACTGTTGTTACTCTAGATCACTTTATGAGCTGAGTACAGCACTCAGCATAAATCAGTGCATGATCCATGTACAAACAGCTGTTTCTGACAACACTGTGGAGATTGTGAATGTGCTCCATGGCTTGTGTGATGATGTGAAATACCTGCACAGTGGCAAGGAATAAAAGGGTAGGGAGCAAATGCTGTCATTCATGTCTCTGATAGCAAATGTGGTTTCCATAGGTGCTATGCCAAGACACAGAGCTAATACCTTTTGGTCTGTCCCACTCACCCATATACTCACCACACAGACCACTGGGGAGACAGCTTCTCCATCAGCTATGCCCACATAGCCTGATATATCTGGTCATTGGTGGTCTCAAGGTCATGAGCAATGACACTTCTCAAGCTTAGCAAGTGTGACTTCATGCCAGGCTACATGTGAATGTCATCATAGATCTTCTCTTTTGTTATCGTTTGTGGCCACATGTAGTGCCATAGCCGCTCATGGCCATTATCCAGTTTATAGACATCATAGCTCTATAGTATCCCCACAAGACACACCCTGTCAGGGAGTATGCACATGAGCCTGTAATTTTGTGCATTGTCTGCTACAGATTACCTTAAGCCCTGAGGCTGCAGACCATGACAGTGACATTGGCAATGGCTATGATATGGCAGCTCAGCCTCATCATTGGAGGATGTGATCCCTGACTCATCATAACCTACTAACAGAGTATGTGATTAGGAGATTCACCTCTCAGGGCCCTGTTCTATATAATAGTGTTGCTGTCTTCTCTCACTGTGTTCCTCCCAACCACCCGTTCAAGTGACGATGCCCACTCCTAAATCTGTGAATGGTTACATCTGTATCGTACGGCCTATCCATTTACTGCCTTACAAAGCTTGGATGTGATAATACATTACATATACATTTTATTCTGTGTTATCTCTGTCATAGCTCACATTTGTGGACCAGATGTCACGTTTTCAAAAGTGACATAGTGTATTGCATCCACCTCTGCATCTCATAGGGCATCACTGCTGCCTCTTCATCCCTGGACTCTACATCCTGCTCTTAAACTGCTGGTCCCACTGCTCTTTTGGACATGCTGGGATGTATCCCTACTGCTGTAGTTGTTTCAGCAGTTCCATATTATGTAACATGGCAAACCCTTCAAAAATGCTGCTGCAGGTATCTAATGCATATAGTATCTTCCTGTCTGATGTGTCAAGACTGTCTGAAAGTGTTCTTTCAATTGTCCAGGCACGTGCTCTGTAATATTACACATTTACTCATGGGGTGTATGTGATTTTTGGCATGGTCAAAGCTTTGTAGATTGGAATGATCATCCATGGCTCCACCATCATATGTAGCCTGCTCCCTGCATGCATGGTACATGTGTTTACCACCCTGCATAACTGGTCTGTCTGTGCACCTATCAACTAAATAACCCTTGAGAAAGTACTTCCTGCAAAAGTGGAAGCTACACATCAGACGTGTGCCATTTGTTTGAATTAAGGCACTTGCAAAGCTGACATATTGATACATTATATATAATACTCTGCACACTGAAGACCACATGACAGCTGAGGGAAAAGAAGCTCTTCCTATTGACAGTCCGTGTGGATCAGCTGAGGCTGTGATTGCAATGTGTATGCAATGCATGTATGTCTTACACAACATCAGAGACATAACTTACATTGCAAAATACATGCATAATAGTGGTTTTCTGCTCTATATTCCTAAGGAACTGCATACACTCTTCCATATGTTACAGGATCATGTTGAGAAAATGGTTTAAGATACACAAGGCTGACATCAGTGAAATGCAGAATGTGTAGCATGTAGGTCATTGAAAAATACTGGTTAATGCTACACATATCTTTATGTCCATTAGCGTGGGAATCAGCACTCCCCCCATGATTGGTTTGCAAGTAGCACTGTTCAACTTTCTCTTGTACGATCTCCCTGTCCACCCAGTATTGGTTCACTGTCACTGGGTGTGGTACATAAGGAACTGATGGAACAACTGGCTGCAACGTGACACTGCCACCAAGTCAGTCACTAACACATGTTGATAAGAAGAGTCACTGCTCCATCAATGATTTTCATAGTTCTGTACATCAAAAATTCCAGTTTTGCATCACTGTGTAGTGAATCTGTTCATAAGCTTCTGCATTGTTGTGTCACATTTAAGGTTAATCTGCTTTATATAGTTCTGAACTGCTGTGCCGTGTTTAAAATTATCGGTTTTATATGTTTCTGAATTGCTGTGTCATATATAACATCATTTGTTAAAAGTTTCTGAATTGCTGTGCCATTTTTAATATTATCAATTGCATAATCCATGTGCCTCTTTTGCGTTGGATTCTTTGTTTCCAGATCATTCTGTGGTCATTTACCTGCACTACGTACCATCTGAGCTATAACTCAGAGTGAAGGAACCTAGACTGCTGCCCTGGGCACAAGCTGTTAGGGGCATGATTGGCAGATGCCGATGGGATGCGCATGCAGTACTATCATTCAGTTAGGAAGCCACAGGTGATATTGCACTTTTGTTTGCAGTTCAGTTCAGAATGTTAGTAATGATGGCAAGAAGCTTGTTCCACTTACTGAAAGTTGTAGGGGTGCCAGTCTGGGGAGCTGCTATGGGTACTAGATGATCTACCTATGGCTCTGTATACCATGTTGTTTTTCACACTGCATGGGTATGATTCTTGTGTCTCTGAAAATCCCACACCTTGCATGCTGCCATCTTCTGTGGTAATTCATACAGCACATTGCAATAAATATCTATAAATCGCAAGCATTGTATGCACCTTGTATGTCCTACATTGAGATCATTCACAGCATAGTTACTAGTTTTACCATTTTAAAAGTAATATAAAAAAAAACACTATTGTTTACCTTTCTCAAGATGCAGACATTTGCAGAAAACTTTTCACATGTGGTATCTTGGAGTTTCCAAGGGCATATATATGTGTATATATGCTGTGATTAATCCCTGAAAGACTTTCTGCAAAGTAAGGACTACATTTTTGCTACTGTCTCCCTAACAAATGGGGTCTGTATCATTTTGCCGAAGTGACTACCCATCAAACACCTATTCGTCAAACTTAATTCATCGAACGCTAATTCCATCGAACGTTCATTTAAGCAAATTTCTTCCCATGGGAAAAAAACTTGTTGGCTATCATCGGGAATCTGCCCTTTTCCCCACTGTAGCAGGATCTCAGAGTTGATATATATTTTATTTAAAACCCACATGGGTCGGTTTTAAATATTGTGTTTTTTGTGATGGTCACTAGGTTGGCCAACTGTTTTTTTTTTCCTGTGAAGAAGTTCTCTTACATGAACATCCAAAAGAATTAGCATTCAATGGATTAAGTTTGATGAATAGGTGTTTGATGGGTAGTTTCTTCGATGATATAGACCCTAACAAATGCATTAGACATCTAAGGCATGCATTTAAATTATTTCAGGCATTTTCCAATTTTCTTGCTTCATTTGATTGTCATTTGCTTCATTTGATTTATCTCAGAAATAACTATGCTTCAGGTAGTGTTTGCTAGTTTAACCTAAATGGTTACAGGTATTAAATAGTTAAATGAGTGCTCATACCTCTCAGCTGTACAGATTTTTGCCTCATATTTTTCATCTATTTCTCATAAAATTGTGGTTTTCTGGCAAATCACTGGCAAATTGTTGAGGATTATGACAAACATTTGAGTTTCAGATTTCATATCCTTCAGAAAATTCATGCTAATGCAAAACCTGTTATTCTATCAACTTTCTAGTTTTTTTTAAGAGGAATATTTAGAAAATGTCCCTATTTTTGGGTCTTTGTCCCCCCATTATTTGTGGCTTTGTACAGATTTCTTGATCTAGGCGGTTGATAGGTATGTGAGGGTTTGCTGGGTGAAACAAAATCAATATGGGAAGTTCAGTTTTATCTTCAATATCACTTTAATCAAAGGCTGTAGCCACTATTCTATTTAAGTGAATAAGAAGGTGCTGTACTAACAGCATAATGCAGTTTCTGGACTGGATTTTCGATGTATAGCAGATAACATAAGGCTGTTAGGAGAGGGAAGGAACTGAAGGAGTCTGATTTGATATTATTTGCAACAAGTTCTATTTCTGCTTTAGCTCAGCTAGAACTGTTTAAAACTGAAGGAGCCCATCAGGCCTTGAGTAAGAAGCCACTTCATAAAACTTCTTTTAGATATAAAAAAGCCTGGATTTTTCTGATCTGGTTATAATCTGCTGGATTGTCAGAGATGTAGCAAACAGGATGGTCCAAAGCATTTGATAACTGTTACACAAATGGCTAAAAGGAAACAAAAGTGTTTCAAAGCAATATTTTTATTTTCAAGTCATTCTTTTTATTTAAATAGCAAGACAGTAACTACAAAAGCACTGGCAAGTTTGAAACCATTATGTCTGCACAAGGCCTTCTTAATACCTAGCAGATATCTATCAAGCAAGACCCCTAAAAGTAGGCATGCTCGGCATGGGCAAGATACAGCTAAAGGTAGGCATGTTTAGAATGCTCAAGATACTTCAATAATTAGGCATGTTTAGCATGGGCAAGATACAGCTAAAGGTAGGCATGTTTAGAATGCTCTAGATACTTCAATAACTAGGCATGCTCGGCATGGGCAAGATACAGTTAAAGGTAGGCATGTTTAGAATGCTCAAGATACTTCAATAACTAGGCATGTTTAGCATGTGCAAGATACAGCTAAAGGTAGGCATGTTTAGAATGCTCAAGATACTTCAATAACTAGGCGTGTTTAGCATGTGCAAGATACAGCTAAAGGTAGGCATGTTTAGAATGCTCAAGATACTTCAATAACTAGGCGTGTTTAGCATGTGCAAGATACAGCTAAAGGTAGGCATGTTTAGAATGCTCAAGATACTTCAATAATTAGGCATGTTTAGCATGTGCAAGATGCAGCTAAAGATAGACATGCTACCATCATCAAGATACTGCTAATGGTATACATGCTCAGTGAGAACAAGAAAGGAATGAACTTAACATGTCAGTTTCTTCTGATAGGAAAAAAATGGCTATTTATAGGTACTCTGCTCAAAGTGTGTCTTTCAAAAAAAAAAGACTAAAGTCTGTCACGTATGAAAAAAAAACTTTATGTCAGAAAAAGTGCAGTCCCCTTTCTTATCCTCACATGTACTGAAGTAATCACCTGTCTCAATCAAAAGAGAAAGGTATAAGCAGGGATCCAGGTACCTGGTTTGTGGATTCTTTCTCCAGTGAATTCTTGATGGATGCAAAAGTCCCTGCTTAGCAAGCTGATTCATTTATTGCAGACCCCCAACATTTGAAGAAAGACCTTTGATATTTTTTCATTACTTAAACACTGTAATTTAAAATAAGTTGTCCCTTCATTGCATTAATGTGTGTGTATGCGCATGTGTCCATGTGAGTGTGTGTGTGTGTGTGTGTGTGTGTGTGTGTGTGTGTGTGTGTGTGTGTGTGTGTGTGTGTGTGTGTGTGTGTGTGTGTGTGTGTGTGTGTGTGTGTGTGCATGTTTCCCAGTGCAAATGCGAGGAAGGATTCTCCTGCTCACCTTTCTTCACAAATTACATAAAATTAGTGAGATGAAAAATCCTACATAAACACACAAAAATCTTTTTTTGCAGTAACTAACACTTATTTTAAGGCATTAGGAAAGGGCTGTGGAATTTAACAGCACACGCTTTCTCTTCTTTGTGGTGCTACCAGTCTCTAATTCCTTCGATCTCCTAGTCAAAGTGTTTGCTCCTTCTAACAGCTGTGTCACTCATTATATTGTGAGCTGTATAAGTTTATCTTAGTTTATAGCTTCTGGTGTGCTACTTCTATTAGAATATTCAATTAACTATATTAGTCCATGTTACTTCTTCATTTTCCATGAGTGGGCAGCATATTAAGATGAGATGTTACACTGGTAGCTTAGGACTGTTATTATAACCTTTAAATTGTTGAACTTCGTGTATTGTACTGCATTTCCCAGGCTGTGATCTCAAATCTTAGCATCAAGTATACAAACAAATAGCAGTAACGGATCAAAAAGTAATGATTAGAGTCATGGAACATGGACTGGGCTTTGGGTGGAGTCCAGTTACATACCGACCATCATTCTTTGAGCTTCATATGAAACGCAATCAATGAGGGTTAAAGAACAGCTTTAGCTTGGCAGCTTACAGGTTTGTATATCCAAGCAGCCTGTTTTTACGCCCTCAGAACAAGTGATGGTAAGTCACCCTCATGTGTAATTGCACTACTGTTTGATTACACACCTGTAGCATATGCAGGGCCAGCCTTAAGTAAACTGGCACCCTAGGTGAAAAGACCCCATGGTGTACCCCCAGCCCATCTTATCCTATCCTACTCACAATATTCTGATTACTATTTTTACCTTCCTTTTTATCACAGTTTATTTTACTCCTCAGTTTTTTACTGTGGTTAATCATTCATTCAACATTTACTGTCCCAACAAGCTGCATGCTGATATATATGGAGGAAACAATTGCATTGAGCTGGGGGTCTGGGGGGGGGGTGCAAGGCAGTCAGAAGCCATGGGAGTTCTAGATGCTCTAAGATACATTTTAGAGCTTGTTTAGACAACATTTTCATCCAGTGATTGCCTGAAAAAAACTCAGATTAAAAAATAAATTTAGCCTTACTTTTCAACTTTGTTTTTTCCTGCATCCTTTTAGCACATCTTAACTGACCAAGACTATACCATATTTAACTACAGTGGAAACAACTGCATTACGCTGAGCCCCAGAATCCATGAGGTTTCTGTATGCCCTGAGATGCATTTTAGAATTATTCTTAGCAACCTTTTCATCCAGCAATGGCCTGAATGAAAACCATGATTAACGAAAGAAATTCAATCTCACTCTTCAAGTTTGATTTTCCCTGCATCCTTTCAATACACCCCAACTGACCAAAACTATCATGTAATAACTAAATTAAGCTGGGGGTCTGAGGGCCATTAGGCACCCAGAAGCCATGGGATTATAGGTGTCCTGAGGTGCAAGCTTTTTTCCCAACCTTTTGATCCAGTGATGGCCTGAATAAAAACTATGCATATGGAAAATAAATCTTACTATTTTATTTCAAGAAAAAATAAGTTGTATCCAAGTTTATATATTCAAAGCTGACTGAACATCAGTTCACAATAAACTGAGATGACAAATGCTTGTGAGGATACATATATCACATCTATAAATAGTACCTGCTCCCTACACCCCCGCTTCAAGAAAGGTAGTCATTTTCTGTGTTTCCCCCTCAGTGTTAAATTGGGATTAAAATAAAGATACAAATGTCCACAGTCATATTGCAAGCAACTGCTGTCATATTTATATACTGCATGCCTCCTCGCCAACTTCTCTCAAAAGACAGCCACATTCTGTGTATACCTCTAATGGCAGACTGGGACAAAACTTGGAAAAAAAAAAAAAATCAAATGTTACATATATGCTATCAGCATATATAAACAGCATGCTTATTTACTCTCCCCAAAAAATAGCCACCTCTATATGCTTAACATGTTTAATTGGGCATACCTCTCAGCTGTCCAGATTTTCCCAGACTGTCTAGATTTTTGTCTGATATTTTTGGTGTGTTCCTCATAAAATTTGTGGTTTTATGGCAAATCACCGAAGATTGAAGTCACTAAATAATGCCATACATTTGAGTTTCAGACTTCATGTCCTTCAAAAATGCATGCTAACACAAATCCTGTTATTCTTGCAACTTTCTAAGTATATAACAGCAATATTTAAAATGTGTCCCTAGCCTTTCACCTTTGACCCCCCCCCCACCCATTAGTTTAGTCTTTGTCCAGATTTCTTTTGCTAAAAGGTTGAGAGGTAAGGAGTGTGAGGAAACTGAAAAAAAAAAAAAAAAAACAATTACAGTATTGTTTCCAACTTGTTACTTCTGAAGACAGTGCAGTGCTCCTATACAAGCTATAGTGACCTTCTGTGCACCCCTCTGACATTCATTTGGAAAGTTAATGAAATAATGACTACACTGTCTCCAGCTCAATAATTCATGCATGTGGGAGACCCAAAGCTTATCCTACAACTAAGTAGGCATGATGCAGATAAAGTAATCCTGGATTGTGTTACCTCTGAAGTTTGGGACTGGTGTTATTTTATTTATTTTATTTTATTTTACATTTGTTGACCGGGATAGTCCGACTGGATACATGTCCATTTAGTCCCGGGGAGAAAAGCTCCAACAGGTTTAAAATGACATATAATAAAAGACAGAAGACAGCAAGCCAAAGGACAGGAAACATGTACATAGAGAGATAACAGTGCAGCAATAGAAGTTACATTTGATTACTTTCATTATATACAGGTTAGTAGACACTAAATCCTTCCTAGTCAAAAATTGCCCATATCTGTGCAGAATTTCTCATGGTAATCTTAGTCCGGGTTCATACAAGGACATATCCAATGCGATTTAATTTCTAGCCCTTTTTTGAATAGAGCTAGTGATGGTGAAAACGTTAATTTATTTGGGAGAGAGTTCCACACCTTTCCGATGACATTAGAGTACAGTCTGTCCCCACCTATGTTGTGGGCCTTGCTTGTTTGTATTAGGAGTTTGTCAGATGAGAGAACTAAGGTTGGTGTAGGGGTTAGTATGTTTTTAGAGCAGGAGTGTTCTCTGGGTGTTTTAGGATTTTAAAGGCTTCTGCAAGTTGATATTTTGGAGAAGATTCGGGAGTTCTAGCCAGTCAAGTTTTTTAGGTTAATACAATGGTGTGTTCTGTAGGGCAGGGCAGTGATGAATCTGGCAATGTGGTTATAACAAGTGGAGAGACGATTTAGGTCTGATTTATTAAGGTTAGAGAGGATGGGGGAGGCATATAGTAGTGTGGATAGAAGGTGTGACCGGCAGTGGCTAGTCTAGCTGCTGGAGTTAGGAAGGTTTTAATCTATATAAAGACCCTAGTTTTTTGTTTACTGTCTTAATAGTTTGGTTAAGTCAAATCGGAGTTTATTATCTATAATTACTCCTAGTAGTTTAGTATTTGTGGTAGGAGAGATAGTAGTTCCGTTATTGGATTGGATAGTAAATTGAGTGATAGGTGTAGGGTTAGTTGGATGAAAGAGGAGTAGTTGGGTTTTTGGGTTTAATATGAGGTGATGGTCTGTTAGCCAATTTTCAACTATGGTAAAGCAGTGTTGGGTGGCTTTTAGAAGGTTGTCCAGTGTGGGATTGGAACAGATGATAGTAGAGTCATCTGCATATTGGGGATGGCTGAGTGCAGGTCATTTATGAATATTGAGAAGAGAAGAGGTCCTAATATGGACCCTTGAGGTACGCCAATGCTGTTTGGTAGTAGGGATGAGAGCTTGTTCTGCCATATAACTGCTTGTTGTCTGCCTACTAGGTAGTCCTGAAACCAGTTTAGGACATGGGTGTCTAGGTGAAAGGTTTCTAGGGTTGTGAGAAGGATCTGGTGGTTTACCATGTCGAAGGCTTTGACATATCTAGAAAGAGTGCAGAGGAGATATTTTTGTTGTTCCGATGATGGTTGATTTTCCATGCTGACATTCAGTTAATAGCTTGTTTTGGATGAGATAGGACATTAGTTGTTTATGCACACACTTTTCCATTATTTTTGCAAGTGGAGATAAGATGGCTATTGGCCTGTAGTTTGAAAGTTCAGTGGATGTTCCACCTTATGAAGGGTATGACATGAGATATTTTCCATATTGCTGGGATTGTGGACTCACTAATGGTTCTGTTTATTAAGATTGATATGCTGCAGCAATTTGCAGGTATTCTGCTGGTAGAAGATCAGCTGAGAGGGAAGTTGGCTTTAATTTTTAGTCAGGTTCGAATGTAATTGGTAGATATGGGTTGTAGGTTGAATGATATTGGGGGTTTGGGTGTGGTGTTTTAGGGGTGGTGGAGGGGCGGGTAGCTGGCTAGCTAGTGACTGAATGGTTTCGTGAAGAATATATTAAAGTTGTTCGCTACTTCTTCTTGGTTCTTATCAGATAGAGTTTCTGGGGTGGGTGTGGTGGATTTTCCTGGTTGGAGAAGTTTGTTCAATCCTGCCCAGAACTTTTGGGGTTCTTTTGGTTTTGTTTTGTAAGTGGTGAAAGTAGTTTTTCTTGTCTAGAGCAGTGGCTTTTTTAGTTTCATTTCTTATTTGTTGGAAGAAGACTCGATCTAATGGTGATTTGGTGGTACGCCACTTGGTCCATGCTTGGTTTTGGTCTCTGTGGATAGCCAGGGTGCTATGTGGGATTTGATTCTAGATTCCCTTTTTGGAGCATGAGAGTCCAGTATTGCGAGGAATGTTTCATTAAAATATGAGACTGCCTCATCTATGGGAAGTAATTTCAATTTTGACCAGTTACAGTATTAGAAGTAATGATGTCACCAGCCAGCAACACAAGTATATCAACTTTCTGTGTACAGCCATGAGCAAGGCTGGTTTTAGAATAGGTGAGGTTCCGGACAGAGGCAATTACTAACCCATGTTAAAATCCACTTATACAGCCTTGGCATGTGGGGGGGGGGGTACAAGCCCCCAGTAGTTCTGAATGTCTGAGTATTCTGAGATGCATGTATCCCTTATTTCTTGAGTGATTAATGTGAAACTGAGAACATGGCAACAGGGCCAGTTACTCTCATCCAAACAAACCTCACCAAGCAGTTATAGCCACAGCTATATACAACTTAGATGTCTGTGTGTGATAAAAAAAGGATGATAGTATAATGTATTTCACCTCAGCACCAAATAGTTGCTACACACTAAAATATTGCATGTTACTTGACATAATCACATTAGTCCTGCAAAGCTAAAATAATAAGGAAACAGTAGCAAGCAACTAGTCATTTTCTTCCACAGAAAACACCCCTCCGCAGTTACGCCTACACTGTCTATACACATCATGTGTCCAGTTAAGTAGTCTATCTTGCTTCTTACAAAGGCACACTAGTATTTCAAAGCCAGACAGTAGCTGTTTAAAATGAGCAAAGACAAGATCAGTTACTTTCATCTGGCCAACCCCACCCTCGCCCTGCAGTTATAGCCATAATGTCCGATAGCTATGTAATATTATTTCACCTTCACAGTCCAATCCAGTCAAAGAAGTTGCCACACATTAAAGTATTCCAATTCACATTTCTCCACACAAATCACAAAGACAGAAGAACATTGCCCAACATATATGGTTGATCACTACCAGCATTATTTTAAACATAGTAATACTGCTTATCTCAGTGCACCATTCCCCTCATCTCAACTACACTCACAAGTCAGAAATCCAGAATTATTGACCAAAATATTTGTTTGATCATTGACAGAATTATTATAAAACAGAGGAATAACACTTCTCACTACACCATTCCCCTCATCCCAACTGCCTACACAAATCCCAAAGTCATAGAAACTGACAGAATATCTGCTTGATCAATACCAATAACATTATTGTAAGCATTACTAATACATATCTCACCAGCACTGCTAGATCTTTGTGGGTAGGCTATAGTTAACAGGGGTCCAGATTTGAAACATGGCAGAGGTGATTATATCAACCCACACACAAGGCATCAACTTTGCCTGTGACTTTAATAGAACTTGTTGGTGGGATAGATTTGTGTCCCAACAACTCCCCCATCTGTGGAATAGACTCCCTCTCCATGTCAAGCAGAATACCTCACTAGCCCTCTTTAAGAGGAACTTGAATGACTGGATGGGAAAAAGAAAATATATCCCTGGGATCCCACCTGTGTCCCTGCTGGACTGGGAAAACAGGTGCTGACTTTGTGGGAACATGGGTGAAATTCTTGGCTAGGCTTATAAGGGCCTTTGGGCCAATAGCCTAGTATCATCCTATGAACCTATGATAGTCATTCCTTTAGATTCTATTCATGACTTGAACTGGCTGCAAAGTCAACTGAGCGCCATCCCCTGGAGTGCCCAATGTTCTGCTTGTGGATTTTCTATTATGTACAGGCACTTTATGTATTGATTTATTTTTTTAGAGAAGAAAACATTGTTCAAAAATAAATAAAAAAGCAGGTGTCCCTTGAAGAATGGTGCCCTATGCATTCACGTAGTTTGCGTATTCATATGGCCAGCCCTGAGTGTATGCCCCTGAGGTAGTTTAGACCAAACTATGTGGTAGCTGGCTGATTGGCGATCATGGTGTTTAAACTTCTAAGGTAACTTTCCTGAAGAAAAATAATTTTAGAAGATCTATATATATGTATGTATATATATATATATATATATATATATATATATATATATATATATATATATATATATATACTTTAAAAGGGGATTAGTGAGACAGTTAACCTTCCAATAGATGCTGCTGGTACCAATCACAAATCTGTTCCTTTCTGTTTTATATATTATATTATATTATATTATATTATATTATATTATATTATATTATATTATAGCTTCCTCTGTTTTGTTGAGTTATAATTATCTTAAGCTTCAACCAGACGAAACCCAAAAGCTAAGGCTTCTGCAGAAATTGAGCAGAATTTTGTATAGGAATTCAAGCTCCCCACCCCGTGTGGGGAAAAGCCTCAGTTATTTATAAATACTTACTCTGTGGTCACACACCTCAGGAGAAAAGACAAGAACCTCATACCACCTGAATTACTGCTGAGTAAGTAGAAACAGAACTGGCAGTAATTTTCTTTAGGGAACAATAATCAGGGAATTCATCATCATTGAACAAAACTTGATATAAGACAATGTACATCATATTATATTATCATGGTATCATTATTTACTAAGCCATTGTCCTGTGAGGGTCTCACTATTACTACCAAATTCGCAAATGTTCCCAGGCAAGCTATAAGACATAATCCCTCCAAGATGCCCCAGGGGTGCATCTGTGCCTCCTCCAAGTGGGAAGTATTTGACATACCCCCTCTGGTAGGCAGTGAGGGGGTATTTTCACAGTTTTCCTTAAACCACCTCAACCTACTCCTCCCGACATGGCATGTGAAATATTGCATAATTATAGGACTTAATCAGAAGAGTTAGGAAAGATTTGGAGGAGAGATTGGATAAGCAATTCACAAAGAAACAATGGGAGGACATATCTATGGCTCCCAAATATGCAACTAAGTCTAGAAGATTTAGGATGTTTGCTTGGTAGTATTTGCATAGGTATTTTTATAAGCCAAGCAGACTCCAAAGAAGTTTTCCTCAAGTAGATTGCAAATGCTGGAGGTATGATGGAGAAGAAATAGGTAACTGGGAACATATGTTTTGTAATGTAAGAGTTGTCAGACATGAAAAACTCTCTGCAGACTACTCTGTAAGAAATATTGGGTGAGCATATTGGTGTAACTAATGAAATGATTTTTTGAGCTATTACAGAATCAGAATTGCCTAGACATAGTAATGCTTTGCTGAGTTTAATTCTGGTGGCTGTCAAAAAAGTACTTACCAGAAAATGGAAATCAAAGTCTAAACCAACTGTACTAGAAGTAGTGAATATAGTTACAGAGATAAAATAATTGGAAGTGGGATCTTTAGAAAAGGGTAGGAGCAAATTACATAGAAACAATGGGAATTGTGGGAACAATACTTGCAGAATAATGTTTTGGAGGAAGAATTAGCTATAAGGAAAGGCAGGAATTGAATCAGCTATGTAATGTGTGACTGGCAATGACTGCATAGAAAATTACAAGTGCTGTATAATGTTTGCAACTGAAAATATGTAAAGTTTGGTTTGTTTTCATTTATATAAACGTATGATTGCCTATGTCATAAGTGATAATTCAATAAAGATGTTTTTTGTTTAAAAAAAAGAAAGGAGAGCTGCCCTCAGATGTAATCAATGAGCTGTGTTCTATGTCCACCTTGAACGTTGTCATGTTAAACAGTCATGAGGGGAACAATGGAGATACCTGAAAGGGTTACTTAAGGGGTAGATTACTTTTGAAATTATTCTTTTGGATCTACAAATAACAAAGATATCATCTTCATGGCCTCAATCTGTATGGTCTCCTGACCTTGTATGCAATTTGAAACCCTGTCCACGAAACTCAGAAACAAAGGGAGACAGGACACATCCTTGCAGATTCCTATGATCAGCCAGAATATATTCGACCGGAAATGTCATTTGGGAATGAAGGAGAATAATGGAGAAGACTGGGTGGAGATTCTTGCCTGCCTAGGATCCTAGTGCCAAATTATTTTTGGACATCTGTGGTAATCGTGATTGTCTATAACAAGTAGTATGCTCAGACATAAGGATATTCATAAATGTAAAAGAGCCTCTTGGGCCAAAGGTCAGTTATATACTTTGTTGTCACATCATCATGTCTGAGGCTGTATGTTCTGGATAGTCATTATCTTTGGACTCAAAAGTGGACCTCAGTGGTGTGGGAATTTGCCAAGCTGAAGAAAAAGCTCTTCATTGCAATGCTACTAGGAAAAGTGCCAGGTTTGATTGATAGACAGTGACAATCCAGGAAGGCAGCAGCTTTAGCAGTTGTCTAGTCAAAGGCCTGTATGTCAGAGGAGTTTGGTGAGGCTATGGAGAATGACATTTGGATGACCTCAAACAGATTCTGATGACTTAGGAAGGGGAGGTGGGATACTGTCCAAAATCAGCCCTCACAAGTACGGCAGGTGCACAAGGCCAAAAAGCATCAGAATCCAATTCAGAAAAGGAGGCCAGCACCAAATGAGTAAGAAAACCATAAATTTAATGTGGCAACATCAAAAATACACAAACAAACAAACAGGTTTTGGCAAACCTGCCTTCTTCAGTGATAAACACACAATTTTCTAGTGGCATAAAATTGAATGTAGCTGTACTGTGGGTAACTTTATGTTTATATAGGGCACTAGGTGTCCCTTTGTTCCGAATGAAACTTAAATGTTTAGACATATGTATACGTAACAGCCTGGAAGTCTGTCCAACATAAAAAGAAGAGCATGAGCATGTGGCTAAATAAATCAGCTAATCCGTCCCACAACTGGCAAAAAATCTTATGTCATAGGCTTTGCTCGTGTTTCTGCTTGAAAATTGTTTGGATTTTCGCATGGATTGACAAAATGAACAATGACCACAGGGAAAGGATCCAATCAGTTTATCCCCAGTTAAAGTGAGTTGTTGTTCCAAATATCTAATAGAACAGCCATGTTTATAATGGTTAAAATATAACCCAAGAGTACGTACCCTGCGATAAGAAAATTGACATCTTGGAGTAAGAATGTTACATAAATCCTCATCTGCTAATACAATATTCCAATTATGATTTATGATGTCCCTGATTATGTCGATATTCCTACAATAGGTAGTCACAAACCTGATGATATTATCCTTAGTTTGGGACTTATCCCGGTAATCCAAAAGTTCAGACCTGTCCCGGCCCATTGCCCAAGTACTGGCAGACATGATATTATTATATTGGTATCCAATCTATAAATGAGATACCTCTGATAATGTTCAGAACTATCCTCCATGGAACATATATGTTTAATATGAAGAAATTGTGACTTTGGCATATTTTTAATGATGTGATGTGAATGAAGGCTTGTTGCTAATAATAAATTATTACACTGAGGATGTTTATGAAACACCTGTGAACTTAATGTATTATCAGTATTCCTGGTGATTGTAGTATCAAAAAATGTATTTGTTGTGAATTTGTGTTGACTGTGAATTCAATGCCCCATTTATTATCACTGAGGTATTAATTCTGATAAGTATATTTCATCTGACCGCCATATCATCCAGCAATCATCCAGATGTCTTCTCCAGATATCAATTTCCTCCAAGAAGATGTTATGTGAACTATCATAAATCAGTTGATCCTCAAGGAATCCCATGAACAGATCAGCATAAATGGGAGTGAAGGACGCTCCGATAGCCATCCCTCGCACCTGCCAGTAGCAATCACCATGAAAAAAGAAAAAAATTTTCATCTGAACATGTTCAGCCATACATATCAACAAAGTGTTGAATCCCAGAGGATACAAATGCACTTTATCTAACCAATATTGCATAGCTTCCAGACCTGCCCAATGAAGTATGTTGGTATATAATGCCGAGACGTCCAATGTACATAATAACCAGTCTGGCTCTAATTGTACATCTGATATTATTTTCAGAAATTCAGTAGTGTCCTGAATTCTGAATTGAACAAGTTTTAATAATGGCTTTAGATATTTGATCAGGAAAGCAGGCAAAGGCTCAGTAGGAGAGCCTATGCCAGAGACAATAGGTCTCCCTGGTGGTTTCTCCAAATTTTTATGGATTTTTGGTAGCAGATATAAGTATTGTTTCTGAGGATCCTCCACTGCTCAATGTTGCTTAGCAGAAACACTTATTATACCTTCCTCGATCGCCTGTTCAAGAAACGCATAGATTTCTTTTTTAAAACCTATGGTGAGGTCAAGCAGCATATACATGTAATGTCTAGCATCTTGTAGTTGTCTATGAGCTTCAGATGAGTAATAACTAGTATCCATTACAACCACTGGCCCACCCTTGTCAGCCGGCACAGTAACTGTATTGGTGTTCTTTTTCAGGTTAGTAAGTGCCTGTTGTTCTGCAGCTGTTAAAGTATGACTGAGTATTCTTGATTGACTAGTCTTGAAATGTAAATGTTTGAGCACAGTGTCCTGAAATTATTGAAATGTGTTTGTTCATGGGGGGCACAAAACTGGACTGAAGAAATCTGAACTCATTAGATCTTTGAGAATTGTCCTGAGAACCAAAAAACAATTTTAGTTTAAGAGTTCTACAAAAGCTAAGACATCATTGACCACACTATCTTCTTGAGGAAGGATACTGCCCAGGATATTGTCAAGAAAGATGGAGAAACTCTGACCTCATTTAGACATAACTAAGGGTACAGAAAACACATTAATCTCATGAATCTAGTGAACATATCATTCAATGAGGAGGCAATACAAAAAGCAGATAATGGAATCGGTTCCTTTCAGTAAATGACGTCATTGTGGTAATTGAACAGTTACATTGTGGTAAAGTTACAGGAATTAATGAGAGCCATCTGGAAGTGCTGAAGACAATGTTGAGGTTTTATGTCTAACATACTTTTTTCAAAGTTATATGGAAGGCTAGCACATACTGCATCTGAACTGAAAAGTGGGGTAGTGGCCTGCCTTTTCATAAAGTAGGCTGGAGGAGTTTTCCAATAATAAGGATATCATACTCCTTTGCCTCCTTGGAAATGCATATGTCAGCATGTTAAAAGGGATGATTTATCCATTTGTCAAGCCTATAATTCATGAGGAGCAATGTAGATTCTGTTCCGGCCACAGTGGATCAATTATTTCTCCTTGTATGTTTGGTGGACTTTGAAAAGAAAAATGTACCCTGAAACATCTTCCATGGTGGTGCAGCGGTAGCATTGTTGCCTCACAGCAAGAGGTTCTCCCGTTCAATTCTCGGCTGGAGTGTGGGGAGTGCCTTCTGTGTGTAGCCTGCATGTCCTCCACGCGGTTGGGTGGGCATTTGAAGACATGCGTAAATGGGTGTGCCTTCATTGAAGGTTGAATGTTGAGCTGGCACCTTGGCATTTGTGAAAATCTACTGCCAATCATTAGCGGACCGGAGTTCCACTATGGCGACCCCTAACCAGGAAAAGCCGAAAGACAACAACAACCCTAAAACATCTTATAAGAAGTGCTTCAAAAGTATAAGGTCCCAGGACCACTACTGTCATTTGGTTCCTGTATTAGAGGAATACGATATCTCTGCATTGTCAGTGTTAAGCTGAACATGCATAAGTTTCAGTTCTTTCAATAATGCAAGCCCAGCATTTTGATGGATATCAAGGCTTAGTGGGTTTCTTGCACCACCTTGCATCTAAGGTCCCAGTCATACAGGTAAATGATAGGCCCCTCAACTTTCTGAGGATGATGCTTCTCCAGTGATGGCTGAGGATGCAAACACTGGAAGTTACTACAGACTTCCATACCTCTTTTGGGGAAATTAGATGGCATGCACACAAGAACAAATTCTAATTACACAGCAAAACAGGACAACATCATTTTGACCTAAATTTATTTCACATTATCTGTACATTTGCAACCAAACAATATTCAGGTTTAGTAGATGGCATTTCCCACCTTAGCCTTCAGTTTTTTTGACTGTGTAAACTCCAGATCTTAGCACAGCCTGTTGTAAAGCAATTTACTCCATACTCATTTTGATAGCTTGTGGTCTACTAAGTTTTCCAATTCCTTTCATGTCCTGTGTGAAACAGAATAAAATGCTGCTGAAATATATGCAGGTCAAATCCTCCATCCTACCCATCTGCCATTCCTAAATATTAGACTAAGAGTAAAAGAAAGAAGTTAGACATGCTTGATGTGACCCTCCATTTTGTGACTTCAAAATATTTGAAATTTAGTGCTTAATTGGAGTTTAGGAATATCACAGTTTCTTGTAATACACATTTTTGCTGACTGGTCAGAGGTGGTGTTCCTCTTTCTTCTTGATTACTATGATAAATTCATTTCACTTGCCTTTGCCTAGACTTTTCCTTTTACTGTGGTGTCACATGCTTCAATGACTGACCCAGTTGCTGGTCTTGTCAACACTTCTCATACTTGACCTAAGTATTCCAGGAGTTGACTTAGCCAGTGCCACCCCATTACCTGACTTCTGCTTTTCTTTTTCTCCCAAAAGCTCTCTATTTATTTATTTTTTTAAGTAGGGTCTCTGCATTAGCCTTAGCCTACCAGATTACCACTGACAAGTTTATCCATATTCAAAACATCTGTAGGAGTATGTAAGTCATACACTGCCAAATGTACAATTGTTATCTAATAAAAACTATGCAATAGTAACTTGTTAGTATGCAAAAACGTGCACACTGATTTGTCAGCATATATCAATAGAAAAAGTATGGCAGCTGAAGTCCAACCAGACTTTTTTCTATTAATGTATGCTTTCTACATTTATAGGAGCAACATTTATAATAGGGGACCTTTGTCCCAATAATTTAAAACTTTGCAGTTTACTTGAGCTAAGAGGTCAAGAGGTACTTACAGAGGGCAGAGAAAATACAAAGCAAATTGGTTTCATCATGCAAAACTAAAGAAATGTACCCGATTTTCCTTGTATTTTTGCCCTGTCTCTCTTGTACCTCTAAACTGCCGGATTTCACAGTTTTTTTTTTCAAAATAAAAAAAAAGCAACAGTGATGTTCCATTCTCCATTGCTTGCTTTCCAAAGTACTGATGCACTGCATTAGAATGGGAACGTAAGTCCCATAAGCATGTGCAGTACATCAACAAAGCAGAAGAATGCGGGAAAAACACCGAAGAATACCACAGCGCTGTTATAAAAAGACATTATTTAAGAAAATTAAGTAATTTCTTTCTTAAATAATGTTATTTTATGATATCAATAATCAATGCATGGATGTGAGTATAGTGAAGATTTAACCATGGTCGCCTTTGTTTAATCACTTGGGCTTCGCCCGCATGATTAAACCACACTAACTGTGGGTAAATCTTTAATATACTAGACCCGCTCATCTGTTATTGCTAAATATAATATATCTAGATTTTGGCTATGTGTTGACAAAGGCTGCTTCCCCCATTAAAAGAAATGCTTCTCCAAATTTTTATCAACTCCTGGGCAAGTTTGTTTCATTTTTTATTCTTGTCCATTCATAAATATCATTTTTATTTAGGATAAAAAAGCATGATAAGTGCAGCAGTCAAAATTAAATCCATTGAAATTTTTCAGAATCTTTAGTTACAAAATATGCTTCCACTCACTGCTTGGCTACTTCTTTCCATGTAAGCCCGCTCAGTCCAAAACACTTGCTGTTGCTCATAGGTTTGAAAGCTGCTACTGAAGACTGAAATGTCTGAAAAAATTAAAAGATGATAAAGCGCACCTGGATAAAATGAGTGCAGATCAGAACTCACACTTGCAAATGTGGGAATAGTATGCATTAATTACAGTACAGGCTTACTTAGTGGTGCATTTATTATCCTTTGAAATGCTAACATATTTCTAATAATAAAAATGAATGCGCAATCTGCCAATATTTTTTAATGTTTAATTTTAATTTCTTTTGCAGTTTTTTCTTATCTTCTCACACATTTGAACCCTATATCATTCCCTTGACATCCAGCCTTCCCCTTTCATTGCCGTTACAGATATTATGACATGACCCATAATGACATCCTTCATTCCAAGTTTCCCTTTTGTTTATCTTCTTCCAATGTTTCCTTCATATTTCTATGGCACTTCAAAAAACAAAACTTTTTTCCTCAGTGCCTTCATCTACTGGACCCTCTTCCTGTAGTGATAATCCCTTTTATCTTCTTTGTGCATTCCATCACAATCTTTCTGTTTTTGTTCAACTCTACTATTTCTTCAAATTTTAGATTCCTGTTTTTCTCCCTTTATCCTGTCTGTATTCTTAGATAATAATTATGTCCGATAAATTCTGTCTTGTATGCTGATCATCTTCCTTCTGCTTAACCCATGTCTCAAATTATTTGGCTTCTAGCACTTCCATATGAATTTCGTTTTAGGTGTTTCCTCTTATAGTGTATTTCTGCCATCATAGCTTAACATAATACTTATATTAAATCATATCATTTATAACCTGTCGCTCTAGCTTATTATATTGTTGCATGCTTCTTAGTAATCATATTTAATTAACATACATTTTGAGCTGTTGCACGTTATTAATGAAATAAAGCAAAGCAATTTATAGACACTTTTAGAATGTGCTACTCACTGGGATTTGGTTGTAAGATTTCTGTACATTGTTTTGTTGAGAATTGCAAAATAACACGAGAGCACCAGAGAACGACTTGATTTGACCAAGTAATTTCCTCATTGTTACTTTGAAGGAATGCATAGAATTTCCATTCATTTATTCATTCATTCATTTATTTATTCTCTTTTTCTGAAAATATTCATTGAAATTTATGTAGAATACAAACAGTTATAAGATCAGTGATAAAAGTCAGTTTACCAGGTTAAATCACAAGTCACAAAATTATTTTTTTTTTGTGCTAGTCAACAGCAATGCATGTTAGAGAAGTGAAATGACTGACAGTAGACCTTTGTGACTTCTGCTTTGCAGCCCAATTGACAAATCTTTTTCTTAGAATATAAAACGCCCTAAAATACATATTTTGGAAATTTTGAAGGTAGAATCAACTGCTATAAGATGAATACTTGGTGAATAATATTACTATTCATTTTCTCAGATAGAAGGTATTTTGTCCTAGAAAATTGTATAATATTGTCATCATGTCCTTTTAAATTGTTTTCAAGTAAAAATAATCCTTGTTTGTGAACTTACTTCATTAATTACAAAGAATCAGAGGCTTTATTATGGTGCATATTTTGTCACCTAGTTAGACATTAATCGTCATATGTATATATACTACATTTATTTTATCATATGTGGTACAAACTGTAGGCAGGCAGACTCATTTTACTTTTAAATATATAGAGTGTTTACCTTTTTAGAAGCAAGGAAATATATATATAACTATGAATATGTTTGCATTCCTGTACAGTACAAAATGTGATCCTTGAACTCATGACCCTCTGGCTTCAGATTGGTTTACAGTATCATGATTAGTGTGTCATTCTTAAATGTAACCTTCATTCTCCCAAAGAAATATGCCTCTGTTTATTTATATAGATAGCAAAATGAAAATTATTATGCCAGATGTTCTAGAAAAGTCCATGAGAAAAAGAAATACTGAGAAAAACAATACAGAGAATCATTTTAAAGACACACTAAGAAGCTAAAAATTGCAGTATACATTTTAAGTTCCAGGATAATATCCCGAGACATGACTCTTTCTGCCATGGCTCCATGTGATTTTTTTTTATTAGGGACATATGCAATGAAACTGTTTATGTATGGATACTTTTGATAACCTTTATCACTAAGCACAGTAAGACTGTTGTTGCTTGCATGCTTAAAAGGGAGTAATGGAGCTCATTGAAACTGTTTATGAATGGATACTTTTGGTAACCTTTATCACTAATCACAGCAAAACTGTTGTTGCTTGCATACTTAAAAGGGAGTAATGGAGCTGTAATAATATCTGACTAAGCCCGAATAAAACTTCATTTCATACAAATATATGCATTAGGCATTCTGGGCTGCATGGCAGCATAGCAGTTAGTATTCCTTCCTCACAATGATTGTTTCTATTGTTTGGATTTCACCTGGGGCATCTTCTGCCTAGAATCAACGTGACCTCCCTATATCCAAATGTGTTTTTGCTACGGTTTCCTCCCAGAACCCAAAGATATGGTATAGGCAAACCTGTTTCTTTGTCTTATTATTACAGAGTCAGAGATAGGCTCTGACTCCCTCACAAGCCTGATGCTGATTAAACAGGCAATTATAAAATGAATGAATGCATTAATTTATTAATTAAATACGTTAGTACTTGTTGGATATGTTGAACTCTCCACAGCATTTCAGTAACTTATTTAGATGAAGTTACATTTTTCTGTTCATACCTGTGTCCAAAGTGCTTTTAAAGGTCTCAGTGGTCTTCTCACTGGTAAACATGTTTTTTGGGGGGGTTAGTCCAGTGCGACAAGGACAGAATGCCTGGTCACAGCAGCAGAGACCATGATTTGAATAGCAGTCCTGATCCACAGAGAAATGCTGACTTGAAGGGATGATTGCCTGCATGCTTACTCACCTTTCTGACCTCATTGAGTAAGGCTATGAAGAAGTGCTATGACAATAGTCTGCTTCAAAGCAGGGCTTTTGACCTTGAGAAGAAGCTAGTAAAACCAACAAGAGAGACACATATTGGAATGCACATACCTGCTATACTGAAACGAGGGAGGTATAGTTAAGGGAGCATGACATTTAAAAATAAAATAAAAGAAGCACACCAGGATCCACTAGAATGAATTTATTTAGCGCTTTTGCCTTTTAGTAAAAAATTCATCAGAATCTGATGAAGTTTTTACTACAAAAAGACGAAAGCGCTAAATAAATTCATTCTAGCGGATCCTGGTGTGCTTTTTTATTTTATTTTTTACTGGTTTGGAGCTTCCTTTTGTGTTTGGAGCATGAAATTTAGAAAATAGCCATTCTCTCACATTATGTTAAATCTAGGTCTTGATTCAATAAAATCATATCCTTATGGCAATAAACAAACGTTAATGTGCACTAGGCAGACTATATTAGGGACTGAGATCTGAGCTAAACACTGAGGCAAAAAAATGAAACAGAGATGAGAAGTAATTGAAAATGCCTGTCTTGTCTATTTAGATTTTGTATTTTAAGGCTTTTGGTAGTCACATTTGGTGGAGTGGAAGTAAATGAGAATGTTTGCTTAACTGACTTCAGTAACCTCAATATATGTTTACAAAAATATATTTTTGTGTGAATCTCCTGCATATTACCTTCATCTTGGCCAAAAGGCAAACAAGAAATTATTTAAAAGCTTGCTAGTCATTTTTCTCATAGCACTGCACATGTACTGCGGGTTTATCTTTTCATACCTGACATGTGCATGCCTTCAAGTGCATATTCATGCTTAAGTGCAAGTGTGTGAGTGTGTGCATGCGTGTGTGTGTGTGTGTGTGTGTGTGTGTGTGTGTGTGTGTGTGTGTGTGTGCGCGTGTGTGTGTGTGAGTCTGTGTGCGCGTGTGTGTGTGTGTGTGTGTGTGTGTGCATGCATGTATGTGTGTGTGTGTGTGTGTGTGTGTGCGCGTGTGTGTGTGTGTGTGTGTGTGTGTGTGTGTGTGTGTGTGTGTGTGTGTGTGTGTGTGTGTGTGTGTGTGTGTGTGTGTGTGTGTGTGTGTGTGTGTGTGTGTGAGAGTGTGTATTTCAACACAGGTTTTGGGGAATGGATGCTTGCATGTGCCTAATACACATATAGCTGTTTTAGTTAGCTTAATTAATTCCATATAACATAAAGGAAATGGATCAAAATGTTATAGCAGTAACCCACGCCTGGGTGTGGGGTAATGCTAAATTTACCCACACCCAGAAGTGGGTTATTGCTATTATACCATGACATTATTTAAGAAAAGAAACTATTACTTTTCTTAAATAATGGCATAGTATAATGCCTGTTTGCTGCCCTTCCTCAGATGTCTGGCATCCGCGGCAGTTCTGATGTACTGCGCGCCTGCGCAGTACATCAGAGCTGTAGCAAGCAACGGAGAAAGAAAGATCTCCGTTGCTTTTTTATCAGCTATGTTAAATGAGTTTAACATAGCGAGACAGTTTAAAATAAGCAACGGAGATGTCCGTTGCTTATTTTAAAACTGTCTCGCTATGTTAAACTCATTTAACATAGTGAACACTAAAAAGCAACGGAGATCTTGCTTTCTCCGTTGCTTTAAACACTGTCTCGCTATGTTAAACCCATTTAACATAGCGAGACAGCAGCTCGAAGTTATACTAATGGAAAAAAGTCCGGGCGACCGGACCTTTTTCCATTAGTATAACTCGATTTACAACGAGCACGCTGGCCAATCAGCATGCACGTTTTGGGGGGGTCATGGTATAATATCAGTTTTTTCCCAGTGACTCAGATTTTATTTATCTGTGTTATCAAAAATAATGAAAATGACTTCAGATACGCAGACTGTCATAAAACTGAATTTTGAAACCAGAGCTAATCAATACTCTTACTGAGGCCACTCCAGATAAAGAAGGAAAAGGAAGTTGCTGGAAACAAATATGTATTCAATATTCATTTTAATAGTCACAGTACTTCTGTTATTATGTTTCTAGTCTATAAAAGTTATACAGAAGATGACCATTTCCAGACAATTAAAACTGTCAATGCATCATTCCATATTTAACATTTGGAAGGCACCAAACCATTGTGAGGTTTAAGATCTGAATTATTTTCAAGGGAAATGTATGCTCTGGTCATTTTTTTTTTTAATTTTCCTTATATGCCTAATAGATAGCTGGATAAGCAGTTCAAGCAAAAAAGAACAAATATACATTTGTCTGCTGTAAGTTTGCTAATCAAATACAGTCCCAGCAGAGTATTCTGGACCTCCAGGACATATTATACATCGTGCTAATAACCCCTTTGATACTATAGCATTTTACATAAGTGGAAGAGTACTTGCTGACTATATATATATATATATATAGATATATATATATATATATATATATATATATATATATATATATATATATATATATATGCAACACACTTTCACTTTCTGTGCAGTCTTTGTAATTATGCATACTTACTAAATATCATCCTATTCATGTTTATTTATTTATCTATCACACATATCATTTCTACAGAACTAGACATAATTATATAAAAGGAGTACTGTGGATATTAAGAAAACAGTAACAAGCCTTAACAGTAAGTAAGGAACAGCTGAAGAAATATTCACAAAGCAATATTTAGAGAGTAGTAAGTGAATCTTACTTTTAGTACTTCATATATTAAAAATAACCATGTTGGGGAAGCAAATGTGCTTATCTAGATGTGGTAGAACTTTGTTGAAAACTATCTCAGCTATTCTATAGGCTGATGCCTGTAAGCTATCCAATGGGTCACTTGTTTGTCACTGAAAGGTTATTGTCACTAGAATGGTAAGAGCCTCATGTATTTTGGCATTCACTGGTATAGTACAAACACTCCTCCATTTCTACTTTGTGGGCTACAAAGGTCAACCAACAGTCATATAATGTATCTGTCCACTTTAAAGTGCAAGTATATGCTTGTCTGTCAGATGATGGAGTGTCCCTGTTTGAGGATGCCACTTCTTTTGGTACATATAGCTGGGTCCCACCCCTGGACAACCACCATCCATGGTAGTTAAAAGCTGATATACAACATTTTATGCTGTTCCAAGCTTTTTGCTGATGCAGTCCCATAACTTTGAATGTGCTTTGGTCTTTCTACCAATGCATGCAGTTGTGCCACTGTGTACTTAATGACTATGAATTGTGAACTGCTTCCCCAGGTCTCATTTGTATAATTATGAACTCATTAGATTGTGTTTCTTAATTTGCATGTCATTATGCATGATTGTATCCTTTGAGAAGTCTCTATCCCAGGAAACTCCACATTGACAATACACCTATAAGAGTTAACCAGGTCATTTGGAATTTGGGAACTTATGTGGACAATAACCTAACTTTTGACCAACATGTGTCTATTGTTGTAAGAAAGTCCTTCTATACTGGACAGCTTGTAAACAAATGGATTGTGTCTAGATCTAGGGATGTCACTGCCCCCTTTACTCAGCCCTCATCAGGCCATTCATTGACTATATTGCTCCCTTTGGCATGTATCTGTCCAGACACATGTAACAACTGAAACATCCACAGAGATACCTTACTAAAAGGATACAAACTCAAAACAACATGTCCTACGAGGACCAACTCAAAGCCATATCACTATACTCAGTATCCTACAGACTGCTAGGAGGTGACCTGTGTCTGGCATACAAGGCATCCTTAGACCCATTACTGATGAATTTATTGCACAGCAAGACAAATGGCATCAGAAATACTAAGTCTAGGGATCTTAACCTGTTCTGCAATATCAACAGAATGGTTTGGATGGGCAGATATATTTTACAGAGGATACCATTGCTATGAAACAGACTCCCCATCCACATAAAACAAAGGTCACCCCTATCCATTTTCAAGTGTAAGTTAGATCTATGGATGGGAAATAGAAAATTATCCCATCCATGAATCCCCTCAAATTATTTATGGAATTATCCCAGTTCTTCTCATTAGGGATAATATGTAATTATCAACCATGGCATAGGTAAGGCCAAACTGGGATAGGTTATGTTGAGCTCAAAAAGGAAAATTGGTTAGACTTAAAATGGTCCACAAGGGCAGCTAGCCTAGTACTTACTTATGAACCTGTGACCCTATTATGCATTAATTTGCATAAGTGGATTTTTTTTCTGCACATTTTAAGACATTGCACTATAGTATTAAGTGGCTCTGTATAATCACTATCTAGTTGCATAGTCTAGATTGTGGCACAAAACATAATGCATATTTTAAATTTTACTATGAGTACCAGCAATTCTGTTTATTCCAAAAATGTATAAATATTTTTCTATGCAAAGTCCTATTACTGTAGAGAATCAGTTCATGCCATCTTTTTTAATAGAGCCTTCTATCCAGTAGAAATAATATTTTTATCTGAACCCATAAAATCTGTAGACACAGATCATTAAATACTGGTCAAAAATACCATATTTGGAATAATTTTATAGCACTGTGTTCCAACAGTCTCAGTGGCAGGAATAATATAATTGCAGTTATAACTCATTTCATGTTATAAAAACAACAAAAAAAAAACGTCATGAATATCTCACCCTCAACCAAGTGTGAGACATACACTTTCATAGACAGGCTCATAGATTAGTACTAGGATAATTGCCCTTGGGGCCATTTTAAACTTAGCCAGTCACCCCATGTGAGAATCAAACCCTGTATCTTGTGTCTAAGGTAAGACCACCTTAACCATTATGCCAACCTCCCAACCATTTCCCTGCATTGAGCATCATAAGCTCCTGCTTTTGATTAACACAGCTGGCAAATAAATACTCTGTTGACTAATCAGTAATATTACTTTGTGTGATAATGGTTGCATAATACAGCATTTTGTGTATAGTCAGCTATCACACACATAACTGCCATATCTGTTATTATACCACAAGTATGAATGGTACCCTACATTACATTTATTATCAGCAGTTCTTCAGTTGTCAAAGGAATGTTCCACATTCTCAAAAAGCGTTTTGAGAATATTGGCATGTCAGTTACATTCAATGTTTCAATGTTTTAAGGCTTGGATTCTGATCCTCAATTTAGGACTTCATAGAGTCTGCTTCCTTTAAATCTTGAGTCAAATACCATATCTCCCAACCAAGCACCTAGTTATTTCTTAAAGAACCACAGGGAATTCAAGTTTCTTAAACATAGTAACAGATTATTCCACCACCTTCCAGCTCTAATAGGAAGTTTGAACTTGGTCATGAAACCACTACTAATTTGTTTGTATTCCTAGAGTTAAAGTATATATAGAGAAAACATATATCCCTGTTGTATTTCCATATATATATAGCATTGTGATTACTTTTATAAGTCAAAACAAATTACCGTCTTGCAATTCTATAGTTGATTGTGAGGAAAATGATACTGTGCATCCTACCACTCATCTCAGGCACTTCATCTCCATCACCACTAATTTCCTCAACTGCTCAATCTTTACTGCGACAATTTCTGCTTCATACAGTAGTACTGGATACTCCACAGTTTTGCATACCTTACTTTTCAACTTCTTTGGCATTCTTCTATCATACACTACTCCTGATACCTTGTGTCAGTTAGCTGGAGCCCTTCTGATTCTAGCTTTGACCTTTTCATTTAGGTTTCTCTTCTCCTCAACCAACCCTTCCAGATACTTGAAGCTGCTCACCTGTTCCACGATTTTCCCTTCTATCTAAATTCTCACCTTCTGATTTCCTCCATTTGCTCCCATTCCTTATCTTTACTCAGGTTCACCCCATGTTCATAGGTTGGTACTAGGCTATCGGTCCTAGGGCCTATACAAGCCTAGCCATAACAATACCCTGGCTATTTCTTCCCACAATACTTACTTCCCTGGACCCCTGTCTAACTGACTGACATAATCCCGGGGGGGAATTTCCTGTCTCCCATCCAATCGTCAAGGTTCTTTTTGAAGAGGGCCAAAGAGACACTCTGCTTGACATGTATGGGGAGTCTATTCCAGAGTGTGGGGAGTCTCTGTGTTGGGAACCTATCCCTCCAGCATGTTGTGTTCATTGTGATGACAAGGTTTAGATCCCTGGAGCATGTGGCTCTGAGGGATTTGGATTTCTTTAAGTGTAGCATGTCCAACAGCTCTGGGTTTGACATGGCCTTGTATGTTAAGCAGAGATCGCCTCTGAGCAGATGATATGCGACAGAGTATAGCTGGGTTTTTTTAGACGGTCAGCATAAGGCATCTGCTTCAGACCTGTGATTCTTTTAGTGAGGTATTTCTGCAGCCTTTCCAGTTGTTGCAGATGTCTTGAGAGGTACATACCAAATGGGGCATTGTATTCTATAATGAGTCTAATGAGGGATGAGTACAATGGGACAATGACCTCCCTTTTTCTGGATGAAAGGCCCTTACTGATGAGATGTGCCACATAGAAGGATTTCCTGACTGTTGTGGTGATGTGGTTATCGAAGGTGAGACCACTGTCCACCTGTGTCCCTAAGTCTCTTATCACACTTTTGGTGTTTAGTGTACTGCCACCTATGTGGTAATTCACGGGTACATGTTTTTTCCCAACGGTGATAACTATACATTTCTTGGCATTGAGCTTGAGCCCATGGCTCTGGCACCAAGCATCTGTTTCTGTAAGGCCCTTTTGTAGAATATTCACATCATTTGGTGATTCAATAATGGCTTCCAGTTTGCAGTCATCTGCGAACTTTATTAGCCTGAGTCCCTTAGTGTTGGCCTGTACTTCAGAGAAGTAGATGCCAAACAAGAGTTATTGAGTTATTGCCATTACTGAGTACAATGCACCAATTGGAATGTACCTGGCTAGACATCTCCAGCAGCTGGAGAGACCACAAAGGTACCTAACCAAGAGGATTACTGGCCTCAAACAGTTGCCCTATGCAGCACAATTGAAAAAGCTAAGACTGTTTTCTGTTGCATACCGCTTTCTCAGAGGCGATCTCTGTCTAACGTACAGAGCCATGTCCAACCCAGAATTGTTGAACATGCTCCATCTTAGCAAAACCAAATCTACTCGAGCTACACGCTCTAGGGATATAAACCTGAACACAACAATGAATAGAACATGCTGGAGGGATAGATTCCCTTCACAGAGACTTCCCTTACTATGGAACAGGGTCCCGATCTACATAAGACAGAGCCCCTCACTATCACTCTTCAAGAGGAACCTTGATGAGTGGATGGGTAACAGAAAGTTCACACCAACAGCACTACTAGATAGGGGCCAAGGGTACTAGCTGCTAGTACAAGGGTCTAGGGAACTACTAAAGGGGCGGTGAATATCGCACAACGTGGCTGGGCTAATATATGCCTTCTAGCAGATAGCCCAGTACCAACCTATGAGCCTATAACCTATAAGAGCAGTCCCAGGACTGAACCCTGAGGTACTCCACTTGTCACTTGTCTGGAGCTGGATTTGGAGTTGGCTACTTTTACAGTGTGGGTTCTGTCAGTAAGCCAGTTGGCAACCACGTGCCTTCAGTTTTACATTACAATCCCCTATCCTTTGCTGAAGTTCATGCCCAGAGTCTGTTTGTAATGATATATCATCTGCATACAGTAATTTTGTTGATCTGTCCACTCCAACCTGATTGCTAATGTAGTCCATCACCAGTATTAACAACAGTGGGCTCAAAGATGAACCCTGATGCTACCCACTACGACTGGGATCCCCTCTGTAAGTCTGAATACTTTTCATATTAGAATCATTGGATCCTTTTAAATAGCCTGCACTAATTCTACCAGTGTTTCTAGGACTTCAAACCACTGCAGGGCAATTCAAATCAGCTTTCTTGTGGTCTTATCTTATGATTTCTTCATACTTAGCAATTTCCAAATGGAGTCTTTCTTCATCTCTAGCTTCTTTTCAACTGCCTGTCTCACTGCAAACATTGGGTTGGTCGTGCTGCATCCTGAGCTCAAAACAAACTACTCATCTCCCATCTTGTTTTCTACTACTCTGCGTATTTGTTTATCAATCATCCTCTCCAGATTTTGATACCTATGTACTGTTCACAGTTTGGGTGTCCCCTTTGTTCTTGTACACTGGCACTGGTATCCTTATCTTCCAGTCATATGGTACCTGCCTTTTCACCATACTGCTATGGGTACCCATAGGAGTCGTTTATCTCCTATTTTCTGTCTTGCCTAACATCTTGATCAGATCTGCTGCAACCTCATCTGAGCCTAATTTTGAAGAAGCCCTAGTTCTTTACTGGACAAAGCACTAAATAAAGTACATTGGTTCCTTTTTGGGTTACATTACAGTTGGTGTTTATTTCTCAGCATTTTCACTACATCATCACTGGTTTTCCTGGTAGCTGTGCTAGTACTTTAGAGTCACGCAATTGAAAAACCTCATTGTTCCATCTCCAGATGGATAAGCTAGTAGAGCATATAAATAAAACATTTAAATCCATGCTAAAAAAAGGGTGACTAGTAAGATATCAGAAGCTGGGAGCAGGTAGTATCATGTTGTCTGTCTGATGTTAGAGAAGACCCACAAGCCTTCACAAGTTTCATCCTTTTGTAGTATTATATGGCATTCACCCTCATGGGCTGTTAAGAACTGTCAGCCAAATTTGTGATGAGGAGACCACCCCCCCATTTAAAAGTGCCATAGAACACTTTACCAGCTTACAAGATATGCTGAAACTGGTGATTCCCATAGTACAGGGATGCATACAAAGGACCCCCCCCCCAGTGACTTTTACTTTAAAAATACTTTTTTTCTTTACCATTGTGGCATATTTCTTCAAGGGCAGAGAGAACCTTCACTGCTTTAGCCAGAGAACAGGTTAAGGAAAGCCTCTGCAGATTGTAATTTGCCTTTCTTGGTGGAAGAGTTGACATTCAAAGACAGACAACGGAAGTCAAGGAAGAACTGGAAGAAAACAGCAGCAAGAAGATGGAGATCATTCCTGTCAAAATAATCCAGAAGTGCTACTGAGAGTCTCAAAGATAGAGCAGTATACCTCTCAACTGTCCGGAATGTCCAGATGTTTGACCTCATATTTTTGGTTTATCATAAAATTTGTGGTTTTCCGCAAATAGCTGAGGATTGAAGTCACTAAATAATGATATACCTTTGAGTTTCAGACTTCACAGTCTTCAGAAAAGATATGCTGATACAAATCATGTTATTATTGTAACTTTCTAAGTTTATAAGGGCAATATTTAAAATCTGTCCCTATCTTTGGGTATTTGCTTTTCCATTATTTAATGTTTTTGTCCAGATTTCTTGTGCTAAGCGGCTGAGAGTTATGCCCATACATCATAACCACATTATATGGGATTATGTTGGAGGTACTTGCTGTGAACTTTTGTTATGCCATAATATTTTTATTTTGGGAAAAATGGCAGTTTTTATATTTTTGAATAATAAACCACACTGTTTTCTAAGGATGGTGTTTCTGTAGCCTTTAGTGTTACACTACATATATATACATATATATATATATATATATATATATATATATATATATATATATATATATATATATATATATATATATATATATATATATAGATAGATAGATATACACACACACACACACACACACACACACACACACACACACACACACACACACACACACACACACACTGGTATAAGTTGTGTTCTCTAGATGTATAACATTTATACACAACTAGACATTGTGACTTTATGAAGCAGTGCTACTGATATTTTAGCATGATGGGTTATTGGAAGGTTACAAAAACAATAAATGTGTTGATTTCTTTGCATGTTGAGTGATTGTATTTTTTTCTCCCCATTTCAAAGCACAAATAAACATGGGTATTTTCAGCAACCACTTGTATGATGCTGAACTAAAGCTTTTCCACTAAGTGGTGACTTGCCTTCAGTAATGTAAAGATGTTCAATAGAAGTGCTCAAGTAAAATTCTTCAGCCAGTTCTGCCAAGATGTGCAGTAGTTCTAGGAGTCCATATTCTATAGTGTCTGATTCTGTCTTGATTGTATGCTCCTATTAATGAAACTGGAAGCAGTAATTCATTAGTTGACAGTAACAGTTCTTTGCTTCAATTACTATGTAATATGTTATGTCTGAGTTTCTAAAGCTTTAGCCATATATTGAGTGCATCAGTTTTGTAAACATGCAATTAGGTTTGTGTAAGATTAGAATCAAGACTAGTACAAGTAACACTACAGTAGAGCAAAGTCACTCTTCACCAATCAAAAATGTTATGTAGGTTACATAGTAACGAGTGTGAACTAGCACATGGCACCTGCAAGTAGTTTATGTAGTAGATGATGTCAGACAGTTCACAGTGCATTCATTGTGCAATTTACATGGTAACCAGTATCAAGCAGTACACAGCACCTGCACTATGCAGTTTTATGTAGTGACCAGTGTGAACGAGTATGCAGTACATGCATCCAGCAAACATGATCAGACTGTCCCATCCATATCAAAGCAATTAAAATATATGTGACTGTAGATCAATCAGTGAAGGTCACAAAAGTAGTGTTGGGTATGTAAACTTAGAATGTTAGCTATACTTGGCAAACAGCAGCGAAACAATCCAAGTCACTATAGCTAATTGCTGGGGGACTGTAAGCTTTATAGGTTCCCACTCCAACACTTCTGTAGTCAGCTAGACAAAAGCAGCAACATTAGAACCATCTCCTTGGTGTAAAGTGAGTCCCCAAACACTGACACACACACGCACACACACACACACACACACACACACACACACACACACACACACACACACAAATTTTACTAGCATACCTCTCAACTGTCCAGATTGTGTAGGGATCTCCCTACTTTTTTTTCTATCACTCCTAAAATTGGAAATTATTTTGAGAAGTTCTGCATATCCTCCCCGTGGTCGAGTGACATTAAAAGACATGCAGGTAGGTGTGTGCGTGAATGGGCATGCCTTCTTTGAAGCTTGGGCATTGGGCTGGCAACTTGGCACCATAAAAATCGACTGCCAATCATTAGCAGATGGGAGTTCCGCTGTGGCGACCCCTAACCAGGAAAAGCTGAAAGACGTACTAATTTTGAGACGTTCCAACATTTACGTGTCTGTAATATGGAAGCTTCCCTTTATTATTTTTTGTTTTGCCTCTAACTCTGGATGTAAATGCAGAGAGCTATATTTACCAGTTATTTTTGGTTGCACATGTATCCCCTTGTAAGATTTTCTAGATGTGCACTGAATTTCTCCAATGTTAGCTATCTTCCACTTATGTTTAACAGGAGCTGGAAATTATTTGTTTCTAGAAGAACTTTCTGACCCTATAACCATCATAGAACAGTAAACAGTGTAACAGTCATCATCACTCTCTTTGTGTCAGTAAAGTTGTTTAAAAATTGTTGTGTGGAATATGTGAGGGCAAACGACTAGTGGTTAGGATAATTACTTCAGATGGATAGTGAGAAATAAGGATTATTTTTAGCATTATGACTGAGATAATTGCTGATGATGAGGAACCATACACCCAATAATATATAACAATGTTGTCACTAAAATAATTACTGCTACTGGTCTGCCATTTTGCTAACAGATTGGATGCAGATAATGGTTCTTTGTCTTATGTCTGTTATGTGTTCATTGCATTTTGCTGTTTCCTGAAAGCTCACAGTGTGTGGAGATTTAAGTGCAGAGAACTACTTGTACATTAGTAACAAGCTGCTTGCTACAGCATCAGTGGAGAAAAGTTTTCCTCAAACATTGAGAAGACTTTTTTGATGACTTAGCTGCAGTTAAGATTCTGTTCATTTGTGACTTGCTTGTTTGCACCATTACTCTTCTAAATCTGCTTCCAAGTCATAGGATCAGAGTTTTACATCAGGTGCACAACTTGCAACAGAGCTTTGGAGGTTTCTGCAAATGTAAATATTTGGATAGAGATGGTACTGCTTGGTGCATCTGATATTAAGCTGTTAACAGTGCCCCTCACCCTCTGCCTATTTACTTTGCAGCCTTTCTCCCCTAACTGATGACCTATTACTCGCCTCTCATCTTCACCAGCCCTTACATCTCAAACTACATCTTTCCTGTATTTTTTTCACATTCTCCTTACCTTACCTGTAAGCAACTCTCATAGTCCTTACCTAGCCTTTACACCTCTCTCTATTGTAGCCTACCTAGCTTTGAAACATCTCTCTCTTCTCTAGTCTACTATTCCTTACCTACCCTCTCTACATTTCATCTCTCTCTATCAGTGTATCCATCTCGGTACTCCTAAACAGAAAGCTATACCCCCTCACACTCTATAAATATACAACTGTACTTACATGAACTTACCTATCTTCTTACTGTTCACATTATTATGTATCCTTGACAGACCCTAACTGCAAATTAATACTCTCTAACAGGTAAGCTTTACCATGTCTATTTATTTTACATAACAATACTTTAATACATTGTATAATCTCTCATTTTTTATTGTAATATGCTGTACCAACCTATATGTGTAATGTCTATTTATCTTGTGTAACTATTGCATTTCCTCTCATTCTTGATTATATGTTGAATTAAACTGTATGTTTTAATGTATACTGCATATTGTCAAAAATTCTGCACTTTATGTGAAGCTGTTCTCCTTGGGCCTCTGTTGAAAATGGGTTTCTCACCCAGTTGGACTTCCCCAGTCAACAAATGTCAATAAATAAATAATAACATAATATACATCTGCATTGCTGAGATCCCAACTTTGGTTGCTTTGTTAAGCATACTTTTGATTTGCTAACTCTTCTGCTGAGTTCAAGGTGTGGGGAGCTACAAAATCTTTCTGGTATTTCCTTTCTCTTACAAGTTATTAGACCAAAGCAGTGTTCTGAAAGTCAAAACTGCCTACTTGGCAAAATTCATGATCAAAATAGATAAACATCAATGTCTGAGTGATATCTGAGAATTAATACATCATCTGTACCTGCTCTGTGCATAGCCAGTGAAATGAATTTTGCTGATAAAATTATGCTGTTGATAACTGTGCTTCTTCTAGTGTCTGCATTCTCTGAACTGACAAGCAACTTCAGATTCAGATATAGATGCTTACTGCTTGCATTACACAGCTACAGAAGTGCAGCTTGTGGTTCCAGACAATACTTGCTGTTCTCTTTCCAAACACATTTGCAATTTGATGCATGGCATACATTCTTCCATCCATCCATCCATCCATCCATCCATCCATCCATCCATCCATCCATCCAGCCATCTTGCCATCCATTTTCCAGTAACCTACATTATCCTTTACAGAGGAATAGAGACATCAGCGGCCAGTGAATATAAGGTTTTAGAAACATAGTTTGTACAGGGCACACAACAGTGCAGAAAAGGGGAAAATTACACACAACGAATCACTGCTGATACAGAAAAATGTTTCATAAAAAAATTGCATTATAGCAAATGCACCTTAAAGACTTGTTTTCTGCAGTGGGGGCCAGCCCCTGACACCACTGTACTTAAATATATTAATTCCGCAGTTGCACACCAGTTTAGAAATGAGAGAAAAACACACACAATGAATAACTGCTTATTTTCTTTACAATTTTCTATCAATCATGAGTCATTCAAATTTGTTCTGTCAATTATGATTCAGCAAAATGTGACTCAGTCAAAACAACAGCTACATATGTATGAAACTATCACGAGAATGTAAGCCTAGGCTTCTTAAGATCCACACAGCTCAAACTTATATACATCTATATCTATCTATATACATAAATGTACACACACACACACACACACACACACACACACACACACACACACACACACAAGTGTAAGAACACAATGGAGGCATAACTTATATAAAAATACAAGTTTATTTTCATAACTCAAAAGAAAATGAAAATCATAAGTCACTTTGTTTTGGAGATTAAAAAAATACATAGTATCATGGGATATTTTTATCTTAGCATCTCAAGCCACACAGTCCATCCAGGATATAGGCTGCCTTTTATTTTTCTACATTTTTGACTCCTATAGCTGACCATCAGCTGCACCCTGGGCCTCTCATTATCTCATCCAACATGTCTACCAAATCCAACTATTCATACAGCTGCCAAAAAGTGTTTTCTTCCTTTATTTCAACCCTTTGCACCATTCAGTAATTCCCTGTCAGCTGGTCTTCAATGCCACTCCACCACAAAAGGCTACTACCAGCAGGTCTGCCCACTCCCAGGTAAAAACACACATGCAGCTGTTTCTTTGATCTCTATCTTGCATCACAAGGCTTAGGTCTCCCAGCAGATTGGGAATGCTTCTCTTTCCCTGCCTGCATCATCAAGCATGCAGACTGCTAATCAAGGTAACCATGCTATAAGCAAGGCTTTATCCGGTGCAGGTTAAGATACAGGCTAATGTAAAGCAAAAGTTTAAGGCTACAGTCCACTCCTAGGCTTTTCATCTTGCTCTGTAAGGATGTACTTCTAGAAGGCACACTCCACAGATTAGCCCCAACCTGGCTAATCCCTCCACACTTCCAGAATCTTCTTTCAAATGATCCTTCAGATGACAAAACTAATGTGTTGGCTGTAACATATAGTAATGCATTGATTAAATATATAATGGAGAATAATGAATGATACTAATTTAGGTTTATGGTTTTGCATAGGTTCATAGGATCAGAGGATGATGCTAGACTGTTGGCCCAGAGGCCCTTATAAGCCTAGCCAAGAATTTTGCCCATGTTCCCTCAAAGTCAGCACCTATTTCCCCTGTCCAACAAGTACACAGGTGGGATCCCAGGGGTGTATCTTCTCTTTCCCATCCAGTCGTCCAGGTTCCTCTTAAAGAGGGCTAGAGAGGTACTCTTTTTGACATGGAAAGAGAGCCTATTCCACAGATGGGGGAGTCTTTGGGACACAAGTCTATCCTGCCAACAAGTTCTATTAATGTCACAGACCGGGTTTAGGCCTTGTGTGCAGGTTGCGTAAGTGGAATTTGTCTTACAGATATGCAGCAGCTCCATCAAGGTTGGGTCTGAAATGGCCTTGTATGCCAGACACAGGTCACCTTTAGGCAGTCTGTATGAGACTGTGTAGAGGAACAGGGCTTTTAGCCTATCTGTATAGGATAAGTGTTTGAGACTGTGGATTTTCCTGGTCAGGAACCTCTGTGGTCTCTCCAACTGCTGCATGTCCTTGGCAAGGTAGAACCCGAAGCGGGCATTGTACTCAATAATTGGTCTGATTAGGGAGGAGTACAGGGATGTTATGACCTCCTTGTTCCTGGATGAAATATCCTTACTTATGAGGTGAGCCATGTAGAAAGCCTTCCGTACAATGGAAGCAACTTGGTGGTCAAAAGTCAGGTTGCTATCAACCTGGGTGCCCAAGTCCCTCATGATTGATTGCATGCTTAGTACGCTGTTATTAATAGAAACCAACAAAATGGCTCAGGGTAAGGAAAGGTGCAAAATCAGCAGAACTGTAGAAAAAAACAAAATGTACCAGTCTTGCACTAACTAACTTGTATTTATTTATAGAATACAATAAAAAATGTAAGCACTTTCACGATAATTCCTATCGCTTCATCAGACAACTAAACAACTAAAAGTTACAGTTCATGTAACATTTCAAACTTCATGGATGCCTATACAATAATAATAATTTTTAATACTTTTTTATTATATAGGCATCCATGAAGACGTTTTAATGGTTATACTCTTTTATATATATGAAGATTTTTGATGACATTCTTAATGAATTTTCTTATATGTTTTTTATGGTTGCTGTGGACCTTTAAGATTTGGGTCTTTTGTTATTGGCTTGCTCATATCAACTGACAAGTTTGAAATGTTACATGAACTGTAACTTTTAGTTGTTTAGTTGTCTGATGAAGCGATAGGAATTATCGTGAAAGCGCTTACGCTTTTTATTTTATTCATAGGCCCATAGGTTCATAGGTAGGTACTAGGCTATTAGCCCTAGGGCCTATATAAGCCTAGACAAAAAGATACCCTGGCTTTTGCCACCCAAGAAAATTATTTTCCTGTGCACCTGTCGAGCAGAGCCACAGAAGTGATCCCTGGGGTGAATTTCCTATTTCCCATCCAATCATCAAGATTTTTCTTGAAGAGTGCTAATGAGGAGCTCTGGTTGACATAGGTAGTCTGTTCTAGAGTATGGGAAGTCTCTGGGACAGGAATCTATCCCTCAAGCATGTTCTGTTTATTGTGGTGACAAGGTTTAGGTCCCTAGAGCATGTAGCTCGGAGGGATTGGGATTTCTTTAAGTGGAGCATGTCCAACAGCTCCAGGTTTGACATAGTTTTGTATGTTAGGCAGAGATCGCCTCTGAGTAGGCGATATGCGACAGAGTAAAGCTGGAGTTTTTTGAGATGGTCTGCATAAGGGCATCTGTTTGAGGCCAGTAATCCTCTTTGTGAGGTATTTCTGTGGCCTTTCCAGTTGTTGTAGATGTCTTGTGAGGTACATACCAAAAGGGGTGTTGTACTCTATAATGGGTCTAATGAGTGATGAGTAGAGGGGAACAATGACCTCTTTTTTTCTGGATGAGAAACCTTTTGTGATGAGGTGAGCCACGTAGAAGGATTTCCTGACCACTGTGGCAATGTGATTATCAAAGGAGAGATTACTGTCCACCAGTGTCCCAAGGTCTCTTATCACACTTTCGGCATTAAGTAGACTACCACTTATGTGGTAGTTCATGGGTACAGAGTTTTTACCAAAGGGGATGACAATACACTTTTTGGCATTGAGCTTCAGGCCATGGCTTTGACACCAGGCATCTGTCTCAGTGAGGCCCTTTTGTAGTATGTCCACATCGTTAGATGTTTCGATTATGGCTTCTAGTTTGCAGTCATCTGCAAACTTTGTTAGCCAAAGACCTTCTGTGTTAGCTTGTACTTTAGAGAAGTAGATACCAAACAGGAGAGGACCCAGGACTGAACCATGTGGTACTCCACTTGTCAGTGGTCTGAAGTCAAATTTGGAGTCTGCTACTTTCACAGTGTGGGTTCTGTCCATGAGCCAGTTGGCAACCCATCTTGCGACATAGGGATTTATACCTAGTTTAGTGAGCTTATCTATAATTCCAGAGTGGGGGATGGTGTTGAAAGCCTTGGCAAGATCTAGATAAGCTGTGTGAAGCACCTTACCCTCATCTATGGCTTTGGTGACTACCTCAAAGAAGTCAATCAGGTTTAGGAGACATGATCTGCCTTTTACAAACATGAACTGGGTAGGGTCTAGAGTTTGGAGATTACCAATGTCTTTGTTTATGAGTTCCATGATGATATATTCCATGGCGTTGCAGACCAGGCTTGTCAGGCTAATGGGGCGGTAGTTCCCAGGGTCCATTGTGGCTCCCCCTTTGTGGAGTTGGATAACCGTCATGGTACGCCATTCAGTGGGCACAAAGCCTGAGGTGAGGCTATGATTGAACATGGTACTTAGGTAGGGTGCCAGTTCATTCTGTAGTCCATGTAGAACGCAGCCTGGGATATTGTCATGTCCCATGGATGCTGTGTTCTTGGCTTTGGAAAGTGTGTTTTTTACCTGTGCAGTCGTAATTACAGGAACTTTGCATTCTTCCGGTATAGAGATGGGCCCTCTAGGGGGTGAGAGGGGAGTAAAGTTAGCACTGAACCTATCTGCCAGGATGTTGGCAATATCAGTTGGTTCAGTATATTTAGTGCCATTGTGCTGTAACTCAGAGCAGATCTGAGTGTTGCCATTGAGATTCTTGACATAGCTATAGATTGCTTTGTGGTTGTCTTTAGAGTAAGTGGCAATTTTGTTTTCGTAACTAGCTTTGGAGGATTTTATGAGGGATCTCAGCTTCTTACTGAGGTTGACCAGGGAGTTCCTCCAGTCATGGGATTTTACACTTTTTTGCAACAGTTTCTTTCTTATGTTGTAGAGTTTGTGTATGGCAGAGGACCACCAGATTGGCTTCCTTTTTTTGGAGGATAGCATCTTGGTTCTATTAGGGATAGCATGATCCATGCACTCGTGTAAGTGCTTATAAAGTGCATTTGTGTAGGATTCAGTAGTCTATTGTCCATCTGCATGGGTGTCATGAAGTTTGCCACTTCTGTCTTAAGAAGTGTGAAGTTAGTTTTGGAGATGTTTTTTACGGTGGTTTCCCTAATTGAGGGTGGGGAGGGATGTGGATCTCTAGGGTGATTAGCTTGTGGTTGGATCTGACCAATGAGGAATTGACCTCTGGTGTGGAACACCGGTTGCCCATGTTGGTAATGACCAGGTCTAGGATATTGCTGCCCCTGGTGGGGGTGTGAATAAGTAGATCCAAGGCACTGAAATTTATGAATTCCAGAAAACTTTGAGCAAAAGAGTTGGTACATGAGTAGTTTTCCCAGTTAATGGTGGGGTAGTTGAAATTGCCCATTATTAGGGTGTTGAGTTGTACCCTAGTACTTTCCAGTGTACCAAGAAATGAGGAGTGGGAATCCGTTGGGCATGGTGGGGGTCTGTAGCAAGCTACAATTTGGATTGCGGTCTTTCCCAGAGTTAGTTGCACTTGGATAGTCTCGGATGCATTTTGCTGTGCAACTAGCCTGGAGGTGTGGATATCCTTAATGAATATGGACACGCCTCCACTTTTAGTGCTTCGTTCCGGGTTAGGTGGCCGAAAGGTGTGGTATGAATTATAGCCTGGTAATGCAGTGGTGCTCTCTGGAGCTTTGAACCAGGTCTCTGTCACTGCACAGATGTCGATATTCTCCATTTTAAGGAGTGCCTCGAGTGAGTGCATTTTGAGGTTTAGACGTTTAGCATTGAGTAGCATTACCCTCAGATTTTGCTTGCTTGTACCTGTTATAGTGGTGAATTTGTCATTTGAACCTTGCTTAAAAAAGGCACTATAGGGTTGGCAAGAGCCTTTGCCAGTATCCGGAATCCCAAGGGCGACAGGTGCAGGTCATCTCTGGCAAAGCATCGTGGTCTGTCGATCATGTCATCCCAGGCAGACAAATACTGGATCCCCTTAGAATGACACCCGAAGCTTACTCAATTGTTGAAGTCAACCATTTTGTTTTTGTACTGTGGTATCATTCTGGGTGATGGCAGGATGCTACTCAGAGCTAGGGTCATACCTGCCTGGGCTACAAGATCAGAGAGCTCCTCCATGTCTCTTTTCATGTAGTCCAGGGAGATACGTCTCAGGTCATTCACACCAACATGGACAATGACAGTGTTATATTTATACTTGTTGTGGAGTGACCTGAGTGCGTGCGTTATGTGGTGGATCCTGGCACTTGACAGGCAGTTGACAGTAACTTTCTCCTTGTTTAACCTAGTGAGTGGAACATCAGTGTGCCTGACTATAGAGTTATCTATGACTAGAGTGTTGGGTACGTTGTTATGCCTTATGGGCTGTCGTTAAGTGGCACACTGAATTTGTGGGCTATGTGTCATTTGGGCTGTGTTGGGGGGTGGAGTTTGCTTGCGTTTCTGCTTTGGAGGTCCCTGATGCTTGGGCAGGTTTTTATTGAGAGCCTCCGTGAATGTAGGTGTGTGTTTTGTGTTTCTATGTGTGTGTGTTTCGGTGGTGTAGGTTTTGAGGGACTATGTGATGAGTGTGGTGTGGTGCAAGTGTTTACCTTCTCCTCTTGACTGTCTAGTCCAGTCTTGGGTGAAGAGAGCTTTGCTTCCAGTTTGGCTATATAAGTGCATCTCTCATAGGTTGTAGTGTTGGATGGTAGAAGAAGAGGGTTGTCTGTGTATATGACACAATTGCTGGATTGCCCCAAGATGCCTAGATTCATCAGGTAGACAGGAGAAATCAGGTAGACAGGAGAAATCATAAATACAAGTTTGTTAGTGCAAGACTGGTGCATTTTATTTGTTCTACAGTTACGCTGTTATTAATGTCATAATTATTGGGGATGACATTTTCCCCAAAGGGGATAATGATGCATTTCTTGGCATTCAGTTTGAGGCCATGCTTCTGGCACCAGTCATTAGTTTGGGTAAGGCCCTCTTGGAGGATATTCACATCACTAGGGGAATTTAAGACAGCACCCAGTTTGCAGTCATCTGCAAACTTGGTCAGCCACAGACCACTGGTTTTGGCTTGCACCTCATAAAAGTATATCCTAAACAGTAGAGGCCCTAAGATCGATCCTTGGGGTACAGTGCTCATTACGGGTCTACTACTAGAGGTGGCTTCCCCTACTTTGACTGAGTGGGTTCTATTAGTGAGCCAGTTAGCTACCCATCTGGTGACATACAGATTGGTACCTAGCTGGGAGCGTTTATCTATTATGCCCGAGTGGGGAATAGCGTCCAAAGCTTTGGCTAGGTCAAGGTAGGTGGTGTGCACCATCTTCCCCTCTTTCATGGCTTTGGTGACTGTTTCAAAGAAGTTGACCAAGTTTAACAGGCATGATCTCCCCTTGACAAAACCAAATTGTGTGGGGTCAAGCATTTGGAGGTTGCCAATGTCTTTGTTTATAAGGTCCATGATAATGCATTCCATGGCCTTGCAGATCAAGCTAGTTAGGCTGATGGGCCTATAACTGCCTAGGTCAGTGGATGCTCCACCTTTGTGTAGAGGGATGACAGTGGCTGTCCTCCATTAAGCTGGAATGAAGCCAGTGCTCAGGCTTTGGTTGAATAGTGTGTCTAATGGAGCTGAGACCTCATGCCTGAGTTCATGTAGGATACAGACAGGGATGTTATCGGGTCCCATGGAGACTGTATTTTTTGCCTTTGAGAGGGCATTAAGGACCTGCTCCCTGGTAATGAGGGGAGGGGGGTAGCTGCTGTGGATGTTCTGGTTTACTGATGGGGGGGACAGGGGGGGTGAAGTTTCACTGAACCTGTCTGCCAGCAGGTTGGTTATCTATGGTGTTTGTGTATGTGGTTTTATTGACCACTGGTTCAGAGCAGATTTGGGTATTGCCTTTGAGACTGCGGACAACTTTTGAAGAAGGCCTTGTGATTGTCCTTGGTGGATGTGGTCAATTTGGACTCAAAGTTAGCCTTAGAGGATTTCACCAGTGACCTTATTTGCTTGTTCAGACAAAGGAAAGGGTGCTTCCAACTTGGCACCTGCTCCTTCTTGGCCCTGGACAGCAATTCTTTCCTTCTATTATAGAGTTTGTTTATTGCTGCTGTCCACCAGACAGGTTTACTCTTCCTTGAGGAAGATGATTTGGTCCTGTCAGGTATTGCTGAGTCCATACAGCTATGTAGGTGTTCATATAGTTTTTTGGTGTAGGCTTGGACATTAATGTTAGTTACAACTGAAGGGATGGTGGCTGTGAAGCTGCTTATACCTGCTTTGAGGAGATTGTAGTCAGCTCTGGAAAAGTTTTTTTGTTTGACCCTGACAAGGGGGGGGGTCAGGGGAGCTGGTGACTTCAAAAGTGATCGCTTTATGGTTGGAGCTTACCAAGGAAGATGACACTGTAGGAGTGTTACAGTGGCTACTCATGCTGGTTAGGACCAGGTCCAGGATATTTTTACATCTCATAGGGGTGTCGACCAGCTGATCCAATGCATTGCCATTGACAAAGTCAAGGAATCTCTGGGCATTCATATTTGGGCTAGGATAGGTCTTCCACTCTATGGTTGGGTAGTTAAAGTCACCCAGGATCAGGGTAGAGGGTTGAATCTTGATGGATTCTAGTAAGTCTAGATAGGTGGAGTGGATATTCTGAGTCATGGTTGGGGGTCTGTAGCTAGCTATGATTTGAATAGGTGTTTTGTCAACAGTTACGGAGTGTCTCCTGTGGGTCATACTATTTGACCAGGCTGAAGGTGTGTATGTCTTTGACAAATATTAAAACTCCACGTCCTTTGGCTTTGTAGCCCTCCATTTGGGGTTTGAAAGTATGGTAGGATGAGTAACTTGGTAAAGGTGAGGTGCTCTCCACAGCTTTGGACCAGGTTTCAGTGACTGCACAAATGTCAGCATCCTCCAGTGCAAGGAATGCTTGCAATGAGTGCAGTTTCATGCTAAGACTCCTAGCGTTTAGCAGCATGACCACGCAGATGCATTATAGCACTCTAAAGGGTAGAGATATTTACAGTATTACACAAATGGCAGAATATGACTGGATGATAAAGTTAAATGCAACTACATCTCCTTGTTGTAATGATCACTTTAGTTTAAAAACACTTTAGAAAGAAAGGTGTCTTGGCATTAATTGAAATGGGGGTCACATGATCAGATATCACATGATTTTATTCTTTAAATATCAGCTGACTATATATGTTTGTACTCTGAAGAATTGGCTTGGACAGTGAAGCACTAGTTGACTTTATACCAGTTTGTTTATATTAATTCCAACCACTGGTTCTTTGTCCATATTTACATTTTTGGAAATTTATTTTTTGCTGATCAAAGATTTACCTCTGTTGACCTTAATTTTCTCTGTGCATTTCTGGTTTGCTGCTTTCAGGCAACCTCCTTATATACAACAAATATTATCAGTTATAGCCTTTTTATCTTGCTAACTTCTACCTCACTATACTTAAAGGCATCTCGTGCATTTTTAAAGCAAATTACACATTTTCCAGACAACATATTACGACTATTCCCTTGGAGCACTAATTATGCATTGATCAGTTTCCTGCTGATACAGCACACAAGGTGCTCCTCATCTTGAATATCTTGGGATAGCATTCCCAGTCAGAAAAAACCCTCTGCAAGTAGGACCAGGTGCAAGGCAGGAACTGATACAAGTAGACAAAAATTCCAGCACCAACTACAGTGAAAAAGCACCAAACAAGACTAGTAAAATAAATACATAAGTATTTTATTGAAAAATAATATACATCCCAGACCGGTTTCAGCCAACAGGCTTTCCTCACTGGAATGAAAGTAGTTACTAATGTGAAGTGACACACATGTATATATAACATGAACCATCCAATAGGATTCTTCCCAAAGTGTTCTTCCCAACATTCAAATTGTTTCCTGTGTGGAAAATAAAAAGAGAATGAAAGATTATACAATAAAAACAAGTTATTAATGAAAATATACAGTATAACAAGTAAATAGAAAATAAAAATGAAAATAAAAATAAAACATATAATATTATAAATGGTCATTCAAACCGGGTGAAAACAAAGCACCCAGTTTAATGATCCAATACTTCTCTTTTTTTGTAAGGATAGAGTGCCAACCTTGTTTGTTGGATCTGTCACCAAGAATCCTCTCGATAATAATGAACTGGAATCTGGCTGAGTTGTGGTGTAGGCAATGTCTATATAGGGCATTGGTCTCTCTCTTGGTTCGTATGTCACTACGATGCTCAGACATGCGCAAACAAAGTGGTTGTGATGTTTGTCCAACAAAAAAAGAGCCACATATGCATGTTGCAAGATACACAAATCACTGTTACAGTTGCCAAAAAAATTTATGTCATATATCCTGTCAGTGTTTTTGCTGGTAAACTGTTTGGATGTAAAAATAAATGGACATGATGAGCAATGACCACAGATGTAAGTGCCCCATAGTTTGTCATCTGTCATGGTTAATTGATGGTGTATAGCTCCAGCCGAGCTTACCCTTTTGAAGTGTGAGAAAAAGGAACCAAGTGTCATGCCTCTTCAATATCCATACTTACATGCATCACCAATCAAAGGTGTAAGTTCATCATTGGCAGTACGAATATTCCAATGTTTGGACATAACATTTCTGATTAAGTTGATATTTCATCCAAATGTTGTGATGAATCAAATGGATTCATCCTATTCAGTATGAGTTTTATCATGATATGTGAGAAGTGAGGCTCTAGTAGAATTGGAGGCAACCTGTCGAGCACCCTGGATGTCCAGCTCATTATAACCCCTAGCTCTAAATCTGTTGACCAGATCCTGTTGGGATTTTTCATATTCATTTTCTGAGGAACAGATTCTACGAATCCTGAGGAATTGAGATTTGGGTATGTTCCGGATGATGTGATTGGGTGGATACTGGTAACATGTAGTAACTTGTTATACTGGGGGTATTTGCGAAATGTTTTGCTTTGTAAAGTATCGTCTGGATTCCGAGTTATGGTGACATCCAAAAAGTTAATCTCAGACCTATCGCAAGTTAAAGTGAATTCTATGCCCCATTTGTTCTGATTGAGATACAGTACGAATTTGGCCAGATATTCCTCATCTGAACGCCAAACCAACCAACAACCGTCCAAATACCTACGCCAAATGTCACGTTCCTCAAGATATAGATTGTGTGTGGAGTCATAAATAAGGTGTTCCTCAATGTATCCCATAAAAAGGTCTGCATATATAGGAGCGAAAGACACTCCCATAGCGGTACCTTTGAGTTGTCAGTAACATTCCCCCTGAAAATGGAATACATTTTTGTTAAGAACATGCTCAGCCATACAGACCAAGAGTGTGTTAAAGCCTGCCGGGTTTAGTTGGGCTTTATCCAGCCAAAAATTGAGGGCTTCCAATCCAGCCCAGTGTGGTATATTGGTGTATAAGGTCTTGTCATCCAGGGTGCAGAGTAGCCAGTTAGGTTTCAGTTGGCTGTCAGAAGTTATTTGTAAAAATTGTGTAGTGTCCTGTATTCTGGCATGAATGAAGCCTAGCAGTGGTTTGAGATATAATGTAAGGAACTGAGATAGTGGCTCAGACAGAGAACCCATGCCTGATACAATCAGTCTTCCGGGAGGTTTATTAAGGCATTTGTGTATCTTCAGCAAAAGATATAATGTTTGTTTCGGTGGATCTTTGACCGTAAGATGTGTCTTCACCATATCAGAAATGATACCCTCTGAGACAGCCAGATCCAAAAAAATCATCAATTTCCCACTTGAAGTTCGGAGTGGGGTCAATAGGCATCTTCATATAATGGGAAAGGTTGGACAGTTGTCCATTTCCCTCCCCCAGATTATAATCTGTGTCCATGATAACTATGGCCCCACCCTTGTCAGCCTGGGTAATGATGATATTTTTATTATCTCTAAGTTGTTGCAATTCTTGTTGTTCATTGGTAGATAGATTGTGTTGCAAGGGGACAAACTGATCTAACTTAAAGTGTATATCCCTGAGTACTGCTTGTTGCAAAACAGCTGCATTACGGTTCATAGGTGGTACAAAGTTGGATTTGTGAAATATGAACTCATTAGATCTTTGAGAATTTGATGTATACCCAAAGGTCTTTCCAGGCTTGCTAGTTGTTACTGAAGCACCTACCAAGGGTTGAAAATGCTGAGAGAAGAAAAGGAGCCACTTTTGTGATTTTAAGTATTTTCTTCTGATTTTTTGTTAAGTTTTACTGCATTGCCGCCTATTTTTTGGCATTTTCCAGCTTGCTAAAGTTTATATCTGTAACAGTAACAGTACTTGGAACACATCTAGAGCCTGTTTACTGCATTTCCTGTGTTGCACTTAATTTAAAATAGTTTTTTCTCTAAAAACTGCATTTTACCTGATTTTGGCCTAGCACTCAAGTGTGGGGTCATGTATTGCACTGTTGTGATTATTTTGCTGCTTGTGTATCTCTGCTACCTTTAAACTACAACAAAAAGAAAAAAAAAAAAAAAAAATATTGCTTTTTTCCCCACTTTCTGAAAGTTAAGAAAGTTCAGTTACAGATTTGCTGTTCTGAACTGTTTGGAAGTTTCTAGAAGGCCAGTGCTTGCTTGGGCTAAAGGGAAGTCTCTGTGTTCACCAGTGGGAGTGGTTAACACTGAACAGCCTGCCTGTCCCTGGAGGAGTGGTTAATACCTAGAAGCTGTAGTTTTATTGGCCATTTTGGGTCAATTCTAAACTCTTTGATCTCTCTCGCTTAAAACCCTGCAACTCTCTTTTTGCGCGGTTTTGCGCACTGAGCAGCGTCGGGCAGTGCCACCTAAACAGGTTTAAACTATTCCAGGCTCCACAAAGTCTGCTCTTCACTTTTTCCCTTAGAACTGTTCAAACTCTCAAAGTAATCACTCTATTCTCTTTCTAAAGCCCTGCACTTACTCAGCTCTGATAAGGAAACACTAACTAACTAAAGCACTACACCCTCCTTGACTTCTCATAAGTATTAGGCTCCCGATTGGTCCTTCCTGATCAAGTGAAAAATCAGTTCCCTTCCTTAATCTGATCAGTAAAAAAACAGTTCCCTATACTAATCTGGTATGTCCAAGGGTCAGTTTCAAGGTTACTCTCCAGTCCAGCTGGTGAATTTGGGAATTTTGAGGCAATGTTACAATTGCCTTATGTACACAGACAACCCTCTCCTCCTTCCAACAAACTCTAATACATGTGAGAGATGCAGTTACACAGCCAAACTGGAGGCAGAGCTCTCTCAACCCAAGACTGGCACAGTCAGGAGGAAAAGGTAACCACCCACACCAAAAATCCAGTCTTACACAGACCTATTGCATCTGCATACCCAACACATAAACACACAAAACATACTCGGAGGCTCTAAATAAAAATCTGCCTAAACAGCAAAGACCTCTTAAGCAGATATCCAAGCAACAGCCACCCCTCAACAATACTCATGAATCACATATCTCACAAAATCAGTGTGCCTCACAGTCACAGCCCTTAAGGCCAAACAACACACCAAATACACTTGTTATAGGGGACTCTATTATCCGGCACACTGACGTCCCACTCACCAGACTGAACAAGGAGAAGGTCACTATAAGCTGCCTGTTGGGTGCCAGGATCCGCCACATAATGCAAGCACTCAGGTCACTCCAAAGCAAGTACAAGTATGACTCCATCATTGTCCATGCTGGTGCGAATGACCTGAGACGTACCTCCCTGGACTACATGAAAAGAGACATAGAGGAGCTCTCTGACCATGTAGCTCAGGCTGGTATGACCCTGACCTTGAGTAGCATCTTGCTCACTCCAAGAATGATGCCACAGTATAAAGACAAAATTATCAGTTTCAACAGTTGGCTAAAGTATTGGTGTCATTCAAAGGGGATACAGTGTCTGTCAGCCTGGGATGACATGCTCGACAAGCCATGTTGCTTTGCTAGGGACGGCTTGCACCTGTCACCCTTAGGCTTTTGTATACTGGCCAAGGCTCTTGCCACCCCCCATAGTGCCTTTTTTAGGCAAGGCTCAAAGGACAAACCCACCTCCATAGACAACCCAAGGATAAAAAAACTAAAGGTAATGCTACTCAATGCCAGAAGTCTAAACCTCAAGATGCACGCACTCGAGGCTCTCCTCAGTATGAAGAAAATCGATGTCTGTGCAGTAACAGAAACCTGGTTCAAGGCTCCTGAGAGCACCCCAGCACTACCAGGTTATAACTCATACCATGCGTTTCGGCCCCAAAACTCAGACCGAAGCACAAAAGGAGGGGGAGTATCTATATTCATCAAAGATACCTACACCTCCAGGTTAGTGGCACTGCACGAAGCATCGTAAATCATCCATGTGCAACTAACAGTGGGCAAAACTGCCTTTCAGTTTGTAGCCTGCTACAGAACACCCTCCCTATTACAGGAACCCCACTTGGCATTCCTGAGAACACTGGAGAATATGAAGGTCTCTCCAAACACTATGTTATTGGGTGATTTCAACTACCCAAGCATTGACTGGGAAAACTACTCAAGCCCAAACACCATCACCCAACGGTTCCTTGAATTTATAAACTCTAACGCAATGGAACAACTGGTCACCACTCCCACAAGAGGGAATAACATATTGGACCCGGTCATCACCAAAATGGGGACTCTATGTTCCACACCAGAGGTAAACCCCTTATTGGTAAGATCAGACCATAAACAAATTTCCCTGGACATCCATATCCCGTCCCCACCCCCAGCCAAGGAAATCAATATAAAGAATTTCTCAAAAGCCAACTTTGCACTTCTCAAGACTGAGGTGGAATCCTTCAAAGCCCCTGGGCCAGAGGATAATACAGCCCAATCCACAGAATCCTTTACAAATGCATTCTATGAGCACCTGCAGGAATGCATGGATCGTGCTATCTCAAATAAAACCAAGACTCACTCCTCCAAAAACAGGAGACCAGTCTGGTGGACCCCAGCCATAAATAAGCTATACAACAGAAGGAGGAAGCTACTACATGACAGAGCAAAATCCCAAAAAGGGAAGGCATCTCTGATCAGTATTAGCAAGAAACTTCAATCCCTCATAAAATCATCAAAGGCCAGCTTCGAAAGAAAAATTGCCCTAGACACTAAAGATAATCACAAGGCCTTCTTTATTTATGTCAGGAACATGGGCAGAAACTCCCAGATATGCTCTGAATTGTTGCATAACGGTACAAAATATACCAAACCTACAGACATAGCCAACATCCTGGCAGACAGATTCAGCACAAATCCCCCCCCTTCCCCCCCAAAGGAGCAAATGCCTATCCCAACTGAATGTAACCTCCCTGACATCACAGATGCACAGGTAAAAGCTGCCCTCTCCAAAGCAAAAAACACAGCATCTATGGGACCGGACGGTGTCCCAGGCTGTGTCTTACACGAGCTCCAAGAAGAAATGAACCCTCACATTAAGTCATGGTTCAAACTTAGCCTTACTACAGGATATGTACCCAAAGAATGGCGTACAGCTACAGTGGTCCCACTCCACAAAGGTGCACTTTGTGGATCAGACAAAGGAACTATGATGTTAGAGCAGAATCCCAAGTAACTCCAGTTGCAGAGAAGGTCAAAGAAAACATATTATGGTGGTTTGGGTATATGTGCAGAAAATTAGAAGATGAGTTTGTGAAGAAGATTTGGGGGAACAAACGAAGAAGGCAAGAGTAAATGAGGATATCCAGCAAAGAGATAAACATATTGCATGAGAGAAGGTCTATGACAGTCAGGAATGACTGCTGATGGAGGTGGATAAGTAACATTGAACTGATAAAAAGTGGCAAAGGTTGGTGTGTATTTTGACTTTATTTTCTATTTATAAGGTTTTTAATTTTTTATTTTGTTCCTGGATCAGATTCAAGTAAATTGATAAAGCTTAGTCAGTTTAATAAACTTTATCCTTTGATTGGTCAACTTTGTCACGCGATACAAGGTAAGGTAACATTTTTAAAAAGGATGCTGTATATTTATTAAATTTGTTTCTGATGAAGTCCTGCCAATTATATGGTTAAATCAATGTAATTCATTTATTTATTTATTTTACATTTGTTGACCAGGAAAGTCCGACTGAATGCATGTCCATTTTCAACAGAGGCCTGGGGAGAAAAGCTCCACAGATCAAATTATAAGCAAATATAAGGAGTATACAGAAACATTCACATTTACATAGATAGTACAAAGCTTAAAATGAACATTGTTACATAGCTACAACATAGTTACATAGAATGAACACATCTTTCACAATTTTAGGATGAGACAATACATAATTAAGAGGAAATACAGAATAAGATATATAGGTGAACTTTGTGTCTAGAAGTTGCACTATTTTTACTTTATACAGTTAGATTGTGTGCAAGTTAGGCATAAGTTTATTTATTTATTTTTATTTTATTTTATTTTACATTTGTTAACCGGGCTAGTCTAACTGGATATATTTCCATTTTCAGTAGAGGCCCAGGGAGAAAAGCTCCATTGGCAACAAAAAAATTGAAATATAACAATTAAAAATTACAAATGAAAAAATCAATATTAATACATAGTAAATGAACTGATTTCAACAGAAGATTATTAAAAGACAGGAAAAATAAGATTACTAAAATAAATACAGTAGTATTAATAAAGTAAAGTAGGTATTTACAGTAGTCGAGTGACAAAATGTACAAGATAATTCAATATGCAGTAAGATACATGTAGCCTATCAGTATATCAAACAGGTTAAAGACTTGCAGAGCATCAGGCAGGATAGATTATGCCTGTATGTTGAATTCTATTAAGCAGTAACAGTCCTACTTCAATGAAAGTGAAATAAGTAGAGGTTCAAAAGGAGAAATAGCTATAGTGAAGGAGAAGATTAGTCAGGGTTGCTGCAAGGGCATAGCCAATGTGTTTTCAGGTGTCTTTTGAGGTTTTGTTTAAAGAGAGGCAGCGACAAAATTAAAGTTAGTTCATTAGTCATTAGGTTCCAGTTTTTTTCCCACAGAGTTGGAAAACTGAAGCTCCAGCCATATTGTAAGACTTGCTTATGTTAGCAAGAAGTTTGCTGGAAGAGCGAAGAGAATTTCGATTTTTTATAGGGGATAATGAGATTGGAGAGTATAGGAGTGCTGTTCGGTTTATATAATATCTTGTGGGCAATGGTGAGTTGGGAGAGTTTTAATTGGTTTTGAAATTAAAGCCAGCCTAGCTGCATTAGATTCAGACAGTGGTGAGTTCTAAAAGGATTGCCGGTGGCAAATCTGGTGATGTTATTATAGGAATTAGCTAGTTTGATGAGATTATTTTTCTTTAGATTAGTGTATATTGGTGAGGCATACAGAAGAGTTGAAATTAAATGGGAGTGTGCAATCTTAGTTCTGGCTATTGGTGTTAGGAAAGGTTTAATTCTATATAAGCTGCCTATTTTTCTATTGACAGTTTTTATGGTGTTATTTATGTGGTTATCAAATGTAAGGTTATTGTCAATAGTAACACCTAGCAATTTAGTGGTAGAATCAGGGTATATAATTGCGCCATTTTTGGAGATGACGGAGAAATCTATGGGGGAGGATTTACTGGTGGGTGTGAAGAGAAGGAGTTTAGTTTTTTTAGCATTGAGCAGGAGGCAACGTGTTGTGAACCATGTTTCAACTATGTTGAAAACATTCTGAGTAAGTGAAAGTAGATCAGTAGGAGAGTTTGCTGAGCATACTAGTGTTGAATCATCTGCGTATTGAATGCAGGTGGCTTGCGGAATGGCTGCGTGGAGGTTGTTGATAAACCATGAGAAGAGAAGTGGACCTAGAATAGAGCCCTGAGGGACTCCAAGTGTGACTGGCAGGAGGGATGATATATTATTTTCCCAGAGAACTGCTTGTTGCCTATTGGTAAGGTAGGACTTGAACCATTTAACTACCAGACAGTCAAGGGAAAGGGATTCAAGAATGTTGATAAGTAGGGCATGGTTTATCATGTCAAACGCTTTTGAGAGGTCAATAAAGAGAGCTGAAGAGAGGTTGTTTTTATTACGATTTCTATTGATGGCTTCTGTAAAGGATAGTAGGGCAGTTGTGGGGCTATGGGATGGCCTAAAGCCATGCTGACAGTTTGCTATGATGTCATGTTGAGATAAATGGTTTAATAGTTGTTAGTGAATGCATTTTTCCATAATTTTTGCTAAGGGTGATAATAGGGCTATTGGCCGGTAGTTGGAATAATCATTGGAGGTACCCCCTTTGTGTAGGGGGATAATATGAGAGAGTTTCCAGATGTCAGGAACAATTCCTTCTTTAATGGTTCTATTTATGAGGATGGATATGGGAAAAGAAATTTCTTTGGCTGCTTTTTGCAGGTATTCAGATGGAAGTTGGTCAGCAGAAGGAGTACAAGGTTTAAGTTTTTGGATGAACTTATAGATGAGAGTGGTAGAGATGGGTTGCAGATGGAATGTTGGTAGAGTGTCAGGTATAGTGGTGGGGAGGCTTGAGTTGTCAGGGACTAGTTGACTGGCTAGTGATTGTATGGTCTCTGTGAAGAAGGTATTGAAGGTATTGGCAGTTTGGTGGGGGTATTTTGTTCGGCCTGAGATGGGGAAGGTGTGCGAGAGTGGCCTGGGTACAGGAGATTATTTATACTAGACCAGAACTTTTGGGGATTGTTTTGGTGATTTTGTTGTAATTTACAGTAGTAGTTATTTTTGTCTGTAAGTATTGCCTTTTTTGTAATATTTCTTAAATGCTTAAAAGTTTGTTCATCTGAGATATTTTTGTTAGCTCTCCATTTAGCCCAGGACTTGTTCCTATGTAAAATCTTTTGTCTGGTTTCTTTAGAAAACCAGGGGGCAGGCTTGGACTTCATTCTAATGGACCGTTTGGGTGCTTGCTTATCGAGGATAGATAAGAATTTAGAGTTTAGGTATTTAACAGCTTCTTCAAGTGGTAGGGTTTTTAAAGGGTTCCAGTCACAGGCTCTAAGTTAATTTTGGAATAGTACTGGGTTAAAGTGTTTGTTGGTACATGCAATCCTATATGTGGGGGGGGGGGGGGGGTTAGAGATATCATGTTTTTGCCTTAGGATGTAGGTCAAAGAATGATCGCTTACATTGTCTGACAGAGTTCCTACCTTATATGCTTGTTTCTGTTTATTTATAAGTATCCAGTCTAAGGTGCTCTCTTTCTTATTTGGTTTATTGATTCTAGTTGTGGAGGTAATAGTTTGACTAAAGCTGTGAAGGTTGATGTGGGAGGTAGGATTGTCAGTGTTAACAACTTTCCAGTCAGTATTAAAATCACCAAGTATTATTGTTTCTTGGGGGTAGGTTGAGGACACCCAGCTTAGAATATCCTCTATAGCATTGATATTATTACCGGGGGATAGGTAGATACAGATGATATATAAAGATTTATTTTGGTTGATTTGTAATTTGGTGATAAGGACTTCTGCCTTACTATGCTGAGGTGGGTTGTATGGTAAAGTGGAGATTTGAAGTCCATCTTTGAATAGAACTGCTACTCCCCCACCCATGTTTTTTATTTGGTCTTGTCTTAATATATTATATCCTTGGGGAATGCTTTCATTGTCTTTGATGTCTGGTTTTAACCATGTTTCTGTCAGGCAGAAGATATCAAAGCAGTGAATATCCAGAAGGGCATGGAGATGGGCTACTTTGTTTTTAATACTGCGGATATTTAGGTGTCCTATTAGAAAAGAGTTAGGAAGTTTAGGGTGGGTTATTAGGGTAGTAGGATTTGTAAGTGTATAATAGCAGGTGAAACAACAGAGTTGAGTGATAGGATATATAGATTAAGTAAGAAAGCAGGAAAGGGTATATAGTTTAAGTGTAAAGCAGGTGTAAAGATGGATAAAGAAAGAAAATTATAAAAGGTATATAAAAGAAGTATCCAAGCAGTGATTTAGTACCACTATGTGTATGGGTACTAGCTAAGGGGCCAGATTTAGAGGTGACACTCAGAAGAAGCTGGAAATTAAAAAGCTGCAGTTCTTCTTAGTGGTGTAGCTGAGACAGAGAGCAGGAGAAAGGGGAAGAGGGTGGGTATGGTTGGGGGATCAGTCAGGTGGGGAACATGAGCATATCCATGTGAGTTTTAGGTGTTCTTTGAGGAGTCTTTTAAATGTAGCTTTGAGATTGCTGCGTAATAGCAGAAGGTAGGCCATTCCAAAGTTTACCTATGTAATTAGGGAAGAGGGAGTCCCCTGCTGTGGTATTGCTTTTGGTGACTGTAATTAGCTTTCTATCACTAGAGCAAAGTTGTTTAGGATTAGTTTGTAGTTCTAGTAGATTGGCCAATGCTGGAGTTTTATCTGGGAGTAGTAGGAGCTTGTACACAAAGGAAAGCTGTTGAAAGTTTAGGAGATTAGGGAATTCAAGCCAGTCAAGTTGTTTTAGGGCATGGCAGGGGGCACCGTTAGCAAATTTGGAAAGTTGATTGTAACAGGTGTTGAGTTTGGCAATTTTGGTTTTGGTTTTGGGTAGGTTGCTGAAAATGGGTGAGGCATAAGATAGTGTGGAAAGGAGGTGAGTTTCAGCAATTCTTTTCCTGGCAGGTTGTAGAAATTGTTTATTTTTACATAGACTGCCCAGTTTTTGTGGATGTTTTTAATGGTTTGATTTATATGCTGATCAAATTTGAGGTTGTTATCAATGGTCACTCCTAGCAGTTTAGTATGAGTGTCTAGGGAGATGATAGTCCCATCCCTGGACACAATATTAAATGGGCTGGGTATTGTGCTAGATTTGTTTGGTCTAAATGGCAACAGTTTGTTTTTTGCGGGATTTACTATTGAGTTTTTGTTAAAAAGCCAGGTTTTGGTAGTCTGAAAGACTTCTTGGATGACAGAGAGGAGTTTTTGAGGATCACTGGCTGAACAGACTAGCGCTGAATCATCAGCGTATTGTATAACAGTTGCATCTTGACAGATGCTATGAAGATTATTGGTGAAAATGGAGAATAGAAGGGGACCTAGAATGGCCTCTTGCGGGACTCCTGTGGTGATGGGTAGCAGTGAGGATAGGTTGTTTTTCCATCAATTGTCTTGTTGTCTTCATTGTAGATAGTTCTGTAACCAGGCTAATGCATGGTTACAAAGGCCAAGGTCAGTAAGGGCTTGAAGTAGTTTAAGATGGCTAACCATATCAAAGGCCTTTGACAGGTCCAAGAATATGGCAGATGTTAGATTGCCTGTGTGTTTATTTTGGTTGATGAGGTTTGTGTAAGAAAGTAGGGCAGTGGTGATGCTGTGAGCAGGACGTAATCCATGCTGGGTAGGAGAGAGAAGTTGGTTGCTGAGTAGGTATAGCATAAGTTGGTGGTGTGTACATTTTTCAAGTATTTTAGCTAGTGGAGACAGGATGGCTATGGGGCAATAGTTAGTGAGGTCGTGGAGGTACCGCCTTTGTGGAGGGGGATGATATAAGAGGTCTTCCAGATGGGTGGAATGGTGGTTTCTGAAATAGATCTATTTAGAAGGATGGATATTGGGAAGGCAAGTTCACTGGCATCCAACTGAAGGTATTCAGCAGGGATGCCATCAGCTGCTAGTGTAGTAGGTTTAAGTTTGGTTAGCAACCTTTTGACATACTTGGTAGGGATTGGTTGAAATTGGAAGGTTGTTTTGGGTCTATCTACAGGTTCGGAGCAATTAGTGGGGGTAGATGTGGGCTGTTTTTTAACAAGATTGGAGATAGTTTATATAAAGTATTTGTTGAACGGATCTGGTATATTTGTTATTTCGCTCATGGAGGTGGGAGATGGGGTGGAGGGTTTGCCAGGGTGAAGTAGTTTATTTATTCCTGCCCAGAATTTTTTGGGGTTGTTTTGATGCCTGTTTTGCAGTTGTATGAAATAATTCTTTTTATCCAGGAGAACTGCTTTTTTTGTCTCATTTCTAAATTTTTGGAATTGTTCCTTAGCTGCTAGGATTTTTGTGGCTCTTCAGTGATTCCAGGCTCTGTTTCCTACTGCTATTTTATTTTTAGTCTCTTTGGTAATTCAGGGGGCTGTTTCCACTTTGAGTTTTGTGGTACAGGCTGGAGTGTGGGCATTTAGGATTTTTAAGAAAGTGTTATTAAATTGGGTTACAGCTTCTTCTAGGTGTAGTAATTTTAATATGTTCCAGTTATGGTGCTTTAGCTTAAGTTTGAATTTGTTAGGGTTGAAGTTTTTTGTGTTCCGGGTTGTTTGTAATGGAGGGGGGCGGGGGTGGGGGTAGGGTTGGCCTGGGTTTTGAATTTTAGTAAGAAAGTGGGTTGATGGTCACTAAGGGTGTCCGGAAGGATGCATGCTTGGTAAGAGATGCTGGCCTTATTTATTAAGATCCAGTCTGGGAGGCTTTCTTTGATTTTTGCATTTCCTAGTGTAGTGCTTGATTGGATGACTTGAGAAAAACTGAAGAGGTTAATATGGTTGGTGGGGTTTATACCTGAACTTATGTTCCAATCTATATTAAAGTCACTGAGGATGATAGTTTCCTGGGACAAGTTTTGACTTATCCATTGTAAGAAGGCTTCTAGGTAGGATATTGTTACTTGGTGGTATGTAGCACGTGATAATATTGATTGATTTTTTGTTGCTAAGTTTGAGTTTAGCTAGGAGGAGTTCAGAACTATCGAAGGGAGGAATTTGAGGATTAATAGTGGTAATTTTTAGGGTTTTTTTTAAAGTAATGCTACCCCTCCCCCCCTTTTAGGCAGTCTGTCATGGTGTAGTACATTGTATTTAGTAGGGGGGAACTCCTTGTCAGCTGTTGTGGGTGTTAACCAGGTTTCAGTCAGACATAGTATGCTAGGGGAGTAGGTGGACAGCAATGCATGCAGTAAGTGTACTTTATTGTTAATGCTCTGAATATTTAAGCTCAGTATTAATAGGCTGGATTTTGATCTAGTAATGGGAAATTGCATGGAGGAGAGGGATGAATTAACTGTGGTACTTGTATAGCATTAGTCCCTGGATTTGGATGTATGTCTCCTGCTAGGATCATTTGGTGGTTTATATGGTTTAAGAGTTTGGTGTGTTTAGTTAGGATGGCAATATGCTTGCTTGTAGATTGTTTATTATACAGTTGTGGCTGTTCTTTTATGGTTGTTAGTCTTAGTCTGACACCGGCTGGAATAACACTTTTTTTTGCTTTTGGTTCAAGAGTTTTGTACATACAGTTCTGGATTGTGTCTATACAAGAACACAGCGAATTTGAAATACCAAATCATGGGCTGATTAATTTATTACAATCCATGGTCACCTTCACTCAGCTGTTGGAAGAACTGACGAAAAACAGTACCAACATAGTATCCTTTGTCTCCTTGGTTTCAGGACAAGTTGCAAACCACCTGGTAACTTACAGACCACATGTACCTAGTTGGGTAATTCTGCAAGCCACTCTCCAGACATGTTGGGCAGTGATACTTCCTATTTCAATCTACATTCATGACTTGATGCATCTAAAACATTTAAATTATGGTCTTCGGTGGCAGAAGAAAGGCAAGGTGTGGCACGTCAGTAGATAGACTTTTGGGGCAACAGGTTTTACAAATATAAATCCCTACAAATGGATAATCTATGTTTTCATGAATGCATCGATAGGAAATATTTGCCTAAGGGTATTCCCTTGTGGAAATACCTGAATGGGATGGAAAACTATTCTGTTCTACATTCTGAGTTAATGGATCTCTTTGACTAAACAGGGATGGAATACATAGGTTCATATGTTCATAGGTAGGTACTAAGCTATTGGTCCTAGGGCCTATACAAGCCCAGCCAAAAAGGTACCCTGGCTTTTGCCACCCAAGAAAATTATTTTCCTGTGCCACTGTTGAGCAGAGCCACAGAAGTGATCCCCGGGGTGAATTTCCTATTTCCCATCCAATCATCAAGATTTTTCTTGAAGAGTGCTAATAAGAAGCTTTGTTTGATATAGACAGGCAGTTTATTACAGAGTATGGGAAGTCTCTGGGACAGGAATCTATCCCTCCGGCATGTTCTGTTTATTGTGGTGACAAGGTTTAGGTCCCTAGAGTGTGTAGCTCAGAGGGAGTGGATTTCTTTAAGTGGAGCATGTCCAACAGCTCTGGGTTTGACATAGCTTTGTATGTTAGGCAGAGATCACCTCTGAGTAGGGGATATGCGATGGATTAAAGTTGGAGTTTTTTGAGACGGTCTGCATAGGGCATTTGTTTGAGGCTGGTAATCCTCTTTGTGAGGTATTTATGCAGCCTTTCCAGTTGTTGTAGATGTCTTATGAAGTACATATCAAAAGGGGCATTTTACTCTATAATGGGCCTAATGAGTGATGAGTAGAGGGGAACAATGACCACTTTTTTTCTGGATGAGAAACCTTTTGTGATGAGGTGTGCCACATAGAAGGATTTCCTGACTACTGTGGCAATGTGATTATCAAAGGAGAGACTACTGTCCACCTGTGTCCCAAGGTCTCTTATCATAATTTCAGTGTTAAGTATACTACCGCCTATGTTGTAGTTCATGGGTACAGAGTTTTTACCAAAGGGGATGACAATGCACTTTTTGGCATTGAGCTTGAGGCCATGGCTTTGACACCAGGCATCTGTCTCAGTGAGGCCCTTATGTAGGATGTCCACATCATTAGGAGTTTCGATTATGGCTCCTGGTTTGCAGTCATCTGCGAACTTTGTTAACCAAAGACCTTCTGTGTTAGCCTGTACTTCAGAGAAGTCGATACCAAACAGTAGAGGACCCAGGACTGAACCCTGTGGTACTCCACTTGTCACTGGTCTGACATCGGATTTGGAGTCTGCTACTTTCACAGTGTGGGTTCTGTCAGTGAGCCAGTTGGCAACCCATCTTGTGACATAGGGATTTATACCTAGTTTAGTGAGTTTATCTATAATTCCAGAGTGTATTATTGGCAGACAACGATAGAAGGATGCATAAGCTCAAACAAGAGATTACCTAGCTGCTGAAATCCATTACCAGTGATGTTTTGTTCTCCATGCATCATGCTAAATATGATAAAATGTTCTCCAATGTAGATAAGAGAATGTAAGAGGTTTGGGGAAGGAAGGAGAAAAAAAACATTGAGAGACAATCAGAATTACAAAACTAAAAATGTATAGCCTGTGAAAGGGAAATCATGGACATGTGATGAATGGGAACAGAGTGGAAGAGATGGAACCAAGGATTTAAATGTGTACAATATGGAGGAAATCCCTTTAAGGTCAGAGAGGATTCCCAACCATCAGCGTTACTAAATGGGGACAACAGGAGATAGAACCACCACAAAGGGGCAAAACAGTATTGAATTCAGGAAGCAACACAGGAGGAGCTAGTTCTTGAGCCATGCAGACAAGGCACATGTACTGTTTCAGTTTATCAGAACTTTAACATTTTTAATTCCAGTTCCCTTGATATACATTCTCCATCTCATTAATTTTTTATGAAAGGTTTTAATTTTGTACCAGTTGGATTCACTGATTTAGCTCCGGCCTTATAGGAATTAAAAATTTACACTTGTGGTTTAAATTTGAAACTGATGTAGGAAAGCAATGTGTCAAGGAACCCATTGTCTGGAGGATTTAGAAGGAAAAGTGTTTTCAACCTGCCCCTGCAACCATCATTTTTGCTGTTTAAAAAGTGTAAAAATGACTTCAGAGCTGAATTCTCCAGTGCAAATAAAATTTAAAAAATATTACAATTGGAATATGAAAAGAGAACTTTATTCTTCCCCTAATACTCGTTCCTTCCTAACCTTATCAAATACTTGAACTCTCTTCTCCTGCTGCTACTAAATATACTTACTAACACTATAAATTGAATTAATACTAAATATTAGCTTATCATCACCTATTTTTCTAACACAATAAGTGGGTGCTTAAAACTGCTTATCCCACATGCTGCTATAGTGTATATAATTTAACTTCTATAAACTCACCTGTTTGCCTCTCCCACACTTGTTAACTATTATATATTTAGTCATTAAATGTTACTATTCCTGTAAAAATACATATTTTCCTGTAAAAAAAAACTTTTTTTCTACTCTGTTGTAGCTCTTTGTGCTGCTTGTTTTCTTTTTAATATAATTGGAGCTTTTCCCCTCAGGTCTCCAATGAAAATGGGCTTGAGGTTGGTTGGACCAACCTGGTTAACAAATGTCAAATAAACAGATAAATAAATAACTTCTTAAACAATTTCATTGGGCCAGATCCATTAGACTGACAAGACCTGGCAAAGGGGAGGGTTCCTTGATTGTATGGATATTGTTGATTATTATGAAAAGATGCAAACTATATTGATGGATGACTGCATATTAGCATTCATCTAAAAATGAGGCAAAAGTATCCTATCACAAAAATGGTTTATTTTTTCCAAGAAATTTATTGGAATGGTATTATAGATAAACCTCTTTCTGTTTATTTTGAAAGCTGATTGCTTTGCAATTCCTACTATTTCTGGGATTCTTAAAGTGCATTCAAACATATCAGACCCACCTGAACCCGATTGTCTCTGCATGCGGTTCTAAAACGTTGCACCCAATTATCTTTGCATGTGGTTCCAAAACTGAACCTATAGCCAAGTTCATTAACTGGAAACTGAAGAACTGTTTACCAGATTTAGTAAGAATCTTAAAAGACTCATGGAGATTTTTGGAAAGGCATAAGGATGCTACAGGGAATGAGAACAGTATTTTTGTAACATTGGATGTTATTAGTTTGTTTTCTGTTATTCCACATGAAACTGCATTAGAATGGTTTGGGGAAATTTTGCTGACAAACAGTATGTTTGACTCTGTTGATGTTAGGCTAAGGATGGAACTTCATGGAGATTGTTTTAAATAATAATTGTGTATATTTGAGGGGGAAATCTTTTGTAAAAAAAGAGTGGTAGCCATGGGAGCTGAGTGTGCCACAATATATGTCAGTTTGGTTATTTATTATTGGGAAAGACACTTTGTTTTTACGGATCTACTTCACTTGACCTAAATTTCATTTAACAGAGACCCATTTGACTAACACCCAACTGACCGAAATTTCACATGACCTAAAACTCATTTGACTGACTCCCATTTCACCAACAGCTTACAAATGCTGAGTTGCAACATGCTAAATCTTAAACCATAGACAAGCACACTTAGAACGCCAATAACTAACCCTTTCCAGAACTTAAAAACTACTTACCAACCCTCTTAACAGAAACGAGATAATGTACAACCAATGTGGGGGGGCTGTGCCCCCCACACCCCCATAATTATATATACTAACTCCAGGATCGCACTACAGTGGAGAAAATGGCATATACCTTTAACTTGCAATACAGTATTCTACACATTGCCACTACTGCTGGGAAAGCACAAAACATTCTCCAAATTACTTTAGATATTTCCCATAAAAATGTAAATAGAAAAAAACATATTTAGAAACACTACAACACTACTTTCTACATGACAACTGGAATTCTAACAGTCAGCACTATAAGTTACAGTAATTCTTTTTATCACAAACAAGTCACAGGTGAAGGAAAACCCACAACAAATCTATATCTTACTTGTCAGTGAAATGGGTGTCAGTCAGATGAGTTTTAGGTCAAATGAAATTTAGGTCAGTTGTGTGTCAGTCAAATAAAATTTAGGTCAAGTGACGTAGACCCATTTTTACATATCCCTTGTACAGTCAAGATACCTGGATGATATCTTTGTTATATAGAATGGCAATCAGCAGCAGTTCTTACAGCTTTTTGATAACTTAGAAACTACAGATTGCTTAAAATATAAATATGTAGTAAGTATAGATTCTATCATTTTTTAGATATTTTAACTGAAAGGAATGATAATAATAAGTCTATTTCCACAATTTATCATGAACCTAGACACTATAGCTCATACATTCATTTTTCAAGTTGTCATGTTGTGGGATTGTGAAAAGCCAACTTTTTAGGGTCTCCAAGTTGAGTTTAGATGACACCAAGTTTTACATGGAGGTACAAACAGTTATAGATATGTTTTGGGAGAAGGGGTAACCAAGAACATTCTTGGATGAAATAGTGAATGATGTATGCCCTAGGAGAAATACAGATGTCAAGACTGTTTTAAAAGGAAGGTTTTATACTATTAAAAAAGGAGAAAGGGGGAAATGGGGTTTGAATAATGGTAATAGTTTTCTTGTTACCCCCCTTTATTACACCTTATTCAGGTAACAATAAGGTTATAGGTGTGGTTTTGAGGTAACATTGGAAAATTGTTAAACACCTTGACACTCCCTGAACTTAATTGGCACAAGTCCAATGGTTGCACATAGTAGGAGGCTTAACATTAAAAATATTGTTGAGAGATCCACAATGGTCAAGACAAATAGTTCCAAGTCCACTGGGAAATGTGGCAATGTAGTCAGTGCCATTATATTAATATTAATGGCATAGGGGAAGTATTTAACATTATTTTAAGGTGGATAAAGCCAGGAAGATACAATTGTTCAGCATCGATTGTGGTTTACATGGCTACTTGTGTAACATGCCCCTCTTTTTATATAGATAAGACTGAGAGCCCCCTATGTAAAAGAATTTACCAACACTACTATTATATTAATAAATCAGATTTTAAAAATGTGTTAGCAAAGCATTGTAATGAATGTCAAAACTTTGACCGATTTGTGTTTTTCATTTTGGAAAAGGTGGATGTTTAAGATAGAGGAGGGGATTGGAAAGCACTTTTAGGCCACAAAGAAACAATGTGGCAAGTTAGGATGAATGCTTCAATACCACCAGGAATCAATGATTCTATTAATATTTCTTGCGTGCTTAATTTAAGGGCTGAGTAGGATTTGATTTGGTAATATGCAATAGCAAAAATGTACCATCATATTGCATTGTATTTTTTATATTCAGGTTTGTTTTTACTTTTACTTTAGATTTTTTATGTTTATGGTTGCTTTTATTTTTTACTTTTGATTTTGCATTTAAAAGTTTTTTTATGCTTTATTTTGCTTGTGGATTAGATTCAGGTAACTTGAAGCTTAAACAGTTTAATGAACTCTATCTTTTGATTGATCAACTTTTGTCACATGATGTAAGGTAACATTTTTTAAAAGGGTGATGTATATGTATTAAATTTAGTTCTGATGAAGTCCTGTCAATTATATGGGATGAAAGTGCTTAACTAAATCACTTTAATAAATGACGGATTGTTTGCTATACAGTTGTTGCCATTCTGTTATATAGACTCTGGGCATTGTTTTGTGATATGTAATCAGAAATGTTGAAACATTAACTGCTTAATCCATTTCAGTGTGAAGAGGGAGCTGAACCCATTAGAGCACTCACTGGAAAAAAACAGAGGAACTAATCCTGAATAAGGTGTTTTATAATGCACATAGTGAGTCTCAACAATGCTTTTATGCCTATAAGTAATTCAAAGGAATACCAGATCACCTCTGGTACATTTTTGGGATATGGGATGAAACCTGAGCACCTAAACCATACAGACACAAGGAGGATATATAGTCTCCACAGAGAACATGCTCCAGCCAAGATTCAGATTGGAGAACTCGATGCAATAAGGCAGCAGCTCTAGCTGTTCTACTACCTTGCTGATCTTGCATTTGGTATGTATTATCATATCCAACCAGTGTGTTACTCAGATTGCCTACCCATGCCAGGTAAGGCTGTTTCTTTGTTTTTTCTTTATATTTTCTTCTCATGTTTACTCCCGTTCTGTTTTAGCATCCTGGTTCCTGTTGTATGCCATTTCAAATTGGACATGCACATTTTCATGTTCTACATTCTTTTTCAGATGATCTGAGAAAGTCCAAATTAAAATGAAAGCTTTGATATTACTTTGTTTTCTAGCATGTTTGGTATATGTTTATTCATTTGAGGTTAACTGTGACTCATCTCACTCTATATTATGAGTCCTACAATGGATTTTTTTCCATATGCTGGCTGAGTTATTCAGCTGCACTCCCTGAATGAAACAATAGGCAGAAGCAGGCCAAGATCTTTATAGCACATGCATACCAATTTTATAATGCATGACAGCTGCATTCCACCCAGCAAGAAAATATTATAGTAGCCAGTCCATCTCCTGCCACCTTCACTTTCATGGGGACAGACAACAGTTCCTCTACTAGACTATACCCCATTCTGCATGTCAGCTACAGGGCAGGCTATCTCTTTTGCAGTTTGCTTTACCCCTTTTTTGCTTGTTTCCTCACTTTTTGGGAAGACTCCATCTCAACAGTATGCCCAAATGTACCCCATCCACAAATTATTTCTACATGCAAATAAGGATAAGCTAATGCACCTATTAGCTTATTCCCACAACAGCCCTATTGGCTGCTTTTTGCCATCTAATGATTATCCAAGGAGATGATCTTTTGACCAACATCACTGGTCACTACAAAGACCAATTACCTCACCTTACACATACTCCACCTTTTATGATTTGGCCCCTTTTCCAAGATCATGATTGACTGCCTTTCCCACCTTAACTTACATTCTTGGTCCTCACCTGTTTTAGCCATACACTCACTATCAAGCCTTTAGGTACACGCGCACACACACACACACACACACACACACACACACACACACATATATATATATATATATATATATATATATATATGTATATAGATATATATCTCTGAAGGTTGGGTGTCGGGCTGGCGACTCAGCACCGTAAAAATCCACTGCCAATCATTAGCAGACCGGAAAAAGCTGAAAGACAATTTTATATATATATATATATATATATATATATATATATATATATATATATATATATATATATATAAAACTCAGAAACTAAGTTTTGCATAAAATTATCTGAAGACATCCTCTAGAAGGAAACGGGGTGAAAGTGTTCATCTTGTATGTTAAGAACTCTCTACTAGAAGCCTTATTTAAATAGATATGGTTGCCGATAATGTTTACTCACTTCAGTTTCTCTGGATTTCAGTAAAGTACATGGAATTACAGCCACTTTCCATGGCACCTTTTTTACTCTAGCTATATTAGAGGTGTAACCTTCAGCCTATGTGGAGGAATAGTGCTTTTCTATGCCTCTTATATCATGTGGTAATGCAACAGAAAGCTCTTGATTTTAAATAAATATCACATTTTCATTGTGCACTGGGTTATAGCTAGAAGCTTCCATTTTGTACCCAACTTTGCATTGTTTCCCCATCCTACCACATTTAAAAATGTACACGTCTGCAGTTGTTGCAGCATACACACTTTATAAAGGAATGTAGCATTTTCATCTTTTGTGCTTACATCCAAAACTTTATTTGAGAAGATTGTCTGCCTCTAGGCAAGATATGAATAGGTCCATGATGTTGACACTGTCACACATTTGCACACATCTTCTGTCCTGTGAAGGCAATGACATTTCTAAATGTCAGAAAAAATGTACTTGGATGGCTGCACAAAGTATTTGTTATTACAACATTGTTCACATCAGTCTTTTACTCACACACTGATTCACAACATTTGTGCTTTTAGCAGTCACTGCATGCATTATTTGAAACTTATCTTTTGTAGTAAAAGTATGTCATGACTGAGAACTAATCACAGGGCATGCGCCATTTGTAAGAAATCATTCTGTGGAACTGCATGAAAGAATGAAAAGCAATCCTGTTTCAGATATGAGGCTCTAGAAAGGAAATTACTTAATTACATTTTTTTGACTGAGTTTTAAAATTTGTTGATCAGAAGATGTGCTGGTGATAGCTTTGCATATTATTTTCCTGCAGCAGAGAATGCAAAATTGCTTCATATAAGTAAGACTATTATATTTCATGTATTTAATATGGTTAGATGCATTAGACAAGATCAGTAGTGAGATGAAAAGAATGGACTGTATTTCCATATACAATATAAAATGTAATAAGAAATTAACTTGCCTCTGAAACGGAATTTTATCACTTCAAAGGGTATTGAGAGTGCAGTCTTCATTTAAACTGTATCAAAGACTGACTCATACTTGTATAGATGAGAAATTATGACATCACACATTCAAATAAGTCACATTTACCAGGGTGATTTTTTTTTCCATTTTGGCTGTTTAAAAGACTGTTTACTGTTATGAAGTGATCTAAAAATGTAAATTTCTAAGCTTTGTTATTTATGGTCATTTATGTTGACATTTACGCTAGCTGAAATGCACCAATATGCCAGTAATGACATAGATAAGAAAGTTCATAAGGGAGGTCAGCAGAGAGAGATATATATGAGGGTCCAGCATATTCTACAATGTTTTTTGTCTGTATTTGTAAGAGTGTATAGAACAGCGGTTGAATGACTAGATTTGTTATAATGCAGGTCTTATACACCAGAATGAATTTTACCTTCATTTTGCTTTCATTCACTGCTGCCCGTTTTAAGTAGGGGATATGAAGTCTTATAAAGCTGATCTTCATTTGTAGGGACAGGAGAATTAACTTCACTGCCAGTGGCCTGTACTTAAGTAGTGACCAGAATGCCAATGGAAATTCAGGGTGGACAAAGAGTAAGTGACTAGTGTCAGCTTTCTTTTGGAGAGAGCAGTAGAAGTGTTTCCCTAACAACTTGTCTACCCCCTGGTGGAAGATCGTGAAGTTGTAGCAAGCTGGCCCTACCAGAGGTGCTAAGTGAGGGCACATAAAATGTGTTGTATACATTTGTATATTGGTGACATTGCAAACTTCATTCTTGCATGCTATCTCACCACATCTCCTCTCATTCCACTTATCCATTTATATAAATACAAAGCAAGATATTTATAAAAAATAATTGAATGAATTGGAAATTGTGATTTTGCACATGCTACCAATAATGTAAGAAATTAGTTCAAGAGAGATTTTAACTGCAGAGGTGCACATTTAATAACTTGATACAATACACAAAGAAAAATTCTTGCCATTTCTAAAAAAGTGTTTAAATTACCCTTGCTTTTGTTATGAAAGGTTTATTAATACACCTAATAGAGCAGTCATTTATTTTTCTTAAGACATTCATAATCAAATAGATAAGGTGCCTTTGTATTGGTAAGGACGTTTGTTGTATACAATTATACAATGACCCCCAATTAATATTCAAAAACGTGCTAATCATTGGTCAGCTGTAAATCAGTTATAGTAATGGAAAAAAGGTCCGGTCGCCCGGACTTTTTCCATTACTATAACTCTTTTTTTAAGCAACGGAGAACGCAAGATCTCCATTGCTTCATACTGTCTTGCTATGTTAAATGAGTTTAACATAGCGAGACAGCTTTAAAAAAACGGAGATTCTCCATTGCTTTTTTTAAAGCTGTCTCGCTATGTTAAACTCCTTTAACACAGCGAGACAGTTTGTAAAAAGCAACGGAGATCTTGCTTTCTCCGTTGCTTTTTTCAAAACTGTCTCGCTATGTTAAATGGGTTTAACATAACGAGACACCTTTAAAAAAGCAACAGAGATTCTCTGTTGCTTTTTTTAAAGCTGTCTCGCTATGTTAAACCTATTTAACATAGTGAAACAGTTTTTAAAAAGCAACGGAGATCTTGCTTTCTCCATTGCTTTTGCCCACAGCTCTGATGTACTGCGTAGGCATACGCGTGTGCAGTACATCAGAACTGCTGCAGAATACCAGACAGCTGCGGAAGGACAGCAATACAATGCCATTATTTCAGAAAAGTAATTATTTTTTTTCTTAAATAATGTCATTGTATAATAGCAATAACCCACTTCTGAGTGTGGGTAATGCTGGATTTACCCACGGTTGGCTTTGTTTGGCCACTCAGGCTTCGCCCTCATGACCAAACCATACCAACCGTGGGTAAATCCAGCATTACCCACACCCAGGCGTGGGCTATTGCTATAATATTCCATTCACACTCTGAAAAGGAGATGGATTGGATTTCTTTCCATTAGTCAATCAGTTTTAAATCTTGAACTTCTTTGGTCATTTCATGTTTGCACAAAATATCACAAGCACTTGTGAAATGGTGAAATACAAACATCAAAATATGTAACAGCAGAGAAATCAGGAACTGCATGTTGTAGTAATAAGCCACAGAAAATGGCAGAATTTTTAATGACAAATAACTTAATAATATTCCCAGCTTAATAAATTATATATCATTTTATTAAAATGTCACATGGCCATGTGATTGTCTGTGCTGACTGAAAAATGACTAAACTGGAATCTTCAGTTCAAAAACAATTTCAAATGTTACATTTTAAAGCACAGAATGTAGTTCCATCAAAGGCTCATAATTGCATTAATAATGTTTATAAGGTATTAATTGCTACTTCCTGGCCTCTCCTAACCCTAGATTTTTAGCTCTGGTTCAAAGTAGCTTGCACCAATTGTTTCCACCCAGCAGGATAATGAGAAGCTAGACTTAATACCAGTATATGACTTTCAAGGCAATAAATAGTAAGTCACCCTGTGAAAAGCAGGTGCAGTGGTGTACCTGTCTGCTGTCGAAGAGATAGATCAGTGCCAGCCACAGCGCAACACTGCTGCCTCGTCATCTATAGCATCTCCAATACATATTGCCTTGGGACGACATCTTCTCAGGAATAATGCCATGCTTGTTCACAATGCAACATCATAGATTCCATTTAGCACAATACATTAGAGCCACAGAACCACATAACTTAAAACAACAGTACAAAGCATGCCTTCAGTCACTATTAGAGTACAAGAGGGCAAATAGGACATTTTTTTTTCTGGCTGTAGCTCTTAAAAGCTACCACTTCTTGTACTAATAATATTTATGGTACAAGCTATCACTTGTCAAAGTAAATTAGTTTCTCTCCCACATTTGCTGCTTTATTTCAACAAATACAACTTATCCATACCAGAAATTCTGAAAACGCTCATTACTGATTACAATGCACTGCCTCCATCCTGCGCACCAGAGTTTCACAGAAATAAATGACAAGCCCCCCCCAAAAAACTATTAGTTATTGCACATTTCTGCAAAAAATACTGAAATATATAAACAATGAAAGCAGACAGACTACATGGCTCACCTCATGAAAGCAGACAGACTACATGGCTCACCTCATATTGCATTTGTGCACATGATGAATCATATGACAAGATACTGGATAAAAAGATAATCTCCCGGATTCACTAATCTACCATGCAGGAATAGCTTAGTCCTGCATGGAAGCACCTGTGTAGGAGGAGGACGGCAGCACGCCATGCATATTAATGAAAGCACATTGGCCGAGCTCCTAGGCTTACACGGAGTGTGTACAACTGCAGGGGGCATGTCTGAGAGCAGAGCTCTCAGAATATATACGCTCCTGCAATGAAGGACTGCTGAAAGGTAGTAAACGGCGAGACTGCCCATAGATGTACGCATACCCTCAGCAACACCCCCCCCCACATGTATAAGAGCAATAGTGAATAAACAAAATAAAAATAAATATTTATTTGTAATGAAACGGATGAAGTTTAACCATAGGTGCGTGGGTTTGCCCATCGCTTAGTTACAGTTAATGTAGCTTAAATAGCAAAAAGAGGATAAAAAGCAAGCTATATGCAAATGAATCAGTACAGCAATACTGTAGTGGGTAGGGCTTTTGCCTCACGAGCAGTCAATCCCGGTTCGAGTCCCACTGCAGCACAGTCTATTTTACATGGCAAAGCACGTTATAACCAATAGTTTTGTTGCAAAACCCACTAAATAACACATATGTATGAACTAGAGTACTGCAGGAAATGCACATGTAAAGTAGCAGTGTCATAATGAATAAGGCACTAGTAACCAGGTGTAAGCACAACTAAGCAGTAGTAAGCATATGTAAGCACTAGTAAGCGTGTTTATGTGTGTTTGCGCGGGGGGGGGGGTAAGCACTGCCTACACAGATTAAGCAATTTGGAAGCTAACCGAGTATATGAAACTGTAACCAGAAGTTAGCAGTGCTTAGCTACATGCAAACCCGCGTACAACTGCTTTAAAGTGCCTTAATCACTCTGTATCCAATGGCCCGTGTTCTGCCCAGCCACAAAATAAACAGCTTTTGCAAGGCTTGAATCCAGGACCATGCACACCATATACAAAGTTATTTACCTTTAAGCCATGCCAGATATACATAAATCTGATGTTTTCAGAAACACAGCATCCAGCCCAGTCATGCAATAGTACAGATAATGTATACCTACATCTAGATGTATGTGTGTATAAATATATTAATATCTAAACATATACAACATATCTATGTAGTTTTATATATATATATATATATATATATATATATATATATATATATATATATATATATATATATATATATATAAATATATATATATATATATATATATATATAGATATATATATATATATATATATATATATATATAAATATCCAGTAAAATATATATATATATATCTATGAACATATCTACATGCAAATGCCGACATCTACACATATATATGTCAACATCTATATGTCCACATATACACAGCAAGTTACATATATGTACACAGATATATATCTCCATATAGACGGACATAGTTATAGATATGTAAGCAAATATATATACCCATATAGGTATATATGGCCAGACATCTATAGATAGCAATGCTAGATTAACAGAAACATATATGTCCACATGCACTGTTAATGGGGTTGAGAGGCCCCAAACAATATATGTCTTGTACGAATTGGAATACCCCCCCAGCCAAACACGTCTGCCCTGCAATATACTACCAAGTTAATTTTATTGTGTTTCATTTAAATAGGGATTTAAATCAGTCTTCTTTTATGTTTCACATGTTTATATCACATTCCACTCTCTCCCACCCACTAGGCAGGCCAACCAGTACAAGCCCATCCAACCCAGCCTCTCCTCGACCTATATTTACTTTACCCACAGTTCCGTGCCCCCCCTCCCCGCTGCACACATGCAGCCACCATGTCTTCCCTGGTTACCGGCCCGTAGCTACCACACCACCACACATTGCCCACCCTCCACTCCTCCTCCCCTCTGACTCATCCTGTACATTGTACCGACCCAAGTATCCTTGGTCTGCCACACGCTGTAGTCCATGAACATACCCATGTGCACCTTTGTAGCCATGCTTTAAGAGGAAAATAGAATACCCAATTTTTGGGTTGTCCCACATGGGGCAAATGTTTCCCTGGTAATAACAGACTTCACATGTGATTTTGTTTACACTAATGGTTTTATTTGTAGGTATCACAAAGCATACGTGGCACACAAGTTTGCCCGGTATGCACACAAAACCTAATAGGAACATCTAATTCAGGTATATGGGAAACACACAACCCTGGTATACACACGGCACTGCAGGTTCCCCTCCTGATAACCAAATTATTGTCTAATGAAGATGCACTGCTTTAAAGTGCTGTAAGCAGTCAGTATCCAATGGCCCATATTCCGCCCAGCAACAAAATCAACAGCCTCTGCAAAGCTCAAACCCAAGACCATGCACACCATACCCAAAGTGATTTACCACTAAGCCATGCCAGATATACATAACTCTGATGTTGTCGTTAACATAACATCCACCCAGTCATGCAACAGTACAGAGAATCTGTACCAACATCTAGATGTATGTGTGTGTAATTATATCCATATCTAAACCGATACTACATATCTATATATGTAGATATATATATATATATATATATATATATATATATATATATATATATAGAGAGAGAGAGGGAGAGAGTCTGAAATATATACATAGATATAGCTATATATGAACATATATACATACAAATCCACACACACACACACACACACACACACACACACACACATATATATATATATATATATATATAGATATATATATATACATATATATATATATATATATATATATATATATATATATATATATATATATATATATATGACAACACCTGTATGTCAACATATACTCAGCAGGTTACATATATGTACGCTGATGTATATCTCCGTAGGTATATACGGACATAGTTAGAAATATGTAAGCAAATATATATACCTATATAGATATATATGGGCATTCATCTGTAGATATCAATGGTAGATTAACAGAAACACACATGTCCACATGTACCGTCAATAGGGTTGGGAGGCCCCAAACAATATATGTATTGTAGTAATTGGCAAACCCCCCCCACAGCCAAACATATTCGCCCTGCAATGCACTACCAAGTGTTGCAGATCCCATAACCAGGACCTGACATGACATGGGCACAAGATGTTACCATTACTACATCTCACCTATATGATGTCAGGCTGGTATTGGTAAGATATCATGCAGTACAGTCTGGCTCACATAGGAAATGTAATATGTGGAAGCCATCAACATCTCCAGTTTACAGATACACGGACACAGATATGCAGGTACAGATATATATATATAAATATATATACATGTGACTACACATACACACGCAGATACATGAACAGTAAGATACATATGTAGAAGGTGCACACAATATGGAACAGCCACTATGCTTACAGTTAACACCTGAACAACTGGACACTGTATGGGCCACCCACACAAATGACAATTGTTGCATGCAACATATACCCACATAGAGGTCATAGGAAAAACACCACACACAGGTTTGCAGAAATGAAAAGCCTTTAATTGTGTACTATTACTGTTCTATATGCCATGTCATATAGCTGTTTAGACACTGAGAACCATATGAACAGAGTAATAGGTTCACAGGTTCATAGGTTCATACTAGGCTATCTGCCCTAGGGCATTTATAAGCCTAGCCAGAGTGTGTTTGGCTTTCGCCACCCATTTTAAATTAATTTTGCTATGCCCTTTTTCAGGTTAGTATACTGTACCTCTGTCTAACAGTGACACAGAAGTGATACCCGGGGTAAACCTACGATCTCCCATCCACTCATCAAGATTCCTCTTGAAGAGAGTCATTGTTACCTGCTGTCTGTAACACTGATGCCCACACACAGGAAGGATGTCCATCACACAGGAAATGTAAAGGGACCACACCCACATGAAATAGGGATGTACAGTGGGTGGTTGCCATGACAGGGGTAATTGGATGTACTACACATGTGTAATCATATATATATGGCTATCTGAATAAGTATATGTACATATATATCCACCATATGTCCTGAACATGGAGTGCAGCCCTACCCCAGCCCCTATAGTCCCAAAGTCGTAGTACAAGGCGATGTCAGGTATGTAGACTATTGCTACTGTCATTGGGATTGTCGTCACAGACATGGTGTGTGTGGGAGGTCACATCTGCTTATAACATGTGTGCCATTGGCTATTGACAGACATCCTAAGGACATCATTGTAAAGTACCCCTGCTAGCACATAGTGCCCCTGTGGACTGCAGCAGAGATATTGGCCAATATATGTGGAAATTCTGACATACTCTGTACAGTCCAGAGGTATACACATAAGCCCTTAGTGCAAAACATGTGTACCATGCCTGACAATATGGATGTAGTCAGCCATGTAGATGGGTATAACACATAATGACTGGTATACATTTGCCACCATAGGCTATGCATTCACACAACCCTGTCTGGCCTGACACATAATGACTGCTGGTACAGGGGTGCCATGGCCACATACTACCCACTAGATATTGACATACATGTGTACAGCATCCCACTGCTCTGTCTGACATGCAGGACTTTTAAGGGAGGCCCGGCAGCAGTACATCTGGCAAGTATCTGCACATGACATCTCACTGGGTAAGTACACTAAGCTGCTAGGCATGTAACAATGCACTGTGCAGGCTACAGGCAGACTGGCTCAATACTGGCCTACATCTCCTATGGGGGAATGCACATGTACCTGCATATACAGCATGCTCAACAGGCATGTCACAGCACAGGGTAAGATACACCTGTGTGAAAGTGCATAACCACAACCAATGTGAACATGCAACTGTGAAACAGTTACACTAATACAATAGTCTGGAAAGGTTCACAACTGTTGCTGTCCAGGGCAAGCCCTTCAAATTGTGCAATAGTGAAGACAGACTGGGCCACAGGATACCAAACAATCAACAGTATGTAATGCAAGTGTATAGTTCAACAGCCTCTATCTACACTCTGTACAAACTCAATAGGTGGTAAAGACGTCATGTGACCTATGGGTTGTAACTGTTACATAAAAAAGGCATAAATGACCATCATGAGCACATGGCAAACAGAAGAGTCTGTATGGCAGGAGGCAGTAGGCTTGCATTAACCCAGTTCATGTAAGTAATGTAAATATAGGTGAAGTGTATGGTACTGTACATCCAGATACCTTAATGCAGCTCACCCGATACCCCCACGTTTTTTAACAGCCTAGATTATTTATGGTGCCCCCCCCGACTCAATAATACAGGGCCATATACCACTGTTACATACACTGGCCTCTGGAGTGCATAAGGGCACACATGTATTGTGTAGGTGACGCCCACACATATATGGCCCCAGCCCCACGGTATGTGTGGAGGATACAACAGCAGTGAACTGATGGCAGCAATGGCAGTGTGATATACTCAGAGCCCACTACAGAACAACCCCCGACAGCATGACATATGTGCAAAGCTTGGTATGTAGGTGGAAGACAGAGGCTGGAACACAGGCACATATGTGGAAAACTGTTGCCATACACTAAGCAAGTCGCTGATGTTACAGGATAGTCTGCAACATACCCTTAGTCAGGGAATTGAGGTTAGAAACAGAAATGGATGTAGCCATGTACTGATAGCACTCAACGCACACACACTGCTAGTGTAATATCTGACATAGGGCCTTTGTGGTGGACAGACAAAACATGATAGGCATACCTCTGGCCAGCAAGAGGATAGGCCCACAGTTGTGAGCTATGCAGTCAGACTGCATTAGAAGGTAAACTAGTATGTTCACACACACCCTGTAACACCAGTACTATACAAAGCATAACACGATTCTACTCGCAGTCTGTCTGTATTTCCTGATCCTCCTACAAATATGTGGCTGCCCTGAGTGTGCCAGTTCTCCTGTAAGAGGTATTGTTACCTGCTGTCTGTAACACTGATGCCCACACACAGGAAGGATGTCCATCACACAGGAAATGTAAAGGGACCACGCCCACATGAAGTAGGGATGTACAGTGGGTGGTTGCCATGACAGGGGTAATTGGATGTACTACACATGTGTAATCATATATATATGGCTATCTGAATAAGTATATGTACATATATATCCACCATATGTACTGAACATGGAGTGCAGCCCTACCCCAGCCCCTATAGTCCCAAAGTCGTAGTGCAAGGCGATGTCAGGTATGTATAGCAGGTATATTAGTAGACTATTGCTACTGTCATTGGGATTGTCGTCACAGACATGGTGTGTGTGGGAGGTCACATCTGCTTATAACATGTGTGCCATTGGCTACTGACAGACATCCTAAGGACATCATTGTAAAGTACTGCTGCTAGCACATAGTGCCCCTGTGGACTGCAGCAGAGATATTGGCCAATATATGTGGAAAGTCTGACATACTCTGTACAGTCCAGAGGTATACACATAAGCTCTTAGTGCAAAACATGCATACCATGCCTGACAATATGGATGTAGTCAGCCATGTAGATGGGTATAACACATCATGACTGGTATACATTTGCCACTATAGGCTATGCATTCACACAACCCTGTTTGTGGCCTGACACATAATGACTGCTGGTACAGGGGTGTCATGGCCACATACTACCCACTAGATATTGACATACATTTGTACAGCATCCCACTGCTCTGTCTGACATACATGACTTTTAAGGGAGGCCCGGCAAGTACATCTGGCAAGTATATGCACATGACATCTCACTGGGTAAGTACACTAAGCTGCTAGGCATGTAACACTGCACTGTGCAGGCTACAGGCAGACTGGTTCAACACTGACCTACATCTCCTATAGGGGAATGCACATGTACCTGCATATATAGCATGCTCAACAGGCATGTCACAGCACAGGTTAAGATACACATGTGTGAAAGTGCATAACCACAACCAATGTGAACACAGCCACAGCCACATATGGTATGCTAGCATAATATTACAGTATATGGACTATCTGTTCTACACCATCCTCATATGTGCCACTCACAGACTGACCCTGCATATACTGGGCTGCTACACGGTGTGGTCTGATGGCTGTCTGTGGTATGGGACATGTGTGTGTATGGGCCTACAAACATGTACGCCAATATGGTACCATACAGTGGAGTAGCATGTAACATCAGATAGGAGGGGATTTAGAATAATGACATCTACCACAGCCTGTACACAGTCTAAAGTACATATTAACAATACACACACTGTCAACATTCACCATAAGAATACAGACTTCAGTACTGTACAAACATCCACAGAATGTCCAGGTTATGTCATGAAATATAACCCTTACTGTACATAACATGTGTAGCAGTCTGATATATTACTGGCTTGTTATCAGATATGATGACAATAATTATGGTGTACAGCACATATGCACCACTTCATGCACAACATATGTACAAAGGTTGACAGAGGTGTGGCTAGGAGCACATACATAGGGCCAATATTGACATATTGCTTTGATAACCTCATACATTTACTGTTGTAATGGGATTTGTTGCAACATATGTCCTATGAGGGATATGAAGTGAGTAACTGTCACATCTTTCCCTATCTACAGACTGCAATCCTCACACTACCTTCTGCAGTCTACAGATAGATGCTCCATGGGTAACACATGAAACCAAAGGCACAACACTGCCCAGTCTGCAGATGCCCCTGCAGATGGGGATTCCTCATAAACATGGAACTGACATGGCAGGTATTGAGACATGTAGGACAGCCATATCCACACACACACTGTTAAGCCAACAATACTCCAAATGCAGTATAGCAGCACTTACAGTCTGTAGTCAGGTCAGGCACACCCCCCTCTTGTGTGCTGCCCTTTTTCCACAGTGTATGTTGTTAGAGGTAAACCCCAATCCATCTGAGATGCTGTTTGCCAAACATATCTAGTTCCTGCTCGCAGTGAATGAAAAGGGCCAACATCACCATGATTGTCCTAGATATTGGAGTGTGTTTCCATGCAATTGGTTATGGGAATGTTACCACAGCAGTTCCACATGCAATCAGCTAGGGGAGGGCTGCAATTCATGCAGAGGTCATCAGCTGATCATGAGCATCACTTAAAATACACATGCTGCTGCCTAAGCAAAGCAGCTGTAGGTCTCCACAGCCACCAGAGAGGGAGTGGAAGAGGCAGACAGAGGAAAGACATGTCAGGGAGGGGTGGGAGAGTAAAACTGAAGCATGTTTGTGTCACACACCTACCAGCACAGGGTATCAAACCCCTGACAACTATGTAGTGCTATCACAGTTCTATGCAGTTATTGGATGCGCCACATGGGTTACATGTTGTGGAGCACTCAGAGCATATATGTGATGGTGAGTGGCATCTGCAACAGGGATACGGTAGCTATACGGTAGGTGATGTACACATGCCTGTCCACATGAACAGGTGCCAGGGTCAACACAACCACACTCTCACAGGGATGCACACACATTGACACACTTGGCAGTGCCAGGAGTACAACTCATCAATAGTGGGATTGCCACAACACATCACTGTGCAGGTATCACATGCACCACACGGGTCATACAGAGGTTGTATGGGAAAAGGGTATGAGGAGGTGTCTGACATCAGACAGCATGCTTCAGTATGCCCATGGGGGTTGTAGTGAGTGTGGATGTGAACATAAACACCATACAACACACACACAAACACACAGGGTGCCAGTACTGACATGCATGGGTACATGCCTGCACGGGTATGTGGTGGTCAGCTGTGCCAGCAGGCTATACAAGGGTAGGCAAAGAATATACCTTGGCATCTGGCCACATGACAATGGTCTGTATTGCGGCTCAGGGCTGTAGTTTCTGCATTTGCCCACGCAGGTGGGTATTGTATCACCATCCAGTCACCTGGGTGACTATTGTGTGTGGCCAATGCTGTGCATCGCTTTCCATGTATGTGTTCCTTAGTACATGACATGGATGGTGTCTCAGATGTGCACACCTCCCACATGCATTTACAGTGACATGTGGAACTGTACCTGGGGTGTCCGGCCCATGTTGTGAACACAGATTATCATCAGATGTTCCAGTCTTGCCTACCTGTGGCGGGAACTGGTAATGGGCAGCAGGTTTACCCTGCACCTACATTGATAGCATGCTGACAGCATTCCCTGGTGTCAGTGGCATCTGTCCATACAGGGCATGTTGTCAGGCATGGTATGTCTATTGTGGGTTAAATGTGATGGCACCACAGGTGGTGCAGGTGTCCATTGAGGAACATGGGGGAGGTGCACTGCCTGCATGTACATGCATATTGGACAGGTGGACAGGGTGACGTGTCCTCTGTAGCCAACTGCTATCACTCCGTAGTTATTATCAGTGGCCAATATGCAGTGTACTACCCACATATTGGCTGTTTCCTAGGCATGTGTGTGTGTGTGTGTGTGTGTGTGTGTGTGTGTGTGTGTGTGTGTGTGTGTGTGTGTGTGTGTATGCAACATGGGTTGAGAGTGTGCTCTGGGTAATACTGGAGTTGCCAACTGTGATTGCCTGGCCTTGATGTCACATATATGGGTATGGCTTTGCACTCCAGCCTCTCAGCTATTTCACATCTGTTATCCCTGTATGGTGGACATTGTGATATATAGTAGGGCCACCATATAAGAAATATGCAAAACCCACTCCACATTGGCCACAGGTGTCACACACTCACAACCACCTCTACACAGTATATGGGTTACAAACACACACAAATGCGTCTGTCATGTCTGGGAGTAAAACCCCTGCCTAACTAATTTATTACACTACAGCACTATGCAGTTATAGTATGCACCATGAACATTACTGGAATACTCCTTCCCCAAAGGTGCATTTCACAATGAATGACATCAGCAGGATTGCCAAAGTAGGGTATTTGAAATGCACTGTGAGTGACTAGCCTAAAATGCATTGCTCCCTACACAGACACTGACACACACACACAAAACATCTACAACCGACATGTGTGGGTATAGAACCCCTAACAGAGGTCTATATCACACTACAGCATAGAGCTGTTATAAGACACACCACAGGGATTACTATAGAACATCTTCCCCAAAGGTGCATTACACAATGAATGACATCAGCAGGATTTCCAAAGCAGGGTATTTGAAATGTACTGCGCGTGACTAGCCTAAAATGCAGTGCTCCCTACACAGACAGTGACACATACACAAAACATCTACAACCGACATGTGTGGGTATAGAACCCCTAACAGAGGTCTATATCACACTAAAGCATGGAGCTGTTACAGGACACACCATGGGGATTACTAGAAAACTCCTTCCCCAAAGGTGTATTCCACAATGAATGACATCAGCAGGATTGCCAAAGTAGGCCATGTGAAATGTATTGAGTGTGACTAGCCTATAATGCATTGCTCCATACACAGACATTGAAACACACACAAAACATGCAGAACTGTCATGGGTGAGGATGGAACACTACCACAGTTCTAAATCACACTACAGGAGTATACAGTTACAGGACGAGCTACAGAGATTACTGGACTACAATGTTCCCAGATGTGTATTTCTAGATGGGTGACATCAGCAGCCTTGCCAAAGTTGAGTATATGAATTGTAAGGAGTGTGAGCACCCTAACAAGCACTGATCTCTAAGCAGTCAGAGAGACACACACTCACAATTGCCAAGTCTGGGGTTAGAACTCCTATCTAACTAGTTTATCACACTACAGCAGCACACAGTTATGGGATGCGCCACAGAGATTAGTGGGCTACAACTCTCCCAAAGATGTATTTCACATTGGATGACCTCAGCAGGCTTGTCATAGTAGGGCTATGGGGAGGGCGGTGTGTGCATGGGCCATAACCCATTCATCTAGGTGTTGACACGCCACATGCGGGCACACGTGAGGTCTAATATCACAGTTATGTGTATACAGCTGCTAATTGTACAATCATGTTGCATAGCTGGCATGTGCACCACATAGACTGTAATGCTGACAGATACTGATGGCTAGTATCTGCAGTGAATGACAGAAACTGGTGGCTAGTATCTGCAGTGAATGACATCTGCACCTCATGTGTTTGGGGCCCTTTGGCTGTGTGCTGGGTGGGACAGGCCTGGATGGCTCCTAGTCAAAGTCACTCTCTTCCACACATCTATGTATGTCTACATTTGGCTTATTATAGTGTGTTGTCCTGACATATATGTCTGTATTACTATCCACTGTGTGTGCAAGCCATGAGTGGTGCATACTGCTGAGTGTCTGCACTAACAACTGCAACTGCCAGATATGTCTGGTCCACTGGTGTTTGCAGTCATGGCCTTCATGTGTTTGTGTGTGTGAGCATGCCCAGTATGATCTTTCAGTATGTTGTTGACTGACATTGCCATCATTTCTCTAAGTGTGTGAGCATGCCCAGTATGGCCTCCTGTATTGAATGTGTGGATTGTGTCCAGGTAAATTGTGCTGCAGTGCTGACCTTTGTGTTGTACACCGACAGCTAGCATGCTTTCTCTGCAGGGTATCCATCGATCATTTGGCTTTGACTGTTACTACATTTCTGCATAGCAGTGGTGGGCACACTTGACTGTTTCTACATTTCTACACAGGAGTGGGGGGCACACCTGACTGTTATTACCTTACTATGTTGGATGGGGGGGGGGCATACCTGACTATTTCTACATTTCTACACAAGGTTGTGGGGGCCCACCTGACTGTTATTACATTACTATGAAGGATGTGGGGCACACCTGACTATTTCTACATTTCTACACAGGGTTGGGGGGGGGGCAAACCTGACTGTTATTACATTACTATGTAGGATGTGGGATGTGGGATGTGGGGGGCACATGTGACTCTTGTACACATTTGCTATGACTGTACTGTTATGTCAGGTACTCCATTTCATTCTCTATTGCTAACTATCATGCTGACTAGAGTCATACCAGTGTACTACAGATCATGGCTTTGGTTGCCCTACATATTATTATCTGACTTTCTACCCTTCAGAACTAATGTCCCACTGACTGCCCTGCTATGGTCTGTCTGTGTAGGCCGGGGTAGAGGTTAACCATAGCTATCATTCTGGGGGCATGGCACAGGCTCTGTTTGGGTTTGTCTACACCTGCCCTGCTGGCTGAGACTGTTGTTGGGTATGTGAGCCATCCTGACTGGCATGTGTGGGTCATATGGACACACATGTCACTCAGCACAGTTCCTGCAGTGGGTTTTGTCACCCTGTGTAGTACTGGATACTATGGGTGACTCCAGTATGTGTTACAGATGTCAAGGTGCCACTATGGGTGGCTACTGTCTGCTGCCATAACATTCAGCCACCCAATTCCCTTGCATGCTCACATCCATACCATAGCTACAGGTAACAACACATTGTACTCCATTTGGCAATTGGTAGGTTGATTGACTTACCTTGAGGGTGTTCCAGACTTGTGGATGGTGCTGGAGGGCTGCCTATGTTGGATGCACATAGTACACTCCCTATACATGGTTGAGCACAGGTAGTGTCATGTTTGGCATCCCTTTTACTGTATGTGCAAGTCAGAGAGAGGTGTCATTCCCTGGGTCCCTACTGTGTCAGTGCATGTGCTATGCATTGCCTCTTTGCCAAGGCCAGGGCATACTGGGCATGCCTCCTTCTGCCTACTGGGGCAGGCTCAGATTGTTCCTCCTCCGGGTCACTCTGTGCCTGTGCAGGCCTTGGCATTCATGAGGGGTTGTGTGGCCCTGCCCCATGCTGTTCCTGCTGCAGCTGTTTCTGCAAGATCATATTGTGTAGCATATTGTGTGGCATAGCACATGCCATAACAATTTGGGTACATGTAGCTGGTGAATACTGCAAAGCTCCACTGGATGTGTCCAGACTCCAGAACTGTAACCTGATGATCCCAAACACACGCTCTATTATATGTCTGACCTGTGCGTGTGCCTCATTATGGCATTGTTGTTCAGGTGTGTGTGCATTTCTGATGGGTGTTATCAGCCACGGCTCCAGTGTGTACCCAGCATCTCCCACTAGGTGACCGTAGGGGATGTCCCCATTGGCAAATCTCTGGTACAGCTGTGTCAGATGCCATATGTGGGAATCGTCATAGCTTCCAGAGCAGCCCTGAGCATCACATACGACCTGGCAGCTGATGGAGGGGATGCTCCTGTGGTTGATGTAGGCCCTACCCTGCTCACTGGGTGGTGCTTTGATGCATATGTACGTGCAGTCTACCCACTACCCCAGGGTATTCTGCTATTTGGTGGAAGAGACACATATTGCTGGTCAACTCCTCACGGGTGTTGAGGAAATATATGTGGTCACTGGCATGTGCTGACATGGCATCCAGGAATTGGTGGAATACTCTGGATGCTAATGCCTGTGAGATCCCCATGATATCCCCAGTTGTGCTTTACAAGGTACCTGTGGCTAGTATACCTAGGCCTACACATACCTTGGTATCCACTGGGATGGGTTCCCCTCGGTCAGTTTGGTGTGTCAGGTGTGGCAGGCACAACTCAACAATTTATTGTAGGAGGTCTCTGTCCACCCTATAGCGCTCCACTATCTCCAGATCATGTAGCCCCTGGTAGGTTACCATGGGTCTGTACACTCTTCTCCGTCTCCTAACTGTGGGTTGTTTGGCAGCATTCACATCCTCACCACCTTCAGTCTCTTGCACATGTTGTTCTATGTTGCCTGCTGCAACCCTTCTCATTTTGTAGGTTTGTTTGTTAAAATTTCCCCACTTGTATACACCTGTGGTGTAGAGTGTGGGAAAAACCAGAGGGGAAGGTGTTTGCTTAGTTTATAGTAGTGTTCTAGGCTGGGCTAGTCTGCTGCCTGTGTAACTGGCTGATTCTGACACATTTCACCTGCCAGTTATGCTAGTTCTCCTTGAATACCTTCCTACTGCTGTTTTCCCTTCCCATTGCTTCCCTGTTTAAGCCCGTGTGCTCGCTAAAGAAACTGAGTGCTTAAATGTGCACACTGCTGCTATTTCCAGGTTTAACTTACTTTTTCTTGCTGTAAAACCCAGTGTGTGGTGCGCTCACCCGCTTACGCTTTGTAATGAGTGCTAGGCAGGTTTAGTCACACCCCCGAGCTTAGCTGTGCTAAGCTAGGAGCAAACCCAAGCCACAGGGCTCCAATCCACTCACAGTATTCCTGACTTACCCCCCCCCCCATGATGTCACCTACCTCCTAGGCTTCCATACAGCTATTCATACTCTTACACTGTTGGGATCTGACTCACATGCTGGGGAAAACTGGGATTTACTAACCTTCCCCTCATTTGCATAGGATTGCCTGCTAATGCATAGTTACATGTCTCACACTGAGCCTCCTCCCTTAGCAACCACTACTCACTGGCCATGTTGTCTTCTGCCTGCCATTGACTTGCATGGCAGAATAGTGATTTTAGTTAGAATGCTTATTTTAGGTTTATTTTGTTATTCCCCCCAATCCTGTTTGCGCGCCGCTGCCCTATACTTAATTAAACAGCCGAGATCAGCTAAAAAAAAATAAAGTTGATTTTTTTTTTTATTTTTTGTATTGTTTGTGATGCCAATGGCCTTAAACTTGGTCATTGATATGCTTCCTCAATGATATGCAGCCTTTATTTGGAGCTGTCATAGCTCCGTTTTGGATTTTGCAGAAATGTACTTGGTTACTAACCGAGTACATTTCTCCAGATAGCATTAGTCTTGCATGGACTGTTGCAAGCTTTCTGGATTGCAGAATCAACTCATTTGCATGGATTTTACCTGCAAATGGGGTGATTTGCATACCAGGGCTTAGTCCGTGCAAGATTAGTGCAGGAGTGCTCGTGCACGCCCCTGCAGGCTGTTCCTAGATCGCACAGCAGACATACTGCCTACGTGGGCTCCTGCACCAATCTTGCATTCTGTGCAAGCTTTTGAGAATCTGGGGGAATATCTATCATTTTCTTTTTTTTTTTTTTGTAAAACAAAACATAATGCGAAAAAGGGAAAACATTGCTCTACTTTATCCACTTAGTCTCATGTATGTAAAGGAAACCACACTTATAAATACTGTCAATAAAGCTAGAGATAAACTAGTCTCCTCCACATTTCTAAACTTGTCTAAAGCCAATGGGACAGTTTGTCACAGCAAATGTCTACTAGGTATCGGTCAGTAAAATGGCCATCTACCCTCACTTCATACCCGCCTGTCACCACTGGTATACAGCAAGGGTCTGTTCTTGGTCTCCTCCTCTTTAACATTCTCACCAAACATCAACACAACAGGCCTTCCTAATACAGTGCACAAATGACTCCTCACTAATATGGATACCTGCCAACATGGCATATCTACAAAAACAATTACTCGAGAAGCTTTAGCAGCCACTGAAACATGGTTTTGTAACTCACAGCTTCATAACACCTATAAAATTATCCAGCATCCATCTGTTTGTCAAGCACTGAATGCCATTTTATACAAATATATCCCCAATTGGTTGTTATGATCCAATGACCAAAAACTCCTGTCTGTCCTCAGACATATAAAATATGCTGGGCATGGTCTGTACTTATACCATCTTGCTAAGGCCTGGAACTCCTTACCTGTACCCATCAGGTCAATACCCACCCTGCAGTTATTTTAAAACATTTTGAAAGGCTTTTTAGTCAAAATATGGCTCTATTCTTGCTCAACCCCAATATTAAATATATACCTAAACATGAACAAGTACCTATTTATACCTTACACCTCTTTACTCTCCCTTCTTGACTCACTTCCTTACTTCAATCAATTTCTTTCCTTGACTCTCTTCCTAAATATGCCATAACCCTTTTTTCTCTCACTTCATATTGCAGTTCTTGTTTGTATTATACTAACTTACCTTTAATTTCTCTATAAACTGTCATATAAGTTGTATTTGTTATTAACCAATGTTTTCACATTATGTTTAATTTGGTATAATTATTTAAACTATAGATTTTTTGTCTTATTTTGGAAGATTGTAAAATTATTGTTCTGAAAAAGATTTTGTAATATTTTGGAGCTTTTCACCTTCGGCCTCCATTGAAAATGGGAACTACCTTTTCAGACTTTCCCAGTAATCAAATGTAAGTAAATAAATAAATGTAAGCAAAGAGCTTGCTACAGTGTATTCTACAAACAAACCATCAAAGCACTGCAGTCCTGACTGTAAATGAAGCATTGGTGTTGATTTCTGTAATGCATTCAGAAATACTGGTACAGAAATGAATGCTGATATTGCATTACCAACTGATTGGCATCTGCATATCATGCCCCTTAACACTTTACACCTGGGTGTAAAAGTATTATACTTTTGCAAACTTGATGCTTCTATCAGAATCATACTGGGGAAGATTAGTTTTGTCGTCATTTAGATTTTTACACACTGAACAGACTTTCAAGCACCTCATAATACCAGTGCACAGTAAATCATGTTTTGCTCAGCAGTAAATAATTTATTTTGCCTAATTGTTGGACACATTTCAACTAGTACTGATAAGAAATAGTAAAATAGTTACTGGTTAGGTTATTCTTCATGATGTAAGTGTGACTAGGTACCTGATGTAAGAACATAATACATCAAATGGCTCGTAGCCTGATGTTCTTACTTTATTAATTAACCAGTAGGTATAACAGATAATTTTGCTCTCTTGCAAGAGAAAGCTGGAATTGTTTCTAATAAAGGTAGACACAAAATGACAGGCATTGTATGTAACTCTTGTCCATGTCAAGCAAACCACTAATCCATACCTCTCAACCTTTTAGTGCAAGAAATCTGGACAATGCCATAAATAAAAGTGGGACAAAGGCCCAAAAATAGGGACAGTTTATAAATCTTGCTCTTACAAACTTAGAAAGTTGATAGAATAATGTGTTTTGCATTAGCATGAATTTCTGGTGTTTGAAGTTTGAAACTCAAATGTCTGTCATTATTTTTTAACATCAGTCTTTAATGACTTGTCAGTAACTTGCTAGAAAACTACAATTTTATGAGAAACAGACCAAAAATATGACATGAAAATCTGTACAATTGAGAGGTATGCACTGATCCAATGCAGATCATATTGCGGTTTTATTGCTCTCTTTGTTAAATTTTTATGTACATTTGTATTCATTGTGACAGTGATTGTTCTTTGACCTTCAGGCTGAGACTGAAATTGGTCAAGACGGATCAGTGCTCTACCATGGTAAACAAGTTCAAATAAATAAATATGTAAACTGCAGGCTGCAGTACATACAACCAAAGAACACTGCCCTAGTAATGTCACTATATACAAACCAAGTTATGAGAAAATTGGAAACAAGAGAAAGTAACACTCCCTCTGTTGAGTAGTTACATTAAACTACAGCAGAAGGCCTGTAGGCAAACTAAACAGGGGAACCGGGAGTTCCAGAAACATTGTCACGAGATTAGTTAGGCAACTTAACAAACATAAACCTTATGATTTTCACACACCTGTTTAACTTAATTAATTCAGAGAAAAAGTAAAATGGAGTGCATTATTTTTACATTTGTTAACCAGGTTAGTTCAACTGGGCCCAGAGAGCCCTTTTTCCATGGAGAACCGAGGAGAAAAGCTCAGGAAAGTAATTTAAAAATAAGAAAAACCTCACAATTCAAATTGTAAGATACTTAACAATACAAAACAGAGTGAAATATACAATATGTGTATATACAAGGTAAAAGTACAGCATTTTGAGAATCCAGTAACAATATGTTTGAGAAATTAGGTTAGCATTAAGTTATTTACAAGGAATGTAGCAATGCCTAAAAATCAGAGTAACAGCATGGCATCAAGTCTGATATTTATGCTGAGGTTAAAGCACATGCACACTTAACTTACTGAAGAGGGTACTCATTTGTTTCTGTAATTCTGAAGAGTGAATGTGAAATTTTGCAAAATATACAGCATAAATGTGTGCACTACATGTTTTAATTGCCCATACACCCGAGGGGCCTACGATGGCTTCATGTAGTTGTACATAGTAATATGTTAGCACTGCACTAGAATACACACTGTTGTTAAAATAGTTCTTAGCAATGCCAAAAACAACACTTCCTGAACAAACAATGCATTTACCTTATAATCTGGTCTTTGCATGCAACCAAACATACAACTAGAATTATTGTGATTTTTATTAACTGAGAACTGTCTTGTTCACAGTATATTTGAGATGTAGATGCAGCCACATTCCATGACAATAGTTAGAAAAATACTGGCTCAGGTAATTAGATAAGCTTCTCTGAATGTCTCCAATGATCGCATAGTTCCTTTAACTGATGCATTTTTCAATGTATTTTGTACACTGCTTTTATTTATATATTTATGCATATATTTATTTACTTTATGTATATATTTATTTACTTACTTACATATCTACAACTTACTGATGAAACATATATATGAAAACCTAGAGAGTCATAATATAGATATATGGGTCCCCTTCACATGGTCGACATTTCAGAAAGTCGACTTTCATATGGCCGAGACCATATGATCGACTTTTGAAATGCTGACCACGGGGAACCGCTATCTCTGTACAGTGCGGAATAGGAAAATTTCCTTCTTTTGCACTGTAATTCGATCTTGGAGTTGGTATATTAAAGTTATAGGGGGTATGGGGGGTGAAGCCCCCCTGCTAACAGTTTAAGGTAAGTGTTTGTTGTGTTTTATGTGTTTAGTTTACATGATCGGCTTTTTGAAAGTCGATCATATAGTCTCAGCCATATGAAAGTCGACCATGTAAATTAGACCCAGGTATACATATATATAAATATAAAGGAAGGAAAATAAAAAATAAAAATAAAAAAAAATATATATATATATATATATATATATATATATATATATGTGTGTGTGTGTGTGTGTGTGTGTGTGTATATAACATGCAGTGCAGTTATATCTCAGAACCATCCCTCCCAACCTGTTAGTGGAAGGAACCTGTACAAAGACTGTAAAGGGGGGGGGGGTGGAGTTGAGCCACATATACAGACATATTTCAAAAATTGCTGTTACAAATGAAGACATGTTACAGCAACAGCGTGTGTTCCAGCGTACAGTTACTGAAGGATGTGATGGCGGAAACTGAAATGTCATGTCATTTATTTACTGACATAAATCCTTGGATCATCAGCATGATTTACCAGACAGTTAGAAATACATTGTGGAGCTGAACATAATATGGTCCAAGCATCTGGACATTCTGTGAAAATTCTGGCAGTGGAGAGGTAGGCTCAGAACTCTTTAGTGCAATGAATCTGGACCAAGCCTGACAAACTGGTGGGGACAAAGGCCTGAAAATAGGTACATGTCCAAAATACGTCAGTAGATAAGCTGAGAAAGTTCATGTAGTAACAGTGTATGTGCTAACATATATCGACTGGACTATCACAATTCCACAACACAATTGCTTCTCATTAGTTACTGACCTCAATCCCCACATCATCCCATTGATGTGTCATGCATACATAACAGTCATGGGGACCAGACCAAAGATATCGGCCAGACAACTGGACATTCTATGAATATGTGGACATAACACAACATTAGGGAAATTACACTGAGCTACCAAGCAATGTCCAAGCTACAATCAGACTGACATAACACTACCCAGGTCCAGCTCTGGGGCTGTACTTATGCATTAGCAAATATAACAGCACTACAGGGATGTAACACTGGTGGAAAACAGACACTGATGTGCAAGTGCATACCCCTAAACAAGTGCACCACAGTCATAGTGACATATCAGTAAGCAAGATGAACACAACAATATAATACTGTGTGAGCAAACATATACTGTTTGCCACTCACACATTACCCCTACATATACTGCCCCAATTCCCAGTGTACAGGAATTCTGAGGTGTTACAGGACATGTCACAGTCAGCCCCCACAAGCATACAGACCTGATAGACTGCAAGCAGCTGTAGCAGGATGCAGAGTCATATAGGTAAAGAATGTATGGCACTCACATCTGCTACTCTCCCTACCCAGCCCAAGAAACATATACACACAACACTACTACACAATCTTAGCAGTCTGTTCACAATGGCCAGACATATATAACTGTCATATGTGCAGATTTCCGCAGAATTACCAGGGTGTGAACCCATAACCCTGGCCACTGCTGCATACCATGGCCAAGAGTCTGCCAGGTCATTGTCATGATAACTGGAGTGCAGTTGGTAATTAATGATATACCATACCTCTACACCTCGTAGTGCAGGACATCTGGACAATGCATGGCATACTTGTGAGATAGGGGGCATGAAAGAAGGACGTATCACACATAATGGTGTTACAAACTGAAACAGTAGCTGGTGTTACACATGTTGTAACAGAACATCCTTGAAGGATATAATGTCAGGAACACCAATGGATATCAACACTTACTGACTACAGTCCTCACATTATCCTACCAACCCCACAAAAACAGATGTTGTTCAATGAACAGACCAAGCATAATAAGCAAACAGCTGCCCAGTCTGTGGACAACATGACAGTTGAGAGATATGTCAGAGGCATATCACTGTCAGATGTCAAGTCACCCAGTAAATGCATGTCCAGACAAACCCTGTCAATGTAGCAACCCTCCATGTGTATAACAGCAGTAATAACATACAATCTGTACCAAAATCTGGATCTGCAGCTTTGTCCACCATGTTGTTGGGCTGTCTCCACATGTCCTTTCCAGTGAGGTATTTCCACCTACTGTCTGTGAAGCTGTAGCCCCTACACCTCTTTAATGCCCCTCGTACAGGAAAGGGAAATGGCCAAGTTCCACATGAAGGGCATCCTATATGTTGGAACTAGTAGCTGTGTCCAGGCCCACAACACAATACTATGTGGGCAACTACATAGCTTTATGGCCTCATCAATACCTGACAGGACAACATCAACCCTCTCAAGTTAGGCTGAACTCCTGTGGTGGACAGCAGCAATACACAGACCTCAGACCTGGTTACTATGTTGGTTGTACAGGGCAAATCAGGAGCACGCACCAACTTTTTATTAAGTCAGCCTTTGTCTGATCAGGCATACAAGGGCACAGGTGCAGTACTGTAAGGCTAAGTATGAGTACAAATAGGACACATCAACCAAGGCCAATCACAAGGCCATCTTCACATATGTCTGTAAGCTTTGAGGCAACAAACCAACCCACCCTGTAATGGTGGCCAATCAGACCACATACACACACAACATAGCTATAGCCAACCTTGCTGCAGATAGGTTTAGGGCAATCACCACCCCCTGGCTCAGCATCACTACAGGTGTATATGCACAGCACCCTCACCCCTCCCCTCATTACTAGTGAGCAGGTACATAATGCTTACTGAAAGGCAACAAATTTAAGTATCCATGGGACCTGATAATATCCCTGTCTGCATCCTGCATGAACTCAGGCATGTTCTCCCAGCTCCATTACACATTGTAGTCACATCAAGCATTGGCACCATCCACACCCCAGCCACATGGAAGATGGCCAATGTCATCCCTCTACACAGACAAGAATGAGGAGTACAAGATTATGGAATCAACTAGCCCTCATTGGGGGGAATATGACACTCCAGGACCTGCAGTGCAATGCAAGCAGATACAGTGCTGATACATTACACTGGTATGATGTGGTTGTGAGTGGTGGCTACTGGTACGCAATGTAGCTGCACAGGTTCTGTACAAACTGCTGCCAAATGTATGAGGCACTGTGATGTGTCTCCCTGTTTTATGTCTTCCAGGTGCAATGTTGCATCAGCAAAGGTCAACTTTCTCAGCAGCTGTGAGAAATATAATCATAGAATCCAAACTAAAGAATCATGCCATAATGTTTGGCTGGAGCTAGCAACATCTACAGGAGTGGACTGGCCTGTGGGACAACCTTGTCCACAGGGTAAATGATGTCAGCCTGCACACATGTACATACGAGCAGGTCCGGTATTGTGAAAGTGACCTCATACGCCATGTCCAGCAAAGGGCTGCTGCAGTGGCCAGGGACTGCCCAGCCACAGGTGTGGGCCTGGCCATGCAGCCTTACTGACAGCCACCAGGGAGCTCCTCAGGTACCTTGGGGCACCCATCCTAGTACAACATCAGAATACAGACCCCCCCAAGTACTGGCAGTGGGTGGCACCCAGACAATGGATAAGGAGTGTGCAGGGAAGGCCCCATTGTAGATGACTAGATTAGTGTAGCAGGCATACTTATAATTGTAGAGTATCTACGTGCATGTGTCAGGTCAGATTGCAGTTGTGGATGGGGTTTCCTAATGCACAGATGTGCACATCTATAGTGAAGGACAGCAAATTGTGTAGTTTTGGGGGTTGCACTGTAAATGTGCAGACATGCTGTATCCATTCTGTACCAATGCCACATGTGGGTCTGCTGACAATATTTCCCTCCCACAACTACCTAGGTTCCTCTGGTCTGCATGTGGGATGGCAGCCTGCAGCTGTTGAGTATGCAATTGTTCTGTTGTGGCTTGCCAATACCCCAGGCATGTGAAGGTCATGCAATGTACCATGCACACAACTGTCACTCATAGCCATATTGCTTTATGGTTAACTGCATTGCACCATAGTGGTCACACAGGGGCCTATCTGATGAGAATGTAACATCCCTGTAGCATACCTCACAACCTGTCAGTGCAAGACTTCTGGACATAAACCAGCAAAATGGGGGGACAAACAGCCTAAGGTAGGGACATGTGTAAAACATTGCTGTCATATAGTGGATATAAACAGTGTACACACCCCCTGTTAAGATACCAGGTGTTTGTGATATATATACAAATTGAGACCACAATATATCAGTCCACACCTTTTCCAAACTGTAATGCGACCTATGACATGAACAATTCACCTGTAAAACCAATCAATGTGTTGGGCACCAAATATGGAGTATACAAACCTGACAATAAGCTGGATGCATATATGTGCACACCCTTCAAATAATATGTTATTTCACCAGCTTGTGATTTACTGACAGCATACAGTCTGCTTGGGTACACACCTGCCATCAAGTAAAGGCACTCTGAGTAACACCAAATAACAGTCTCCATTCCAAGTGGAATAACCATGACATTTGCTCAGTTGCCTGCAACAGCAACAGCCATGGCTTTCAGACAGCTGACAAAGCAGCAAATGGATCTCATATTTGAAAGGTATAAGTCAAGAGTAGGGTACAACAACATTACCACAGCATTGCATACACAATGGAACACAGTGGAGACAGTTGTCAAAAGATGGATTGAATATGGGACAACAGTGCTGTTGAAAAGAACTTGCCATCCTTCCAAAAATGATAAGACATGTCAAGACCTGGTCAGGGAGGCTGCCAGGGGACATACAGAAACACTGAGGGAGTTGCAGGAATCTCTTGCTAGTACTGGTGTTGTGTACTACCTGTGAGAATACTCTCCCGTATTCTGCATACGTCTGGCCCATGGGGTAGGGTGATAAGATGGAAGCATTTCTCCACACCAGAAAACGTCCAGGGGTGGATACAAATTGCAATAGAGCACATCACATCTCCCAAAGGCATGTGTGAAAATGTGTCATGGTGTAATGAGACTATGGATCAACCTCACAGCCACAATACAAAAAGGTATGTGTGGTGCACAAGCAACACCCCTCATAACCTGAAGACCAACATCCCCATGGTGAATCACACTGGTGGCAGTGGCCCGCTGTGGGGATTCTGTCCCAAAGCCAGAACAGGGCCTGTAGTCAGAGTGGTGGGAATTCTGGTCATGTCCAAATAACACCCACGTCTGCCCAAAATCCATCAGGCATCTGAAAGAATGCTAAGGATGGAGAGGTATGTCAGCCTTCAACATGACAAAGACCTGAAGCATACATCCAAAGGTACCTAAGAATGGCTACACCTGAACACACTCATGGTTATGGATTGGTCCAGCCAGAGCCTACAACTACACCAGATAGTAAAACACCAATGTGACCTGACAAGGGCTGTGCACATGAGCTGCCCATGCAATCTGACAGAGTTGGGTGACCTCTGCATGGAAGAGTGGCCAAATAATGCCAAGTCAAGATATGTCATGCTGATAGACACCTTCACAAGAAGAGTGAATGCTGTAAGTCACTTACAAGGTACTTCAATGAAGAATCATTTTAAGGGTGTGCACAATTATGCAATCAACATATTGTACATATTGCAGTCATCATATTTTATACGTAACACGTGTTTGTTTATCTATTGGATTGCACAGGTCATATGTCACATGAATGGAGCGTGACATATTTGAATGCATTACTTCAGTCTCATCTTGTATATTACAAGAACATGTCATGTTAACAGGGTTGTTTGTGTACACATCATATCCACTGTAAGTAACACAAACTGAGAAATCACAAAGCAGTCTGGTGTTACAAGAAACAAGGATATAATTTATTCTTAAGCACTTTCATCACAGATTACAGTTGACTTCTTCAGAAAAAACAGAGTGCCTCCACCCCACTCCTTAAATACTCATTACAAACACATTCCAAACCAATTTGTAAAAAACACCATAGGCATTTAAGGGTACAGACTCCCTGTTTGCTCCACAATTATACATGCAAGATAAACAAAATAAAAACAAACTAACTGTAAAACATGATTCAACATGTACTTTAAACTTAGTATTTTGACAAAAAATTATAAAGTGAACAATTGAATAAAAAAATCAACAATTAGATGAAAAAATCAACAATTAGATAAAAAAAAATCAGCTTTTAACCTCAAAAAGCTGGTTATTGAAACCATTTCATTCAACCCTGGAAAAATATTGGCGTTGACCCTTAATTGCCATAACAGTTCTTTGTATTCAAGCCTGTAATCCATAGGACCTCCTCTCTCATCCATAGTCAGCTGTTCAAGAACTGTGAATTTAAAATTGTGACCTGGGTGGGTATTGACGTGCTTGTCCAGTGAATTTTTTAGGTTCATTTTCCTAATGTCATATAAATGCTGGTAAATAAGTATACGAAAGGCATTTTTGGCCTTGCCTATATAAAAACAGGCACACTTCTGACAAATATCAGCATATATGACATTCTTACTGCTACAGTTGTACTTATGCTGAAATTTCACCCATCCATATCCGTTAAGAAAAACACTGTCACCTTCCAAAATATACTTGCAGAGAGTACACTGCTTGCATTTGGACATTCTCCCTAATGCTCCAGCTGTATTGACACCTTTCCTCCTCTCTAAGATATTTTTAACACTGGTGTCCTTTCTGTACACTACCACAGGGGCTTCCCCTACTCTCTCTCTTATGGCATTGTCTCCTGCCAAAATAAACCAGTTCTTGTAGACAATGTCCCGAATTAGTGAGAACTGGGGGGTGTAAGTTAATATAAAACCATGGTGAAAACGACCAGAGGATGAATCCCTGCTCTCCAAAGGAGCACACAATCTGGAGATGTCAATCCCTAGTAAGAGAGAAAAATGTCCCTCAAGTCTCTTCCTAGTCACTTCATCAAGAAGAGGTAACACAAATTGCTCAGGATGATGTCTTTGTACCAACATATTCAATAAAACTTCCCTTTCTGCATAAAAATCATCGATCCTGCTAGTCATGCGAGCCAACCTCACTCCCTGCCCCTTAACCAGGGAGCGTTTCTGATGTATAGGATGCCCACTCTCATAATGAAGAAGGAAGTTTGAATAGGTTGGTTTTCGATATATGGTAGAATAAAATTGTGCAGAGGTATAATCCTTGCTAATCCTGATGTCCAGGTAACTGATGGAATTGACATGAGTTTCCATAGTGAATTCCAGAAATGTAGTGTTAGAATTGAGGAACAAAAAAAATTCATCCAACTGGTCGTGGTTACCTTTCCATAAAATCAGAATGTCATCAAGGTAACGTCCATAAAACTTACACCATGACATCTCTATAGATGGAAAAACTAAGGAAAGTTCCCACTGAGTCAGGACTATGTTCGCAAAAACTGGGGCACAGGCTGCACCCATAGCCACACCTGTACTCTGTTTGAACAATTGACATTCATAGATTACAAAACTATTCTCCAAAACAAGTTCCATCAAAGTTCTCAGAGTCAAAATTTTGGTGAGTGAAAAAAAGTTCTTGAACAGCTGACTATGGATGAGAGAGGAGGTCCTATGGATTACTGGCTTGAATACAAAGAACTGTTATGGCAATTAAGGGTCAACGCCAATATTTTTCCAGGGTTGAATGAAATGGTTTCAATAACCAGCTTTTTGAGGTTAAAAGCTGATTTTTTATCTAATTGTTGATTTTTTCATCTAATTGTTGATTTTTTATTTAATTGTTCACTTTATAATTTTTTGTCAAAATACTAAGCTTAAAGTACATGTTGAATCATGTTTTATAGTTAGTTTGTTTTTATCTTGCAATTATAATTTTGGAGCAAACAGGGAGTCTGTACCTTTAAATGCCTATGGTGTTTTTTGCAAATTGGTTTGGAATGTGTTTGTAATGAGTATTTAAGGAGTGGGGTGGAGGCAGTCTGTTTTTTCTGAAGAAGTCAACTGTAATCTGTGACAAAAGCGCTTAAGAATACATTTTATCCTTGTTTCTTGTAACACCAGCCTGCTTTGTGATATCCACTGTAAACTTAGAAGGTTCATGGTGTAACAGGAATTGTGTGACCATACATTCACTGTTGGTTTGGAGGTCTGACACTCAAATGTGTGCCATTAATCAGTCATGTCACTCCTCAGATCATCCCACTTATGTATCAGAGAAACACAGGGGTTATGAGAAATAGAACAAACATATGAGCCAGACTTCTACACATCCTTTGAGGATCTGTACAGTTGTGAGGTATGTGCTGTAGTACTTGCTACTGTGCTATACAGGTGAACAGCAATGATGTGTACATGGGTGCAGTCTGTGCTGGTGAATGGCCATCACATACTAACACTAATCACGTATCCCAGTGCTCTATATTGTTAGTTACATGTAGTAAAACTGACTGTAATGCATGATGTTGAGGGCCGTGTGTCATGCACGTCACCATTTGGGCAATATGTGGTCTGTGTAACAGATTTCTGCTACCTCACCTGTAAGTGTGTGTGTGTGTGTGTGTGTGTGTGTGTGTGTGTGTGTGTATACCCGCTAATGTCAAAGTGCAGGTATTAATATACATATGTTGTTTTCCCCTCACAGGTGGCAATGGGGTCTCCCCTTTTGGAAACTGATATCATTATCTCTGCAAACTCTGAAAATGATGTTAGGAATAGTGAGGTACAGGTGGGGTTGTCAGGGGATGAATCTGTGCCATTGGTTGGCATCCCACTCCTATGCACATGAACAAAGCACACGGTGACAATGCCCACACATGCCCCATCATCAGTGGCCACAGATGATGGACAGTTGGCAGGTGGTGGCATGGTGGTATCGAGCAGGCTAGTGTGCTGACTATGGCAGATGTGAGTGTAGACACTGGCCATAGCCAGAGTTCAGGCGAGGTCCCACAAAGGTGGATGGACAGAGGTGCTTGCAGAAGGAATGCTGCTTATCAGACCACTGTTGCAAGTGCCACAGAAGGAGTCACCAGACGCATGTTCCAGGCTATCATGGATGCAAAGGCACATAGTGAATGCCACAACACACAAATACTGAGGGTGGTGGATGCAACTCTCCCTGATTTACGTGGTGACATACATGACCTTGTTGAGGCCCCATGTCAATATACTGAGATCATGAATGGACAGTGGGGTGAGACATTGGCAATCCTCAACCATGGCATGTCTGTACTAGAGCATGTGGTAGGAGATGGGCATTGGTCATGTGGACGTAGGTCATCACCAACAACAGCTGAGAGTCTATGGGGTTTTGCACCTTCACACTCCATTAGTGGCAGTGACACCAGCACTACAGAAGGGGTGTTACGGTTCACAGCACACCAGAGCAGGTCATGGCCATGTGGTCCTGTCCAGTCCTGTCAGGGGCACAAATCCAGCAGACACCCCTGGCAGGACCAGTTCCCGTTTCCATGCCTAGAGATGGTGATCTGCATACCCTGCCATGTAAGGTACACAGCTGTCTGACCTATCCCTGTGTAAGCCACATGAAGTGACTGTGTGCATACATACAAACACACATCTGTATCACAGGCAGGTCACCTCCAGACACACACAGCACCTCTGCACAGCCCATATATTGAATACCTTTCCAAACGCACACACACATTATGTCAACTGTATGGCCCAGCCTAGGCCTCTGGCAAACCCATACCACACCTTGTGCATATTATGACACCTGTGCCACATCCTTGTCATTCATACCATCAATGCAGGGACATGGTAGTATGGATCTGATGCACAGGGTGAATATAGTACAGTGTAGCTATGTAATACTATATAAGGTGCCGTCTGCTTGCATTTATTATGGGTACACATACAGGTCTATGTACTGTATTAGCCAGGAGGCATTATTGCTGTTAGTACCACTGACTGAATGTAGTCTGATATGCTGTATTTTGTTAGTGTTCCAGGTGTCTGTGTGTCGCAGGCTGTGGCCCTGCAGAGATTCCCAAATGGGAGTATGGCAGACTGGGAATACACCGACCGTGTCTTAGGTAAAGTACAGCTTTATATGTACATGTACCAGGTGTGTATACATGCAACAGTGTGTGAGGGACACCGTTGTCAGACAGTGTGACCTTGCATACATACCCCTTGTCACAGACAGGTAGCCTTCAAACTTGTCAGATCAGTGTTCTGTACTACCACAGGCTCATACATACATAACAGGTTACTGTGGTACTGTCAGCAGGTCCCTCACAAGCGTAGCCATTGCATTAACTGCAACAGATTCACCTGCCAACACCTGTTGGCCCTGCCATTTCTTTACCATACACTCAACCCTGATGGAGTTGATGATGGCATGCATGATACTGTGTATGACAGGTCTGTGGTATGTATCCCTGAGTCCACCAGGTGGAGCAGTGAGATAAAATGTTATATCCTTTGCATACACACAGTAAGGACTGACATACAGTATGTGCACACAGTAACATAAACACAGTTGGCAATACACAGATTAGAAAACCTACATGTCTACCATTATGTACTGTACTACTACATACACATGACATGCCCCACATAGATTATGTGCATGGGACATAACAGACTACCTCTTACAACACGTAATGTTCTGAATGCCTCCATGGATGGTGAGATAACCCACCAGACATAGCATGTGGAGTCATGTAGTGCTCCTACAAGCCTGGTCAAGTGATATTGTAGCAGACGTTGGATCAGTATAATGTTTCAGGCAGGTATGATGCATGATGCTGACATATGTGTCACTACCCTCACTGTGGCCAATTTGGCAACAGTATCACATACATGGGCATTGTTAACGGTCAAAGACCACATATAGTTTGCCACAAAAAAAAAAGGTCTAAGCTTGTTTCCTGCCTTTCCTGTAACTAGTCTCGTCCAGATACAGCTTTGATGCATTCAGGACTGTTTGTAAGTGTCTGAGTGGTATAAAAATGTCTGGTCTTCAATTGTTCCCTTAGATCTGCTAGTTCTCTCCTCTCCTGCACTTTTACTAGCTTATTAGTCTACCACTTTCCCAGTCTTCTTGTAGCAATTATTCTAGCACACAAAAGTGCTACCAGCAGTAAATGTTCTAAAAGGAAACAGCTGCAGTACTTATTATTAATGCCTACCCCTCCAGGCATGTCTAAAGGTCAGTTTCTTGTGGTTTCTCCTATTAACCTGGTGAACTTGGGCATCCTGAGGCAATGTAGCAACTGCCTTATGTACAATGACAACCCTCTCCTCTTACCTCCCAACACTGAGACTTCTGAGAGATGCACTTATATATCCAAATTGGAATCCACGCACTCTCCAGCCAAGACCAGAATAGCTGGTCAAGAGTAAAAAGTCAACACTTGCACTACACCACATGGAACACATAGCCCTTTAAAACACACACCAGCACTGCCTTCACGTAAAAACACAAACCACACACCCACCTTCACAGAGGCTCTCATTACAAATCTACCCAAACAGCAGAGGCCTCCAAGGCAGAAATGCACTCAACCACCACAACACAACACCAATCATGAGACACATAACTATCCCAAATAGTGTGCCACTCAACCAAAGCCCCTACGGCAAAACAGCATGCCCAACACACTAGTCATAGGTGACTCGATAGTGAGGCACACTGATGTTGCACTCACTAGGTTGAATAAGGAAAAAGTAACAGTCAGTAGCCTGTCAGGTGCCATCTGCCACATAACGTACACACTCAGGTCCCTCAACAACAGGTACAAATATAATTCTGTCATTGTACATGTGGGTGTGAATGACCTGAGACATACCTCCCTCGACTACTTGAAAAGAGACATGGAGTGGTTCTCGGATTATGTAGCCCAGGCTAGTATGATTCTAGCCATGAGCAGCTTCCTACCATCACCCAGAATGATACCGCAGTACAAGCAGTAACTGATTGATTTAAACAATTGGCTATGTTTCTGGTGTCATTCCAAGAGGATACAGTGTCTGTCTGCCTGGGATGACATGATTGACAGACCTTGATGCTTTACCAGAGATGGCCTGCATCTGTCAATGCTGGGCTTCCGGATACTGGCCATGGCTCTTCCCACCCATATAGTGCCTTTATAGGCTGTGTTCCAAAGATGACATTGCCACCATGGCAGCTAGAAATAAATGCAATCTGAGGGTCATGCTGCTCAATGCTAGAAGTGTAAATCTCAAAATGCACTCACTTGAAGCACCCCTTAAACTGGAGAGCGTTGACAATTGTGCTGTAACAGAAACCTGGTTCAAAACAGCAGAAAGCTCCCATGCACTACCAGGATATAACTCATTCCACACCTTTTGGCCCAAGAACTTTCATAAAGGATGCACACACCTCCAGACTGGTAGCCCAACATAACACATCAGCGATACTTCAGGTACACCTAATATTTGGGTAAGACAGTGATTCAGGTCATAGCCTGCTATAGGTCCCCAACCTTGGCCCAAGACCCACACTCCATGTTCCTAAGCACCCTGGAGAATATTATGGTCCAACCTAATACTCTTATATCGGGTGACTTCAAGTACCCCTCCATTAACTGGGAACACTACTCATGTAGCAATACACTTGCCCAATGTTTCTTGGAATTCATTAATTCCAATGCTCTGGACCAGCTCGTTCATACTTAAAGAGGTAGCAACATCCCTGACCTGGTCATTACTAACATAGGTGACCATTGCTCTACACCAATAGTCAACTCCTCCGTGGTTAGATCTGACCACAAACTAATCACCTTGGAAATTCCCACCCCTCCTACCCCCCGTAAAGGTAACCCCCATGAAAAACTTCTCCAAAGCTAACCCTGGGCTCCTAAAACAGAGGTGGCTAACTTCACGGCACTCATGCAAATGGAGAATAGTCGCATGACCATCAGATCATACACCAATGCACTGTATGAACACGTACACAAATGCATGGATCTTGCCATACCCAATAGAACCAAGACACTCACCTCCAAAAAAGGAAGCCAATCTGGTGGTCCCCTGCCATAAACAAACTCTACAACAGGAAAAAGAAACTGATGCAGAATAAGGTGAAGACCCAAGTGTAGAAAAACTCCCTTATCAACCTCAACAAAAGGTTGAGATCCCTCACCAAATCCTTTACAGATAGCTATGAAAACAGAATTGCAGCAGATAGTAAAGACAACCACAAAGCCTTCTATAGTTATGTAAAGAATCTCCATGGCAATACCCAGATTTGCTCTGAGTCACTGCACAATGGTACCTCCTATGCCAAGCCAACAGATATTGCCAATATACTGGCCAACAGATTCACTGCCAACTTTACCCCTCTCTCCACCACCAAAGGGCCAATCACAATACCAGTAGATTGCCAGGCACCCAGTATTACTGCTGCACAGGTTAAAACAGCACTGTCCAAGGCCAGGAATACAAGTTCTATGGGACCTAACAATATCTATGGCTGTGTTCTACACAAACTACAGAGTGAACTGGCACCACACCTGTGTGCCCTGTTCAATCACAGCCTCACCTCAGGCTTTGTCCCTACCAAATGGTGCACTGCTACAGTCATCCCTCTCCACAAAGGAGGTGTGACTACAAAACCTGGGAACTATTGCCCCATTAGTCTGACAAGTCTAGTATGCAAAGCTATGTAATGCATCATCATGGACCTAATAAACAAGGATATAGGGAATCTCCACACTCTGGATTCCACACAGTTTGGTTTTGTGAAGGGTAGATCATGCCTGCTCAACCTGGTCAACTTCTTTGAGTCAGTCACCAGAGCTATGGATGAGGGCAAGGTGGTTCATACAGCCTACCTTGGTCTGGCCAAGGCCTTTGATACCATTCCCCATGCAGGAATTATAGAAAAAACACTAAGCTAGGCATCAACCCCTATATTACTAGGTGGGTTGCAAACTGGCTCACAGATAGAACCCACAGTGTGAAAGTATCAGACTTCCAGTTAGATTGCCAACCAGTCATGAGTAGAGTCCCACAGGGTTCAGTCCTGGGTCCTTCCCTGTTTGGTATCTACTTCACTGAAGTCCAGGCCCACACGAAAGAACTCTGCTTAACAAAGTTCATACACAATTGCAAGTTGGGAGCTACTATTAACTGCCCAAGTGATGTTGACATCCTGCAGAAAGACCTCACTGACACCAGCGACTGGCGTCAGAACCATGGCCTTAAGCTCAATGCCAAAAAATGTGTTGTCATCCCCTTTGGGAAAAACTCAGTTCCCATACATTACCACATAGATGGTAGTCAACTGAACACAGAAGGCATTATAACAGATCTGGGAACACAGGTTGACAGCAACTTCTCTTTTGACCACCACATTGCCACTGTGGTCAGAAAGCCCTTCTATGTGGCACATCTCATTACTAAGGGTTTTGCATCTAGGAAGAAAGAGGTCATTGTCTCCCTCTACTCTTCCCTCATTAGGCCAGTCATCGAGTACAATTCCCCATTTGGCATGTACCTCACTAGACACCTGCAACAATTGTGGAGGCCACAAAAGTACCTCACAAAGATTATCCTAGGTCTTAAACAGTTGTCCTATATGGACAAATTCAAACAACTCCAACCATTCTCTGTCTCATATTGCCTACTTAGAGGCGATCTCTGCTTGACTTACAAAGCCATGTCTGACCCAGCTCTGTTAGAAATGCTACATGTAAAGAAATCCCAATACCTCTGCATGACACACTCCCATTACCACAATCAACAGAACATGCTGGAGAGGCAGGTTCATAACCCAGAGACTGCCCATGCTATGGAATAGACTTCCCATACATTTCAAACAGAGCACCTCACTGGCTCAAGAGAAATCTTGCTGAATGGATGGGAAATAGAAAACTCACCCCAGAGATCACACCGGTGGCTCTACTCAACAGAGGCATTGGGAACTAATGTCAGGTGGCACGATGCCAATGTTATCCTATGGGCTTGGCTTGTAAAGGCTACAGGAACATTAGCCTAGTACACACCTATGAACCTATGAACCTAAACATCTGGATATTCCATAGACATCTGTATAGAGGACTGGTATGGCCAGCACAATGGTTTAACATGCTGCATGTGAGGCAGATGCCGTTACCATGCTATATAAAGTAATTCTATCGGGAGGTGCTAAACAGGCATGGATAGTACACAAATCAAAATGGTATCAGCCAAACAGGATATGATCTTCACCCAAAGAGACACACACACACACACACACACACACACACACACACACACACACACACACACACACACACACACACACACACACAGTTGCCAGTAATGAGATTAGAACCCCTACCTGATTAGTTATTTCTAGTATGGTGTTATGCATTTATGAGACATGCCATAGAGCTTACATAATTTTTTCTAGCCTCAAGGTTCTTCTAAGGTGAATGACATCAGCAGGCCTAGTAAAGTAGGGCAATGGGATGTTTACAGGGTTGTACACAAATCAAAATGGTATAACACACACAGTATATGATTCTCACACACAAACAGTTGCCAGTATTGAGATTAAAACTCCTGCCTATCTAGTCATTTATATTATAGTGTTACCCAGTTATCAGACATGCCATGGGGCTTATAAAACGTCATCTACTCCAGCGGTACTTCTAAGGTGAATGACATCAACAGGACTAGTAAATTAGGGTGAGGGGAAGTGTAAAGGGTTGTACATAACTCAAAATGGTATAACACAAACAGTATTTGATTCTCACACATACACACACACACACACACACACACACACACACAAATACACACACCCACACCCACACCCACCCACACACACAGACACACACACACACACACACACACACACACACACACACACACACACACACACACACACACTTGCCAGTATTGAGATGAGAACTCCTGCCTATCTAGTTATTTCTACTACAGTGTTATGCAGTTATCCAGGCATGTATAAAGGACAGTTCCCTGCATTTTATCCTATTAAGCTGGTGAACCTGGGCATCCTGAGGCAATGTAGCAACTGCCTCATGTACACAGACAACCCTCTCCTCCTACCTACTAACACATCTACTTGTGAAAGATACATAACCAAACTGGAAGCCATGCTCTCTAAAACCAAGACTGAGCTAGCCAGTCAAGAGGAGAAGGTTAACACACACTCTACAACTCATAGAACACATAGCTCACCAGATCGCACACCATCACACCTCTCACATAGTAACATAAAACACACACACCCACTTTCACTGAGGTTCTCAATAAGAATCTGCCCAAACAGCAAAGACCTCTGAGGCAAAAACACAAGCAACCATCTCACCCAAACACAACCCTCAAGACACTTAGCCCACATAAACCATGTGCCACTCAACCTAAGCCCCTACGGCAAAACAGTCTACCCAATACACTAGTCATCAGTTACTCTATAGTAAGACACACTGACATTCCACCAAGCAAGTTAAATAAGGAGAAAGTTATGGTCAGCTGCCTGTCGGGTGCCAGGATTCACCACATAATGCATGCACTTGGCTCATTCCACAAGTACAAGTATGACTTGGTCATTGTCCATGTTGGTGTAAATGACCTAAAACATACCTCCCTGGACTACACGAAAAGAGAAATGGAGGAGCTCTCGGATATTGTAGCCCAGGCAGGTATGACCCTAGCCCTGAGTAGCATGCTACCATTACCTAGAATAATATCACAGTACAAGCAGAACATAACTGACTTCAACAATTGGCTAAGTGTGTGGTGTCATTCAAAGGGGATCCAGTATCTGTCTGCCTGGGATGACATGATTGACAGACCTCTATGTTTTTCCAGAGATGGCCTGCATCTGTCACCCCTGGGATTCCAGATACTGGCACAGGCTCTTGCCACCCCTATAGTGCCTGTTTAGGCAATGCTCTGAAGACAAAATTACCCCCATAACAACTGCAAACAAAGCAACCTGAAGGTAATGCTACTCAATGCTAGAAGCCTAAATCTCAAAATGCACTCTCTTGAGTCACTCCTAAAACTGGAGAATATTGACCTCTGTGCAGTAACAAAGACCTGGTTCAAGGCTCTAGAGAGCACCCCAGTGCTACCAGGCTACACAGCATATCACATCTTTCGAGATGCAAACCTGGACCAAAGCCCTAAAGAAGGTGTGGACCAAAGCCCCAAAGGAGGCGGCATATCCATCTTCATAAAAGATTCGCACACCTTCAGACTGGTTGCCCAACATAATGCATCAGAGATACTACAAGTACAACTAACACAGGATAAAATGGCAATCCAGGTTGTAGCCTGCTATAGATCCCACACAATGTCCCAAGACTCCCACTCCACATTCCTGAACACTCTGAATCCCCTTATACTGCGAGACTTTAACTATCTCACCATTAGCTGTGAAAATTACTCCTTCTTCAACTCATTTGCCCAATGATTTCTGGAATTCATTAACTCCAATGCCCTGGCCCAACTCATTCTCACCCCTACCAGAGGTAGAAACATTCTTGATCTGGTCATCACAAACATGGGGGACAACTGCTCTACACCAGTTGCTCTACACCAGTGATCAACTCCTCCCTGGTCAGATCTGACCATAAGTTAATCACAGTTGATATCTAAATCCCACCCTCATCCCCCATGAAGGAAACCAGAATGAAAAACTTCTCCAAAGCCAATTTTGTGCTTCTAAAGACAGAAGTGGCAAACTTCACATCACCCACGCAAACATGGAATGGATGTATGGCTTATGAATCATACACTAAGGTGCTGTATGGGCATTTGCACAAGTGCATGGATCAGGCCATACCTAACAGAACCAAAATCATGTCCACCAAAAAAAAGGAAGCCAATCTGGTGGTCACCAGCCATTAACAAACTCTACAATATAAGAAAAAAACTGTTGCAGAAAAGGGCAAAGAGCCAAGACTGGAAAAATTCCCTTGTAAGTCTTAGCAAAACATTGAGATCCCTCATCAAAGCCTCCAAAGCTAGTTATGAAAAAAATTGCAACAGATGCTAAAGATAGCCACAAGGCATTCTTTAGTTATGTCAGGAACCTGCATAACAATACACAGGGGTGTTCTGAGCTACTGCACAATGGCACAACTTATATTGAACTAACAGATATTGCCAACATCTTAGCAGACAGGTTTAGTGCAAACTCTACCCCCACCCCCCCACCCCCAAAAGGGCCCATCCCAAAACTCAAGGAATGCCAAATCCCTTATATCACAGCTGCTCAGGTAGAAGCCACACTATCCAAAGCCAAAAATACAGCTTCCATGGGACCTGATAATATACCTGACAGCATGCTACACAAATTACAAAGGGAACTGGCACCTCACCTAAGTGCCCTGTTCAACCACAGCTTCACATCAGGCTTTGTTCCCACTAAATGGTGCACTGCTACAATCATTCCACTCCACCAAGGGGGAGTGACTACTGACCCAGGAAACTACCGCCCCATCAGCCTGACGAGCCCGATCTGTAAGGCTATGGAACATATCATTATGGACCTCATAAATAGGGATATTGGGAATCTTCAAACCCTGGATCCCTCACAGTTTGGGTTTGTGAAGGACAGATCATGTCTGTTCAACCTGATAGACTTCTTTGAATCTGTCATCAAAGTGGTTGATGAAGGCAAGGCAGTCCATACAGCCTACCTCGATCTGGCCAAGGACTTCGACACTATCCCCCACTCAGGGATCCTTGACAGACTCACCAACCAAGGCATCAACCCCTACATCATGGGTTGCCAACTGGCTCATCGACAGAACCCACACGGTGAAAGTAGCAGACTCTAAATCCAACTACTAGGCAGTCACAAATGGTGTCCTACAAGGATCAGTCCTGGGTCCTATCCTGTTTGGTATATACTTCTCTGCAGTTCAGGCCAACACCAAAGGGCTCTAGTTGACCAAGTTTACTGATGACTGCAAACTGGGAGCCATTATTAACGCTCAAGCTGACGTCAACATCCTACATAAAGGCCTCACAGACACCAATGACTGGTGCCAGAACCATGGTCTTAAGCTCAATGCCAAAAAGTGCATCATCATCCCCTTTGAGGAAAAAATCAGTGCTCATGAACTACCACATCGACAGTAGCCCTCTCAAATCCCAAGGTGTGATAAGAGATTAAGGGACACAAGTGGATAGCAACCTCTCCTTTGACAACCATGTGGCCATTGTAGTTAGAAAATCCTTCTCTGTGGCACACCTCATTACAAAGGGTTTCTCTTCCAGAAATAAAGAAGTTATAATCTCTCTCTATTCATCCCTCATTAGACCCATTATAGAGTACAATATCATGTACCTCACTAGACACCTGCAACAACTGGAGAGGCCACAGAAAAAGGATCCTAGGACTCAAACATATGCCCTATACAGACAGATTCAAAAAACTACAGTTATACTCCATCTCATATTGCCTACTTAGAGGCGATCTCTGCTTGGCATACAAAGCCATGTTGGACCCAGTGTTACTAGACATGCTTCATCTGAAAAAGACTCAATCCTTCCACACCACACAGTCCAAGGACCTCAACCTCATCACCAAAATAAAGGGAACCTTCTGGAGGGATAGGTTCCTAACCCAGAGACTACCCATACTCTAAAATAAACTCCCCATTCATGTCAAGCAGAGCACCGCACTGGCCCTCTTCAAGAAAAATCTTGATGAGTGGATGGGTAACAGGAAAGCCACCCGGGGATCATTTCAACAGTCTTGCTCAATAAGGGTACAAGGAATTAAGGTCCGGCAGTAAGATGACTGGATATGTTCCTGGGCTAGGCTTGTGTTGGCTCCAGGGCCATTAGCCTAGTACTCATCTATAAAGCTATGAACCTAAGAGGAACCTGGATGGGTGTATGGTGGACCATAAATTCTTACTGTGGATAGCACCCACAGCCCTACTGGACATTGGCAGGCATCACTAAATGCAATCTTAGGTATTAAATAGCACCTTTATGTTATTACATTGGGTTGAAATAGCTAGGCTTAAAATGACCTCCAGGCTGATAGCTTAGTAATCTCCTATGATCCTATCAGATGCTCCACTGGGCTTATACAATTTCATCTAGTCCAAAGGTACTGGTAAGGTGAGGTGAAAGACATCAACAGACAATTAAATCAGGGTGAGGAGAAGTATAAAGGGTGGTACCTAACTTGAAATGGTATAACACACACACTTGCCAGTATTGAGATTAGAGCTCCTGCCTATCTAGTTATTTATAGTATAGTATTACACACACACACACTTGCCAGTATTAAGATTAGAACTCCTGCCTACCTATTTATTTCTACTATAGTGTTACACACACACTTGCCAGTATTGAGATTAAAACTCCTGCCTACCTAGTTATTTCTACTATAGTGTTACACACACACACACTTGTCAGTATTGAGATTAAAACTCCTGCCTACCTAATTATTTCTGCTATCGTGTTACACACACTCCTGCCTACCTAGTTATTTCTACTGTAGTGTTACACAAACACACATTCCTGCCTACCTAGTTTTCTACTATAGTGTTACACATGTGTACACACACACACACACACACACACACACACACACACACACACACACACACACACACACACACACACACACACACACACACACTCCTACCTACCTAGTTATTTCTAAATACTACTGTGGGAAGAAATAGCCAGGGAATTGTTATGGCTAGGCTTGTACAGGCCCTAGGGCTGATAGCCTAGTACCAACCTATGAACCTATGTTACACACACACACACACACACACACACACACACACACACACACACACACACACACACACACACACACACACACTCACACACACACACTTTCCAGTATTGGAATTAGAGATCCTACCTACCTAGTTCTTTCTACTAGAGCATTACATAGTTATCAGACACACCACGGGGCTTATACAATTTAACTTAGTTCAAAAGTACTTGTAGGGTGAATGACATCAACAGGACTAGTAAATTAGGGTGAGGGGAAGTGTAAAGTGTGGTACACAACTCAAAATGGTATAACACACACAGTATATGATTCGCTCACTCACACACACACACACACACACACACACACACACACACACACACACACACACACACACACACACACACACTCACACACACACACTTGCCAGTATTGGAATTAGAGATCCTACCTACCTAGTTCTTTCTACTAGAGCATTACATAGTTATCAGACACACCACGGGGCTTATACAATTTAACTTAGTTCAAAAGTACTTGTAGGGTGAATGACATCAACAGGACTAGTAAATTAGGGTGAGGGGAAGTGTAAAGTGTGGTACACAACTCAAAATGGTATAACACACACAGTATATGATTCGCTCACTCACACACACACACACACACACGCACACACACACACACACACACACACACACACACACACACACACACACACACACACACACTTGCTAGTATTGGGATTAGAACTCCTGCCTATCTAGTTATTTGTATTACAGTGTTGCACAGTTACCGCATGTGCTATAGAGCTTACTGGACTAACGATGGGCTAAAAGTGCTGATAACTGCACAGCTGAGGTAAAGTATTACAGGTGGCAGAAAGTCTGCCTTCAGTTTTTCCATTAGATCTTGCTAGTTCTTTTTCTCTTGCACTTCAAATAGCATAATAGCTTTGCATTTCTACAGGTTATTGTATCAATAAGTGTATCACACATGGGAGCCATCAGCAGTAATCGTTCCTCACAGAATTAGCCCCAGTACTTAGTAGTCATGACCACCCCTCCTGGCATGATTGAAGTCCAGTTTTCTGTGCTTTTGCCCATTAACCTGATGCACATGGCCATTCTGAGGCACTGTTGCAACTTCCTCATGTACACAGACACCCCTCTCCTCTAAACTCCAAACACTCAGACTTGTGAGACTTACCCCTATACCACCAAATTTGGAAATATGCACTCTCCAGCGAAGACTGGACTAGCTGGTCAAGAGGATAAGGTCAACACCTGTACCACACCATGTAGAACACATGGCTTTCCACAACACCCACTATGACAGCCCTGACATACACTCACAAACCACATACCCACTTTCACAGAGGCACTCAAAAGACATTTACACCACCAGCACAGACCAGCAACACAGACACCCACTCAGCCACCACAACATAGCACATGCCAAAGGAGACATACGTCACCTACACAGTGTGCCCCTCAACCTAAGCCCCTAAGGCAAACCACCTTGCCAAATACAGTAATCATGGGTGACTCAATACTGAGGTACACAGATGTCCGACTCATTAGATTGATTATGGAGAAGGTAACAACCAGCTGTCTATCACATGCCAGCATCCAACACATGACACACCCAGTCAGGACACTCCACAACAACTACAAGTATCACTCTGTCATCATCCATGTGGGTGTGAATGGTATGGGATACACCTCCCTGGACTACATGACAAGAGACATGGTTGAGCTCTCAGATTATGTGGACACGCAGATTTGACAGTAGCCCTAAGCAATATACTATCATCACCCAGAATGATGCTGCAGTACTATCAACAAATGATTGACTTCAACATTGGCTTACGTGTTGTTTGTCATTCTCAGGGGATCCAGTCTCTCTCTGCTTATGATGACATGATTGATACACCTCAATGCCTTGCCAGAGATGGCCTGCATCTGTCACCACTGAGTTTCCATGTACTGGCTAAATCTCTTACTCTATAGTGCCTTTTTAGGCAGTGTTCCAAATCACATTACCACCATAACAGCTAAATATGAATGCAATCTGAGGGTCATATTGCTCAACAGTAGACATCTAACTCTCAAGATGCAGTCACTCAAATCACTCCTCAAAATGGAGAACATTGACAGTTGTGCTGTAATGGAGAGCTGGTTTACAGCAGCAGACAGCAATCCTCCGCTAACAGGCTATGATGCATTCCACAGCTGTCAGTCCCAAAACATGGACCACACCTCCACAGGTGGGGGTGTCTCCATATTCATAACAGATATGCACACCTCTAGACTAGTATCCCAACATAATGTATCTGACATACTTCAGGTACAACTGACTTTAGGTAATAGTATAATCCAGGTCATAGCCTGCTATGGGTCCACATCCATATATCTAGACTGTAAATCCACACTCCTCAACACCATGGCATCTATCAAGGTCCAACCCAGCAGTGAAATAGTAGGAGACTTTAAATACCCCTCTGTCAACTGGGAAAGGTAGTCAAGCACCAATAGACTGGCCCAACACTTCCTGAAATTCATCATTTCCAATACCCTGGTCTGGCTCATACTGACCCCCAATAGAGGATGCAACAACCTTGACCTGTGTTGATTACTTACATATGGGGCCATTGCTCAACAACGGTAGTCAATTCCTACCTGGTCAGATCCAAACATGATGTAATCACCATGGCAATCCACATCTCACCCACATCCCCACAAAGGTAACCCCCACCTTGAAAAAACTTTCCAAAGCTGACTTTGGAGTCATGAAAACAGGGGGGGGGATGACTTCACTTTGCTGCATGACTGTTGAATCTTATACAAATGCACTGTGCAAACATGTATATGAATGCATGGTACTAGCCATAGCCAACAGAACCAAGACGCTGTCCTCCAAACACTGGAAGCCAATGTGATGGTCCCCTGCCATTACTAAAGTATACAACAGAAGACACTGTTGCAGGAAAAAATGGTGTCCCAAGACTGGTAAACCCCCTTATTAGCCTCATCAATAACTTGAGATCCCTCATGGAATCATCTACAGCCAGCTATGAAGGCAAAATTGCAGCAGACACAGACAACAATCATAAAAGCCTTTGATAGTTATACCAACAACCTCCACAGCAATACCCACAAGTGCTGTGAGTTACTGCACAATGCTAACTTCTATCCTGAGCCAACAGATATTGGCAATAGTCTTGCCAACACATTCAGTGCCAGCTTTATCACTCACTCCCCCCTAAGGGAGCAATGACAATGGCAGATGAATGCCAGGCACCTAGCATTACTGCAGCCCAGGTTAGACCTGCATTGTCCACAGGCAAGAATACAGGTTCCATGGGACCCAAACATATCCATGGCTGTGTTCTACATGATGTACAAAGAGACCTGGCACCACATCTGTGTGCCATGTTTGGTCACAGCCTCACCTTAGACTTTGTCCCTCCAAAATGGCACACTGCTACAGTCATCCCTGTCCATAAATTGGTAGCAACTACAGACCCTGGGGATTATTGGCCCATTAGCCTGATGAGTCTGCAGTGTACTGGTGTGGACCACATCATCAGGGACCTGATTGACAAATATATAGGTAATCTCCTAACTCTGGACCCAGCACAGTTTGGGTTTGTGAATGGTAGACCATGCCTGCTCAACCTGGTTGACTTCTTTGATTGAGTCACCAGGGTTGTGTATGGTGGTAAGGCACTGCATACAGCCTACCTTGATCTGGCCAAGGCTTTTTATACCATTCTTCAGTCAGGAATTATTGATAAACCCACCAAACTAGGCATCAACCCCTATATCAGTAGGTGGGTTGCAAATTGGTTCACAGAACAGACAGTGTGATTGCGGCAAACTCCAAGTCAGACTGCCAAGCAGTCACAAGTGGAGTCCCACAGGGATCAGTATTGGGTATTATCCTGTCCAGCATCTACTTCTCAGGAGTCCAACCCAACACAGAAGAACTCTGGCTGACCAAGTTCACAGAGAACTGCAAGCTGGGAGCCATCATTTACACCACAAGTGATGCAGACATCCTTCAGAAAAGCCTCACTGAGCCAATGAGTGGTGTGGAAACCATGGCCAGAAGCTTAACACCACAAAATGCATCATCATCCCCTTTGGTAAAATATTTAGTTCCCAGTAAGGACCAAATCAATGGAAGCCCAATGAACACTGTAGACATTATAAGAGATGTGGGGACACAGGCTGACAGCAACTTCTCCTTCAAACACCACATTTTCACTGTGGTCAGGAATTCCTTCTATGTGGCACATTGCATTACCAAGGGTTTTGCATCCAGGAAGACAGAGGTAATCATCTCTGTCTACTCTTACCTCATTAGACCACTCATCAAGTATTATGGCCCATTTGGCATGTACCTCACTAGACACCTGCAACAGCTGGGGAGGCCACAGAAATACCTCACAAAGAGGTTCCTATGCATTAAACACATGTCCTACATAGACTCAGAAGACTCCAGCTATTCTATATGTCATATCACCTACTTAGATGCTATATGTGCTTGACTTACAAAGCCATGTCTGACCCAGCTCTTTTAGAAATGCTACATATGAAGACATCCCAATCCCTCCACACCACACACTGCAGAGACTTTTACCTCATTACCACAATTGACATAACATGCTGGTGGGACAGGTCCCTCACCACGAGACTGTACATGCTCTGGGATACACTTCTCATACATGTCATGCAGAACACCTAGCTGACCCTGTTTCATGGAAATCTTGATGAGTGGATGGGTAATAGACAGTTCACCCCAAGGGTCACTGCAGTGGCTCTACTTGATACAGGCACTGGGAAGTAACATTGGGTGGCACAATGGCAGGGCCCATCTATGGGCTGAAGTTGTAAAGGCTCCTAGGCCATTAGCCTACTACACACTTATGAACCTATAACAGGAATGACATCAGCAGGATTGATAAAGTAGGGCAGTGGGTGTTAAACTTATCAAAATACTTTGTCCTACAAACAGACACACTTATACACACACACATTTGCCAGACATGAGTATAGAACCCCTACCTAAGTAGTTATTTGTACCATAGTGTTACACAGTTACCACATGCGCTACTGAGCTTACTGGGCTGACACCTGGCCAAAGGTACTGATATGGGGAATGACATCAGCAGGACTGATAATGTAGGGCAGTGGGTGGGAAACATATCAAAATACTTCTGCCTACAAACATATACACACACACATTTGCCAGATACAAGCGTAGAACCACTGCCTAACTAGTTATTTTTACTAAAGTGTTAGGCATTTATCGCACACACTACTGAGCTTACCGGGCTAAGAGCTGGCCAACGTTGCTGATAAAGGGAATGACATCATCTGGACTGATCAAGTGAGGCAGTGGGAAGTATTGTGGGTGGGAATGGCATAAAACTGTTTCACCTACACACGAACAAACCAATCCCTCAGTCTTGTACTCACAACTGTCACACACACACACACACACACACACACACACACACACACACACACACACACACACACACACACACACACACACACACACACACACACACACACCAGTATTGGGTTTAGAACTCCTTCCTATCTAGCTACTTGTACTATAGCGTTGCGCAGTTATGGAACAAGCTACAGAGTTTATAGGGGTACCAAGTGTCCAATGGTACTTCTAAGGTGAATGACAGCAGCAGATCTTGTACAGTTGGGCAATGTGAAGTGTACTGACTGGGAACAGCCTGCTAATACTTAGACCTACACACATACACACACACACACACACACACACACACACACACACACACACACACACACACACACACACACACACACACACACACACACACACACACACACACACACACACACACACACACACACACACTGTGATATTAACACCCTAACCTCAGTACTATTACACAATGGGGTTCACCTTTTATGTTTGCATGTGCCACTGTTTAACACCAGTATGTCACTGTCCACAGCAAGACATCACTGTATGTCATTCAGGGTACCAATGTGTGTGACTCACGCTGCTGTGTCTGTCCCCCTGTGTCTCTCTGTCTATCACTGTCTGTCTATCACTTCCCCACATTTATGTATGTGTATGCTTGACATATATAGTTATCTGTTGGCCATATATGTCTACATGTGTGTCACACACAACAGATGTGGATATATCACATATGGGCCACCTACAGCTAGCTGGGAGTAATCCTGTCTGATGTGTGTGAGTGTAGGGACAGTTAAGGTGCACATAGCTGTCTGTATGCACAGATATATCTACACAATATAGTCATATAGACCAATGTAGGCTCCAACATGTCATGTGATTCTCTAAGTGTAGGAGGATTCCCTGTGTGACCTTGTATCTTTAGAGTGGGACTCCATTCCAGAGATAAGTGTACTCCAGTCCAGGGTTTTGTGTGCTACAGACATACCTCTCAGAGGTACAGAGGACTTTCCTCGGGGTAATGATTTGTTTTGGCAGACATTTTCTGACATCTGTATTTTGACAGTGCAATGTATTGTGTCATTAACTAATGTCAGACATCCTCACATCATGACAGTGCTTTACCAGAGGAATACTAGTCGTATGATGCGTAGACTGATATTATAATGGCAGCAATGTACATTCTTGCCCAACAAGGCCAGTTGGGAGGTGTGGCTACAGCCAGTTGAGTTATAATCCAGCAACTTGTTGATATACCGGCTGGAGATCTTCTGCCTCTGTGGTATCTGTGTAATCTGGGATGTAATATCCTGGTGTGGCCATACCTGTCTGCTGTACATTTTTTGGTAGATTGTCCGGGTGTTTGGCTAGAGGTTTTGTCCAGCCTGCATAAACATGTTTTTTTGGCAAGTTATTTCAGTATAATTGAAGAGTGATGTTACAAAATATTGACAGACATTACTGTGTCTGCCTACATAACCTTCAGACAATTCCCGTTACTGCAAACCCCTCACCCTACCAACTTTTTCAGTATGTCAGAGCAATATTTACCACACATGTCTATCATTGTGCCTTTTTTCACATTTACTTCTGCCCTTGTTCAGACATGTTCCTGTCAGAGGTTTGGTGTTATGGGTGTGGGTACAGACTGCATTGTACTGTGCAGGCATGTCCATTATACACAACAGCAGATATAAAACAAGGAAAAAAGCCATATTGACAATGATCACTGGCAACAGTACCAAGAAGCATGATTATTCACAAAAGCCCTAGCACCTCGGCTACAAAACCTTCAAGAAGTCCATTATATGTGTAGTATATTCCACATAGCACTGTGAATTTTAGGTATGTTGGTGGCAGAGCAGTAGGTGTCACTGACATGCATAATTGTTGGCACTGCAGTTATCTGCACATGGCCCTGTGACAGGCAGCCTGTACCTAGGGTAGTACAAGATGACATCCAGGAGAACATACTGTTGAGATCCTGACAGTATTGACCACACATGGACATAGCTCATTGACCCCTGCCTATTGAGCACATGCAGCATGTTTTCATGTGTATTGGGACAGCCCCTACCAATCTGTGCTATGCTGCTATTTCCCTACAAACATACATGTTACTGCATTTCAGTTGGTATATGAGGGGGGCACACCTGCCAACTGTAGACATTTGCAGAGACTGTGCTGATATTTGCTTTACATTTCGATTCTATTTACCATACTATTGTGCCCTGTCTTGGAGACTACAGGCATATCAGTAAGGAGTACAGGTGAGATTGTTATGGCATACATTTGCATGTCAGACTTGTTACCCTTCAGAGCCTTACTGCAACTGTAAAACCTGCTCTGCTATGACTGTGTGCATCTGTAGGGGGGTGATTCAACATTGCTTCCACCTGTGGAGCTTTTCAAGACATTTCTCAATGGTTTTCTACAGCTGACTTTCATGTGTAGTTCTGAGGGGTGTGTATGGAACCCCACACTGACATCCATGGCTGTGAGCTATGACCCCTCAGTTAGTTGGCCCCACATATATACTGCAGTGGGATTTGCCACCTTGGGTACTACTGCATAGTGTTGGGAGGCCAGTATTGGGCAGACATTTCCTGGTATCTCACATAGTTGTCAGTTGTCTGCTGCTATCCCAGTAGTCAACCCCATTCCCTTGCATGCATGCAACAATACCATAGATATGCTAGCAAGACATACTGATACATTTATTTACTGTTAAGGCAACTGACTTATCTTGTGTCTGTGGCAGTTGTGTGTACGGTTCTTTAGGGCTGCCTATGTTAGATGCACACAGTGCACTGCCTATACATGGCAAGTTGCAGGTAGTGTGATGTGTGTCATCCTTTTTTATTTTGTGTGTGAGTAGAGAGAGATATCGGTCCCTGGCTGCCTACAGTGCCAGTGTGTGTGCTATGTGTTGCCTCTTTGCCAAGGCCAGGCCATACTGGGCATGCCCGGCTCAAGGGGTTCTTCATTTGAGTCCCTCTGTGCCTGTGAGGACCTTGGTAATGGTGGGGGGCTGTGGGGTCCTTCCCCATCCTGTTCCTCCTGCAGCTGTTTCCACAGGATCATATTGTGTAGCATGGTACATACTATTAACATGTGTGCACATGTGAGTAGAGAGTACTGCAAGGCTCTACCAGATATGTCCAGGCAGCAGAACCGTGACTTAAGCATCCCAAACGCATGCTCTATAATGATCCTGTTTTGTGTATGTGCCTGAGTATGGCATTCTTGCATGGGTGTGTGTGCATTTCTGATGGGTGTCATCATCCACAGCTCCAGTGCATAGCCAGCATCCCCCACCAGATGACCATACAGAATGCCCCCCCCCTGGAAAATCCTTGATACAGCTATGAGGAATGCCAGATGTGGGAGTCATGATAGCTTCCTGGGCTGCCAGCACACACATTCATGATAATGCCCTGGGCATTGCTTACGACCTGGCAGTTGATGGAGGGGAAGCCCTTGTGGTTTATGTAAACCTTACTCTGCTCACTGGGTGGTGCTTTGATGTGGATGTGCATGCAGTCTATGGCACCCAGTACCTCCAGGTATTCAGCTACATGGTGGGAGAGGTGCATATTGCTGGTCAATTCCTCACGGGTGTTGGGGAAGTATATGTGGTCACAGGCATTTGGTAGCACGGCATCCAGAAACCGGTGGAGTACTCTGGATGCAGATGCCTGTGACACCCCCATGATATCCCCAGTAGGTCTTTGAAAAGTACCTGTAGCTACTATTCTTAAGGCTACACATACCTTAGTATCCAATGGAATGGGTTCCCCTCTGTTCATTCTGGATGTGAGCCGAGGCTGGCACAGCTCCACAATTTGGTGAAGTATGCCCTTGACTACCCTGTAGCACTCTACTATCTCCAGGTCAGGTAGCCCCTGGTAGGTTACCCTTGGTCTGAACATTCTTCTCCTCCTCCTGAGTCTGGGGCGGTTGTCAGCATTATCCTCCTCTCTGCCCCCAGCCTCTGGCACATACTGATGGATCAAAGCAATGGCAGCCCATAACATTTTTCCAGTTAGAATTCCCTCACATGTATACACCAATGGTGCAGAATTTGTAGGACAAACCAAACTGTAAGGTGTTTCCATACTTTATACTGTGGTGGTACAGATGCTGCCTGTATGATTGGCTAACTATGATGCATTCCAGCTGCCACCTGTATTACTCATGGCTTTGATTTCTCCACTGTGAGTGTTAGAGGCTTTCCTGGTAATTTGTGCATGATTGCCTTTATTCTGCTGTTGCCTTCTTTTTTAATTATTTTTTACTTATATATCCTCCCACTTTCAGCTATGCAGCCACCTGCCAGCTGTATTATTATGTACTTTGCTGCCCATTGTAAGTTGCAAGGGTCCCATATTACTGATTTTTACTTCATATTTTTCCTTTATTGTGCTGTTGCCCTTTAATTTTTTTTACGTCTCCTCCCATTTTCAGCTATGCAGCCACCTGCCAGCTGTATTATTGTGTGCTTTACCTGGCCCATTGTGAGTTGCAAGAGTCCCATATTAGTGATTTCTACTTCATTTCTCCTTTATTGTGCTGTTGCCCACTTTTTTTTTTTTTTTTTTTTTTTTACATTTCCTCCCATTTCCAGCTATGCAGCCACCTGCCAGCTGCATTAATGAGTGCTTTCAATGGCCCTTTGTGTATTGAAGTATCCCATATTGCTGTTTGTACTGCATTGCCCTTGTTCTGCTATTTCCTTTTACTTTTCCTATGTCCTTCCTGTTTATTCCCCGGCGCACTGCCCAGACCCATTTAGCTAGTGTAAACAGCAAGAAATGGTCCACCCCTGGCTGTGTAAATGCTCCTCAGTCCATGGAATAAGAGTAAACAGCCTAAAACACACCTCCTCGCTTAGCTGTACTTAGCTAAGCAGAAACCAGCCAACAGAGCTCCAATGTGCTTACAGCAAGCATGACAAACCCCCTTTTCATGTTACTTGCTCCTCCTGCCTACATGATCGTGTTAGAGCGGCTACACGGTTAGGTGCAGTCTGACACTTAGAAGAAATTTGTGATTTAGTATAAATCTCCTCATTAACATACCCCACTGCCTTCAGCCCCAGTTACTGCACTACACATGAGCCTTTCCCCTTAGCAACCACTGCTCCCGGCAATTGTTTACTTTTTGCATGCCATTGCCTATAATGACAAAATGCATAATTCCCTAACGTTCAGGTTTCCACCCTTCTTTTTTTCCTTTTCTGCCCCCTCCCACTAGCATACCACTTCCCAATCACTCAATGGCCGAGATTGACCAACAAAAATAAAACTTTAAATTATTTTTCTTTGAAGTGGTTTTGCATGCCAATGGCCATATATTTAGCCATTGGCATACATGACCACTATAATACATGCCTTATTGAGCGCTGACATGCCTCTGTTGTGTAATTTGCAGAAATTAACTCAGTTAGTAACCAAATATATTTCTGCACCTTACACTGTTCCAGCACGGAGACCTGTTGACTTATTGGATCTCTAGATCAGCTCATTTGCATGGTTTCCACCAGCAAATGAGCTGATTAGCATCCAGCATGGCTTTCCATGCTGGAACAATGTAGTGCTGCTTGTACACATCCAAACAGCATGTACCTGGATCACGAAGTGGCCATTTTCTGTGCAGGAGTGGTTACACTGCTCCTGCACAGAAAATTTCACTTCATGAATCCTGGGGGTGAGTGCACACCATTCTGACTAATAGACAGCACAAGTATAACTCACACCTTCTTCCTCCTAATTTTAGTTTTTCTACTGATTTTTTGCAGGCTGTGCACTTATTGCAGTCTTTCTGTGTGACTAGAAACAAAATACGTGTTATGGATGTTCTTGAGTTCAGATTGTGAACACTTACCCCAGTATTCATTAAGCTCCGTGCAGTAGTAGTGCTATTCCTGCACGAAGCGGATCATGCCCGTGTAGGAGCACGGCTATATTCTCTACATGGACACGATTCATGTACGAGTGCAGGGGGGGCGCGTCTGTGCAGTGCACGGACAGTAAACACACCCCCTGCACTCAGAAAGTGCTATACAGCATTTTTGTAAGCCATAGTGGCATACTATTATTATGCCAGTTTTTCTGTGTCCACGGACACTGAAATGAAACTGGCAAAGAGGAAAGTAATACAGGGGGTGTGTAACAGCTTCTGTGACACACCCCCTGTATTGTTAAAGTGCCGTATGGCACTTCTGCATCTTGCAGAAACAGAAAATGTGTGCACATGCACATGCATACCCTTCAACTGTACAGATTCTCACAGAATGCCAGTTTGGTCCACTCTCCATAAAAGAATGTTTTTCTGGAAAATTAGTGTAAAATCATTAAAGTCTGAAGTTGGAAAATAATGAGAGACATTTGAGTCTCAGACATTATACCCTTCAGAAAATTCATGCCAATGCAAAGCCTGTTATTCCATCAACTTTCTAAGTTGGCAAGAACAATATTTAAAAATTGTCCCTATGTTTGGGTCTTTGTCCCATTTTTATTTATGGCTATGTCCAAATTTCTTGTTCTAAGAGGTTGAAAGGTATGCGCACATAACAGGGGATAAATCTCCCAGATGTAAATAAGCACAAGCACAGCCCCACAAAAACAAGAAAGTCCATAGAGAACATATCGTGCATCAGCATGAAACAGGCACAGAATCCTGAAAGCCCAATCATTGCCATTATGTCACAAATACAGTCCCAAGTAGTTGTCAGAACACCACAATGCACACCCATATTACCTAAATAAATAATAATAATAATAATATATCCTTGTTTTTAATGCCCTAAGGAATGTTTAAGTATAGCTAAGTGGGTGTGTGCATCACAGCTTAAACAGTGCATAGGAACTAAATGAAAATAGACAGGTAAAATCACCAAGCCGCCATCGTGTAGTGGTTAGAGTTGCAACTTTATGTGCAAATGGTCCTGGTTCAAATCAAAAGACAAACAAATTATCTTCTCATCAGAAAGTAGTGTTAAAATTAGTTTAGTAAACTTAAATTATGTAGCAACTATTTTTTGTCAACCAGGGAGTGTAGCAATTCCAAGAGTGAGATGTCAGTGTAGAAAAGATGTGAAACCCCCATACAAACACACATGCCTCATACAGTATAGCCACACAAGAATATCGTGTAATGAAAGCACATAGGGGGGGTGTCATGGAAGGTAAATGTAAAATTGTAATGTGTACGTAATATTTATGTTATATTACGCAATGACTGGCCATTAACATACAAAAATTAGTACACTAATTGGTCAGCCCAAACAGAGTGGCCGTTGTAAATCCAACAGTATACTAATGGAAAAAGGTCTGGTTCCCTGGACATTTTTCCATTTGTATATTTCCTGTTTATTTCTTTTTTCTTGTCTGCAGAGATAGCAATGGAGAAATGAAGTTCCCCGTTGCTTTTTTTAACAGATCTCGCTATGTGTTATGAGTTGAAGAACTCATAGAACATAGCGAGATATCATAGAAAAAGCAATGGAGATTGTCCTTTCAACAGATATATCTCACTATGTTATATGACTTCTTCAACTCGTATGATATATCGAGATATGTTAAAAAAAGCAATGGAGATCTCCCCATCTCTGTTGCCACCTCTGAACAGCACTGATGTACTGCGCAAGTGTGGGAACACATCCCTTATGCATGCGCAGTACATCAGAAATGCCCCAGGATACTGGAAAACCGCAGAAGGGCAGCATGGAGGCATGAGACAATGACATTATATAAGAAAGATGAGTATTGTTTTTTTTAAATAATGTCATTGTATAATAGCAATAACCCATTGCTGGGTGTGGGCAATGCTGGATTTACCCATGGTTCGCATTGCTTGGTCACTTGGTCTTTGCCCTTGTGACCAAACCACACCAGCTGTAGGTAAATCCAACATTACCCATACCCAGCTGTGGGTTATTGCTTAAATATAACATTATAAGTACAATATGCATAAATGTGCCTTAATCAGTCGGTATCCATCAGACCTTGTTCTGCCCAGCAGCAAAATAGTCAGCCCTGTCAAGTCTCAAACCCAGGATGCTTCCCTCTACAATCACAACACTATAAAACTAACCATCTGAGCTTAGAGGAGCAGCAGTATTTTAATGAACATATCCTGCACCCAAGTCATTTAACATTAATAAAAAAAACACAGCAGTCTCAAGTGTTGAACCCATCACTCTAAACACTGCAGTGAGAGGGATGTACCACCGCACCAACTAAGCTGTAGATGCTCATCTTACTTTTTCAAACATATCATGCAATAGAGGCATACAACATTAGGGAGAAAGCTTTGTATATAAACACACACATACACACACACACACATATATATATATATATATATATATATATATATGATGAAACATATATATGAAAATGACCAGTCATAATATATATATATATATATATATATATATATATATATATATATATATATATATATATATACACACACATATGGGTTCACTTTATATTCCTGAAATTCTGAAATATCGAATTTCAGAATCTCGAGATCATAAAGTCGAAAGCCCCATAATAGCGAAACCCCAGAAGTGCGAAATTCAAAATCGCGATGTCTATACTAACCATACACTACACACATACACATACATACACCTTCCTCCCCACACACAAACCCACAAACCTACACTACAGACAAGCAGGGGGGCAAGCCCCCTGCACCATCCATGTGGGGTGGCTGTGCCCCCACCCCCCTACTTAAATATACTAACTCCAAGGTCGCACTACACAGACAAACACACAAAAACACCACCATACAAACTACATTCCCCTCGCACACACACATCACAGCAAAACACACTTACACACACTAAAGCCCCTAACCAAAATCCTTAGAACATAAACACTTACCTGAATCTCCAGCACTCCATTAACACAACGCAACACCAGAAACTCTAATTCAACATCTCCGGACTTAGAGATTTTGAATTTCGTGCTTCTGGGTTTTCGCTATTATGGGCTTTCGGCTTTATGATCTCGTGATTCTGAAATTCGATATTTCAGAATTTCGAGATTATAAAGTGAACCCATATAAATATATATATATATATATATATATATATATATATATATATATGTATGTATGTATATAACATGCAGTGCAGATTTATCTCAGAACCATCCCTCTCAACCTGTTAGTGCAAGCTACCTGTACAAAGATTGTAAAGGGGGGGGGGGTGTGTGTGGAATGGGCTACATATACAGACATATTTCAAAAATTGTGTTACAAATGAAAACGTGTTACAGCAACAGTGTGTGTTTCAGTGGACAATTACTGAAGACTATGATGAGGGAAACTGAAATGTCATGTCAAACAAATGAAGTACTGGTAAAACAAACCAAGGCCAAATATAAACATGTAAAGACGAGGCACACATGATTTTATTAATTGATTGCCAGATTCTTTTGGTTTCCACTTGTTTTAAATAGTATGCATGGAATTAGTTTAGTACTGTCTGATGAAATGGCAATAGATGGCGTAAAAGCACTCACAATAAATGTTTTAACTTTTATTTTGTGCCTCGTCATTAAATGTTTATATTTGGCCTTGGTTTATTTTACCAGTACTTCTTTTGTTGATTATTGTCTTGGTTGCAGTGACTCTTGCTTAAAAAGCTGGTGAAACATTTGTTCCTCTTGTTGGATTTATTACTTCTTTTCTTCATTGAAATGTCATGTGATTTATTTACTGATAAAAATCCTTGGATCATCACTGTGATTTACCAGACAAATAGAAATAAATTGTGGAACTGAACAAAACTATGGTCCAAACATCCAGACATCCTGTGAAAATCTGGCAGTGCAGACATATGCTCAGGACCCCTTAGTGCAATGAATGCGAATCAAGCCTGACAAAGTGGGGGGACAAAGGCCTGAAAATAGGGACATGTCCAAAATATATCCGTAGATAAGCTGAGAACGTTCATGTAGTAACAGTATGTCCTAACATATAGCACCTGAAATATCACAATTCCAGGACTCAATTGCCTCTCATTATTTACTGACCTCAATCCCCACATCATCCCATTGATGTGTCAAGCATACATAACAGTTATGGGGACCAGACCCAAGATATTGGCCACACAACTGGACATCCTTTGAATATGTGGGCATAACACAACATTAGGGAAACTACACTGAGCTACCGAGCAATGTCCAGACTACAATCAGACTGACACAACACTACTCAGGTCCAGCTTTGGGGCTGTACACATGTATTAGCAAATATAACAAGGACTACAGGGATGTAACACTAGTGGAAAACAGACACTGATGTGAAAGTGCATACCCCAAACAATTGCACCATAGTCACAGTGACATGCCAGTAAGCAAACTGAACATGACAGTAGAATACTGTGTGAGCAACCACATACCGTTTGCCACACATACACACACACACACACACACACACACACACACACACACACACACACACACACAGTACCCCTACATATACTGCCCCAATTCACAGTGTTCTGGGAATCCTGAGGTGTTATACAACATTTTACAGTCAACCCCTGCAAGCATATGGACCTGATAGAACACCAGCAGCTATAGCAGCATGCAGAGTCAGATAGGTATAGAATGTATGGCACTCACAGCTGCTACTCTCCCTACTCAGCCCAACAAACATATACACACCACACTGCTGCACAATCTTGGTAGTCTGTTCGCAATGGTGAAACAGACATAACTGTTAGATGTCCAGATTTCCACAGAATTACCAGGGTGTGGACCCACAAACCTGGCCACCGCTGCATACCATGGCCAGGAGTCTGCCAGGTCATTGGCATGATAACTGGAGTGCAGTTGGTAATTAATGATATACCATACCTCTGCACCTCTTAGTGCAGGACATGTGGACAACTCATGGCATACTTGTGGGACAGGGGGCTGGAAAGAGGGACATATCACACATAATGGTGTTATAAACTGAAGCAGTAGCTGCTGTTACACGTATTCTTGTAACATCAGATCCCTGAAGGATATGATGTCTGGAACACCAATGGATTACAACTCTTACTGACTACAATCCTTACATTATCCTGACAACCCCACAAAAGCAGATGTTCGAGGAACAGACCAAGCATAATAGGCAAACATCTTGCCAGTCTGTGGACAACATGCCAGTTGAAAGGTATGTCAGAGACATATCACTGTCAGATGTCAAGTCACCCAGTAAATGCATGTCCAGACAAACCCTGTCAATGTAGCAATCCCCCATGTGTATAACAGCAGTAATGGCATACAGTCGGTACCATATTCTGGAGCCTTGTCCCCCATGTTGTTGGGCTGTCTCCACATGTCCAGTCCTGTGAGGTATTTCCACCTACTGTCTGTGAAGCTGTAGCCCCCATACCTCTGTAATGTCCCCCACACAGGCAAGAGAAATGGGCAAGGCCCACATAAAGGGCATCCCATATGTTGGAACCAGCAGCGGTGTCTTTACCCACAACACAATGCTATTTGGGCACCTACATAGCTTTATGGCCTCAGCAGTACCCGGCAGGACATCAACCCCCCTCCCCCCCAAGGTAGGCTGAAAGCCTGTGGTGGACAGCAGCAATACTTAAACCACAGACTTGGTCACTATATTGGCCATACAGGGAAATCAGGAGCATGCACCAACTTGGTATCAAGTTGGCCTTTGTCTGATCAAGCATATAAGGTCACAGATGGAGTACTGTAAGGCTACCTATGAGTATGTATTGGACCCATCCACCAAGGCCAATCACAAGCACAGATTCATATATGTCTCCAGTCACTGAGGCAACAACCAACCCACCCTGTAATGGTGGCTAATCAGACCGCATATAGACACAACATAGCTATAGGCAACCTGCTGCAGATAGGTTTAGGGTAAACATCACCCCCCTGACTCAGCAGTACTATAGCTGGATATGCACAACCACCACACCCCTTCCCTCATCACCAGTGAGCAGGTACATATTGCCTACTGAAATGCAACAAACGTTAGTATCCATGGCACCTGATAACATCCCTGTCTGCATCTTACATGAACTCAGGCATGTGCTCCCATCTCCATTACACAATGTAGTCACACCAAGCCCTGGCACCATCCACACACCATCCGCATGGAAGATAGCCAATGTCATCCCTTGACACAGACATGAATGAGGAGTACAGTAGTATGAAATTAACTAGCCCTCATTAAAGGGAATATGACACTTCAGGGCCAGCAGTGCAATGCAAGCAGATACAGTGCTGATACAGTACAGGGGTATGGTGTAATTGTGAGTGGTGGCTACTGCTATTCAATGTAGCTGTGCAGGGTCTGTGCATACTGTTGCCAAATGTTTGCGGTCCTGTGATGTGTCTCCCTTTTTATGTCTTTCAGGTGCAATGTCGCATCAGCCAAGATCAACTTTCTCAGTGACTGAGATAAATATAGTCATAGAAGCCATACTACAGAACCATGACATAATGTTTGCCTGGAGCCAGCAACATCTGCAGGAGAGGACTGGCCTGTGGGACAACCTTCTCCACAGGGTAAACAATGTCGGACCGCATGCATGTACATACAAGCAAGTCCGGCATTGTGAAAGTGACCTCATATTAAAACAATGATAAATGGCAGTTTGACTGGAAACAATATCCACAAAGTTTAATGAAGCTCTTTTCGTCCAATAATTCGTTGAACTTCATCAGATACTAACACTCCTAGAAAAAAGGTTTAAATAAGGATGAATACAATCAGCTGATCTCTCCACCTTAAAATTTAAAGATACCATAATTAAAAGCAACATTATAATAGCAATATACATTTTTTCAAATTCATTTCTCTAATCTCTAAATACTACCTTATCTAATAAGCAAACAGCAGCAGCAGTGTACTAAAAATCTCATTCCTAAATTTAAAATCCCACAGTTATTTGACTTAGAAGCAACAAATAGTTAGTATACACCTAAAGTGTTATTACCATATTATTTCATCTCATTAACCTTTTCAGTTTTAAACAGCATGTGATAGAGCACATGTTGTTTAATCCCGGAAAATTGTAAGCATTGCCACATTGCTTCATCCCTACTGCATGTAGTTGCATTCTACACTCACATTCAAATAAATTCTTAAGGGTTCTTCCTTTCCTGGTAATGAATTTTGGTTCTGTCCCTAGTTTTTCCACTATTGATTTGTCCTCCAATACGTAAGTACATCATTGTACATCAATAATATGCATCTGAGTAACAGGAAAAAAGTCAACTGTAATTCCAAAATGAATGTATATGTGTCAAAGTTGCGAATCATTCTACGTCAGTAAAACCAACCGTAGAATGAGAGATTGAATATATGAACATACATATTGCATTAATAAACATAAACTGGATAATGCTTTAGCAAAGCATATAGACCAATATCCAGAATACACATTCAAATTTTGGATACTTGATCAAGTAGATATTAATCCAAGAGGGGGTCCACTTACCCTTCTTTTAGAAAAGCTGGAGTTAATATGGCAAATTCGTCTCTTACAATTTTCTGGGATTAAACGACGTGTGTTTTATCACATGCTGTTTAAAACTGAAAAGCTTAATGAGATGAAATAATGTGATAATAACACTATAGGTATACACTATTTGTTGCTTCTAAATCAAGTAACTGGAGGATTTTAACTTTAGGAATGTGAATTTTAGTATACTGCTGCTACTATTTGCTTATTAGATAAGGTAGTATTTAAAAATTAGAGAAATTAATTTGAAAAAATGTATATTGCTTTTATAATGTTGCATTTAATTACTGCATCTTTAAATTTTAAGGTGGAGAGATCAGCTGATTGTATTCATCCTTATTTAAACCGTTTTTCTATGAGTGTTAGTATCTGATGAAGTTCAACGAATTATTGGACGAAAAGCACTTCATTAAACTTTGTGGATTTTGTTACCAGTCAAGCTGCCATTTGTCTTTGTTTTAGTTTCTCATTTTTTAATTGTTGGAGTTACTTAAAGTGACCTCATACACCATGTCCAGCAAAGGGCTGCTACAGTGGCCATGGACTGCACAGCCACAGGTGTGGCCCTGGCCTTGCAGCCCCACTGACACCCACTGTAGAGCTCCTCAGGTACCTTGGGACACCCATCCCAGTACAACATCAGAGTACAGACCCCCCCACACATACTGGAGGTGGGTGGTACCAAGACAATTGACGAGGAGTGTCCAGGTAAGGTCCCAGTGTAGATTACTAGACTATTGTAGCAGACATACTTGTAACTGTAGAGTATCTATGTGCATGTGTCAGATCAGACTGCAGTTGTGGATGGGGCTTTCTAATGCACAGATGTGCATATCTATGGTGAAGGACAGCAAATTGTGTGGTATTGGGGGTTTCTACTGTAAATGTGCAGATATGCTGCAACCATCCTGCACCAATGCCACATGTGGGTCTGCTGACAATACTCCCCCCCCCCCAGCTATGTAGGCCTCTCCAGTCTGCATGTGGGATCACAGCCTGCAGCTGGTGAATATGCAATTGTTCTGTTGTGGTTTGACAATACCCCAGACATGTGAAGGCCATGCAATGTACCATGCACACAACTGTCACTGATAGCCATATTGCTTTATGTGCATGTTCACTTGTGTTGGGGTTAACAGCATTGCATCACAGTGGTCACCACAGGGGCCTATCTGATAAGAATGTAACATTCCTGTAGCATACCTCATGCCCTGTCAGTGCAAGACCTCTGGACAGAGACCAACAAAACAGGTGGCAAATGGCCTAAGGTAGGGACATTTGTGAAACATTACTGTCATATAGTGGATATAAACAGGGTACACACCCCTGTTAAGATGCCAGGTGTTTGTGATATATATATATATATATATATATATATATATATATATATATATATATATATATATACAAATTGAGACCACAATATGTCAGTCCATGTCTTTCCCAAACTGTAGTGTGACCTATGACATGAACAAGTCACCTGTAAAACCAACTAATCTGTTGGCCACCAAATATGGAGTATACAAATCTGACAATAAGCTGGATGCATATGTTTGCACATCCTTCAAATAATATGTTATTGCATCAGCTTTTGATCTACTGACAGCATACAGCCTGCTTGGATGCGCACCTGCCATCAAGTAAAGGCACTCTGAGTAACACCAAATGACAATCTGCTGTTCAAGTGGGATAATCATGACATGTGCTCAGTTGCCTTCAACAGCAAAAGCCATGGCTTGCAGACAGCTTACAAAGCAGCATGGGGATCTCATATTTGAAAGGTATTAGTCAAGAGTAGGGTAGAAGAACATCACCACAGCATTGCATACACCATGGAACACAGTGGAGACAGTTGTCAAAAGGTGAATTGACTATGGGACAACAGTCCTGTTGAAAAGAACTTGACGTCCCTCCAAAAATGATGACAACACATGTAAAGACCTGGTCAGGGAGATTGCCAGGGGACATACAGCAACACCAAAGGAGTTTCAGGAATCTCTTGCTACCACTGGTGTGATATACTACCTGTAAGAACACTCTCCCGTATTCTGCATGTCTGGCCTATGGAGTAGAGTCAGAATATGGAAGCATTTCCCCACACAAAAAACATCCAGGGGTGGATACAAATTGCAATACAGCACATCACATCTCCCAAAGGCAGGTGTGAAAATGTGTTATGGATCAACCTCACTGCCACAATACCAGAAGGTATGTGTGGTGACAAGCAACACCTCTCATAACCTGAAGAACAACATCCCCATGGTGAATCACACCAGTGGCAGTGACCTGCTGTGGAGATGCTGTTCCAAAGCCAGAACAGGGCCTGTAGTCACGGTGGTGGGAATTCTGAGCATTTCTAAATAACACCCACATCTGCCCAAACTTCATCAGGCATCTGCAAGAACACTGAGTATGGGGAGGTGTGTCAGCTTTAAACATAGCAAAGACCTGAAGAGTACATCAAAAGCCTACCCAAGAATGGCTTCACCTGACCACATGTATAGTTATGGATTGGCTCAGCCAGAGCCTAGACCTAGGCCAGATAGAAAAAACCCAGTGTGACCTGACGAGGGCTATACACATGAGCTGTCCTTGCAATCTGACAGAGTTGGGTGACCTTTGCATGGAAGAGTGGCCAAATAATACCAAGCCAAGATGTGCCATGCTGATAGACACCTTCACAAGAAGAGTGAATGCTGTAAGGCACTTACAAGGTGCTTCAACAATGTATCATTGTAATGGTGTGCACACTTATGCAATCACCACATTGTACATATTGCAGTCATTCTATTTTACATGTAACATGTTTGTTTATTGATTGGATTGCACAGGTCATATGTCACATGAAAGGTGGGTAACAGATTTGGGTGCATTATTGCGGTCTCATCTTGTATATTACAAGAACATGGCATGTTAATGGGGTTGTGTACACTTATATCCACTGTAAGCTTAGAAGGTTGATGGTGTAACAGGAATTGTGTGACCATACATTCGCTGCTGGTTTGGAGGTCTGACACTCACATGTATGTCATTAATCAGTAATGTCACTCCTCATATCATAGGTTCATAGGTTCATACTAGGCTATCTGCCCTAGGGTATTTGTAAGCCTAGCCAGAGTGTGTTTGGCTTTCGCCACCCATTTAAATGAATTTTACTATGCCCTTTTTCAAGGTTTAGTTTACTGTGCCTCTGTCTAACAGTGACACAGGAGTGATACCCGGGGTAAACCTACGATCTCCCATCCACTCATCAAAATTCCTCTTGAAGACAGTCAGTGAGGGACTCTGCCTAACCTGGACTGGGATTTTATTCCAGAGTGAAGGGAGCCTCTGGGTTATGAATCTGTCCCTCCAGCATGTCCTATTTATTTATATGCTGAGGTTCAAGTCCCTCGAGCACATAGCTCAATGGGATTTGGATTTTCTGAGGTGCAGCATGTCCATTAATTCCGGGTTGGACATGGCTTTATACGTCAGGCACAGATCGCCTCTGAGCAGGTGGTATGCAACCGAGTAGAGCTGGAGTTTCTTTAACCGGGCAGCATATGGCATCTGTTTGAGCCCTTTTATCCTCTTGGTGAGGTACTTTTGGGGTCTTTCCAGTTGCTGCAGGTGTCTGGTAAGGTACATCCCAAAAGGGGCATTGTACTCAATTATGGGCCTGATGAGGGATGAGTAAAGAGGCACAATGACCTCCCCTGATCTAGATGTGAATCCCTTCATGATTAGGTGGGCTATATAGAATGTTTTTCTAACCACTTTGGCCACATGGTTGTCAAATGAGACATGTATCAGAGAAGCACAGGGGCTATGAGAAATAGAGCAAACATATGAGCCATATGTCTACACATCCTGTGAGGATATGTACATTTGTGAGTACATTTGTGAGGTATGTGCTGTAGTACTTGCCACTGTGCTATACAGGTGAACAGCAATGATGTGTACATGAGTGCAGCCTGTGCTGGGGAACAGCCATCACATACTAACACTAATTATGTATCCCAGAGCTCTATATTGTCAGTTACATGTAGTAAAACTGGCTGCAATGTATGATGTTGAGGGCCGTGCATCATGCATGTCACCATGTGGGTAATGTGTGGTCTGTGTAACAGATTTGTGCCACCTCACCTGCAATAGTGTGTGTGTGTGTGTGTGTGTGTGTGTGTGTGTGTGTGTGTGTGTGTGTGTGTGTGTGTGTGTGTGTATACCAACCAACATCAAAGTGCAGGTATTAATGCACATATGTTGTCTTCCCCTCACAGGTGGTAATGGGGTTTAGGCTCCCCCCTTTTGGAAAATGATCTCATTATCTATGCAGACTCTGACAATGATGATAGGAATAGTGAGGTACAAGTGGGGTTGTCAGGGGCTGAATCTGTGCCATTAGTTGGCATCCCACTCTTGTGCACACCATCACTGCACACAGTGACAATGCCCACACATACCCCATCACCAGCGGCCACAGATGATGGACAGTTGGCAGATGGTGGCATTGAACAGGTTAGTGTGGTGACTATGGCAGGTGTGAGTGTAGACACTGGCCATAGCTACAGTGCAGGCAAGGTCCCACACAGGTGGATGGACAGGGGTGCTCACAGGAGGAACACTGCTCATCGGGCCACTGTTGCAAGTGCCAAGAAGGAGTCACCAGACACATGTTCCAGGCTGTTATGGATGCAAAGGCATATAGTGAACACCACAACACACAAATATCAGGGTGATGGGTGCAACTTTCCCTGATGTACATGGTGATATACATGACCTTGATGGGTCCACACATCAAAATACTGAGGTCATTAATAGATGCTGGTGTGAGACATTGGCAATTTCCGATCATGGCATGTCTGTGCTAGAGCATGTGGTGGGAGGTGGGCATTGGCCATGTGGATGTAGGTCATCACCAACAACAGTTGAGAGTGTATGGGGGCCATGCACCTTCCCACTCCCTTAGTGGCAGTGACACCAGCACTACTGAAGGGGGGTTGCCATCCACATCACACCGAAGCAGGCCATGGCCACATGGACCTTTCCAGTTCTGTCAGGGGCACAGATCCAGTGGACAGCTGTCAACATCAGGAAGGAGGAATGCATCTAGCCTTGGGCCTGGTGGTATCAGTTACACCCCTGGCAGAACCAGTGCCCGTGTCTGTGTCGGGAGACAGTGACCTGGACACCTTGCCATGTACAGTCCACAGCTGTCCAACATACCCCTGTGTAGGGCTGCCACATGGTGTGACTGTGTGCATACATACACACACATATCTGGATCACAGGTAGGTTACCTTACCTCCAGACACACACAGCACCTGTGTGCAGCCCATCTATTGGATACCCCTCCAAACACACACCTGATGTCAGCTGTATGGCCCAGCCTAGGCCTCTGACAAACCCACACAACACCCTCTGCAGATGATGATACTTCTGCCGCATCCCTGTCATCCATGCCATTGATGCAGGGACATGCTAATATGGGTCTGATGCACAGGATGAATATAGTACAATGTAGGTATGTAATCCTATGCAAGGTGCTGTCTGTTTGCATTTCTTATGGATACACATTCGGGTGTATGTACCTTATTAGCCAGGATGCATTATTGCTGTTAGTATCACTGACTGAATGTAGTCTGGCATGCTGTATTCTGTTTGTTTCCCAGGTGTCTGTGTGTCTGCAGGCTGTGGCTCTGCAGACATTCCCAAGAGGGAGTATGTCAGACTGGGGATACACTGACCATGTCATAGGCAAGATACAGCTTCATATGTACATGTACCAGGTGTGCATGCATGCCACAGTATGTGAAGGACACTGCTGTCAGACAGTGTCACCTTGCATACATACCCCTTGTCACAGACAGGTAGCCCTCAGACATGTTAGCTGAGTGTTGTGTACTACCCATGTTCATACATACAGAATAGGTTACTGTAGTACTGTCAGCAGGTCCCTCACAAATGTTGCCATTACAGTAGCTGCAACAGATTCACCTGTCAACACCTGTTGGCCCAGCCATGTCTTTAACATACACTCAACCTTGGTGCAGTTGATGAGAGCATGCATGATACTCTGTATGGCAGGTCTGTGGTATGTATCCCTGAGTCCACCAGGTGGAACAGTGAGCTACAATGGATATATCCTTGGCATACACACAGTAAGGACTGACACACAGGGTGTGCACATAGTAACATCAACACAGTTGGCAATACACAGATTAGTAAACTTACATTTTCACCATTATGTACTGTACTACTACATACACATTGCATGCCTCACATAGATTATAAGCATGAGGCATAACACACTACCTTTTACAACGTGTAATGTTTTGAATGCCTGCATGGATGGTGAGATGACCCACTACACATAGGATGTGGAGTTGTATTGCTCCTACAGGCCCGGACAAGTAATAGTGTAGCAGATGTATCAGCATGATGTTTCAGGCAGGTATGATACATGATGCTGACATGTGTGTCAATAGCCTCACTGTGGACAATTAAGCAACAATATCACATACATGTGCATTATTTAGGGACACAGACCAGATATTGTTTGCCTACATATTAGAATAAAATAAAAGGTCTACATTTGTTTCCTGCCTTTCCTTTAACTAGTCTAGTCCGCATACAGCTTTGCTGTAACCAGGCTTGTTTGTAAGCCTCTGAGCAGTGTCAAGCAGTCTGCTTTTCAATTGTTTATTTATTTATTTCAGTTTGATTACCGGGGAGGTCCACTGGGCATGGGGGCCCATTTTCAGTGGAGACCCGGGAAGAAAAGCTCCACAGGAAACAACAATTTTAACTACATGAAAAATTCAAACACAGTTTGCAATTACAAATAACAGGTTGCTACAAATAGCAAAAAATACTAACAATTTCTATTATGTTCAGGATGAAAAAAAAGGCATATAGTATAAAAACAAGAATTTACTGTTTAGTTACCTGTGCAATCAATATTTTAAAAGAGGTTAGGAAGGTAAAGAGGTTAGCCTGGAGAGAAGGGGGAAGATAGCTTGAGAGGTGTGGGCTGTAGAGTGCAGTTGCACATCCTATTTAGATAGAGGTAAGAATGAAGTTGGATTTTGAAGTTATTTAGGTTGTTGCAGGTTCTTAGTGAGGTGGGCAGTGCATTACATTTTTAGCTAGGGTAAATAATAAGAGAAGCTGACCTGCTGGGCGCTTGGGTTTTTGTACTGTGATCAGGTTTTGGTGAGAAGATCTAAGGGACCTAAGGGGGGTATAAGGTTGTAGAATATTGGAAAGAGCAGGGCAGTTAGTAGGATGGAACAATAATTTGTGGGCTGTGGTGATTTGGAGAATGTCAAGTTGACTGGGGAGTTCAAGTCAGTTTAGAGAGTGAAGGGAGGTGCAGTGATAAGAGGAGGATTTGGCATTTGTGGCAAATTTGGAGATTTTGTTGTAACATTGTTCCAATTTGGAGGTAAGTGTGGATGATAAATTAGTGAGCAGAGGAGTGCCATATAGAAGAGAGGGAAGGAGGTAGGTAGAGGTAAGGGTTAGCCTGATGGGAGGAGAGAGAAAGTGGTTGTTTCTATACAGTAAGCCAAGTTTTATGTGTGTTTTTTTATGTTTAGCTGGATATGAGTATTAAATTTTAGTTGGTCATCAATCGTAACACCAAGACGTTTGGTGGAGGTTACGATCTTGATAGTGGAGTTGTTAAGGCTGGTCATTTGAAATTAGTTTTTATCAAGAGATGAGGATTTAGAGGGGGAGAAAAGGAGGATCTTAGTTTTGTTTGCATTTAGGGAGAGGTGATTTTGGAGCATCCAGTTTTCAGTGGTTGAAAAGGCACTTTGTGTTAGAGCTTGGAGCTCTGTTAGGTTAGAGGCACAGCAGATCAAAGTGGAATCGTCAGCATATTGCACAATTGTGGTGTTGGGAATGGCTTTGTGGAAGTCGTTAATAAAAATATTGAATAGTAACGAGGCAAGTATGGAACCTTGAGGTACTGCGGTAGGGTTAGGAAGGAAAGTAGAGGTGGCTTGGCCCCATTTCACAACTTGGGACCTGTTTGAAAGGTAGCTAGAGAACCAGGAAAGAGTTTTTTGGCTAAGGTTGAGATTAGAGAGATGGTTTAGAAGGTGGGTGTGGTAGATGGTGTCAAAAACTTTGGATAAGTCTAGTAGAACAGACTATGTTACCGGAGTCACGTGCAGAATTGACAGAAAGTAAGAAGGAAAGAAGGGCGGTGTTAGTACTGTGTCCTGGGCGGAAGCCATGTTGGGTAGGAGAGAGTAGTTGGTGTTTGGTAAGGAATGGCAAGAGCTGCAGGTGGATGCCTTTTTCAAGGATTTTGGATATAGGGGAGAGGATGGCTATGGGACGGAAATTGGAGACATTACAATTTTTGCCACCTTTATGGAGAGGAAGAATTGTTTCCTTACATCTGCTAGTTCTTTCCTCTCCTGCTCTTTTACTAGTTTATTACTCTAGCACTTTACCAGACTTCTTGTAGCAATTATTGTAGCACACAAAAGTGCTACTAGCACTAAACGTTCTACAAGGAAACAGCTCAAGTACTTATTAGTAATGAGCACCCCTCCAGTCATGTGTAAAGGTCATCTCCCTGTGCTTTTGCCTATTAACTTGGTGAACTTGGGCATCCTGAGGCAATGTATGAACTGCTTCATATACACTGACAACCCTCTCCTCTTACCTCCCAACACTCAGACTTGCAAGAGATGCACTTATCTATGCAAATTGGAAGTCACACACTGTCCAGCCAAGACTGGAATAGCTGGTCAAGAGGAGTAGGTCAACACTTGTAGCACACCACATGGAACACATAGCCCTCCAAAACACACACCAGCACTTCCTACACATAACAACACATACCACATGCCCACCTTCATGGAGGTTCTCATTACAAATCTACCCAAACAGCAGAGGCTTCCAAGGGAGAAACGCAGTCGACCACCACAACACAACACCAATCATGATGCACATAACTCTCCTAAACAGTGTGCCACTCAGCCAAAAGTCCCTAAGGCAAAACAGCATGCACAACACACTAGTCATAGGTGACTCAATAGTGAGGCACACTGATGTCCCACTCACTAGGTTGAATAGGGAGAAAGTAACAGTCAGCTGCTGGTCAGGTGCCAGGATACACCACATAATGTACGCACTTAAGTCTCTCAACAACAGGTACAAATATGACTCTGTCATTACACATGTGGGTGTGAATGACCTGAGATGTCTCTCCCTGGACTATATGAAGAGAGACATGGAGGTGATCTCGGATTATGTAGCCCAGCCAGGTATGACCCTAGCCCTGAGCATCCTACCATCACCCAGAATTATACCACAGTACAAGCAGAAAATGATTGATTTCAACAATTGGCTATGCTTCTAGTTTCATTCCAAGTGGGGTCCAGTGTCTGTCTGCCTGGGATGACATGATTGACAGAACTTGATGCTTTGCCAGAGATGGACTGCATCTGTCACCTCTGGCCTTCTGGATACTGGCCAAGGCTCTTGCTACCCGTATAGTGCCTTGTTTAGGCTGTGTACTAAAGACCAAATTACCACCATAACAGCTACAAACAACTGCAATCTGAGGGTCATGCTGCTCAGTGCTAGAAGTGTAACTCTCAAAATGCACTCACTTGAAGCACTCCTTAAAATGGGAAACATTAACATTATTGCTGTAACAGAGACCTGGTTCAAAGCAGTGGAAAGCACCCCTGCACTACCAGGGTATACCTCATACCACACCTTTCGGCCCAAGAACTTGGACTGAAGTTCCCAAGGCATGGTGTTTCCATACTCATAAAGGATGCTCCAACCTCCACACTAGTACCTCAATATAATGCATCGCAAATACTGCAGGTGCAGCTAACATTGGGTAATACAGTGATTCAGGTCATAGCCTGCTATAGGTCTCCAACCATATCCCAAGACTCACACTCCTCGTTCCTAAGCACCCACTAGAATATTAGGGTCCAACCTAACACTCTCATCCTGGGTAACTACAACTACCCCTCCATTAACTGTGAAAACTACTCATGTACCAATACACTTGGCCAATTTTTGCTGGAATTCATTAATTACAATGCCCTGGACCAGCTCATTAGTACCCCAACTACAGGTGGCAACATCCTTGACGTAGTCATTAATAACATGGGCAACTGTTGCTTTACACCAATAGTCAAATCCTCCATGGTTAGATCCAACCACAAACTATTCACCTTGGGATTCCACATCCCTCCAACCCCCCCTGCAAAGATAACCACTATGACAAACTTCTCCAAAGCTAATCTTGGGCTCCTTAAAACAGAGGTGGCTAAGTTCATGGCAGCCATGCAAATGGAGAATAGTTGCATGACCTCCAGATCATATACTAATGCACTGTATGAACACATACACATATGCGTGGATCTCGCCATACCAAATAGAACCAAGACTCTGTCCTCCAAAATAGGAACCCAATCTGGTGGTCCCCTGCCATACAGAAACTCAACAACAGAACAAATATACTGATGTGGAATAAGGTGAAGTCCCAAGACTGGAACAACTCCATTATTGGCCTCAACAAAAGGTTGAGATCACTCATCAAATCCTCTAAAGTTAGCTATGAAAACAGAATTGCAACAGATAGTAAAGGCAAACACAAGGCCTTGTATAGTTATGTAAATAATCTCCACGCCAATATCCAGATGTGCTCTGAGCTACTACACAATGGTACCTTCTATACTGTGCCAACAGATATTCCCAAAAGGACCAATCACAATACCAGTAGATTGCCAGACACCCTGTATTACTGCACATATTAAAGTAGCACTGTCCAAGGCCAGGAATACATCTTCTATGGGACCTGACAATATCTCTGGCTGTGTTCTGCATGAACTACAGAGTGACCTGGCATCGCACCTGTGTGCCTTGTTCAATCACAGTCTCACATCAGGCTCTGTCCCTACCAAATGGTGCACTGCTACAATCATCCATCTCCACAAAGGAGAAGTGGCTACAGACCCTGGGAACTATCCCCCCATTAGCCTGACAAATCTGTTATGCAAAGCAATGGAACACATCATCATGGACCTAATAAACAGGGATATAGGAAATCTCCAAACTCTGGATCTCACACAGTTTGGTTTTGTGAAGGGTAGATCATGCCTCCTCAACCTGGTCAACTTCTTTGAGTCAGTCACCAGAGCTGTGGATGATGTCAAGATGGTCATACAGCCTACCTTGATCTGGCCAAGGCCTTTGATACCATTCTCTACTCTGTAATCATAGAAAACTCACTAAGGTAGGCATCAACCCCTATATTACTAGGTGGGTTGCAGACAGTCTCACAGATAGAACCCACAGTGTGAAAATAGCTGACTACAAGTCAGACTGCTGACCAGTCACAAGTGGGGTCCCACAGTGTTTGGTCCTGTGTCACCTCCTGTTTGACATCTACTTCTCTAAAGTCCAGGCCATCACAAAGGTACTCTGGTTGACAAAGTTCTCAGATGATTGCATGTTGGGAGCTATTACTAAGTACCCAAGTGATGTTGACATCCAGCATAATGGCCTCACTGAGACCAATGTATGCTGTCAGAAGCATGGCCTGAAGCTCAATGGTCAAATATGTGTCAGCATCCCCTTTGGGAAAAACTCAGTTCCCATAAATTATCACATTGATGGTAGTCCACTGAACACAGAAGGCAGTATAAGAGATTTGTGAACACCAGTTGACAGCAACCTCTCTTTTGACTACCACATTACCACTGTAGTCAGACAGTCCTTCTATGTGGCACATCTGATTACTAATGATTTTGCATCCAAGTAGGGAGTCATTGTCTCCCCCTACTCTTCCCTCATTAGGCCAGTCATTGAGTACAATGCCCCATTTGGCATGTACCTCAATGGACACCTGCATCAACTGGAGAGGCCACAAACGTACCTCACAAATATGATCCTAGGCATTAAACAGTTGTCCTATATGGACAGACTCAAAACACTACAACTATTCTCTGTCTCATATCATCTACTTAGAGGTGATCTCTGCTTGACTTACAAAGCCATGTCTGAACTAGCTCTGTTATAAATTCTACATCCGATATCCCAATCCCTCTGCACCATATGCTCCAGAGACCTCAACCTCATTACCACAAGCAACAGAACATGCCAGAGGGATGGTTTCATAACCCAGGGACTGACCATGTTATGGACTAGATGTCCCATACATATCAAACAGAGCACCTCACTGGCCCTCTTCAAGAGAAATCTTGGAAAATAGGGAATTCAATCCAGGGATCACTGCAGTGGCTCTACTCCACAGAGGCACTGGGAAATAATGTCAGTTGGCACAATGCCAGGGTAATCCTCTGGCTAGGCTTGTAAAGGATCCAGGGCCATTAGCCTAGTACACACCTATGAAGCTATGAACTTAACCATCTGGACATTCCATAGACATCTGTACAGAGGACTGGAATGGCCTACACAATGGTTTAACATGCTGCATGTGAGACAGATTGCCATTACCACTCTATATAAAGTAATGCCATTGGGAGGAGGTAAACAGGCATGGATGGTACACCAATCAAAATGCTATCAGCCAAACAGAATATGATATTTGCCCAAAGAGACACATGCAGGCACACACACACACACACACACACACACACACACACACACACACACACACACACACACACACACACACACAGTAGTGAGATTAGAATTCCTGCCTCTCTAATTGTTTCTACTACAGTGTTACACAGTTATCAGACACACCACAGAGCTTAATTGAATTCTGCCAGTCCCAAGTAACTTCTAAGGTGAATGACATCGGCAGGCCTAATAAAGTAGGGTGAGGGGACAATTACAGGGTGGTACACAAATCAAAATAGTATAACCCAGACCGTATATGATTCACACACACACACACACACACACACACACACACACACACACACACACACACACACACACACACACACACACACACTTGCCAGCATTGAGATTAGAACCCCTGCCTACCTAGCTATGTGTATCATAGTGTTACGCAGTTACCACATGTGCTACAGAGCTTATTGGGTTGACAACTGGCCAAAGGTCCTGATAACTGCACAGCTGAGGTGAACTGTTACAGGTGCCAGTAAGTCTGTCTTCAGTCTTTCCCTTAGATCTTGCTAGTTGTTTCTTTCCTGCACTTCAAATAGCCTAATGGTTTTGCACTTCAACAGGTTTATTTATCAGGTATTCTAGCACACGTGAGAGCTGTCAGCAGTTGCTGTTCCTCACAGAATTAGCTTCAGTACTTAGTAGTTAGGATCACCCCTCCTGGCACGATTAAAGTGAAGTTCTCTGTGCTTTTGCCCATTAACCTGGTGCACTTGGGCATTCTGAGGCATTGTTGAAACCGCCTCATGTACAGCGACAACCCTCTCCTCTAATCTCCTAACACTCAGATTTGTGAAAGATACCCCTATATCACCATATTGGAAGATATCCATTCTCCAGCGAAGACTGCACTAGCTGGTCAAGAGGAGAAGGATCAACACCTGCAACACATCACATGGAACACATACCCCTCCAGAACACACAGTATCACAGCTCTGACATACAAACAATAACCACACACACACCTTCACAGTGGCACTCAATAGACATTTACTCAAACATTGGAGACCACCAGGACAGACACTCACTCAGACACAACACAGCACAAACCACAGGACACATATCTCACCTACACAGTGTGCCCCTTAACATAAGCCCCAAAGGCTAGACACCTTGCCTGATACAGTCATCATAGGTGACTCAGTTGTGAGGCACCCAGATGTGCCACTTACTAGTTTGAACATGGATGAGATAACAGTCAGCTTTCTATCAGATGGCAGAATCCAGCACATAGCACACCTGGTCAGGTCACTCCACAACAACTACAAGTATCACTCTGTCATTGTCTACATGTGTGTGGATGATCTAAGATGCACATCAAAGGTCTATATGAAAGAGACATGGTGGAGCTCTCAGATTATGTGGGCTAGGCAGGTATGGCAGTAACCCTGAGCAGTATACTACTGTCATCCTGACTGATACTGCAGTACAAACAACAAATGATTGCCTTCATCAACTGGCTTATGTGTCTGGTGTCATTCTCATGGAACCAGTATTTATCTGCTTGGGATGACAAGATTGACAGACTGCAATGGCTTGCCACAGATGGCCTGCATCTGTCACCCCTGGGTTTTCAGGTACTGGCTGTGTCTTGCCACTCCTATAGTGGATTTTACAGTAGTGGCCCAAATCACATTACCACTGTAACAGCTACACATATATGCAATCAGAGAGTCATGCTGTTCAACACTAGACATCTACATCACTAGATGCAGCCACTCACAGCACTCTGTCAGCCCCAAAACATGGTACACAGCTGCAAATGTGGTGGTATCTCCATACTGATAATGGATATGCACACATCCAGAGTAGTATCCCAGTATAATGCATCTGACATACGTCAGGTACAACTAACATTGGGTAGTAGTGCAGTCCAGGTCATAGCCTGCTATAGGTCCACATCCATGTCCCTAGACTCTCAATCCACCTTCCTCAAAACCCTGGAATCTATCAAGGTCCAACCCAACACTCACATACTAGAAGAGTTCAACTACTCCTCCATCAAGTGGGAAAGATACTCATGCACCAATACACTGGCCAACACTTCCTGGTATACATCAGTTTCAATGCCTTAGACCAGCTCATACTGACATCCAATAGAGAAAGCACTATCCTTGACCTGTGTTGATTACTAACACATGGGACTGTTGGATGACAACAGTAGTTAATCGCTACCTGGTCAGATCGAACATAGAGTAATCACCATGATCTCACCCACAACCCCCTGCAAAGGTAACCATCTTGGACAGCTTTTCCACAGCTGAGTACTCATAAGAACAGAGGTGGCTAACTTCACAGCGAGCATGCCAATGGAAAATACCTGCATGACTGCCAAATCATACACAAATTCACTGTACATATAAGTACAGCAATGCATGGAACTAGTCATACCCCACAGAACCCTGACACACACCTCCAAACACCTCCAAACACTTTTGTTTCTGTACAACAGAAGGAAGAAACTGTTGCAGAAAAAGGTGGAGTCCCAAGAGTGGTAAAACACCCTTATTTATCTCACCAACAACTTGAGATCCCTCATGGAATCATCTAAAGCTGTCTATAATGGCAGAATTGTAGCAGACACACTGGCGTCTCACTCACTAGGCTGAACAAGAAGAAGGTAACTGTTAGTTGCCTGTCGGGTGCCAGGATCTGCCACATAACACATGCACTCAGGTCACTCCAGAGCAAGTACAAATATGACTCTGTCATTGTCCATGTTGGTGTGAATGAACTGAGCTGTACCTCCCTGAACTACATGAAAAGAGACATGGAAGACCTCTCTGATCATGTAGCCCAGGCCAGTATGACCCTGACCCTGAGTAGCATCCTGCCCTCACCAAGAATAATACCATGGTATAAAAAAATGTATAAATTTTAACAATTGGATAAGCTTCTGGCATCATTCAAAGGGGATCCTGTGTCTATCAGCCTGGGGTGACATGCTCGACAAGCCACGCTGCTTCACTAGAGATGGCTTGCACCTGTCACCCTTAGGCTTTCAAATACTGGCCAAGGCTCTTGCCACCCCCATAGTGCCTTTTTTAGGCAAGGCTCAAAAGGCAAATCCACCACTGTAAATAGCACAAGTAACAAAAAACTTTGGGTAATACTACTCAATGCCAGAAGTCTAAACCTCAAAATGCACGCACTCAAGGCACTCCTCAGTATGGGGAAAATTGATATATGTGCAGTGACAGAAACCTGGTTTAAGGCTCCAGAGAGCACCCCAGCACTACCAGGCTACAACTCATACCATAAATTTCTGCCACAAAACCCGGACTGAAATACAAAAGGTGGGGGTGTATCCATATTCATCAAGGATACCCACACCTCCAGGTTAGTGGCACAGCACAATGCTTCAGAGATCATCCACATGCAACTAACAATGGGCAAAACTGCAATTCAAATTGTAGCTTGCTACAGATCACCCACCATGTCCTAACACCCCCATTCTGCATTTCTGGAAACACTGGGAAACATAAAGGTCCTACCAAACACCCTGATATTGGGTGATTTCAATTATCCAAACATTAACTGGGAGAACTACTCATGTACTAACTCCCTTCCCCAACATTTCCTAGAATTTATAAACTCAAATGCCCTGGATCAACTGGTTAACACCCCCACCAGAAGTGACAACATATTGGACCTGGTCATCACCAACATGGGAGACCCGTGTTCTACACCGAAGATCAACCCCTCACTGGTTAGATCTGACCATAAACTAATCACTTTGGATATCCACATTCCACCCCAACCCCCAGTCAAAGAAACCACTGTGAAAAACTTTTCAAAAGCAAACTTCATGTTACTTAAGACCGAGGTGGAAAGTTTCAAAGCCCCCATGCTAAAGGATAATGCTGCCCAAGCTGTAAATCCTTTACTAATGCATTCTATGGGCATCTACAAAAATGCATGGATCATGCTACCCCAGGCAAAACCAAGACTCAGTCCTCCAAGAAAAGGAAACCAGCCTGGTGGACCCCTGCCATAAACAAGCTATACAATAGAAGGAGGAAACTAGTACAGAAAAGCGTAAAATCCCAAGAAGGGAAGCCATCCCTGATCAGTATCAGCAAGAAACTACGATCCCTCATAAAACCATCCAAGGCTATCTTCAAAGGAAAAATTGCCAAGGACTCAAAAGATAACCACAAGGCATTCTTTAGCTATGTCAAGAATCTAAGTGGCAATTCTCATCTGCTTGGAGCTAGTGCAAAATGGCACAAAATACACTGAACCGACCGATATTGCCAATATCCTGGCAGACAGGTTCAGTGCAAACCTCACCCCCAAAAGGGCCCATAACCATACCAGAAGAATGTAGTGCACCTGAAATCACAGACACTCAGGTTAAAACAGCCCTGCTCAACCTATTTGGCTTCTTTGAGTCAGTCACCAGGGCTGTGTATCACATTAAGGCACTGCATACAACCTGCATTAATCTGGCCAAGGCTCTTGATACCATTCCTCAGTCAGGGAGTATGGTTGAACCCACCAAAGTAGGCATCAACCCCTATATCTCTAGGGGGGTTACAAATTGGCTCACAGATAGAACACACAGTGCGAATGTAACATGCTCCAAGTCAGACTGTCAGCTAGTCACGAGTGGAGTCCCACAGGGATCAGTCCTGGGTACTCTCCTGTTCAGTATCTAGTTCTCAGGACTCCAGGCCAACACAAAGGAACTCCGGCTGACCAGGTTCACAGACAACTGCAATCTGAGAGCCATCATTAACTCCACAAGTGATGCAGACATCCTACAGAAAGGCCTCGCTGAGACCACTGATTGGTGTGGAGACCATGGCCTGTAGCTTAACACCACAGAATGCATTATCAGCCTTCTTGACAATATCTCAGTTCCCTCTACGTACCACATTGATGGGAGCCCACTGAACACTGTAAGCATTATTAGAGAACTGGGAACACAGGCTGACAGCAACCTGTCCTTTCAGCACCACATTGCCATTGTGGTCAGGACATCCTTCTATGTGGCACATGTCATTACCAAGGGTATTGCATCTGAGAGGAAAGAGGTCATAGTCTCTGTGTACTGTTCCCTCATTAGACCACTCATCACGTATAATGGTACATTTGGCATGTACCTCAGCGGACACCTGCAATTGCTGGAGAGGGGACAGAAGTACCTCACAATGAGGATCTTAGGCATTCAACACCTGTCCTACACAGACAGACTCAAAAGACACCAGCTATTCTCTGTCTCCTGTCATCTACTTAGAGGCAATCTCTGCTTGACTTGAAAAGCCATGTCTGACCCAGCTCTTTTACTACTGCTACTTCTAAACACATCCCAATCTGTCTGCTCCACACACTGCGGGGACATTGACCTCATTGCTACAATCAACATGCTGGGGGGTCAGGTTCATCACCTAGAGACTGCAAATGCCCTGGAGTAGAGTTCCCATACATGTCAAGCAAAACATGTAGATGACCCTGTTGCAGAGAGATCTTGATGAGTGGATGGGTAATAGATAGTTTACCCCACGGTCCACTACAGTGGCTCTACTTACTGGAAGCACTGGTAACTAACATCAGGTGGCACAATGGCAGGGCACATCTATGGCCTAGCCTTGCAATGGCTCTAGGGCCATCAGCCTAGTACACACCTATGTACATACCTCTCAATCTCTTAGAGCAAGACATCTGGACAAAGCCATAAATAAAAGTGGGGAAAGGCCCAGAAATAGGGACAATTTCGAAATATTGCTCCAACAAACTTAGAAAGTGTATAGAATAACAGGTTTTGCATCAGCAAGAATTGTCTGCAGGTTATTAAGTCTGATACTCAAATGTCTGTCATTATTTTCTAACTTCAATTTTACTGATTTGCCACTAATTTGCCAGAAAACCATAATTTTGTCAAAAATTGTCCAAAAATTTGAGTCAAACTTCTGGACATTCTTCCAAAATCTGTACAGTTGAGAGGTATGCCTATGTACCTATAAGAAGGGGGGGTGACATCAGTATGACTGATAAAGTAGGCCAGTGGGTGAGTAACTTATCAAAATACTTCTTTATGCAAACATACATACTTACCCCCTACACACACATTTGCCAGATCTGAGAACAGATCCCCTGCCTATCTAGTTCTTTGTACTACAGTGTTACAGAGTTATCTAACATGCTACAGAGCTTGCTAGCTTGACAACTGGCCAAAGGTGCTGATAAGGGGAATGACATCAGCAAGATTGTAAAGTAGGTCAGTGGGTGTGAGACTTGTCAAAATAGTACATCTTCCAAACATACATATTTACACACACACACACACACACACACACACACACACACACACACACACACACACACACACACACACACATACACCACACGCACATTTGCCACATCTGAGAATAGAACCCCTGCCTATATATCTATTTGTGCTTTAATGTTATGCAGTTATCACACACACACTACAGAGCTTGCCAGGCTGACAACTGGCCAAAGGTGCTGTTAAGGGGAATGACATCAGCAGGCTTGATAAAGTAGGCTAGTGGGTGTGAGACTTATCAAAATGCTTCTTCTTACAAACATATACACACACTCATTAGAGTGTGATTAGAGTCCCTGTCTACCTAGTGATTTGTACTATAGTGTTACGCACTTATCACACATGCTACAGAGCTTACTGGGCTGACAGCTGGCCAAAGGTAACAATAAAGGGAATGACGTCAGCAGGACTAATAAACTGGGCCACTGGGAAGTGTTGTGGGTGGAAATGGCCTAAAACTGTTTCACATACAACAAAATAAACACACACACCCTCATTCTCACATACACAACTACCACACACACACAGTTGCCACTATTGAGATTAGAACCCCTACCTATCTAGTTATTTGTACTATAGTGTTACACAGCAATCACATGTGCTACAGAGCTTATAGGGATGCTCACTGTCCAATAGTACTTCTAAGGTAAATAACAGGAGCAGATCTTATGAAATAGGGTAATGTAAAGTGTACTGCATGGGAAGAGTCTCCTAATACTTGGACCTATAGACACACACACACACACACACACACACACACACACACACACACACACACACACACACACACACACACAGGCAGATAATGTGATATTATAAACTCAACCTCAGTACTGTTACACAGTGGGGCTCACCTTTTATGCTAGCACATACAACTGTTTATAACTGGTATGCCATTGTCCACAGCAGGACATCACTGTATGTCATTCAAGGCATCTGTGTGTGTGACTCACTCTGTCTTGTACCCCGTATCTCTCTCTGTATCACTTTCTCTTAGTTCCTCACATCTATGTGTGTGTGTATGCTTGACATATGTTACTTGTTGTCCATATATATGTGTGTGTATGTGACACAACAGATGCAGATATATGCTAGCTGAGGGTAATTATGTCTGATGTGTTTGTGTGGGCACAGTGTAGTAGCATGCCCAGTGTTACCGTCTATAGTTAGTGTGGGACTCCATTCCAGAGATAGGTGTACTCCAGTCCAGGGATTTGTGTGCTACAGCCATACCTCTCAGGAGTATTCAGGAGTTTCATCGGGGTACTTGTTTTGTTTAGCAGACATTTTCTGATGTATCTGTAGTCTGAAACTGCAATGTATTGTGTCATTATCTAGTGCCAGACAACCTTGGATCATCACAGTGCTTTACCAGAGGACTACTAGTTGTATGATGCATAGACCAATATTATGAGGGCAGCTATGTAAATTCTTGCCCAACAAGGCTATTTGTGAGGTGTGGCTACATGCAGTGTAGTAATGGCACACAGCTGTGTAAACAGTCCAGCAACCTGGTGATATACTGGCTGGGGATCTCCTGCTTGTGTGGTATCTTTCTAACCTGTGATGTCATATCCTCGTGTGTGCATACCTCTGACCTTGTACATTTTTGGGCAGGTTGTCCAGGCATTTGGCTATCAGTTTCATCCTTTCTATGTAAACATGTTTTTATGGCAAGTTAGTTACATGTGATTGAAGTGTGATGTTACATGATAATACAGACATTCCTGTTGCAGAATACATAACCTTCAGACCATTTCCACTACTGCAAACTCCTTACCTTACCAACTTTCTAAGTATATGAGGGCAAAATATACAACACATGCCTATCATTGTGCCTTTGTTCCACTTTTATTTCTGCCCTTGTAAAGACATCTTGCTGTCAGAGTTTGGGAGTTATGGGTGTGGGTGCAGAGTGCATTCAAGTATGCAGGCGTGTCCATTATTTGTAAAAGCAAACATAAGAAAAAGGATTATTGAGCATGACCACTGGCAATAGTACCATAAAGCACTTTTATTCACAAAAGCCCTGGCACTTCTGCTACACATCCTTCAAGTTGTCACTCATATGTTTAGTATATTCCACATAGCACTGTGTCTTCCAGGTATGTCAGTGGCAGAGCAGTGAGTGTCACTGACATGCATAACAGTTGGCACTGCAGTTGTCTGCACATGGCCCTGTCAAAGGCAGCACTGTACCTAGGGCAGTACAAGATAACTGCCAAGAGAACGTGCTGGCCAATTTCAAACAGTATTAACCACACATACACATAGCTCATTAACCCCTGCAAATTATGGAAAGGCAACATGTTTTCATGTGTATTGGTATAGCCCTGACAATGTGTGCTAAGCTGCTATTTCCATGCCAACATATATGTTACTGCATTTGTGTGGGTGTATGGGGGGGCACACCTGTCAACTCTACACATTTGCACAGACTGTGCTATTTGTTTACATTTTGGTTCCATTTCCCATACTTTAGCAACCTGTCTTGGGGACTGAAGGCATATCAGTACAGAGCCCAGGTCAGATTTTACTGGCATACATTTCAGTTTCAGACTTCTTACCCTTCATAGCCTTACTGCATCTGCAGGTCCTGCTGTGCTATGACTGTGTGAGTCTGTAGGGGGTTAATTCAACATTGCCACCATTTGTGTGCCTTTACCAGAAATTTCTTTGTGGTTTTCTACAGCTGACATGCTGTGTGGGTGTAAGGGGTGGTTATGGGACCCCCACCCTGACATCCATGCCTGTGACCTATGACCCCCCCAGTTAGATGTCCCCACAAATATACTGCAGTGAGATTTGCCACCTTGGGTACTACTGCATAGTATGTGGAGACCAGTTTTGGTCTGACATTTCCTGGTGTCCCACATAGCTGTCAGTTGTGTGCTGCTATTCCAGTGAACCACCCATTCCCTTGCATGCATGCAGCATTACCATAGATATGCTAGCAGAACATATTATTCCATTCTTTTATTGTTAAGAAGACGCCTTGTGCTTGCAGCAGTTGTAAGGACGGTGCTTGAGGACCACCTATGTTGGATGCACAAAATACACTGCCTATTCATGGTATGTTACAGGTAATATGATGTGTGTGTCATCCATTTTACTGTGTGTGTGTGGGGGGGGGTCAGAGAGAGGTGTCAGTCCCTAGGGTCCCTACAGTGTCAGTGTGTGTGCTATGCATTGACTCTTTGCCAAGGCATGAGCATACTGGGCATGCCTCCATCTGCCTATGGAGGCAGGCTCAGGGTCCTCCTACTGTGAGTCTCTCTGTGCCTGTGGGGACCTTGACAATGGTGGGGGGCTGTGTGGCCCTTTGCCATGCTGTTCTTGCTGCAGCTGTTTCCACAGGAGCATATTGTGTAGCATGGTATATACTATGAACTTGTGTGGACATGTGGCTGGAGAGTACTGCAAGGCCCCACTAGATATGTTATGGCAGTAGAACCATGACTTGGGCATACTGAAAACATGCTCTATAATGATCCTGGTTCATGCATGTGCCTCATTATGGTGTTCTTGTGTGGATGTGTCTGCATTTCTGATGGGCGTCATCATCCTCGGCTTCAGTGCATAGCCAGCATCCCCCATCAGGTGGCCATATGGGATGCCCCCAGTGGCAAATGCCTAGTACAGCTGTGACGAATGCCAGATGTGGGAGTCGTGATAGCTTCCAGGGCTGCCAACACACACATTCATGATAATGCCCTGGGCATTGCACATGACCTGGCAGTTGGAGGGGAATCCCTTGCAATTTATGTAGACTCTACCCTGTTCACCAAGTGGTGCTTTGAGGTGGATGTGCATACAGTCTATGGCCCCCAGTACCTCTGGGTATTCTGCTACATGGCGGAAGAGATGCATATTTCTGGTCCTCTCCTCACAGGTGTTGGGGAAGTAAATGTGCTCACCAGCATGTGTTAGCATGGTGTGCAGAAAGTGGTAGAGTAACCTGGAAGCAGATGCCTGTGAGACCCCCATGATGTCCCCAGTAGGTCTTTGGAAAGTACGTGTAGCTAGAATTGTTAAGGCTACACGTACCTTGGTATCCACTGAGATGGGTTCCCCTCTGTTGGTTCTAGCTCTGACCTGCAGCTGGCATAGCTCAGTGATTTGCTGACATATGTTTCTGTCCACCCTGTAGCACTCTACTATCTCTAGATCATGTAGCCCCTGGTAGGTTGCCCTGGGTCTGAACACTCTTCTCCTCCTTGGTCTGTGGCAGTTGTCAGCATTATCCTCCTCTCCGCCATCAGCCTCTAGCACATACTGATAGATCCAAGCAATGGCAACCCCTAACATTTTTCAAGTTAAAATTCCCCTGCATGTATACACCACTGGTGCAGAGTTTGTGGGAAAACGAGACTGTAAGGTGTTTCTATACTTTATACTGTTGTGCTGCTGATGCTGCCTGTATGATTGACAGACTATGATACATTCCAGCTGCAAGTTATATTACTCATGCCTTTGCTTTGGCCACTATGAGTGTTACAAGCATTAGTGGTAATTTGTGTATGATTGCCTTTATTCTACTGTTGCCCTTCTTTTAATTAATTGTTACTTACATCTCCTCCCATTTTCAGTTATACAGCCACCTGCCAGCTGTATTATATCTGCATGGCCCATTCTGAATTGGACCACTCCCATAGTGGTGATTTCTAATTCATTTCTCCTTTATTTTGTGCTGTTGCCCTTTATTTTTTATCTAAATCTCCTCCCATTTTCAGCCATGCAGCCACCTGTATTACTGATTGCTTTCATTGGCTCATTTTGGGTTGCAGACTCCCATATTGCTGATTTGTAGTGTGTTTCCCTTATTCTGCTACTTCTTTTGCCTTTTCCTTCTATCTTCCTCTTTCAGCCTGTAGGTTGTATAAACAGCAAGAAATGTCCCTCCCCTGCATGTGAACATGCTCCTCGGTTCATGGAATTAAGAGTAAACAGCCTCAGACATGACCTCTCACTTAGCTGTGCTTAGCTAAGCCAAAACCAGCCAACAGAGCTCCAATGTGCTTACAGCAAGCATGACACACCCCCTTTTCATGTTCCTCGCTCCTCCTGCCTACATGATCATGTTAGAGCACCTACAAGGTTAGGTGCAGTCTGACACTTAGAATAATTCCTTAAAAAGTTGTGATTCAGTATAAGTCTCCTCATTAACATACCCCACTGCCTTAAACCCTACTTACTGCACTATTCATGAGCTTTCCTCCTTAGTAACCACTGTTCCTTGCCAATGTTTACTTTCTGCATGCTACTGACTATAATAGCAAAATGCAGAAAGTTGTTCTAATGGAGTTTCCTCCCCATTTCTGCATATTCCTGCCCTCAATGGCCGAGTTCGGCCAATAAAAATTAAAGTTTATTTTTCTTTATTTTGAAATGGTTTTGCATGCCAATGGCAATATATTTGGCCATTAGCATGTATAACCTGATTAATACATGCTTTCTGGAGTGCAGACATGCCTCTGTTGTGTAATTTACAGAAATGTATTAGGTTAGTAACCAAATACATTTCTGCAACTTACATTGTTTCAGCATGGAGCCATGCTGCTTTGCTGGATCGCTAATCCAGCTCATTTGCATAGTTTTTATTAGCAAATGAGATGATTAGCATTCGGCATGGATTTCCGTGCTGGAACAGTGTAGGGCCGCTCATACATGTCAAAACGGCATGTACCTGGATTGCTCAGTGGCCATTTTCAAAGCAGGATCGGTTACACTGTTCCTGCACAGAAAATTGCCTGTTGTTTTCCATACAGGAATAATGTAGCCACTCCTAGGTTCATAGGTTCATAGGTAGTTACTGGGCTATCTGCCCGAAGGCATATATTAGCCCAGCAACGTTGTGCGGTATTCACCGCCCTTTGGTTAGTTCCCTAGGCCCTTGATCTAGCAGCTAGTACTCTTGGCCCCTATCTAGTACTCTTGGCCCCTATCTAGTAAAGCTGTTGGTATGATCCCTGGTGTGAACTTACTATTTCCCATCCACTCGTCAAGGTTCTTCTTGAAGAGTGATAGTGAGGGGCTTCTGCATGGAATATGACTGCTGAGTGATCCAGTAAACACTCCTGGGGACGTGCATGAGCCTGCTAACACTGTTCTGCCATGGACATGACTGGGTTATGCTAATGACCTCATTTGCTGGTGAAAACCATGCAAATGAGGTCAATTAGTGATCCAGTAAGCAACAGGCATCCTTGGCAGAATAGAATAGCTTGGAAAAATGTATTTGGCTACTAGCCGAATACATTTCTGCAAAAATAAAAACAGAGGCATGACAGCTCAAAGTAAAGCATGTATTATAATCCTTAGGCATGCCAATGGCCAAATATATAGGTTCATAGGTTCATAGGTAGGTACTAGACTATCTGCCCGAGGGCATTTATAAGCCTAGCTAGAGTCTGTCAGCTTTTGCCTCCCCATTGATTAATTAACTGAGCATCTGTCAAGAAGAGCCAATGAAGTGATCCCAGGGGTGTATTTTCTGTTACCCATCCACTCGTCAAGGTTTCTCTTGAAGAGTGTTAGTGAGGGGCTCGGCCTAATGTAGTTAGGAATTTTGTTCCAAAGCATGGGCAGTCTCCATGACAGGAATCTATCCCTCCATCATGTTCTATTTATTGTTGTGGTGTAGTTTAGCTCACTAGAGCGAGTGGCTTGCAGTGACTTGGATTTCTTTAGGTGGAGCATGTCCATCAACTCTGAGTTGGACATGGCTTTGTAAGCCAGGCAGAGATCACCTCTGAGTAAGTGATATGCGACTGAGTACAGCTGGAGTTTTTCCAGTCGGGCTGCATAGGACATATGTTTGAGGCCAGTAATCCTCTTGGTGAGGTACTTTTGTGGCCTTTCCAGCTGTTGGAAGTGTCTTGTGAGGTACATCCCAAATGGAGCATTGTACTCTATGATGAGTCTGATGAGTGACGAGTAGAGGGACACTATAACCTCTTTATTTCTAGATGAGAACCCTTTAGTAATTAGTTGGGCTACATAGAAGGATTTCCTAACTACTTTGGCAATACGATTGTCAAAGAAGAGATTACTATCTACCTGGGTCCCCAGATCTCTTATTACCTCTTCTGCATTAAGGGGGCTGCCACCTATGTGGTAATTCATGGGTGTTTTGTTTTTCCCAAATGGGATGACTATGCATTTTTTGGCATTTAGCTTAAGACCATGACTTTGACACCAGGTGTCCATCTCAGTAAGGCCCTTTTGGAGAATGTCCGTGTCAGACAGAGAGTCAGTTATGGCTCCCAGTTTGCAATCATTGGTGAACTTGGTTAGACATAGTCCTCCTGTATTTGCCTGTACTTCTGAGAAGTATATGCCGAACAGTAGGGGTCCCAGAACTTAGCCTTGTGGGACACCACTTGTGACTGGTTTAGAGTCGTACCTGGAGCCCACTATTCTTACCATGTGAGTTCTGTCTGTAAGCCAGATGGCAACCCATCTCATGACGTAGGGGGTTATGTTCAGGCCGGTGAGTTTTTCTATAATTCCAGAGTGGGGAATGGTGTCAAAAGCCTTGGCGAGGTCAAGGTAGGCTGTGTGAACTACCTTCCCCTCATCTATGGCATCGGTGACTGTCTCTAAGAAGTCAACCAGGTTTAGTAGGCATGATCTGCCCTTAACAAAGCTGACCTGGGTCAGGTCAAGTGTTTGGAGGTTCCCAATGTCTTTGTTATTGAGTTCCATGATGATGCACTCCATAGCCTTGCAGACCAGGCTAGTAAGGCTTATGGGGCGAAAGTTACCAGGGTCAGTTGTGGCCCCCCTTTGTGGAGCAGAATAACCATTGCTTTGGGCCATTCTATGAGCACATAGCCTGTGGAGAGGCTGAGGTTGAACAGTGTGTTTAGGTGGGGGGTTAGTTCATTCTGTAGTTCGTGCAAGATGCAGCTTGGGACACCATCTGGCCCCACTGATGCTGGGCTTTTGGCTTTTGAAAGGGCTGTTTTCACCTGTGTGCTGTGATTTCCGGGACACTACACTTTTTCATATTTTTGTGGGCCCTTTTGGGGTTGAAGTTTGCACTGAATCTATCTGCCAGGATGTTGGCAGTATCAGTGAGTTCAGTATATTTTGTGCTATTTTGCATTAGCTTAGAGCATATCTGCGAGTTGCCTCTTAGATTCTTGACATAGCTAAAGAAGGCTTTGTGGTTATTTTTTGAATCCTTGGCTATTTTTCGTTTGAAGTTAGCCTTGGAGGATTTTATGAGGGACCTTAGTTTCTTACTGATACTGACCAGGGATGTCTTTCCTTCTTGGGATTTGCTTTTTTTCTGAACTAGTTTCCTCCTTCTATTGTATAGCCTGTTTATGGCAGGGGTCCACCAGACTGGTTTTCTTCTCTTAGGGGAGTGAGTCTTGGTTTTGCTAGGGATGGCACGATCCATGCATCCTTGTAGGTGTTCATAGAGTGCATTTGTAAAGGTTCCTGCATTTTGGAAACTGTTATCCTTTAGCGTGCGGGCTGTGACCTCTGTCTTAAGTAAGGTGAAGTATGCTATAGAAAAGTTTTTCACTGTGGTTCCCTTGGTTGGAGATGGTGGTGTGAGGACATCTGGAGTGATTAGTTTATGATCTGATCTAACCAGTGATGGGTTGACCTCCGGTGTGGAACACCCATCCCCCATGTTGGTGATGACCAGGTCCAATATGTTTTCACCTCTGGTAGGGGAGTTTACCAGCTGATCCAGGGATATCAGGGTGTTCGGTAGGACCTTCATGTTTTCCACTGTCTCCAGAAAGGTGGACTGGTGGTCCTGGGTCATGGAGGGTGATCTGTAGCAGGCCACAGTTTGCATTGCAGATTTGCCTGATGTTAGTTGCACATAGATGATCTCGGAGGTATCATGCTGCGCCACTAACCTGGAGGTGTAGATATCCTTGATGAATATGGATACACCCGCTCCTTTTGCATTTCAGTCCAAGTTCTGTGGCCGAAATGTGTGGTATGAGTGGTAGCCCAGTAGTGCTGGGGTGCTCTGTGGAGCCTTGAACCAGGTTTCAGTTACTGCACAGATGTTGACGTTCTCCATACTGAGGAGTGCTTCGAGCGCATGCATTTTGAGATTTAAACTCCTGGCGTTGAGTAGCATAACCCTAATTTTTTTTATTTGTGCTGTTTACGGAGGTGGGTTTGACTTTTGAGCCTTGCCTAAAAAAGGCACTATGAGGGCAGCAAGAGTCCCCATATGACCACTGGCATGGAACAGTATTGCAAAATTATAAAAATCAAAGTTTTTTTTTTTTTGGCCGATCTCGGCCATTTAAGCTTAGAGCAGCAGCACGCAAATGGGATTGTGCTGATAATAAAAAAAAATGTGAAAAGGCAATTTTAAGTGAAATCTGCATTTTGCCATTATAGTCTATGGCATGCAGATTCAAGACAATAGCAGGGAACAGTGGCTGCTAAGGGGAAAGGCTCTGGTGTAGTGCTGTAATTAGGGACTATGGCAGTTGGGTATGCTAATGAGGGAAATTTACTGAATCACAAAAAGAAAACAAGTGCTAAACTACACCTAACCATGTAGGAGCTATAAGGCAGTGGTGTAAGCAGGAGAAGCAGCTGACATGAAAAGGGGGGGGTGTCATGCTTGGTGTAAGCACATTGGAGCTCTACGACTCCCATTTGAGCTTAGCTAAGCACAGCTAAGCAAGGGTGTGTGTCTGAGGCTGCATTGACTTATTCCATGAAATGAAGAACATGTTCATGTCCAGGGGAGGGCCATTTCTCATTGCTTACCTTAGCTAAACAGGTTTGCATGGTGCGCATCGGGTCTAAAAAAAAAAAAAACCCTGTATATAGCAGAACTGTTTACATTTGAGTAGCAGGTTTGTGCAGTGCACCTCGGGGCTTAAAAGGGGTAGAAATAGGAAGGGAGAAAAGAAAAAAAGGCAAATAGCAGAATAAAAACAATAAAGTACTAATAAAATAGCAAGCAGATGGAATGTATCATGGCAAGCCAATCATACAGGCAGCATCTGCAGCACAATAGTATAAACTGCGCACACATCTTTCAGTCTGGTTTTCCCACAAACCTTGCACCATTGGTGTACACATGTTGAGAATTTTAACCAAAAAAATGTTAGGGGCTGCTGTTGCTTTGATCTTATCAGTATGTGCTGAAGGCCAAGAGTGATAAGGAGAATAATGCTGATAACCACTCCGGACTCGGGAGGAGCAGAAGACTGTTCAGACCTGGGGTAACCTACCAGGGGCTACATGATCTGGAGATAGTAGAGCACTACAGGCTAGGCAGAGACATACATCAGCAAAACATCGAGCTGTGTCGGCCTCAACTTAGATCCAGAGCCAACAGAGGGGAACCCATCTCAGCAGGAAGCGACAGAACTAAGACGAAAACCGCGCAGAAATCGATGAGAATCGCGAGGATGAAGAGACGACCGAAATGGCGAAGAACTATTCCGCCGTGGAGAACGACGACAATAACGAAGACGGACCGCACCGTGGGTGTGGACGTAGAGAGCCGTGGTGTGGTAGTTGGAGTTGGCGGAGGTTAGGGGGTTGACGAGGGTAGGTTAAGCAGGGGGCGGTAGGGATGCGGGGTTAAGGAGTTAGTTTAGTTAGGGTTAGTAGGGCTGAGTTAGGTAGAGTTAAGGGAGTTAGGGGTAGGGAGTTAGTGAGTTAGGGTTAGGGAAGCGGTTAGGGGGGTTAAGGAGTTTAGGGTTAGCGGTTAGGTGAGGGGGTTGAGTTAGCGGGAGAGCGGGTTAGGAGTAGGGTGGAGGCTGGGCTGGTTAGGTAAGGTAAGGTGTTGGGTTGGTGTGTTTGTGTTGTGTTGTGTTGTGTGTTGTGGTTTGTGGTTTTAATGTTTGTTTGTTTGTATTGTTTGTGTGTGGTGTGCAGTGTGTTTGTGTTCCGTCGGTTTTTCGGTTATATCGCTTGGTGTGGTGTGTGTGTTTATGGGTTGCGGACTGTCGAATATGTGGTGTCGGTGATGTGGTTGTCGGTGTTGTGTGGTTTCGGCTATGTCAGGTAGAACCCTCAGCAGATACCAAAATATGTGTAGCCTTAAGAATACTAGCTACAGGTACTTTCCAAAGACCTACTTGGGACATCATGGGTGTCTCACAGGCATCTGCATCCAGGGTACTGCACCAGTTCCTGGATGCCATGCTACCACATGCCAGTGAGCACATTTACTTCCCCAACACCCGTGTGGAGAGGACCAGCAATTTGCGTCTCTTCCACAGTGTAGCAGAGTACCTGGAAGTACTGAGTGCAATAGACTACATGCACATCTACATCAAAGCACCACCCAGTGAACAGGGTAAGGTCTACATAAACAGCAAGGACTTCCCCTCCATCAACTGCCAGGTCATGTGCAATTCCCAGGGCATTATCATGAATGTGTGTGCTGGCAGCCCTGGAAGCTATCACTACTCCCACATCTGGCATTCATCACAGCTGTACCAGGCATTTGCCAGTGGGCACATCCCATATGGCCATCTGGTGGGGGATCCTGGCTATGCACTGGAGCTGTGGATGATGACACTCATCAGAAATGCACACACACACACTCAAGAATGCCATAGGGAGGCACATGCACAAACCAGGATCATTACAGAGTGTGTGTTTGTGATGCTCTAGTCATAGTTCCGCTGCCTTGACATATCAGGTGCAGCCTTGCAGTACTCTCCAACCACATGTGCACACATGTTCATAGTATGTGCCATGCTACACAATATGATTCTGCGGAAACAGCTGCATCAGGAACAGCACAGAGAAGGGCCAAACAGCCCCTCCACCATTGCCAAAGTCCCCACAGGCACAGAGGGACTCAGAAGAGGAACCTCCTGAGCCTGCTCCTGTAGGTAGATGGAGGCATGTCCAATATGCCCAGGTCTTGGCAAAGAGGCAACGCATAGCACACACACTGACACTGTAGGGACCCAGGGAATTATACCTCTCTCCAACTCGCACACACAGTAAAATGGATGCCACACACATCACACTACCTGTAACTTACCCTGTGTAGGCAGTGTACTGTGTGCATCTGACTGAGTCAGCCCTCACACACCATCCCCGCAATTGCTGCAGACACAATTTAAGTCATTCTTCTAAACAATAAATGAATGGAGTAGTATGTTCCGGTAGCATATCTATGATTTTGCTGCATGCATGCAAGGGAATGGGGTGGGCTACTGGGGTAGCAGCAGACAACTGACATCTATGTGGGACCCCAGGAAATCTCTGCCCAGTACTGTCTTCCCCATACTGTGCAGTATTATCCAGGTTGACAAATCCCACTGCAGTATATGTGGGGGGGGGGACTATAAGGGGGTCATGGGTCACATGCATGGATGTCAATGTGGGGATCCCATACTCAACCCTCAGACTCAACCAGCAAGTCAGTCATAGAACACCATAAAGTAATGCTGGCAAAGAGCCACAAATGGTGTCAATGATGGAATCCCCCCCCTACAGACTTACACAGTGGTATTACAGAAGGCATTGCAGTTACAGTAAGACTCTGAAGGGTAAGAAGTCTGAAACTCAATTGTATGCCATTACAATCTAACCTGTGGTCTCTAGTGATATGCCCCTCTTCTCCAAAAAAGGGCACAATACTATGCTAAATGGAACCAAAACATAAAGTCAATATCAGCAGTGTATGTGCAAATGTGTACCATTGACAGGTGTGCCCCCCCCCCACACCCATATTCCCATAGAAATGCAGTAACATGTAAGTGTGTAGGATAATAGCAGCAGATCACACATTGTCTGGGCTGCCCCAATTAACAGGATAACTTGTTGCATGTCCGCAATATGCAGGGGTCAATGATCTATGTAAATACATGGGAAGTACTGTTAGGATGTGGCTAGCACTTACTACCGACTGTTGTGTCTTAATGGCCTAGGTACAGTACTGTGGTAGACAGGGCCCTGTTCCAAGAATTACAGTACCAACTATTTTGCATGTCAGCTACACCTACGATGGGAGTTGTATACAGTGTCCAAATGTCAATATCCATTATTGCCGGTAAGCTGGACAGGTCATGGACAGGGGGCAACACATATGAACAGTGCACAGGTCAGAGTAACGTACACAGTGCCTACCATACCTCTCAACTGTACAGACCTTTTGCAGAATGTACAGAGGTTTACATCATATTTGTGGTGTCTTTATCATGAAATATTGGCTGTGTGGCAAATCACTGGCAAACCATAAAAGTCTAAAGTCAGAAAATAATGACGGATTGTAGTGTCTCAGACGTCATACCCTATAGAAAATGCATGCTAATGCAAAATCTGTTATTGTATCACCTTTCCAGGTTTGTAAGGCCAATAGTTAAAATAGACCCTATATTTAGGCCTTTGTCACCTAATTATTTATGGCTTTGTTCAGATGTCTCACCCTCATACGTAGACAGGTATGGTGCTTAGTAGCACAACAGGTACCTGAAGGTCAGTGTACTGTCAGGTCATAAAAAGCTACCACCTTACTGTGTCAGCACTTACAACATGTCACTGGCCAGCAGCCATACCCCTGGAATGGCAGGTTGTCACAGAAGGAGCACAGGTATGCCTTGTATATCTGTACTGCTTGTCCTAACATTGCATTCGCTTGCAAAGTATTTGCAAAACAAGAAAAGGTCATGTCAAAACAGATGTCACACCCACAACAGAAAGCAAGCAAGTAACAAACTGGTCCATCAACTGTCTATGTATGGCAGAACAGTATCAACACTTTGTCCCCATGTGTGAGCCGTTGTCTGACTGTCATATGTGGGCCTGTCCAGATGTCAGAGTCAGTGACAGTTTGACAGCTAGCTCAACATGTCGCCGCATAATAACATAGTAACACAAACTGTCTGAGGACCCCAGCAGATGTAATGGTGCAATGATGGACAACCTGCCAAATAGGTATGCTCAGAGGTGTGTAGTCCACAACCTTCTGTGTAATGTTACAGCATTTACCATGATCACACCAGAATTACAAATACATAATAGCAGCCACTGTGGCCAAAGGCTGTGACCGGACTACAGAAGGATACAGAGACACAGAGAAGGGGGATGGAAACCACTGGCCAGACAAATGGAGAATGTGTACACCAGAGCACATTTTGCAGTAACATAGGAGCTCTGCAGTGTATGGAGTCAGTAAACATCACCTGCAAATACACAACACACACCCACATAAGTGGAGGTCCACAACAAATGACGTAAAGGACACCTCAGAGGCAAAAACACATGAGAACTTCCCAAACCTACACATCACAGACCACGCATATTCCACACAGCAGTGTCCTGAAAATACTAAGGCCTTACCATACACACAACATATTACTCATAGAAGACTCCACTGTGAGACACACAGATGTGACACACACCAGGCAGGATAAGGAGAAAGTCATGATTACTTGTTTGGCAGGTGCCATAATCTGCCATATCACACATGCACTTAAGTCACCCCTCAACAGGCACAGGTATCACACTAGCCTGGTCTATGGCAGTGTGAATAATGTCAGAAGTACCTCATGGACTATAGAAAGAGAGACATGATGCAGTGTGCTGAATATGTGCCCCATGCAAGTATGTCCCTAGCCATAAGCAACATCCTGCTGTCACCCAGAGTGATGGATCAATACAAACATAAAGTGGTTGTCAATAACACCTGACTCACTTACTGTTGTAACCCCAGGGGGATCCACTGCCTGGCAGCCTGGGAACCTATGAATGACAGAGCACACTGCCTTGCTACAGATATCCTGCAGCAGCCTCACATGGCCTACAGGTCTCTGGCAAAGGCCCATGCGTCACCCATAGTGCTGTTGTAGGGAATGTCATGGGGGTATATACTACGAACATAACAAAGTCAACAACATAGGTAAAATGAAACAATGAACAAGACCAGCAAACAAAAAAGTCTCAGGCAACTCAGCAAAAGAGAAAAAAGTGCTTGTTCAAGCCTTCAAATATAATGGTTGTTTGTTGTAAAGTAAACCACTGGGTAAAAACAAATACCAATGCTTTTTCAAGCCTCCAAAAATGATCGTGATTTATTAAATACGACTGAGTAAAACAAATCAAACACAAGCGCTTTCACCTGGATATTCCAGGCTTTATCAAGTGAAAAACAAAGAGTTGTTACCAAACCTTTGTTTAAATAACACTCGGATTAATTGGATAATTAATGCAATCATTAAAAGTTAAAAAGATAGTACATATTTTGAAATTCATATTACTCTAAAAGCAATTAAAAACAGTAAAGTCCTTCAAGTAACAAATCCTAATTTATGTTAATAAAGCTACCAAGTTACCAAGAATAAAATTATTGACTTAATTTAAATGTCAAAAAAAAATTAAGTCAATAATTTTATTCTTGGTAACTTGGTAGCTTTATTAACATAAATTAGGATTTGTTACTTGAAGGACTTTACTGTTTTTAATTGCTTTTAGAGTAATATGAATTTCAAAATATGTACTATCGTTTTAACTTTTAATGATTGCATTAATTATCCAATTAATCCGAGTGTTATTTAAACAAAGGTTTGGTAACAACTCTTTGTTTTTCACTTGATAATGCCTGGAATATCCAGGCGAAAGCGCTTGTGTTTGATTTGTTTTACTCAGTCGTATTTAATAAATCACGATCATTTTTGGAGGCTTGAAAAAGCGTTGGTATTTGTTTTTACCCAGTGGTTTACTTTACAACAAACAACCATTATATTTAAAGTCAACACCATGCAAATGAAAGGCCATGCTGCTAAATGCTAGTAGCATACCTCTCAACCTCGTAGAGCAAGAAATCTGAACAAAGCCATGCATAATGGTGGGATAAAGGCCCAACTATAGGGACACATTTGAAATAATGCTCTCATAATGTTAGAAAGGTGATAGAATAACAGAGGAGGTGTGTAGTAACATGGATGTCATGAAGGGTGTGAAGTTTGAAATGTTTGGTCATTATTTCCTGACTGCATCCCTGAGTGATTTGCAACAAACTTACTCGAAAACCACAATGTGAGGGGAAACTGACCAGATATGTGAGGCATGAATGTGGATAATCTTTGAGAATCTGAACAGTTGAGAGGTATGGAACACTAAGATATGACCTTTCGGGTAAGAAGAATACAGCACAACCAGGAGATCCCCAGCCAGTATATCACCAAGGTGCTGGACCTTTTACACAGCTTCATCAGTCAATTGGCTGTAGCCACACCTCCCAGCTGGCCAGATTGTGCAAGAAGGTCTAGCCTTTGCCTCATTATATTGGCCTGTGCATCATCCATCTCGTATTTCTCAGGTAAATAACTGTGATGATCTGATATCTGTCAGTAGGTAATGACACAATAAGTTACAGTGTCAAACATTACATAAGTCAGAAAATGTCTGCTAAAACAAACCCTGTAACTCAAGCAACACATACATTAATAAGAGCTATAGTTACAGTATCCCCCTATGTTTGGGCCATTGTTTCCCCATATTGGCAGCCTATCTCCAGATATCTTGCACAGACAGGTTGCAAGGTATGGCTGTAGCACACAACACCCTGGACTGGAGTTACAACTATTGCTGGAATGAATTTCCACACTTACTATAGAAGGTCATACTGGCCATGCTCCTACACTTAGAGAAATAAAGGCTATGTTGGAAACCACAACGGACTTTATATATATATATATATATATATATATATATATATATATATATATATATATATTGTGCAGATGTATTTACATACACACAGCTATGTACACCTAACTGTCTCCACACACACCCATCAGACAGGATTATCTACAGCCAGATGTAGGTGGCCCATATGTGTCATAACTGCATCTGTTGCATGTTATACATACACATATATATGGGTAACATATTACAATATGACAAGCATACACACACATATAGACATGGGGAAGAGAGACAGATAGTGATAGAGTGAGACACACAGGGAGACACACACAGAGAGGGAATCATGCACAGGGGTACCCTGAATGCCAGAGAGTGATGTCCTGCTGCAGACAGTTGCACACCAGTTGTAACCACTGGCACATGCCAGCATGAAGAAGAGAATCATTGTCTGATGGCACACACCTACCTTTGTGTGTGTGTGTGTGTGTGTGTGTGTGTGTGTGTGTGTGTGTGTGTGTGTGTGTGTGTGTGTGTGTGTGTGTGTGTGTGTGTGTGTGTGTGTGTGTGTGTGTGTGTGCCTGTAGGTCTAAGTATTATGATACCTTACCCACCCAGTACACTTCCCATTGCCCTACTTTACAAGATCTGCTGATGTCATTCACCTTAGAAGTTCCTTTGGATGGGCTTCAGTTCTGTAAGCTCCATAGTGGGTGCGATAACTGTGTAACACTATAATACAAATAATTAGATAGGTAGAGGTTCTAATCACAGTTCTGACACATATACATGTGATTGTGTGTGTGTGTGTGTGTGTGTGTGTGTGTGTGTGTGTGTGTGTGTGTTTGTGCGTGTGTGTAGGAATAAGTGTTTTAGTCCTTCCCCACCCAGTGCACTTCCCATTGTCCTACTTTAGCAGTCCTGCTGATGTCAGTCACTTGAGAAGTACCTCTGGGCAGCCTTCAGCCCTATAAGCTCTGAGGGGGGACAACAGCTGTGTAACACTATAGTACAAATAACTAGTTAGGTAGGGGTTCTAATCTCAGACCTGGCAAATATAAAAGTGCTTGTTTCTGTGTGTGTGTTTGTAGGTTAAAGATTTTGAGCCCATTCACACCTAGTATGCTTCCCATTGCCCTGTTTTAGCAGCCCAGCTGATGCCAGTCACCTTAGAAGTACCTTTGGGAAGCCCTTAGCCCTATAAGCTCTGTGGCATGTGTGATAACTGTGTAACACTATAGTACAAATAATTAGTGAGGTAGGGGTTCTAATCTCAGTTCGACAAATGTAAAAGTGCATGTATGTGTTTGGAGGTTAAAGATTTTGAGCCCTCTGCAATAACTGTGTAACACTATAGTGCAAATAATTTATTAGGTAGGGGTTCTAATCTTAGTCCTGGCAAATGTAAACGTGCATATGTGTGTGTGTGTTTGTGTGTGTGTTTGTGTGTGTGTTTGCAGGTTAAATATTTTGAGCCCATTCACACCCAGTACACTTCCCATGCCCGAGAAAAAAAGTAGAACCAACACCAAATCAACAAATAATCCCAAAAGGTGCTAAGAAAATGGAGCGGAGATAAATATGTTTGCTAGTTCATTTATTTAAGCCACAAATGGAGAATAAACCAATACAAACCAAAAACCATGAACGCCTTGAAACATAAACAATGCGTTTTCGTCTTATAACATTTGACTTCGTCAGATGACCAGTGCATTTTAATTTCCTGTATTTATATTACCACTAATTAATTAAAACCAATAAAAAAATGTTCTCAGTATTTAAAGCAACCAATTATGTTGTATTAAATTCCATTATTTAAATATTTGAATATTCAAACATTCAAATATGCTCCATCTTATTTTCGTTCAGCCTCCTTTGCATTTTATGAATATTCATTCCCTTGCTTTCTTGGGTAACAAAACTAAATGTTTATCACAAATTACCCTTTCACTTCCCATTGCCCTACTTTAGCAGTCCTGCTGTCAGTCACCAGAGAAGTACCACTGGGTAGTCTTCATCCTTATAAGCTCTGTGGCCCATACAATAACTGCATAGCCCTGTAGTACAAATAATTAGTTAGGGAGAGGTTCTAATCTCAGTCCTGGAAAATGTAAAAGTGCATGTGTTTGTGTGTGTATGTGTGTTTGTAGGTTAAAGATTTTGAGCCCATTCATATTCAGTACACTTCCCATTACCCTCCTTTAGCAGTCCTGCTGATGTCAAGTCACCTTAGTAGTACCTTTGGGCAGCCCTCAGCCCTATAAGCTCTGTGGCCCATGTAATAACTGTATAACACTATAGTACAAATAACTAGTTAGGTAGTAGGGGTTCTAATCTCAGTCTTGGCAAATGTAAAAGTGTGTGTTTGTAGGTTAATGATTTTGAGCCTATTCACACCCAGTACACTTCTCATTGCCCTAATTCAGCAGTCCTGCTGATGTCAGTAACCTTAGAAGTACCTTTGGGCTGCTCTCAGCTCTATAAGCTCTGTGGCATGTGCGATAACTGTGTAACACTATAGTACAAATAACTAGTTAGGTAGGGGTTCTAATCTCAGTCCTAGCAAATGTTAAACTGTGTGTGTTTGTGTGTTTGTTTGTAGGTTAAAGATTTTGAGCCCATTCACACCCAGTACACTTTCTATTGCCCTACTTGAGCAGTTCTACTGATGTCAGTCACCTTAGAAGTACCTTTGGGCTGCTCTCAGCTCTATATGGTCTGTGGTATGTGCGATAACTGCATAACACTATAGTACAAATAACTAAATAGGTAGGGGTTCTAATGTCAGTCCTTACAAATGTGTGTGAGTGTATTTGTGTTTGTAAGTGTGTATATCTGTTGGTTAAAGTATTTTGTGGCCTTTCTCACCAAGTACATCTCCCATTGCCATACTTAACCATGCTGGTGATGTTTCTCACCTTAGAAGTACCTAGAAACACCCTTCTCCCTATAAGCTCCATGGTACATGCAATAAATGCATAACACTTAAGTAGAAATAATTGGATAGGTAGGGGTTTTAATCTCAGTCCTGGCAAGTGTGTGTGTGAGAATGGTATCTTGTGTGTGTGTGTGTGTGTGTGTGTGTGTGTGTGTGTGTGTGTGTGTGTGTGTTTGTATGTGTGTGTGTGTGTGTGTGTGTGTGTGTGTGTGTGTGTGTGTGTGTGTGTGTGTGTTTGGGAACCATATCCATTGGGGTGTTTTTTGCAATTTTTTGTTGTGGTCCATCCATTACACATCCCAATGTCCACTTTGCAAGACCCGCTGTTTCATCCACTGTAGAGGTAGCTGTAAATAATCTGCAGTCCTATAAGCTCTGTGCCAAGTGAAATAACTATGTAATAGTTTGGAATAAATAACAAGATAGGCAGAGCTTCTAATACTTCGATACCATTCCCTTCTCAGGAATCATAGACAAACACACTCAGCTAGGCATCACCCCCTACATCACTAGGTGGACTGCAAACATGCTCACAGATAGAACCCATAGTGTGAAAGCACCATATCCCATGTCAGACTGCTGACCAGTCATGAGTGGAGTACCACAATGTCTGGTCCTGGGTCCCCTCATGTTTGGTATCTATACCTCTGAAGTCCAGGCTAACATGAAGGGACTATGGCTGAAAATGTTTGCAGACAACTGCAAGGTAGGTGCTATTATTACCTCCCCAAGTGATGTTAACATCCTGCAGAAAGATGTCACTGAGCTCTACGACTGTTGTCAAAACCTTGGAAGCTCAATGCCAGAAAATGTGTTGCCATCCCCTTTGGGAGCAACTTGGTTCCCATGAATCACCACAGTGATGGAAGTCCACTGAACACAGAAGTCATGAACTGGGAACACAGGTTGATAGCGACCTCTCTGTTGACCAACACAGTGCCACTGTGGTCAGGAAGTCCATCTATGTGGCACATCTCATTACTAAGGGTGTTGCATCCAGGAAGGAAGAGGTCATTGTCTCCCTCTACTCTTCCCTCATTAGACCAGTTATCACTGACAATGACCCATTTGGCATGTACCTCACTAGACATCTGCAAAAGTACCTCACAAAGAGGATCCTAGGCCTTAAACATTTGTTCAAGATGGACAAACTCCAATAACTCCAACTATTCTCTGTCTCATATTGGCTACTTAGAGACAATCTCTGGTTGACTTACAAAGCCATGTCTGACCCAGCTCTATTAAGCATGATACATCTAAAGAAACCCAATCGGTCTGAACCACATGCCCCAGAGACTGCAACCCCATTCCCACAATCAAGACAACATGTGGAGGGACAGGTTCATAACCCAGAGACTGGCCATGCTATGGAATGGACTTCACATACATGTCAAGCAGAGCAACTCACTGGGCTTCTGCAAGAGGCATCTGGATGAGTGGATGGGGAATGGAAATCTCACCTCAGGGACCACTCCAGTGGCTATACTCAATAAACACACTGGGGAGTAACGTCAGGTGGCATGATGCTAGGGTAATCATATGGGCTAGGCTTGTAAAGGCTCAATGGCCAGTTGCCTAGTACACACCTATGAACCTATGGATCTCAGTACTTGCAAATGTGTGTGCATTAGTGTGTATAAAAGTGTTTGTGAGTATGTAAACATGTAGGTAAAAGCAGTTTGAGGCCCTTCTCACCAAGTACACCTCCCATTGCCATACTTTACAAGGGCTGGTGATATTATTCAGTTTATAGGTACCTTGAGACACTCTTCAACCTATAAGCTCTGTGGTGCATGCGGTAACTGCATAACACTATAGTAGCAGTAACTATATAGGTTGGGGTTCTAATCAGAGTCCTGGAAAATATGTGTAAGTGTTTGTAAGTATGTATATTTGTAGGATACAACATTTTGAGGCCTCACTTTCCCAGTACACTGCCCATTGCCATATTTTACAAGGGCTGGTGATGTTGTTCACCTTAAAAGAACCGTGGGACACTCTTCACCCTATAAGCTCTGTGTCCTGTACAATAAATACATAACACTATATTAGCAATATCTAGATAGCCAGGGGTTCTAATTTCAGTCTTGGCAAATGTGTGTGTGTGTGTGTGTGTGTGTGTGTGTGTGTGTGTGTGTGTGTGTGTGTGTGTGTATGCGAGAACTGTATCCTGTGTATACGTTTGAGTGAGAACTATATCTATTGGGGGGGTGGGTTTTACATTTTTTATGCCATGGTTCTCCCAGGACATGTCCCAAGGTCCACTTTACAAGGCCCAATGTCTTCATCAACTGTAGAGGTATTGGATGACACTCTGCAGCCCAAAAAGCCCTGTGCTATGTGCAGGAACTATGTAACAGTATGGACTGACTAACACGATAGGCAGAGTTGCAAATCTTAGTCCTGGCAAATGTGTGAAAGAGTGTATTTGTGTTTGTAAGTGTGTATAACAGTATGTTAAGGTATTTTGGGTCCATTCTCACCCAGTACATCACCAACTGCCATACTTTACAAGGCCTGGTGATGTTGTTCACCTTAGAATTATCTCGGAACACTCTTCACCCTGTAAGCTTTGTGGTGCATATGATAAATGCATAACACTGTTGTAGCAATGACTAGGTAAATAGGGGTTCTAATCTCAGTGATATCAAGTGTGTGTGAGAACAGTATCCTGTTTGAGTGAGAACTATATCCATTGGGTGGCCGTGGTTTACAATTTTAGGCCATGGTACTCCCAGTACATGTCCCAAGGTCCACTTTATGAAGGCCGCTTTTTACATATACAGTAGAGGTATCTGCAGACACTCTTCAGCCCTATAAAACCCATGCCGTGTGCAACAGCTATGTAACATTACTGAATGAATAACATGATAGGCAGGGCTGCTAATGCCAGTACTGTACTGACAAATGTGTGTGTATATATGTGTGTGTGTGTGTGTGTGTGTGTGTGTGTGCGCGCGAGCATTGGTGTGTATAGCAGTGTTTGTGAGTGTGTAGACTCATAGTTGACAGTATAAAGAGTCCTTTCCCACCCAGTACACCCCCATTGCCATACCTCACAAGGGCACATGATGTTATTCACTTTACAGGTACCTTGGAACAGTTATCACATTATTAGTTTTGTGCCACCTGTGATAACCACATAACACTGTAGTACCACTAACTAGATGGGTAGGGTTCCACACCCAACACTGGCAGCTGTGATCCTGTGTGTGTGTGTGTGTGTGTGTGTGTGTGTGTGTGTGTGTGTGTGTGTGTGTGTGTGTGTGTGTGTGTGTGTTTGTGTGTGTGTGCATGACTGTGTGTGTAGGAACAGTATTCTCTGTGTGTTTGGTTGACACAATATCCTCTGGGGAGGTGTTTTACCAATCTGAGGTGTGTTCCACCCACTACACTTACCATTGTCCACTTTATGAGAGCTGCTGATGTCAACCACCATAGAATTACCTGTATACACCCCTCAGCCCTATAAGCCCTGTGGCACATGCCATAACTGTTACACAGACCTGGTAAATGTGTACATATACAGCTGTACCTTGGCTATGACAGGGTTGACATGTTACCACTCTGCCATACCCCTCATTGCAAATGTCTGCAGGGCCACATCCTGCTGACACACAGACACCTAGAACACAAACAGAATACAGCATGTGAGACTACATTCAGTCAGCGTTACTGACACCAATAATGCATCATGGCTGAAAAGGTACACACACTCCGAAGTGTACCAATTACAAAGGCCAGCTGACAGTACCTTACACAGCATTACATAGCTAAACTGTACCAAATTCACCCTGTGCATCAGAACCATATTAACATGTCGCTGCATCGATGGTATGGATGACAGGGATGTGGCACAGGTATCATCATATGCACAGGGTGTTGTGTGGGTTTGCCAGATGCCTAGGCTGAAACATTTGGTTGACATCATGTGTGTGTGTGTGTGTGTGTGTGTGTGTGTGTGTGTGTGTGTGTGTGTGTGTGTGTGTGTGTTTGGAGGGGTGTTCCATGAATGGGCCATGCAGAGGTGATGTGAGTGTGTCTGGAGATGACCTGCCAGTGATGGTGATGTCTGTGTGTTTGTATGCACACAGTCATGCCATGTGGCTTCCCTACACAGGGGTATGTTGGACAGCTGTGGACTGTACATGGCAGGGTGTACAGTCGAACATCTACAGCCATGGACACATGAACTGGTCCTGCCAGGGGTCTCACTGGCACCATCAGACCAAAGACCAGATGTAGTACTTCTCCCCAGTGGTGACTGCTGTGTGCTGGATCCGTGTCCTTGATGGGACTTGCCAGAACCATGTGCCCATGGCCTGCTCCATTGTGGTGTAGACAGCACTCCCCCTTCAGTAGAGCTGGTGGTACTACCACTACAGGAGTGTCAAGGTGCATGTCCATGTAGACTTTCAGCTGATGTTGGTGCTGACCTACGTCCATGTTGCAGATGCCTATCCCCCACCACATGCTGCAGCACAGAGATTCCATGGTCGAGGATAGCCAAGGTCTTACCCCACCATCTATTCATGACCTCAGTAGTTTAACATGTGGCCTCAACAAGGTCACGTATGTCATCATATAAACCAGAAAGAGTTGCATCCAAGACTCTGAGTATTTGTCTGGTTTTGCATTCACTGTGTGCCTGTTCATCCATGACAGTCCAAAACATGCATCTGGTGACCACCTGCTGTGGCGCTTGCAATAGCGGCTTGACAGGCAGCAGTCCTTCTTTAAGCACCCCTGTCCATCTGTCTGTGTGGGACCTTTCTCTGGCTATGGCTAGTGTCTACACTCAAACTTGCCATAGTAACCACACTAGCCTGTTCCATGCCACCACCCACCAACTGTCCATTATCTGTGGCCACTGTGTGTGGGGACATTGTGGATGACTTTGGGATGCCAACCGATGGCACAGATTCAGCCCCTGACAACCCCACCTGTGCCTCAATAGGACCGCTATCATTGTCAGAGTCTGTAGAGACACTGACATGAGATTCTGAGCGGGAGGAACCACGACCACCATGTCCACCTGTGAGGGGAAGACAACATATGTAAATTAAAACCTGCACTATGAGGTTTGCTGCTACACACACACATGCACACACACTCACACACACACACACACACACACACACACACACACACACACACATACAGATGTGGTGGCACAAAAGCATTACACAGACCTCACAATAGCCAACTGGTGACATTCACGACACACAGTCAGACCACAACATACACACTTTGGACAGGTCCTCAACTTCATACAGTGCAGCCCTTTCCACTTAATGCTACTACTAATATACACCTCTGGGATATGGGAGTAGTGTTATAGGTGAGTCTATATCACATAGTCAAGGCTTTATAACTTCAAACACGGAATGTTCAAACCATTCTGTTCGAAGTTATAAAACTTCAACTAATGATAAAAACAAAAAAAAAGAAGTAAAAGCAAAATAAACTATTGTTGTCAGGGGCAAGCCCCCTGCACCCCCCATATGGGGGGGTGCACCCCACACCCTCGCTACTTAAATATATCAACTCCGAGATCACACCACATTGAAATGAATGGAAACCTCCCTTATTGGAGATTTCCATTTAAACGCTCAAACTTGTAAAAGTTTGAACTTATGGTCTTGACCATATGGGGTTTGAACTTGTACAAGTGTGACTATGTGATAGGAACCCTTATAGGTGATGGGCCTTCACCTAGCACACACTGCACCCATGTACACATTATTGCTATTCACCTGTATAGCACAGTGGCAACCCCTAAATAACATACCTCTCAACTGTACAGAGTTTTGCTGAATGTCTAGATGCATGGCTCATATTTTTGGTCTGTTCCTCATAAATCCTGTGTTTGTTTGACACAGACTTCAAGACCTGCAGTAAATATATGTTAAAACAAATCCGGTTACTCCAACAACTTTCTAAGCTCACAGTAGATATAATAAGTGCCCACACCCCTTTTAACATGCCAGGTTTTTGTAATATATAACATGAGGCCACAGAAATCATGTCATAACTTCTCACACCTTTAATGTGATCTATAACCTGTGCAATCCAATTGAAGAACATACACATCAGTTAGGGGTAACATATAGTAAATGAAATATGTACAATAGGCTGGTTGCATGAGTGTGCACACCGTTAAACTAAGGCACCTTTTGATTTAGTTACAGCATTCAGTCCTCTTGGGAAGGAGTCTATCAGCATGGCACATCTTGACTTGGCAATATTTGCCCTCCAACTCTGTCAGATTGCAAGGGGATCTCTTGTGCACAGCCCTCTTCAAGTCACCACACAGATTTTCTATTGAATGTAGGTGTGGGCTCTGGCTCAGCCATTCCAAAATGTTGAATTACTTCTGGTGAAGCCATTCTTTTGTTGATTTGAATGTATGGTTTGGGTCATTGTCGGGTGTAAAGGTGAAATTCCTCTCCATCTACAGTTGTCTAGCAGATACCTGAAGATTTTGGTCCAAAAAAAAGGTATTTGGAGCTGTTCATAATCCCCTCCACCTTTGCTAAAGCCCCAGTTCCAGCTTAGGAACAGCAACCCCAAAGCAGGTCATTGCCATCACCATCCTTCACCATGGGGGTAGTGTTCTTTTGGTGATGCTCAGTGTTGTTATTGCGCCAAAAAAAAACTTTTGAATTGTGGCCAAACTACTCAATCTTGGTCTCATTAGACCATAACATATTTTCCCACATGCTTTTGGGAGACTTGTATTGTTTTTCAGAATTTAGCCAGGCCTGGATATTGTTCTGTGCGAGAAAAGGCTTCCATCTTCCAACCCTATCCCATCGACAAGACATATGGAGAATATGGGAGATTGTTCTCATATATAGTATGCAACCAGTACTTGCCAGAGATGCCTGCAACTCCTTTAGTGTTGCTGTAGGTCTCCTGGCAGCTTCCCTGACTACTTTTGGTCTCGTCTTTTCATCAGACTTAGAGGGACATCCACTTTCTTACAATGTCACTATTATACCATATTTTCTCCACCCTTTGATGGCTGTCTTCACCGTGTTCCATGGTATATGCAATGTTGTGGAAATGTTTTTGCACCCTTCTCTGGGCTGTTACCTGTCAACAATGAGATTCATTTGATGCTTTGTAAGCCCTCTGTGAACCATGGCAGTTGCTGTAGCAGGCAACTGAGTAAATGTTAGGAAAAACCTAGTAGGACAGCTGACTATTATTTGTTGTTAATCAAAGAATCTCTGTAATTGATGGCAGGTGTGTACCTAAGAAGACATAATGCTGTAATTAAATCAAAAGCTGCTTCAACAAAGTATTAGCTTCAGGCTGTTCACACTTATGCATCTAACTTATTGTACATTTTTTTATTTTTCATACTTGTTCCCCTAATAGATTTGTTTGTTTTTCAATTGAATTGTACAGGTTATTGGTCACATTAAAGGTAGAGTTGTGAAATGTTTTATTGTGGTCTCATGTTTTTATATCACAAATACCTGGAATTTTAACAGAGGTGTGTATACTTTTTATATGCACTGTATAACAGTACTTTTAAAATATGTCCCTAATTTTGTCCCTTTGTCCCTATATTTTGTCAGTCTATGTCCAGATTTCTTGCACTGACAGGTTGTGAGGTATGCTACAGATATGTTACATCTCCTGCAAATAGGCCCCTGTGATGACCACTTTGATGCAATGCAGTTAACCCCACCGCAAATGAACATGCACATGTCGCAATATGGCTAACAGTTGTGTGCATGGTAAAATGCATGACCTTAACATGCCTGGGGTATTGGTGAGCCACAAGAGGAAAATACCATACTCACCGGCTTCAGACTGGTGTCCCAGATCCAGACTAGAGGTACCTATGTAGTTGTGGGGGAGATATATTGTTAGCAGACTCATGTGGCATTGGTACAAGATGTATGCTACTTTTCTGCACAGGTGCAGTACAAGCTCTGATACTACACAATTTGCTGTCCTTCACCATAGATGTGCACTTGTGTGCATCACAAAACCCCACCCACAAATGCAATTTGACCTGACATATGCATCTGTATACTCTATAGAAGCCAGTATGACTGCTGCAGTATTCAGTTGATGTACACTGGTGCCTTACCTGGACACTCCTCGCCTGTTGTCTGGGTGCCACCCATCTCCACGGCTTATGTGTCTTGACTTTACTGGCATTTGGTGGTTGCTCCAAGGTTGGCAAGGGAGCTCCTCCATTGGTGTAAGTGGGGCCTGCATAGCTAGACCCCCACCTGTGGTGGTACGGTGTCTGGCCACGGCAGCAGCTGTTTGCTGGGCATGGCGTATCAGGTCAGTCGCCTGATGCCTGACCTGATTGTACTTACATCCATGGTGGCCCAAGTTGTTTACTCTGTGGACAAACTCATCCCTCAGGGCAGTTCACTCCCACAGATTCATTTTGGTAATGGCCGCAGTTTCAGCTGCAGTGTATGCTGGCTGCCTTGCACGCTGCATTTCATATGGAAGACATAAACAGGGAAACGCATCACAAGACCTCATACATTGGCCAATGTTATTTACATAACCTGCACATCAACATTGACTAGCATTAGCCACCACTTACGACCACATAATATCCCTATCATCTATCAGCAAAGTATGAGCAGGCATTGCACTCCTGGTCCTGATGTGTCATGTTCTCCCCAATGAGGGCCATTAAATTGTATAATCCAGCATTCATCATTCACCTTTGTGTAGAGTGATGACAGTGGCCATCTTCCTTGCAGATGGGATGTCAATGGTGCTCAGGCTTTGCTTGTGTACAGTGTGTAATGGAGCTAGGAGCGTATGCCTGAGTTCATGTAGGATTCAGACAGGAATGTTATGAGGTCCCATGGAGACTTACTTTTGTTGCCTTTGATTAGGCATTTTGGACCTGCTCCCTGATGATGAGGGGAGGGCTGCGGGTGCTGTGCATATCCACATATACTGATGATGGGACAGGAGGAGGGTCATGTTTTCTCTTAAACTGTCTACAGCGGGTTGGCTATAGCTATGCTGTGTGTGTATGTGGTGTGATTGACCACCAGTACAGGGTGAGTTGGGGTGTTGCCTCTGGGATTGAAGAAATATGTGAAGACAGCCTTGTGATTGGCCTTGGTGGATGTGTCCAATTTGTACTCATAGTTAGCCTTACAGTAATTCACCTGTGACCTTATATGCTTGTTCAGATACAGGTGACTTGCTTCCATATTGGTGTCTGCTCCTACCTGGCCCCGAACAGCCAATATAGGGACTGATTATGTGGTTTGCGAATTGCTGCTGTCCAGCAAAGGAGATTGCTCTACCTTGGTGGAGGCAGGTTGTATGAGTCAGGTATTGCTGAGTCTACACAACTATATAGGTGCTCATATAGCTGTTTGTAGTAGACATGGACACAAGGTCCTAACACAGTTGAACATCTCTGCATTTTCAACCTGATAATCATGCTTATTCTAGTACTCATGTATGTATCAGGGCAATGCAACAGCCAGTAGCTGTAGACATTTATGTCTGTTGGATGCATAGAAACTAAGATTACACAAGTGTACATGTACAGCTTATTTACCTGACATTTTGCATCTCATGTCTGTTGTTTTGTGGTTTCCAGCTACACCTACTCATACATACATGTGCACAGGTAATACCTGATATACATTTCTGTTCTATGTCAGTATGGCACACTGTATTTTCATTCTTGCTGCTCAGTCATACCTCTCATCCTGTTAGAGCAGGACATCTGAAGGACAACAGACATAAATGGAGGGCAATGGGCCAAAATTAGCTCCACTTTATCAATATTTCTGTAACACACTTAAGTCAGTTGATAGCACAGTATAGGTTCATAGGTTAGCACTAAGCTAACTGCCCTTGTAAGCCTAGGCAATTATCCCTTGTGAGACTCAAACTCTGCACCTTGTGTTTATAAGGCAAGCATCTTAACCATTAGGCCATCCTCCCAACCTTGGCTTTGCATTCACATGAATGCCTGGGAGGATGTCCAACACTCGTGTATTATGTTCTAATGTCAGTCTTCACAGATTTGCCAATGATTTGCCAGACATAACACAACGCTATGAGTAAATAACTACAAATATGAGGCACACATATAGTCAGTGTGCATAACACTGGACAGTTGAATGGTATGAGCTTAGTGTATCACATGCAGTTCAACAGACATATCTGTGACAGTAATGTACTATACACATACCTTGTATAGGTCTCTTAGATTTGTGAGACAAACATGTGTATTCTAGATGTATTCACAAGTAACATATGGATATTTACGACATCCCACTAGCTGGCCTAGCAGTGTCACAGTCAGTATTGTTCAAAAGACACTCCAGTAGTAGACATATGTGAGCCATCCTTTCCTGGGGTGACTCAGGGGCTTGAACTGTGATGTATGTCACTGCAGACAGACCCAGATTCTATGGCCATAGGTGCTGATCAGCAATATATCAGTACAGCAAGTCTTGTTGAGACATATTTGTTTAACATCCTACTTCTCATTATTGCATACCCTCTATTGCATTCCACTACATGCTTACTTGTTTGACATACCTTTTTTTCCCCAAGTATTGCTAGTTTCTGTTTTTTTTTTCTGTCTCTGTCTCTCTATCTCTCTCTCTCTGTCTACATATGTAAAGGTATAGACCTGTTTCACATAGGCAGCAGCTTGCCTTTTTGTAGTTAATGCTCATGAGCAGGTGCACCTATCAGTGTCCCCCACTTGCTAATTTCATGCAGAACAGCTGTGTTGTTATTTCTATAGCCAATGGCATGGCCACACACTCCTATAATTCAGTACTTCTTGTGGGTGTTGCCCCTTTTCCTTGCGTGTGAGGTGGATATCATGGAAGTGTGTGGCCAGCAGTATCACAAAGGGTAGTTGGAAATACCTCTTACAACAAAAACTGGAGGCAGCCAAACAAAATGGGGGAGAAAGTTCCAGACTAAGGGACAGAATGTAAGTATTGCTGTTATACAGTTGGATTAATGCTAATTTAACAGGATTTGTGTGGACATGGATTTTCTGTATGATTTTAACTCTGTCAGTGTTGTGTGGTTGACATACCTCTCACCTGTAGGGCTATCCACAAAATAACCAGAGGTTTGACTCTTATGTTTGGTCTGTTCCTCAGACAGTTTTTATCCTTGGCAAATCAATAGCATACTCTGGGGATTGCCGTCAATAAATTCTAACATCCATTTGTGTTTCTGACTTCATATTCCGCAGAAAAGATATGCTACAACAAACCCTGTAAGACCAGTGACTTTTTCAGTTTCTAACAGCAATATTTCAAATATGCCCCTGTTTTGGGTCTCTGTCTCCCAAGTATGTCAGGCTTTGTCCAGATGTCATGCAGTAAGAGGTTGAAAGTTATGGTATATCATTATTTAGTGCCTTCATGCCTGATATCATCCCAGTGATGTAGCAGAATGCCAGACATGTTATGAGGAAGATTCCATATATAGGAGGACAAAGTCTGGATATTCTGTGGGAATCTGAAGAGATGAGAGGTCTGTGTATGTCTGCTGATTGTTAACAGACTGTTAGGATTGTGTAACAGTGCAGTGTGTAGATACATGTAAGTGTCATGGCTCCTTTCAATCTGACTGTACATGCTGCTCCAGTTTGTGACTTGGGCCGCTATATGTAGGGGTAGTGTGTGAGTGTCAGATATTATATTTATGTTCACACAGTCATTATACTCTACTGTTCATTTGGCTTACCAGTATGTCACTGTGATTGCGGTGAAATTGGTTGTGGGTATGCACTTTCACACTGGTGTCTGTTTTTCACTACTGTTATATCCCTGTAATGCCTGATATATTTGAAAATGCATGTGTAATTCCCCATAGCTGATTTGGGGTAGTGTTGTGTCAGTTTGACTGTAGTTTTGACGGTGTTTGATGACATGCTTAGCAGTTCAGTGTAGTGTCCCTAATGCCATGTTATGTCCAGATATGTGTAGGATGTCCAGTTTTCTGGCTTATATCTTTGGTCTGGTCCCCATAAGTGTTGTGTATTTCTGATAAATCAGTGGGATGATGTGAGGATTTAAGTCACTAACTAATAAGAAGCAACTGAGCTTTGCACTTGTGCTATTTCAATCAATATATGTTAGAACAGACAGTGTTAATGCAGCAACTGTCTCAGCTTATCTACTCAAGTATTTCAGCTGTGTCCCTGTTTTCATGGCTTTCTCGCCCCACTTCGTTAGGCTTGGTCCAAATTTGTTGCACTAAGGGGTTCTGAGCATACCTGTCAACTGGCTGGATTGTTTCAGAATGTCCAGGTTTATTGTTCATATTTTTGGTCTGTTCCACAAATTATTTGTATTTCTCTGGTAAATCACTGTGATGATCTGAGGATTTCTGTCAGTAAATGATGATATACATTTCAGTTTCAGACCTCATTTCCTTCAGAAAATGTATGCTGAAACAAACCCTGTTACTCTAGCAACTTTCTATGGTTATAATAGCAATATAAAATACGTCCCTAGTTATGGCCCACTGTCCCCCCATTTTGACATTCTTTGCCCAGATGTCTTGCACTAAGAAGTTGAGAAGTATGGTTCTGAGGTATGACTGTACTACATGTTATGTATATATATATATATATATATATATATATATATATATATATATATATATATATATGTAGAACATATTTTTTCACATATGTGTGTCTCTCTCTCTCTCTCTCTCTCTATATATATATATATATATATATATATATATATATATATAAAATCTGGGATTACACAGAGGTTTTCCATATTGTTGAATGTCTCTACTGCATGATATGTTTGAAAAAGCATTAAAAGCTTCTATAGCTGAAATGGTGTAGTGGTGCCTTGCTCTGACTACAGTGTACAGAGTCCTGGGTTTGAGACTTGGCAGGGTTTATTATTTTGTTGCTAGCCAGAACAGTGGCTGATGGAGTGATTAAAGCAGTTTTAAGTGGGTTTAAGTGGGTTTGCTCGACACTAAGCGATGCCAGGATACGGTTAGCCGTAGAGATGCTTAATCCATTTTGGCTTCACATAGCACTGGGTAAACTCACTTACTCCCGCTTACTCCCACTTACACCTGCACTAATTTGTTTAAAAGAAAAGGAAAAGGGGTGATAGAAAAGTGGTGAAAAAGGGGCATGGAGATGGAAAAACAATATGAAAGCTAGCTAGGGATGTGCAGGATGGGTGTAGGGAAGGTCCATAGCTGTCCATTTCTTATGCAGCAACAGCTGTGCATTTGCACAGAATTTGGAGGTGTATTTGGACACTCAAACCCCAGAGAGAGGGATGAGGACAACAGAAATGTGTTGTCAAGCCAATTGGACTGGATTACATGTGTCCAGTGTACATGTGTGTGAAATGGACAGCTATGTATGGGGCAATACTTTTTTGGGGACAGATGCCCTTTTTATTTTAAGGTGACAGTGGGATGTTGTGGAAGGAAATTAGGTACAGGTGGGAGGTAGGTTGGGTAGGGAGACAGACAAGACAGCAGACAAGGGCAGTGTATCACATGTGTGGGGGGTAAACACCTTGGACGTGGTGGGTGTTTGGGAATCAGAGGCCCATGAGCCCCCATACTGATACAGTGGGAGTGACATCCCCATCCGCAGGTTGTCACCACTGCACCTTCACAGCCCTAATGGTGGCTGTGCTGCAGGCTGGACAGGAGGGGCCGCCTGCTCCTCAAGGTGCATCAGGTACAATAACCCAAGATATATTGATTAGTCATGAACAAAACATTGCAATGTTAGTTTTCACAGCATGCATGGGTGTTCCAATTAACCCGAAACAACAGATGTGAAAAGTTGCATAGCAAACCAAACACATGCATAGATGGAACAGCAGTAATCATTGTAACAGCATGCCAGTAACAATGACTGCAACAGGCCACCAACAATGGTATTTGAACAAGGTATGTTAACATGCAACCAATTATATGAACAATAATGGAACACATGTCCCAACATTAGATTTTGTAAAAACATACCCATAGTATGTGAATAATAATTAGTGATGCAGATGAGGGGTGGTGGTAGAGAATAAAAGTCCATTAACAACTGCATAGGCTTCTATTTTTCACAACAGTACTGCTCAATACTCTGGAGATTTGCCCTCACTTTACATCTAACTATGGCCTATCTATGACATACCCATATTTGTGAGGTGGGCCATGTAGACGGCCTTCAGTACATTGGTGCCCACATGGTGGGAAACTGTCAGGTTGCTACTAACCTCAGTGCACAACTTGCTTCACACCTGATTGCATGCTCAGTACATTATTACTGTCATACTTAGTGTGGATGACATCTGCCACAGCAGGGGGAATGATGCCTATCCTGGCAGTTTGTGGTAATGCTTCTTGCACTAGTCAGTAACTGGGTGACTGCCTCTTGCAGGATGCTCACATCAGTAGGGGAATGTAAGACAGTGGCCAGCTTGCAGTCATCAGTGCACCTGGTCAGCCACAGACCACTGCTTTTGTCCTGTACCTCAGATACATATATCTCAAACAGTAGAGGCCCCCATGCTGATCCTTGGGGTACACAGTTGTGGATGAATGTACTACTAGAGGTGGGTTCCACTACTTTGACTGAGTAGGTACTATCATTGGGCCAGTTAGCTACCCATCTGGTAACCTGCAGGTTGGTGTCTAGCTCTGTAGACATATGCATCCTGTCTGCCTGGGGATTAGTGAGAGAGGATTAGGCTAGGTGAAGGTAGGCATTGTTCACCATCTTTGCCTCTTCCATGTGCTTGTTGACCACTTCAGAGAGGTTGACCAGGTTTAACAGGCCTGATCTCCCTTTGACAATACCATGGTGTGTGGGCCCAGGCATTTCAATGTTGCCAATGTCCCTGTTCATAATGACCTTGATATTGCCTTCTATGCCCTTGCAGAGCAGGCTAGTTAGGTTGATGTACATAATATTGGCTGAGTCAGTGGATTGCTCTGCCTTTGTGTATAGGGATGACAGTGGCTGTCCTCTGTGCAGATGGGATGACACTGCTGCTCAGGCTATGGTTGACTACAGTGCAGAAAGGATCTGAGAGTCCATGCCTGTGTTCATGTAGGATGCAGCCAGGGATGGTATCAGACCTATGGAGACCTCTGTGTGTTGCCTTTGAGAGGGCATTATGGACCTGCTTCCTGATGATGTAGGGAAGGGGGCAGGTGCTGTACATGCACATGTGTAGCAATGGGGAGACAGGGTGATGTTTACACTTCACCTGTCTGCAGCCAGTTGCCTATATCTATGCTATATGTGTATGTGGTGTTATTGACCACCACTACAGAGCAGATTTGTGTGTTACCTCTGGAATTGCAGACACATGTGTGGAAGGCCTAGTGATTGGCCTTGGTGGATGTGTCCAATTTGCACTCAAAGACTGCTTAAGGGTACATCACTTGCGACCTTATTTGCTTGTGCAGACCAAGGTGACATTGCTTCCAATTAGGCACCTGTTCCTTCTTGGCCCATCCACCAATTGTTTCCCCTTATTATGGTATTTGTGTATTGCTGCTGTCCACCACAGGCATTTACCCTACCTTGAGGGAGATGATGTTTTCCTGTCAGGTATTGCTGAGCCCATACAGCTATGTAGGTGCCCACATAGTATTGTGGTGTGGGCCTGGACACTGCTGCTAATTCCAACAAATGGGCCATTGGCTGTACAAGCATATGTATCAAAGTAGCATTCACAGGTGATATATGAATAATTACAATATCCCAGATAGCTGGCTTAGCACTGTCACACTCAGTACTGGACAACAGACACTCCAGTAGTAGTCATACATGAGCTGACCTTTGCTGGAGTGATTCAGGGGGCCAGAGATGTGATCCATGTCAATGCAGACAGGTCAAGCGGGAATGGCCATAGGTGCTGGACAGCAGCATGTGAGTCCAGCAGGTCTTGTTGTGGCCTAGTATTTAATGTCCCATTTGACATCATTGCATCCCCCTTCTGTATTCCATTACAAGCTTACATGATTGATATATTGTTATAGTGCTCAAGTCTTTCCTGACAACAATGCAAATGGTTAGGTTTGTGTAGTAGCAGTCTGTTTTTGTGTAGATGACTTGAGATCTGTGTTGCCTGGGCAGCAACTTGACTTTTGTAGGTACTGCTCATGAGCAGGTGATGGCCTGTGTACCAAGTCATGTCTCCCACTTGCTACTTACATCCAGAGCAGCTGTCTTGTCTTTCCATTTGCCAATGCCATAGCAACACAGTGTTATAATTACATCCTTCATGTGGGCCTTGCCCCTTTTCCTTGCCTTTGTGGTAGACATTATGGAGGTGTGGCAGCTACAGCTTCACAAACAGTAGGTGGGAATACCTCTCAGGACAGGACATGTGGAGACAGCCCAACAACATTGGGGACAATGCTCCAGAATTGGGTACAGATTGTAAGTCAGTAGTGCTGTTATACACATAGAGGGTTGCTAGATTAACAGGGTTCACCTGGGCATGCATATTCTGCATGACTTGATTTCTGACAGTGATATATTTCTGACATACTTCTCAACTGTCCTGATGTCCAGAGACTGCCCAAAGGTTTGCCTATATGTTTGGTCTCTTCCTCAGACAACATCTGTTTTTGTGGAATCAGTAGGATAATGTGGGGATTGAAGTCAGTAACTGTTGACATCCATTGGTGTTTCAGACATCATATCCTTCAGGGATGTTATGTTAAAACAAAGCTTGTGACACCAGCAACTGTTTCAGTTTGTAACGCCATTATGTGAGATATGTCCCTCTTTCTGACCCCTGTCCCCAGGTATGTTATGCTTTGTCCAGATGTCTTGCAGTAGGAGGTTCTAAGGTATGTGCTATCATTATTTAGTGACTGCACTCAATGTATCATCCCATTGACTTAGCAGACTCCTGGAAGTGGTATGTGGCAGTGGCCATGAATATGGTCTCACACCCTGGACATTCTGTGGGACTCTGTATATATGAGAGTTATGTATGTCTGGCCATTCTGAGCAGACTCCCAAGATTGTGTAGCAGTATTGTATGTAGATGTTTGTTGGGCTGAGTAGGGAGAGTAGCAGATATGAATGTCATAGATCCTTCTTCTATCTGGCTGTGCATGCTGCTATGGCTGGTGGTGGTCTATCAATTGTGGGTGTTTGTAGGGGCAGACTGAGATATGCCCTGGAGCACCTCGGGATTCCCAGTACACTGTGAGTTGGGCCAGTATATGTTGGTGTGATGTGTGATGGGCAATCAGGCTATGTTTGTTCAAACACTTGTTCTACTCTAAAGTTTATTTGGGGTACTGGTATGTTGCTGTGACTGTGGTGAAAATGGTTATGAGTGGACATTTTTGCACCACTATCTGCTTTTCCCTACAGATCCATTCCTGTAGTGCATGATATATTTGGATATACATGGGCAATTGCCCAGAGCTAATTTGGAGTAGTGTCATGTTGGTCTTGCTGTGGTTCAGAAGGTGCTGGGTGACATGGTTGGCAGCTATCACAGGTTCTTCCATTCTGGTACATGACTGCAGTCATATCTCTCCACTGTCCAGATGTCTAGACACTGTCCAGATGCGTTGCTCTTATGTTTGGTCTGTTGCCCATAACAGTTGTGGGTTTCTGAGAAATCACTGGGATGATGTGAGCATTGACTTCAGTAAATAATGACATTCATTTGTGTTTCAGACCTGGAATCTTTCTGGAATTGTATGTTAAAACAAGCCATGCCACTCTAGCAGACTTCTACATTTATGACAGCCATATTTCAAAGATGTCACTATTGTTTGCCCTTTACCCCCACTTTGTCAGGCTTTTTGCAGATGTCTTGCAGTAACAGGTTGGTTATCTATATATTTTTTATTTATTTTATTTTTTTATTTATTTTACATTTGTTAACCGGGATAGTCCGACTGGATACATGTCCATTTACAGCGGAGGCCCGGGGAGAAAAGCTCCAAGCAAGACAATATGAGACATTTACAGAAGTAACAAAACCATAAGCATTTAAAGCAAGGTGAGGTTAGTCATTACATGATATGTAAATTAATAGCTTAAATTTAGTTAGTTTACTTAATAATTATACATGATGACAGCAAATTATTATAATAAGGAATACTCAGATAACCAGGATCTAGGAGTAGTATATTCAGAGAGATAGCTAGCCAGGGTTAAAGCAATGGCAGGTAATATCAGACCCCAGGTAGCCTTTTAGTTTAGTTTTAAATTGGTTTAAAGAGGGAGTGAGGTAATATCAGGAGGGAGTTTGTTCCAAGTTTTCCCTGGAGTTGGTAAGGAGAGAGTCACCAGCTGCGTTATTAGTTTTACTTGTTTGTATAAGGAGACGACTGGATGACCTCAGTGGTCGAGGGTTATTGCAAGGGAGATCAATTTTTGAGTGAGGGAGGGTATTCAGGGTTATATAAAATTTTGTGGGTCAGTACTAGTAGGTTATAAGAAATTAGTTTGTAGCTCAAGCCAGTTAAGCTGGGTTAAGTTGGTACAGTGGTGGGTTCTATATGGTAGCCCAGTAACAAACCTAGCGATGTGATTATAACAGATAGTGAGCTTGTTCATGATCGTTTATTAATATTATGTAGTAAGGGGATGAGTACAGTAGGGTAGAGAGGAGATGAGTTTGGGCAATGGCAGATTTAGCTTGGGGGGTCAGGAAGCTTTTTATCCTATATAGCGAACCTAGTTTCTTATTGATTGATTTAATCATTAGGTTTACATGAGTATCAAATTTTAGGTTGTTATCTATAGTTACCCCTAATAATTTTGTCGAGGGATCCGGAGAGATTATTGCCCCGTCCTTTGCTTGGATTGTAAAGTTGAGGGGGCTTGACCTTTGTGTTGGTGAAAACAGTAACATTTTTGTTTTTTTTGGATTAAGTATCAGACGACGACTAGAGAGCCAGTTTTCTACTTTGCTGAAAGTAGTTTGGGTTAAAGATTGTAACTCTATAGGGGATGTTCCAGAGCAAATCAGCGTGGAATCATCTGCATATTGAATGCAACTAGCATTTGATACAACTGTGTGCAGGTCATTGATGAAGATTGAGACAGTCCACTACTATAACCCAGGAAGTAAAGCTCAGCTGGGTATATAGCCTAATTGTAAAGATTTTTTGTTTTTTTCCTTATCTTTTTGGTTTATTTTTAATCCAATTTTTTAGGAAATTATCCAAATGTTGAGTGTAATTCTGAGTTTTTAGGAGCAGGACACTGAAAGTTCAGTATTTCTTGGGGAAGTAATATTAGGTAAAATCCAGGTGGATTACCTGAAACTAAGGTAGCCGAGGATCCTACACGGCAACTTCCAGCCTAAGGTAATAAGTACTACTTTAACCACCTTGTTTTATACTTTAGAGGGCAGCGACTTCCACTAGTTTCAGCAGGGAGGTTTGTCCCTTTCTATTCAATGTATTATGGGGCTTGTTCACGAAGGAGTCACCTTGTTTTATACTTTAGAGGGCAGCGACTTCCACTAGTTTCAGCAGGGAGGTTTGTCCCTTTCTATTCAATGTATTATGGGGCTTGTTCACGAAGGAGTCACCTTGTTTTATACTTTAGAGGGCAGCGACTTCCACTAGTTTCAGCAGGGAGGTTTGTCCCTTTCTATTCAATGTATTATGGGGCTTGTTCACGAAGGAGTCACCTTGTTTTATACTTTAGAGGGCAGCGACTTCCACTAGTTTCAGCAGGGAGGTTTGTCCCTTTCTATTCAATGTATTATGGGGCTTGTTCACGAAGGAGTCACCTTGTTTTATACTTTAGAGGGCAGCGACTTCCACTAGTTTCAGCAGGGAGGTTTGTCCCTTTCTATTCAATGTATTATGGGGCTTGTTCACGAAGGAGTCACCTTGTTTTATACTTTAGAGGGCAGCGACTTCCACTAGTTTCAGCAGGAGGTTTGTCCCTTTCTATTCAATGTATTATGGGGCTTGTTCACGAAGGAGTCACCTTGTTTTATACTTTAGACGGCAGCGACTTCCACTAGTTTCAGCAGGGAGGTTTGTCCCTTTCTATTCAATGTATTATGGGGCTTGTTCACGAAGGAGTCACCTTGTTTTATACTTTAGAGGGCAGCGACTTCCACTAGTTTCAGCAGGGAGGTTTGTCCCTTTCTATTCAATGTATTATGGGGCTTGTTCACGAAGGAGTCACCTTGTTTTATACTTTAGAGGGCAGCGACTTCCACTAGTTTCAGCAGGGAGGTTTGTCCCTTTCTATTCAATGTATTATGGGGCTTGTTCACGAAGGAGTCACCTTGTTTTATACTTTAGAGGGCAGCGACTTCCACTAGTTTCAGCAGGGAGGTTTGTCCCTTTCTATTCAATGTATTATGGGGCTTGTTCACGAAGGAGTCACCTTGTTTTATACTTTAGAGGGCAGCGACTTCCACTAGTTTCAGCAGGGAGGTTTGTCCCTTTCTATTCAATGTATTATGGGGCTTGTTCACGAAGGAGTCACCTGTAAAGTCCAAGTGTGTAGTCTAAACAAGTCCCATTACTTTTTCGAGCCACCATCTCCTACAAAGCTGACTGCCTCTCCAGATAACTTGCACAGACTCTGTTGTCCAACCTTCCCTTATGACTGTGAGTTCCACACACACACACACACACACACATATATATATATATATATATATATATATATATATATATATATATATATATATATATATATATATACACGAGCGGCCACGGTGGTGCAGCGGTTAGCATTGCCACCTCACAGCAAGAGGTTCTCTGGTTCGATACTCAGCTGGGGTGCCTTCTTTGTGGAGTCTGCAGGTAATCCCTGTGGTCGTGTGGGTTTCCTCCGGGTGCTCTGGTTTCCTCCCACATCCCAAAGACATGCTGTAGGTGGAGTGGACACTCTAAATTGTCCCTAGGTGTGAGTGTGTGCATGTGTGTGCCTTCTGTGGAAGGCTGGGTGCCAGGCTGGCAACTCAACACCTTAAAACTCCACTGCCAATCATGAGCGGACAGGTGATCCCCACTGTGGCGACCCCTAACTGGGAAAAGCCGAAAGAATATATATATATATATATATATATATATTTATATATATATATATATGTATAGCTATATGTGTGTGTATGAATACACACATGCACGCGCGCACACACACACACATATATGTATATATATATATATATATATATATATATATATATATATATATATATATAAATAAATATATATATACATACGTGTGTGTGTGTGTGTGTGTGTGTGTGCCTATATTGGTATCTATATATACATATATATGTATATAAGAGTACTACGAATATATAATTCCCCCTTATCTTAAATGGCTGTTGTGCATGATATGTTTGTAAAAACATTACAAATTCCTACAGCTCAGATGGTGTTGAGGTATATTGCTGTCATTGTAGTGCACAGATCATGAGTTCCAGACTTGGAAATTATGTTTTTTTTCATTAATGTTTAATGACCAGAATGAATGATATGTTTGTAAGTGCATTACAGATTCCCATAGTTCAGATGGTGTAGTAGTATGTGGCTGTGATTATATTGCACAGCATCATGGTTTCAAGACTTGGCAGTGCTGATTATTTTTTTGCCAGGCAGAACAAGGGCTGATGGAGACAGAGGGAGTAAGGCACGTTTAAGCAGTTGTGAGTGGGTTTGGGGGTTTTGTACAGAGCTAAGGAATGCTAAGAGACGGTTAAACCCTCTTAGCTTCACATAGCACAGTTTACTCCCTGTTACACTCACACTAATTGTAATTAAAGAAAAGAAAAAAGGGTGATAGAAAAGTGGTGAAATAGGGGCAAGCAGGGGGTAAAACATTAGGAAAAACTGCTAGGGATGTGCAGGATGGGTGTAGGAAAGGACCATAACTCTATATTTCTTCTGCAGCAACAGCTGTGAATAATGTGTAGAATTTGGAATTTACAGCCTCACATCCCACAGGGGGGGTGTTGGGGATAGATATTTGCAGAACAATTTGTGGGTTGATTGATTAATTTCACTGTACATGGGGGCAAAAGGTAGAGCTATGTATGGGGCAATTCTTTTTGTGGGACAGATGCCCCCTTTTTTAAGGTGAAAGTGGGATGTTTGGGGAAGGGCTGTAGTTATGTTTGGGGAGGTAGATTGGGTAGGATAGGTTGCATTTGCAGACAGACAAGACAGCAGACAGGGGCAGTGTATGACACATGAGGGGGGTGAACACCTTTGACAGGGTTGGTGGTTGGGAATCCGAAGCCCATGAGCCCTCAAATGGATACAGTGGGACTGAGGTCCCCACCCATGGGCAGTCACCACTGCTCCATCATGGCCCCGAAAGTGGCTGTGCTGGGGGCTGGACAGGAGGGCTGGCCAGCCCTTTGAGGTTCACCAGGCGGCCCTCAATCTGGTGCAGCTGCTCACCCTACTCTGCTCGGATGGTGCTGCTCACCATTTCCCGGAACTGAGTGCAGGTGACAGGCTCCTATCCAAACCCACTCCCAGGTGGTGCAGGATCAATGGACGAGGAAGTCCTGGATTGGGTCCCAGACATGCTTGGTCCCAGTGCCACAGCCTGGTGAGATGGGACAGGTGGATCTACTGGGATCTGCCTTCCCAAATGTGCTATGGTGTTGAGGTTTTACAGAATATGTTGGTGAGTCATGCAGAACACATTTCAAGATTTGTTATAACACCATGCATGGGTGTTCCAATTAACCCCATAAAACATATTTGAAACAATTGCATAGCAAACAGAACACATGCATATATGGAACAACAGTATGCATTGTAACAGCATGGCAGTAACATTGACGGCAACACACCACCAACAATGGTATCTGAACAAGGTATGTAACATGCAACCAATCAAATATATGAACAATAATAGAAGACAAGTCCTAACATTAGGTTTAGATATCAATATACCATAGTATATGAATAATACTTATTGATGCAGATGAGAGGTGGGGGAGAAAAAAATGTCCATTAACAACCGTTTATGCTTCTATTTTCCACAACAGTACTGCTCAGTACTCTATGGGTCTGCCCTCACTTTACATCTCCCTATGGCCCATAGCTTCTGTAGCACACACACATAACTATTAAACTGTCATCCTGGAATGGTATGGGGCAAACAGTGATAACTCTGGGTACTTGACTAGAGAAGACTCATGCCTGTCAGTGTTACATATCTGGCACAGGAGGGGAACCCTGAACTGCTGTTATGTGAGTGTGCTACTGGCATACTTCAACTAGTTTCCTATCTGTGTCAAGGGTTTAATGGCAGCAGTGACCACTAGCTATGACAGCGTGACACTTGACAGACATGTATCGGGAAGAGTGCATATTGCATGTACCTATCCTGCTGTCATTTGCAGGCATGTGGTGGGACAGTTGAATAGTTGTACACAATTTATTAGTATACCCTTCATACAGCTACTACCAACATTTCCTTACCTGTGAAACCTGTGGAGAAAATATTTGTTAATGCTACCTGGCTGTTTATACATTTATTCCTGATTCCTTGTGTGTAGATATGCACACATCACAGTACCAATCCCTGGATTTGAACCATGTCTGGGTGTGCATAATTAACAGCTAAGCTATTTCTCATCACACTGAGCTACTAGGGAATGACTGTTTCCTGTTTCACTGATTTCTCCCTAATAGTCTCTTGGTTACACAGTTTGAACTTGTAATCCTGTGATGCATACATGACAGATAGTGTACTGTGCATTAATCCTTTGGATTACTGCAGTCTGGAAAGCAAATGTTAACACAAGGCAATGCTGCATGGAACAAACTTTGATACCTTACACATTACTATTCAGGGCTTACAGCTTAGTGCAGTATATATTTCACATTTCATTTATATCTTCTAAAACAGCTCCACCATCTACAGTTTTTTTAACATATGGTTCACAGAACAACCTCAGTTAATGTATGCTGTCACAGCCATATTTGCTGTGAAGAACCTGTATGCATTATATATGTCTACAACAACATACCAGAGTAAACACAACAATTTTTGTTATAGTTGTTTATTTCAGATCAGTCTTAGTCAGACATACTTTATTTATTTTGTTATAGTAACTATATGCCTACTAGCACTACGCAGTCTACTCCTTCTTAGTTATTTTCACAATATACTGCAAAATAGATTTTTACTCACCAGCCTGTCGGTGCAACCTCAGCAGTCTGTTGGCATGGGTTTCAATGTTATTAGCCCACCCTGCTGCAGCTGTAGGGGAGAAAAACATACATTATACATACCTGTCTATCACATCCTCAAGCTAGAATTTGGTACACCTATATCTGTGATACTTACAAACTGCTGGAGCACGGTTGTCCCTGGGATCTTGGATCCACTGGTCCAAGAGTGCCCCCTTCCTCCACTTTAAGTCGGCATAGTGGTGCCGGATATGCTCACCCATTTGGGGGATGCAAGTAGCACTGGTGAGATCATGGGCGAAATGGTCTCAGGCCTCCGCTTTAAAGTGGGAGCCCTGGTACTGGTCCTGTAGCAGTCTCTTATCATGGTTACTTACAAGAAGTCCAGCCATGACCCTGGACTCCACAATGACCCAGTGCTGTGCCATAAAGTGTGAACCCTCACCTATACCAGCCATGCTTCCTGCACAGGTTGAACTATAATGGGTACTGGCTGTGGTTCCTCCTGTGTGGTTTAAATAAGGCCATATTCCCAACCTTTTTCCATAATTGGTCAATTTCAAAACTGTTGAGTACAGCTTAGCAACACGCAAACCCACTAAGCTGGGTTGAACAGTGCTTAAAGGGATAATTGCTGAGCATTGCTTAACAGTGCACATATCTGTTTAGCTAAGCTGACTGCTGCTTAACATTCACATATAAACAATGCTTACACTGGCTAAAGATAGCTGAGCACTGCTAACCATTTCTCACTTTTCATTTTATTAAAATATCAGGATAATAACTTAATTAATTATTACTGACATATTAGTAAGTGTTTATGATTTACTTTTATTACATTACCATGGTGTGTGAGTATACTGTATGGGACACTTGTGTGTACATAGGTGATATCACATGTTATATGCATGTATACTTACATTTTAGACCAGCTACACTACCCTGGTTGACAAATATCAATTACTACATCATTTAAAAAAAACATTGTAACACTGCTTTCCTATCTAAAATTGAAATGCCTATCTTGGTACTTGAACCATGAACACTGCATACAAAGCTAGGATGCTAACCACTACACTATCCCAGCATTAGAATTTAGCTGTATACTTTTATTTATCTCCTCTGGGGTGTTTAAGCAATGCTGGGCAGAGGGCCATAACACACACACCCACTCATAAACATACCTTAGTGTGGAAAAAAATATTTGTAATTATTTATGGCCTTGTACAGCTTTGTTACTCTAGGAGGTTGACAGGGATGTGAGGCAGGCATCTAGGCATTCTACAGACACCTGTACAATTGAGGGCTTTGCCCATACAGCACTTTCACATGGCAGATATTTGTGTTTCAGTCTTCATACCGTGCAGGAAGTCCCTGATACTGCAAACCTTTTATTCTGTCAGCTTTCAGGTTTGTCAGTGCACTTTTTAAAATGTGGCCCTATTTATGTCCCTTTGTCCCCCCATTATTTATGGCTTTGTATAGTGTTCTTCCTCTAGCAGTTTAAGAGGTATATGAGGCAGGCATCTGGGCATTCTGCAGAAACTTGTACAGTTGAGGTCTGTGCATACTTCTCAACTGTATAGATTTTCACAGCATGTCCAGATTTTTCTCATATTTTTGGCCTTCTTCTGATCGATTTGTTGTTTTCTGGCAAGTCATTGCAGACTGCAGTCAGGAAATAATGGCATACATTTGAATTTCAGACTTCTATCCTTCAGAAAATACATGCTAATGCAAAACCTGTTTTCTGTCAGCTTTCTAAGTTTGTAAGAGAAATATTTAAACAGTGTCCCTATTTTTAACACTTTGTCCCCCCATTATTTATGCCTTTGTCCAGATTTCTTGTTTTAACAGGTTGCGAGGTATGGCACTATGGCCATATGGCACTTTTACAATGCAGGGAGTGCGTGACAGAAACTGTCACACACCCCCTGCATTGCTTTCTTGCTTTCTTAAGTATTTCAGTGTCTGCCAACACTGAACTACTCATTTATTTCATTTCAGTGTCCCGCGGACACTGAAATACTGGCATGATATTAGTGAACTTCTATAATATTATGCTGGCAACTTTTACAAAGTGCCATATGGCACTTTCTGAGTGCAGAGGGTGTTGTCAATGTCCGTGCATTGCTTAAACATGCACCCTGCACGCGTTCACTGTTCGTTTCTGTTTAGCATTAACAGCAGCGCACCTTCATGAATATGCAAGGAGCTCTGTTTTTAATGCTAATGCTACAGGAACACGAGCCACTCCATGCAGAAATAACACTATTCCTGCATAGACTTTATTGAATCCAGAGGTCTATGTTGCTGTTGCTTAATGCTGAAACAACTGCATGGGGTAATCTTATGGATATCTGCTTTATTTTAGAAGATATTTTTTTATTATTTTTCTGTGGTTTATGTTATGCATACTTTTCATACGCTATTTGGCTTTCTTTAAGTAGAAACTCTGTTTTTGTTTAAAGCTTTAATTTGTTTTCCTTCAATGTGTTCTGTAATATTATCATTTCCTACACTTTCAGCTTTCAGTTATTTTTGGCATTAATTTAAAATTGCTATATTTGGTGTATAGCAACTTTATAATGATAATCCACATTTATGGAAGTTTACCTTGGACTATATATATATATATATATATATAGCTGGATACATATAGATATATAGATATAGGTATATCAATATATATAAACGTGTGTGTGTGTGTGTGTGTGTGTGTGTGTGTATATATATATATATATATATATATATATATATATATATATATATGTAGATATATATATATATATATATATATATATATATATATATATATATATGAGTCTACTTCAGATTGTCGAAACCCCAGATAATCGAAGACCATGCAAAGATGTTCATTGCTCTGGTCTTTCACTGAAATATGCTTTCATTATTTTCATTGTGGTCTTCGATGATCTGGGGTTTTGACGATCTGAAGGAAACCCATATCTATATATATATATATATATATATATATATATATATATATATGTATATATATATAGCTATATTTATATATATGGATCTAGGACTATTGAACGAAAGTTCAATAGTCCGAATCCACAATAACCGAACGCACTTTAACGAAAGCGCTTTCACCAAAAAACAATAAATCTTCTTTTATGCAGGAGGGCAAGCCCCCCTGCACCCCCCCTACTTTTATATTCTCACTATGAGGTTGCACTACAGTGGGGAAAAGGGAATTTTCCCTTAACTGCACCGTAGTGCGACTGTCACAACGAGCATACTTATCCGAAAGCGCTGCTTCGGTGAACAGCACTTTTGGTTAAGTATATTCGGTGATTTCTACTTTAGTAGAAAGTGTATATATATATATATATATGTGTGTGTGTGTGTGTGTGTGTGTGTGTGTTTGTGTGACTATATATAGATATCTATACATATATATATATATATATATATATATATATATATATATATATATATATACACATATATATATATATATATATATATATATAGACAGATATACTAGATAGATATACCCAACCATGTACGTCTTTTTGTGACTTTAAAGCCAGTGTCTCTGTTGTTGTTGCCCATTATGTCAAATTGAGTATGAAATTCCCTTCCTCTTCGTCTTCATTCATGTCACTAAGCACAAAAGTATTAGCTGTAGCTTACATTACTTGGGCTTCAAATTACATCTGCCTTTCATTGATTATTTTTTTTTTTGTTTAGTATTAACTGCATAGAGCTATGCTCAATGTAGCACTCTGATAATGGCAGTAACATAGTGGGTAATGCACAGAAGAAACTTCTTTCTTCATTGTTCTACTGAAACACTACCTTGTTCCAACTCATGTCAGCTACTTATCTACTTCTGCTCTATCTAAATGACTTGTGCTGAGTGGTGTGCGCTTCTTTTCAGCTGCACTAGTCTATAGTGCCCAGGTTCAAGTTACACTGAACTGTGCAGACTCACCATTAAGTGTACTTTCTTAACTCAGCTGAAGGTGTCCACCTGTCAGCCAGTTGTATTCAGTGATGTGAATACTCTCTTATCACTACCCATGGGTCTACTTTAAAACATTGAAATTTCACTTACTCAAAATTCATAAGGTTGAAACGAGGACAGAGAAACGTCAGAAAGCTGAACTCCTGGAATGTTGCAATTTCACTCCAGAAAACTAACCACTGGCCACCATTGTGAGCTTTGCCCTGTTCTCCACTGTAGTGTGATCTCAGAGTTGGTATATTTAGTTAGCTGGGGTGTGGGGGGCACAGACCCCACATAGGTGGGTGTGGGGCAAAGTCCCCCACATCTGTGTGTTTAGTTTTCTTCTGTTTATATTGTAATCATTGGTGGTCCAGTGGTTAGTTTCCCAGACTGAAACTTTGACAATCTGGGTGTTCAGCATTTTGAAATTTCAGCATTGTCATCTCGCTGATTTGAAAGTTGACATTCTGGTAGGTCGACGTTTTACAGTAGAACCCCACTCACACCTATGCAACATCCACATACTGCAAACGTGAAACTATCTTATGCTGATGATGTTAAAAAATCTCTACCCAAACTTTCTACATCTTCTAAACCTGGGTGTCAGCCTAAACCCTCTAAATTACCTCTTGCACACTGCCCAGCATCAGCTCTCTCTAACACTACAGAAAACACAGTCACAAAAATCAGGTCACACAGCTAGTATGCAGAAGTCCTAAAGGCAGCAAGACTAAACTAGTTCACCTGATACTGTACTGGTTACAGGTGACTCCACGGTTAGACACACAGCAAATACAGAGTAACAGTTAGGGGGTCCTCAGGTGCTAGGATCCACAATATCTCCCATGCCCTCAAGTCCCTTTACCCAGGTACACATGTCACCTGATCATTGCTAACATGGGAGTAAATGACTTGAATTGCACCTTCTTGAATCATTTGAAGTGGACTGATGGAGCTCTCGGAATATGCATCTGAAATGGATTTGAAACTAATATAGAACAGCATTTACCCTTGCCAAGAATAATGCCTCAATACAAACAGAAGATAACTGACTTTAATTATTGGCTTAGCTAATGATCCAGTACATCAACCTGGGAGGAGAAGGTTGACAAGGTTGGATTTGCTATTGATTTGGGCAGTTATAGACCCATAAGGCAATGGAGAGTATCATTATGAAATGTATTAATGAGGACATAGGCAGTCTTCAAACCCTAGACCCAAACCAGATGGGCGGACTTTTTGAACCGGTAATTGAGGCATTAGACTTACACAAATCAGTTTACCTTCATACCTGGATTTGGCTAAAGATTTTGATAAAATTCCACATTCTGGCATCATTGTTATGCTAATCCAATTAAAAGTAATCCCCTATGTTACCAAGTAGATTGCAAGCAAGCTGAATGACAGAACCCAGTACATTAGTGTTGGAGAGATGCTCAGTGGTTTCCCCCAGTGATTGGTCCTCAGACCACTCATCTTTGGTAACTACTTGTCCGGTGATATAGATGATACAAAAGGCCTGTGGCTGACCAAGTTTGCTGATGATTGTAAACTCACGTATGTCACGAATATCCATACAGACCAAGATGGCCTATCATTTACTAACAATTGGTGCACAGACCATGGCCTCAGATTAAATATCAGGAAATGCAGCATTGTGTCCCCTTGCTCTATCACATACGTGACATCCCCATAAAAATTCAATGACTTTTTAGGTCACTGTGTCACCACAGCTGTTAGGAAATCCTTTTATAAAGCAGACTAATCACCAAGGTTATATCTTCCAGATAGAAGGAAATTACCACCCCTATTTACTCCTCCCTTATCAGACCAGTAATGTAATATAATGTCCCTTGTGGTTCGTAGTTATCTAGGCATATGACCCTGCTTGAGAAACCATAGCCTTTCCTTACCAATACAATCAAGAGCATGTCCTCCTTGAGATATCCTGACCACCGTGCAGCACTCTTACTCTTTTCTGTTCCTTATTAACTCTTGAGAAGGGACCTCTGCCTTGCCTATAGATCTTCAAATGATTTGGACCTATGCAACTTACTTTGCACTTACACAGCTGCAGAACTAATGACAACATGAATATCCACTTAAAAGAGCTAAGCATGTGATAGATACATATCGTAGAGAATATCTACTCATGAAATAGACTCCCCTTGGATATAAAGCATGGTGGCCCCGTGACCCTTTTAAAATGTAAAATAAATGACTGGATTGGTATTTTAGTGCATTCTTGGTCTGGTCCCCAAAGCCCTTATGGAAAGGGGTCAAAACTAGACAGAAGTAGTATATTTCATGGGGTACGGTAATATTCATACACTTGTTTATAGGTTAGCACTAGGTTAATTGCCCTTGTAGGCTATTTTAAGCCATGTTGGTTACCCATTTTGAGACTTAAACCCTGCGCTTTGTGTTTGTAAGGTAAGCTCCTTAACCATTTTGCCATTTCTCAAACTCCCTAATATTTCATGTCTTGGTCATTTCAGTATGGATCATGTGCTTAGACTAAAAATGATCCACTGGATCACCCCCCCCCCAGTATAAACCAATGAAACTATCTACCTATACTTTAAGTGGAGGAACAGAGAACATAACCAGGTAGTTTTGGAGATGGAAGTTTGAGAGCTAGAGATGCATTCTTCACTTAATTAGGCAAAGGTACATTTTATGGCTCCTGCTGCCAAGATAGGAGTACTGCTCATTTGTTATTGACTAGGTAGAGTTATTTAGTATTTACATATTTGTTTATTATTTTACTTATTTATTGACATTTGATTGCTGGGAAAGTCTGATTGGGTAGGTTGTCTCCAGACCAGTCATTTTTGTAATTGAACACATTACAGGTTTAGTTGATAAAGGGGAGGATGTGGAGGGGTTGGAAAAACTGATACATGCTTTTTTGTTTAAATAGTTGATTACTGTGATTTAGTCATTTTCTGCTAAGTAGAAATATTTCTGTTAGAGATTGCAATGCATGAATTGTTTCTGTAGCTATCATTTATCTTATTAATTGACATTTGATTAGTGAAAAAGTCAGATAGACTGGATAATCTGACTGTGTGTGAAATGGCTGATTATTGTAGAATAGAAGTGATTTTTATGTGGATTACTAGTCAGCAAATTTAAGTTGATGCAAGACTGTTGTGGACTACGGATTTAATTTTGAGTTAGATGCAGTTTCTTTAATATGAATAATCAGCAATATCATTCTAGAGTGTCATACTTATTGTGTAGCAAATATAGACTGATGTTCTAGTAACTTTTGTAATGAATTACAATGCAATCAGTAATTGTACTGCAGTCTCAGTGATGTCCGAGTATAGTTGTTTGGCTTATTTAGGGAGTGTAAATTGATTCAAAACCTGTGACGTGTTCAGTTCTGGCAGAAAGACCATTTCAGCCATGCCACACAGAAATTATACATTTTTGGTCAGTGCGAAAATAAGGTGTTCCATATTTTGACTATTTCGTTGATGAACTCAGTCACAATAATTTTAAAGCAATAAGCCTTTATTCGTTACAGACAAGTGATCTTCAGTAACAAAAAACAGAAATATTTTAACAATGTTAAACATGTCAGCTTTTATATAATTAAAAGTAGGTGTGGAAAATGTACTTCTACTCAAGGCAAAGAGTATAACAGGGCCATAAAAGTGCATTTTAGAACATCAAGTACTCACTCCTACTACTGATTAGTCAAAGAAAACACTACCTATCAATCTGCAAATCAAAGTATTAAGAAAACCATAAAATACACATAAAAAGACTTGTAAGTAAAATTGCTTTTAGTGACCTAATGCAATAAAGGCTTCATCAGGTATGTGACAAGAACTAAAATCAAGAAAAAACACATAGCTGTCTAAGCATAAACATAATCTAACTAGAACACTGTAAATATAAACATACATCTGTCTAATAATATCATCTAGTAAACATCCATTCATGTGTATTAGTGTGCATAAAAAAAAAACTGAAGTAATTAATAGCTCAGAAAAAAATGTCAGTGCTTTGCAAAAAAAAGTCATGACAGTTTTCATGTTTACAGCCCCAAAACATGTTTATACATTGAAAACTAGTAGAAAAAACACACAAAAAATACAGAAAACAGTGGTTGACATAAACCAGTAATGTATAAAAGTGTACAGGTATGTGCATGAGTGGTGGTAAGGCTGGAACTAGACAGATTCCTATGCTTGTTCATTTTTTACATTTTGACTATTTGTCACACGTCTGTATTCCACACTGGCCCCTTAAAAGGTTGAGACATATGCTGCCCATTCAAAACATACTGTAATACTGATAATTCATTTTTTGATTGCTTGTACTTAAAAGTTACACTTTTTTGTTTTTGTTGAATAACAACATTAAAGATTCTGTTTCCATTTCTGCTGTTTGCTGTTGTAGTCTTTTTCATTTAATTTCATGATACTGAGCATATTTCATTGAGACCCGTGTTGTATTCTTAATGGATACAAGTGAAGGCATTGCAAATGTAGACAGTGATTCAGGCCTGGATTGTGCGGCCACGCCACCCAAGAAGATAATGGCTGAAAAAGCTAAAAGAGAATGTTACAGTTTCGTCATGAATGGCAAACTGATTTTGTATAATGTGAAGCAGTCCAGTACAACATGTTCGCTACTAACTGCGCAGTTTGTAAAAAGAGTGTATCAGTGGCATATGGTGAAAAAAGTGACTTGCTAACTCACAGCTGTTCACAGACTCACATAAAAGCACACCGTTCCATGAAATCGGCTGCCATTGACAGTTTTTTCAAGAGAGCAGCAGAGTTAGCTGGAGATGATAAACAGGCAATGGCTGCAGAGTTGGTGAGGATCTATCACGCTGTGCACCATCACATTTCTTACAATGCTGCAGACTGTGGAGCTAAGCCTGATCACCAGCTATATCTGGACTCAGCCATTTTCAAGAAGATGATCTGTGGCCGCACTAAGGTAGAGACATTGGTAACTGGTGTTCTCACTCTGATGTCAGTCGAGTCAATCATTAAGGACTTGACTAACAATCCATCAAGATTTTCTATATTGACAGATGCACCAAATTTGAAGAATTGCAAGATGTTTCCCATATGTGTCCAGTATTTTACTTCAGAAACTGGCTTTAACAAAAACTTTCTTGACTTTACTGAGCTCAGTGATGAACATTCTACTTCTGTAGTGAACATGATATTTCAGGTCCTGGCTGACAATAGTTTTGACATTGTGCACATATCATTATATTCATCTGATAATACTAGTGTCAGTTATGGGCACAAGCAGTTAGTCTTCACAAAGTTGCTGAAAAGAAATGACAAGATCATCAAAATTAACTGCAATGCACACATGATTCAGAATGCTCTGAAGAAGGCAATTGATGTACGATACTGTGATGTTGAAACAATGGTGACATCCATTTATAGTCACTTCATTGTATAAGCGAACCACAGAATGGACCAGCAAAAGGTTTTTGAATTTGCGGACTTGAAGCACCACAAATTGAGATATGTACCAACCAGATGGTTGTCTCTTGGTCCCACTGTCAATAGATTATTGGAATCTTGGCTAGCGATCATTTCATATTTAATTTCTTTAGGCAGTGAATGTCGTAAGAGAGTTTCTGCAAATCTGGGCATAGAAGAAGAAACACATGATCGTGAATCAGTGAAGACTAACATCAAAAAAGCTTAGTTATATTTTGTGCAAAATATCTGCAGTGTTTTTAAATTATCTGTTAAGAAAGTAGTGCAGGAAGATTTTACGTTAATTGAGCTGTTACTGCAATGCAAGACTTGAGAGCAAAAAATTGAATCACGCATAGCAGAAAAGGTTTTTGGATTCAAAACACATGCTGTTCTTGAAAATGAAGATATGCAGCCACTCCAGACGTCTATCAAGGAAAATGGTTATGCTGCTCTCGAAAACTGGCTTAATTTCTCATAGTCAGAAGACGGTATCGCTTTTGCCCTAAGTCATTTGTTGCTCAGCAAATAACCAGAATTTAAACATATCGAAACTGCATGCACTGCCATGGGCGTACTGCAGGAAGTTGACTTAGAAGTGTTGTACAATGAATTCTGCACAGCTAAAGAAAGCTTGGCACGCATTGTTGCTGCGTCTACTCTGCCATCTTGATGTGACAAATGGCAGATTTTTCAGTGCAGCCCGTACTGCTGAAGCATTTCCAGTTAACTTGTTTAATGTTATGTTGGCTGAGTTGTCATTGACCAGAAGCAATGCCTTTCTAGAAAGAGTTTTCTAATTCATGAATGCCAGGTGGAGTTTGGAACAAAACAGAGCCACCGTTGCTTTGGTGAAAGCTGAACTGGACATTTTCCTGAATTACAGCATGACCTGCAGTGAGTTTTATGAATTTGTTTTGCATGATGCCAAGTTGCTGTTATCCGTAGGTAGCAGCTAGAAATATTACTGGAAAAAGTGCCCAATGACGTTCAGTGAAACTATACCAAAAAAGTAGGCTAAGTGTTAAATAACGCTATTAAGGTCTAGTATTATTTTTTCACCTGTAGTTCCATTTGTGGTTCCCGGCATATATAGTTGTTGTTAGCTGTTTTCATACTTACTGCTATTACTATTTTTTCACTCTTCACTATAGCAAACCAGTCCTGCTAGTCACTTGGTGCAATGTGCAGAAATTGTTTTTGATGTTCACTGCTTATACTGTTGTTTGAATTATAGATACTGCTATAATACGGGTCTATATTAGATCACTGAACACTTAAAAAAGTGAACGGTGATTAATTGACCCTATGTAAGTGAAAGCTTACAATGCCGAAGTATCAGAACAGCAATTTTTTTTCAAGGGAAAAAAAATCGCTGTTCCAACAAAAAAAAAAATAAATAAATAAAAAACAATTTCAAATATTACACCCTACTTAAATATACCAACTCTGAGACTGCACTACAGTGCCGAAAACGGAAAAGTATCAAAGCGGACAAGCAAATTATTTCCCAGGGAAAGAATTCTCTTAATAGCCGCTTGAATATTTTGGGTTTTCAGCCTATTAAGTTCGACCAAGACACATTCGAAAGAATGCATCTTTGGTCTTCTAATATAGACCCTATAATACTATACTAGTTGCAATTAAAGTATTAAGTGGTTAATTATCTGTCTCAAGTTGCTGTTAGTCCACTGTTTCCTGGATTCGTTCATTGGCCATGGTGGATTTTACTGTAGGCTTATTGTTTGTTGTTTGTAGAATACCTGATATCCAATCCAATAAGCAAAAAAGCATAAACAGTTTGATAGAAATGCATATTTTACAGCAGTTATGTGACAGTTTTGTATGTTGGAAAACTGTCACAAAACTGCTCTAAAACATGCATTTTACAATGCAAAATTACAAAATTTTCCCGGGGGGTGATATCCAAAAAAAGATTTGTCTTGCACCTTCGGCGCAGAGATATTTATCATACTGGATTTTCTCTTTAAAGTGTTGGCAACCCATTCCAGAACTAATGAGTTGACAGATAACCTCAGAAAGGTCAGATATTTGAGAGCACTGGACTTGACAAAATGATAGTGGCAGTACCACATAACCCGTCTGCCAAAGAAAAACACCTTTTTAACCCCTGCCACTCTGTTTCAGAGCTACATGGAGACCTAGCCACATTTCCGAGGCTACTGAAAATGTATAGAAACCCGACTCACAATATGCTGTTGCATACTTATATGACATGGTCATTCATTCATAGCCTTGGGGCTCACAATTACCAAAAGTATAGGCTGTGCTAGAATCCATAAAACAGGTAGGCATGAATGCAAATGCTAAAAATAGTGAACTGGGCATGGATAAAGCCACGTATTTGGTTTATCTTATAAAAGGAGGAGTAAGTAGACCACAAGTAGAAGAAATAGGGGCCATAAACTATCCTGTGCACTTTACTAAGATAGAAGTGAGCTTTTTTTTTTTTTTTTTGATTCTATGGGTAGTGAAGAAAGTTTGAACCTAATTATGTGACTATTTTCTGTCATTTGACAGATATAACAAAAGGAGAAAGCTCATGTCAAGTTGAAATGGTATCTTGAGGAAGGCAGAGCATTTAGAGAAGTAAAATGTAGCCTATGCTCTGAACCTGTGTTAGTGAGATCTGATTTTACAACAGCTTATCCTGTATATTCACACAGCATTAGTAGGTTTGGTAGCAGTGCTAGGCCATGCAAGTCAAGGTGAGGAAAGCCATGTGTGCTATATCAGCAGAAAGTTGATCAATGCATCAAATAGACATTCTAACATTGAAAAAGTGTGTCTGATGGTAAAATGGGTCTTGCATACCTCAAAGTACTATTTGCTTGGCAGCTACTTCGGTTTGATAACAGATCATGCCCCATTGTACTGTGTATGTAGGCAGAATGATGGAAACATGAAGGGGGCATTATCCCTCCAGTCCTTTTGATGTATATTGATTCACAGATCTAGCTTAACCAGTCAAAATGCTGATAGGCTCTCAAGGATAGTTGTAAAATGTTGAATTTGAAAATGTGTAATGTGCCTTTAAGTGAACTAGTTAGTATTTATTTTAATTGACAGTTAGTATGGTAATAAAAAAGGAGTTGCCTGGAGTGCTACACATAGGTTCATAGGTTCATAGGTTCATACTAGGCTATCTGCCCTAGGGCATTTATAAGCCTAGCCAGAGTGTGTATGGCTTTCGCCACCCATTTTAAATTAATTTTGCTATGCCCTTTTTCGAGGTTAGTATACTGTGCCTCTGTCTAACAGTGACACAGAAGTGATACCTGGGGTAAACCTACGATCTCCCATCCACTCATCAAGATTCCTCTTGAAGAGAGTCAATGAGGGACTCTGCCTAACCTGGACTGGGATTTTATTCCAGAGTGAAGGGAGCCTCTGGGTTATGAATCTGTCCCTCCAGCATGTCCTATTTATTTCAGTGCTGAAGTTTAAGTCCCTCGAGCGCGTAGCTCGATGGGATTTGGATTTTCTGAGGTGCAGCATGTCCATTAATTCCGGGTTGGACATGGCTTTATACGTCAGGCACAGATCACCTCTGAGCAGGCGGTATGCCACTGAGTAGAGCTGGAGTTTCTTTAACGGGCAGCATACGGCATCTGTTTGAGCCCCTTGATCCTCTTGGTGAGGCACTTTTGGGGTCTTTCCAGTTGCTGCAGGTGTCTGGTAAGGTACATCCCAAAAGGGGCATTGTACTCAATTATGGGCCTGATGAGGGATGAGTAAAGAGGCACGATGACCTACCCTGATCTAGATGTGAATCCTTTCATGATTAGGTGGGCTATATAAAATGTTTTTCTAACCACTTTGGCCACTTGGTTGTCAAATGAGAGATTGCTATCAACTTGGGTCCCCAGGTCCCTAATTACTTCTTCTGTACTTAATGGATTACCACCTATGTGGTAATTTGTGGGCACTTTGTTTTGCCAAAGGGGATGACTATACACTTTTTGGCATTTAGCTTGAGGCCATGGCTCTGGCACCAGTTGTCTGTTTCTATGAGGCCCTTTTGGAGGATGCTTGTGTTGGCTGGAGAGTCTATTATGGCGCCCAGTTTGCAGTCATCTGTGAACTTGGTCAGCCACAGTCCTTCCATGTTGGCCTGTACCTCTGAGAAATATATACCGAACAAGAGGGGTCCCAAGACTGAGCCTTGTGGGACGCCACTTGTAACTGGTTTGGAGTCTGACATGGCTCCAGCTATTCTGACCATGTGGGTTCTGTCCTTGAGCCAGTTTGCAATCTATCTAGTGACATAGGGGTTTATATTTAAGCTGGTGAGCTTATCTATAATGCCCGAGTGGGGTATTGTATCGAAGGCTTTTGCGAGGTCCAGGTAGGCTGTGTGGACCACCTTCCCCTTGTCAATGGCCTTGGTGACTGTTTCAAAGAAATCGACCAGGTTTAAGAGGCAGGATCTGCCCTTAACAAAGCCGAACTGGGTAGGATCCAGTGTCTGTAGGTCCCCAATATCTTTATTTATAAGGTTCATGATGATCCTTTCCATAGCTTTGCAGACCAAGCTAGTGAGACTTATGGGGCGATAGTTTCCAGGATCCGTTGAGGCACCACCTTTGTGGAGACGGACCACTGTTGCTGTACGCCACTCTTTGGGTACATATCCTGTAGTAAGGCTGAGATTGAACAGTAGTTTTAGGTTTGGGTTTAGCTCTTCTTGGAGTTCATGTAGGATGCAGCCCAGGACACCGTCTGGTCCCATTGATGCTGTGTTTCTTGCTTTGGAGAGGGCAGCTCTTACCTGAGCATCTGATATGTCAGGGGGGCAGCACTCTGCTGGGATAGATATTAGCCCTTTTGGTGGGGAGGGGGGGGGGAGTTTGCGCTGAACCTGTCAGCTAGGATGCTGGCAATGTCTGTGGGTTTGGTGTATCTTTTGTCATTTTGGACTAATTCTGAGCATATCTGGGAATTCCCACCCAGGTTCCTAACATAACTAAAGAAAGCCTTGTGATTATCCTTAGTGTCCTGTGCAATTTTTCTCTTGAAGCTGGCCTTAGATGATTTTATGAGTGCCCGTAGTTTTTTGCTAATACTGATCAGAGATGCCTTCCCTTTTTGGGATTTTGCTCTGTCATGTAGTAGCTTCCTCCTTCTATTGTATAGTTTGTTTATGGCTGGGGTCCACCAGACCTTTGGAGGATTGGGTCTTGGTTTTATTTGGGATTGCATGATCCATGCATTCCTGAAGGTGTTCATAGAATGCGTTTATAAAGGATTTTATGGTCTGGGCCGTATTATCCACAGGCCCGGGGGCTTTGAAGGATTCCACCTCGGTTTTGAGGAGTGTGAAATTTGCTTTAGAGAAGTTTTTCACTGTGGTTTTCTGGGTATGGGGTGGGGTCGGGATGTGACTATCCAGTGAGATTAGTTTATGGTCTGATCTTACCAGTGAGGGATACACTTCTGGTCTGGAGCATAGAGTCCCCATGTTAGTGATGATCAGGTCCAGTATGTTTTCCTCTCTTGTGGGAGTGGTAACAAGTTGTTCCATAGCATTTGAGTTTATAAATTCTAGGAACCTTTGGTTTAGGGTGTTGGAGCTAGAGTAATGCTCCCAGTCTATGGTTGGGTAGTTGAAGTCACCCAATATAATGGTGTTTGGAGAGATCTTCATATTTTCCAGTGTTCTCAGGAAGGCCGAGTGGGGTTCCTGGGTTTGGGAGGGTGGTCTGTAGCAGGCTATAAACTGGAAGGCAGTTTTACCCACTGTTAGTTGCACATGGATAGTCTCCGATGCTTCGTGCTGTGCCACCAACCTGGAGGTGTGGGTATCTTTGACGAATATTGATACCCCCCTCCTTTTGTGGTTCGGTCCAAGTTTTGGGGCCGAAAAGCATGGTATGAGGTATAACCTGGTAGTGCTGGGGTGCTCTCGAGAGCCTTGAACCAGGTTTCTGTTACTGCACAGATATCGATGTTCTCCATGTTAAGGAGAGTTTTGAGTTTGTTAGTTACTAGTTAAGGATCACCTAAAGAAAGACCCTGCATGAGTGGATTTTGAGAGCACAGTCTGGGATAACTTGTGAAGTGTACCTTGTAGAAGTACCTGCTAATGGAGTTGGAAACAGGGGATTGCATCCAGAGATATTTAAGTTTTTTGAGAAACTGCCTATATCCTTGAGGGGCTGTGTGGACTGAATATTGCTGTAGTAACTAAAAGTACCATGTTTGTTTTGTTTAAAATCTGAAGCCAAGAGGGCAGCTATTTTATTTTGTCAGATTGTGTAGAACTGCTGAATAAAACTATGTTTTCATATATGTTCTGCCCTCTGTGTCTCCTTGGACGTCTAATACCCATAAATGTATGTGTGCATTTAATCATTATGGAGCACAATACACATCCCAAAAGCCAAAACTAACTTCCATCTGTTAGCCAGGCGACAGACTTAGCAGAAGACGAAAAAAGTTCCTGAATAAGACATGGAGAATTATCAGCCAGAAATCCATAATGCGCACTGGAAGGCCTGATAGTAAAAATAAAACTTAAACACTTTGGCCATGTGATGCAAATACAGGATTCACTAGAGAAAACAGTGATACCTGAAAAAGTCAAAATCAAAAGAAAAAGGAGGTGGCATAGGCTAGATGGATAAATAGTATTACTGAAATAACATATTACTTTGCAAGAACTTAAAGAAGCAGTTCTTAACAGAGATGCCTGGCATGCAAAAGTCCACAATGTCATAAAGAGTCAGAAGTGACATCACCAAGCAATGACAGCAACAAAAATTTCCATCACATCTGTATAGGCATCTCAGACAAGACCACACTGCTACAGTCCATGGAGTTATCAACAACTAATTAGGAGAAGGCCTTGAAGGAAGCTATACAAGTCAGACTTACAATATGAAGACATTCCTTAATATTAATGAAGAACTGAAAAGTACTTGCACTTCTTTTTTAAATAGATAATTGCTGGTTAATGATGTACCATTTCAAGATCAGTCAGAGTTAAGCATTTTAGATGATGATGTTCCATAAATATGTTGTGAGTCAGTGGCCAGTCCCTTATCCAGGCGCATTACATTGCCCAGTCGGGCATATTGCATTGTCTAATGACTATGAGATCAGGAAAGCCTCTTTCAGGTCATTGTGCTTGTTCACACAGCTCAGTAAATGACAGCACAAGTCATACAGTAATATTAATTTCCTGAAATGCTCACTGAATTGGATATAGTTTTTCAGAGAGCACAATTAACCTTCTTTATAGAACATGATTAAAAATGTACCTAACACTTTGCATCATACAAACTATCATTTATTCTAAGTTTAACATAAAATAAAAACAAAAAATAAAACATTAAAAATATATGCAGTCATTTTTTAATTTTTTCGAATAACTTAAAAATTGCATTGACAACAGTCAATATAATTCAGTGACATTTGCTCTTTAAGTTATTAGTGTTATTTTTTCCAGTACATGTGGTTTGTACCTCAAAACTCTGTCATTTTGGAATCAAACATTTATTTATTTATTTCTATTTGTTTATGGATAAAGTCCTTCTGGACAAGTAAGCCCTTTCTAGCAGAGCCCTGGGGAGAAAAGTTCCACAAGAAAAAATAACAATAATGCATATACAACAAGCAAAATATTCAGGTAACATTTAGTAGCATTAAATACACAGTTTCATGAAAACTATTTATAGTAGGACTATACAATATACAGAATGCTCAGGTAAATATAGCAGATAATTCTGAAATAAACAAAACGTTTTTTTTCAGCAACATAGTCAATATTGGGTGCAGTACATTGAGTCAGATATAATTATATGGCTTTGTCATAATAAGATTAGAAGACTGAAAAATAAGGGGGAAGGGATAGACACTGATGTGTATGTGTACATAGGAAAGGTAGTTTATGAATGATTTAGCCTGAGGGATAGCAAGGGAATAGCCAGAAGTCAGAAAGGAACTGTTTCAATTTATCTTTGAAGATATATATATATATATATATATATATATATATATATGTTGTTGAGGCGTCTGATTAGAGGGGTAATTGAATTCTAGGATTTTGAGATATAATCTGAGTAAAGAGCACTTCCTGCTTTGCTGTGAGTTTTATGAATTGAGAGGAGATATTTGCCAGTGGAGAGAAGAGCTCTATTGGTGGAGTGGAGCTGTAATATACCATTTAAGAGGCCGAGAGTCTGATCCATGTGCAAACTGAAGTTGAGAGTAGGTGAGGAGGTGAGGTAGCTCAAGCCAATTCAGGCACCTGATGGCAATACAGTAAGAGGTGTAGCATGGTTTGTTAGAAGCATATTTGATTATGCTATAATATCATTACTCAAGTTTATTTGACAAGGTAGACTACAGGTTGGTGAAATAGGAGAAGCATACAAAAGAGTAGGCAGCAGTTAGGTCATCCAGCTGCTTTCAGTTAGATATTGTTTGGCTCTCTATAGCAGACCTAACTTCATATGTTTTTTTTTTTTTTTTTTACTGTTTGTTAGATTTGGAGACTGAATGTCATGTTGTTGTCAACTATAATTTAATATTAGAGACTATCTAAATATTTGTGTTATTTGCGGGGAAGATTTGAAAGTTAGCTTTACAGTTGATGTGAGAGAGACTTAGGAGTAAAGTTGAGAAGTTTTGTCTTTTTTGAGATTAGTATTAAGTCTGACTTTGCTAGGTAGTTTTATATGGAGGAGAATGAATCTTGTGTGAGCTGTTGGAGAAGAATGGGATTTTGTACAGAGCAAATAAGGGCTGCATCATCAGTGTACTGGACTAATTTGCTGTGTTCTGAGGCTGTGTGCAAATTAGTGATAAATACATTAAACAGGAGTTCTTGTAGTGTGAAGCCTTGGGGAACACTGGCAGAGATAGGTAAAAAGATAGAGATACTAGACTGCCTTTTAACATTTTGATATCTGTCAAACCAAGTAGCTGAGGAACCAGGAGAGACGAGACTAGGGTGGATCAAGGGAGGCTAGCTTATGGAGCATTTTATTATGAGAGACAGCGTCAAAGGCTTTAGAAAGGTCTAAGAAAAGCGTAGATACAATATTACCTGTATTGCAGCTATGATTAACACTGTTAGAGATAACATCGTTATCGTTGTTATATTTATTGTTATGTTAATGGCACATAGTGGTACTGTACATTGGTCTAAAGTTATGCTGAGTAGTGGAGACGAGGCTATTGGTAAGAATATAGTTAATGAGTAGGGAATGGTCATATTTTTGATAGGGGGAAATACGAGTATGGATCTATAGTTGGAGAGATCAGTTATGTTTCCCCTTTTCTGCAGGGGAAAGACAAATGAGTTCTTCCATAGGAAGTGGACATAAAGACTGTTGGATGGATCTGTTAATGAGTATTAAAATGGAATATGCAATGGCATCTGCTGAGATTTTCTGGTATTCATTGGTAGGTTATCTGAAACTAGAGGGGTAGGTTTTAATTTTTCAAAGTGCTTTTTTTTTTTTTCAAATATAATTTTTTTTTATGTTGCTTGACGTAACACAATACAGAGACGATTGCGGTTACAACAATACATAAAAACAGCAGGTGTCATTCAAATAATAATAACTATCTACAATATATACAGTAGTGCTGTCAGAGGATAACTCAAAACTTGAGGATAGTCATACTAAAGGGAAGGAAAGGAAGTATGCAGGTGGTTAGGTATTGTGTTCATACAAAGTATATAAGCCTCTATTAAGCAACTAAACCAACCCCTGTCCAGTTGTCTTGAGCCTTAGAGATGAGGGAAATTTAGAAAAGCAGTGGTATTTAGGTGAGGAGAGGGAGGAGCATGTGGAAGAGGAGCAACAGGTAATAGTGTGTTGTCCAGTATTTTTATAGTTAGTAATCAGCCAATAGTTCAAAAATGACCTCCCAGAATTTTTGAAAGTATGCGCACTTACGTGCATTGGTAACAATGAGCTTTTCAGAAGTAATGTATTCAACAGCCAGATTTCTGAACCCACCCCAAGTCATTTTAGAGCGATCTAACCAATTTTTGGAGATATAAAATTTAACTAGAAGTCACAGTGTTATTAGGATGTGAAATCTTAACTTTGAAAATTCAAGATTAGGAATGTATAGTACAGCCATTTCCCAAGAGAGAGTTGATTTGTGATAGCCCATCTTTTCAAGTCTCACCTTTAGAGAGCACCAAATACTCTGTGAGTAGCGGCAGAACCAAATTATTTGTAAGATATCGGCCTGGGGGAAAGAACAGCAGGGACAGGCAGGGGGTATATTACAATTAAAGTTGTTTAAATGAATAGGAGTGTAGTATATGTTGTTGTTACTCATGAATTGAGTATAGATGAGCTTTTTGAAAGGGGAGAATATGAGGGTAGATTTAATAGCTGAAACTTTTTGTTCATCTGTTAAGATAATCCCTTGTTGATCCCAGAATTTCGCATATACCAACTTATCTTGAAACCTGGTTGTATCTATAAGTTTACGAGAGCGTGACAGCATATTCTTATTGCTTGATAAGATCTGGATCAGATTAGAAACCTGTATGAAATCATGATCTGGAATCGTGAGGTCTTGAATTAGAGATGTAATAAACTCTCTGATTTGATGCAGGATTATAATGTATTTCTTAGATATCTCTTAATTCTAGTGGTGAAAGAGCTTTATGTTTGTGAATGTCCCATAGAGAGTAGTCTTTTATTAAAGGAAAGTCACCAAGGTTGATCATGTTATTATTTAACTTGATATTTGGGTTTAGATGAATGGGTTGGAATAGGAGGAGAGCTTTATCTAGCTTCAGGGATTTAAAAATCTCTTGGAAGGAATTGATTTTACATTTCAGGATGTGGTGTATTTTTAATTTCCTGAGAGTTACTGGGTCTAAGAAGGGGAGAGCTTTGGGATTTAAGGTATTTCCCAGAATATGATTATACCACATTTTAACCCAAGGTGGAGTCCATGTATGCTTAGATGGGAGATAATTAACAATAAGAATTAATCTGTTGGCTTGCAAAATAGTATAGTAGAGATGTAAGTCTGGCATGCCAAGACCTCCTTTAGATTTTGGGAAGATGAGTTTCTGATATGATACTTTAACTGATTTTAGATGCCAGATACATTTTGGAAAGGCTTTGTGAATTTTAATGAAGAATGAGTTGGGAATGAAGGAGAGAGATGCGTATAGGTGATAAAGGAACTTTGGGAGGATGTTCATTTTAATAATAGATGCTTTAGATAGTAAGGGCAGTTTCAACTGTTGCCACCTGCTTAGGTCTTGGGATAGTGTTGACCATAATTGGGAAACATTAGAAAATATTGTAGAAGAGAAAGAGTGGTCATAGCATACCACTAAATATTTGGAAGAATAAGACATGTTAAAGGGAGAGACTGGAAAGAGATCTTCTTTGTGAGCTGCTGGATTGATTGGGAATGTGAATGATTTCCCCAGCCTTGGAAAAATAAATGATAGACAAACAAAAGGAATTATTTGACCTACACCATTCCAATTACTCACTGCAAGAACTTAGGTATATAATAAAGTACTCTGAATGGATACAAACCCCTTCCAAAGTACTAGCCAGACTAATTGAGAATAAACAGAGATTACCCAGGATTAACCTTATCTATCACCAGAACACACTTTACAAATCAGATTCACAAATTATCCAACTATTCCACCAACTTTATTCTGATATCTATGCAAGCAACAATCAACAAATCCCAATCCCAGTGATAAAAGAATATCTTAACAACATCACTTTCCCAAAACTTAATGAAGAACAGAAAAAGATCTTACTTGCCCCTCTTACCTTACAAGAAGTCCTAAATAGCATTTATAATCTTAACTCATTCCCTCCAGTAGAGCTCTTTTGATGGTGTACCTTTAACTCCCAGTGGTGTGCCTTCCACTTTTTAAAAATGAAGTTATCACCTTAAAATTCTAACAAATACTAAATGACATAGGTCATATATCATTACAATTGTGTTTGCCATCATGTATGCTTCAAGATAAAATATTCTGATACCTGGTATGTAGCATGGTTTTGGAATTATTAATGCAAATATGAACAGGCAATAGTTGACGCCTACAGGTGCAGTAGGAGGTAACTGCAGAAACGCCTGGAGACGTCACTCGGCTGTAATGAGTTAAACTGGGGAAAACTCCAGGGCCTGATGGCTATTCTCCTGACTTCTATAAAACCTTTAAAGAGGTACTAGCTCCTATATCACTTAACAGAATATCAGACCTTTACCTCAACCATTCAAAGACCATATTGCTCCCCAAAAACAACTTGGATAAATCGAATGTGAATAATTATAGGCCATTTTCTCTAATGAATGTTGACATCAAATGTTTTTCCTCCTTGCTAGCTGAAAGAATTAAAAAAGTAATCACTTCCTTGATTTCCAAAGAGCAAGCAGGTTTTATGCCTCAAAGACATACCTGGGACAATACACTGAAACTAGAATCTATGATTGGCCTTTCAAAAAATGATAAATGCCCTAGATATGCAAGGATTCTGGATGCTTCCAAGGCATTTGATAGGGTCAACTGGAGTTTTCTGTTCACAGTTTTATCCTACTTTGATATTACCTCTAGCTTTATTAATATAATCAAAATTCTGTATAACAATTCATACACGAGTATACATATAAATAAGAAAATCAAAACCAATAAAAATTTCAAATGGGACCAGACAAGGGTGCCCCCTTTCACCTATTCTTTTTAATCTGTATCTTGAACCACTATTTCATTCCATTAAACAATCAACCTACCACTCGATACCTAAAATACTACACACGAATATAAGTCTGACCGCACTTGCCGATGATCTGAATGTTTACTTTGAACACTCTCTGACTGATTATAAAGAATTATTGACTACTATAAACACATTTGCCCATATCCCTGATTATAAAATCAATCTTAATAAATCAAAGTGCTTTTTAATATCAGAATTTAGGACATTGTTAATGAACAAAGTGTTATGGTTGCCTCAGAACTGGATGTTAAGCTGGGGTAGATGGTTAGTGTCTATGTTAAGGAATGATTAGACAGTTAAATAGCTGAACTACAAACAGTAATTAAACATTTTTAATTGTAATATTTCAAAACAAATATAGTCACTCAAAACTATGGGTTTCCTGGTTTACTATTGAAATGTTGAACGGCACTACATCGACTGTACTATAGTCGAACGCAGAAGTTCAAAAATAGTAATGTCGACGTCAAAAAAACAATCTAGGAATGGTTTTAACATGGGTCGATGTAGGTGTTCAGTATTATTCAGAACTACAAACATCTCCCCTACCTCAACCCATGTTAAAACACAGTCCTAGTTTGTTTTTTTGTCGTCGACATTACTATTTTCGAACTTCCGTGTTCGACTATAGTACAGTCGATGTAGTGCCGTTCGACATTTCAATAGTAAACCGGGTTTCCTCTTTACTACATATACACATAGCTTTATGGTAATCATCAGTTATTTTGTCATAATCTTGGTAAATTTCAAAATATGTCTACCTCTGTCAGTCTATCACTGCATTCTTTTTCTTTTATGCCTAGTAGGCGGAGGTGTGTTCATATTCATTAAGGATATCCACACCTCCAGGCTAGTTGCTCAGCATAATGCATCAGAGGTTATCCAAGTGCAACTAACTCTGGTCAAAACTGTAATCCAAACTGTAGCTTGCTATAGATCTCCCACCATTCCCCAGGATTCCCACTCCTCTTTTCTTGATATACTGGAAAATATTAGGGGTCAACCAAACACCCTAATAATGTGTGATTTCAACTACCCCACCATTAACTGGGAAAACTATTCATGTACCAACTCCTTTGCTCAACGCTTTCTGGAATTCATAAATTCCAATGCCCTGGATCAACTTATCCATACCCCCACTAGGGGCAACAGTATCCTAGACCTAGTCATTACCAACATGAGGGACCGGTGTTCCACACTTGAAGTCAACTCCTCGTTGGTCAGATCCGACCATAAGCTAATCACCCTAGAGATCCACATTCTGCCCCCACCCCCCATTAAGGAAATCATGGTACAAAAATTCTCCAAAGCCAACTTCATGCTTCTTAAGACAGAAGTGGTGAACTTCATGACACCCATGCAGATGGACAATACAGTTACAACTGCTGAATCCTACACAGATGCACTCTATAAGCACTTACACGAGTGCATGGATTGTGCTATCCCAAACAGAACCAAGATGCTAACCTCTAAAAAAGGAAGCCAATCTGGTGGTCCCCTGCCATAGACAAACTCTACAACAGAAGGAAAAAACTGTTGCAAAAGAGAGTAAAATCCCATGAATGGAGGAGTTCTCTGGTCAGCCTCAGTAAGAAGCAGAGATCCCTTATAAGGTCCTCCAAAGCTAGCAACGAAAACAAAATCACCACTGATTCTAGGGACAACCACAAAGCATTCTATTGTTATGTCAAGAATCTCAATAGCAACACTCAGATCTGCTCTGAGTTACAGCACAACAGCATGAAAATTACAGAACCAACTGATATTGCCAGCATCCTGGCAGATAGGTTCAGTGCTAACTTTACCCCTCTCTCACCCCCTAAAGGGCCCATATCTATATAGGAAGAATGTAGAGTCCCTGTAATCACAACTATGCAGGTAAAAGCTGCACTCTCTAAAGCCAAAAATACAGCATCCAGGGGACCAGAGAACATCCCAGGCTGCGTTTTACATGAACTTCAGAATGAACTGGCACCCCACCTAAGCACCATGTGCAATCATAGTCTCACATCAGGCTTTGTGCCCACTGAATGGCACACAGCAACAGTTATCCCACTCCACAAAGGGGGAGTCATCACTGATCCTGGGAACTATCACCCTATTAGCCTGACGAGCCTGGTCTGTAAGGCCATAGAAAATATCATCATGGAACTCATAAACAAAGACATTGGTAACCTCCAAACTCTGGATCCCACCCAGTTCAGGTTTGTGAAAGGCAGATCATGCCTCCTGAACCTGATTGACTTCTTCGAGGCAGTCAACAAAGCTGTAGATGAGAGTAAGGTGGTTCACACAGCCTATCATGACCTTGCCAAGGCTTTCAACACTATCCTCCATTCTGGAATTATAGCTGAACTCACTAAACTAGGTATAAATCCTTACGTCACAAGATGGGTTGCCAATTGGCTCACTGACAGAACCCACACTGTAAAAGTTGCACACTCCAAATCTGACTTCAAACCAATGACAAGAGTACCAAAGGGTTCAGTCCTGGGACCTCTCCTGTTTGGTATATACTTCTCTGAAGTACAGGTTAACACAGAAGGCCTTTGGCTAACAAAGTTCGCAGATGACTGCAAAGTAGGAGCTATAGCTGAGTCCCCAAATCATGTGGACATCCTACAGAAGGGCCTTACTGAGACAGATGCCCGGTGTCAGAGCCATGGCCTCAAGCTCAACACCAAAAATTGCATTGTCATCCCCTTTGGTAAAAACTCTGTACCCATGAACTACCACATAGGCGGCAGTCTACTTAACGCTGAATGTGTGATAAGAGACCTGGCGACCCAGGTGGACAGTAGTCTCTCCTTTGATAATCACATCGCCACAGTAGTCAGGAAATTCTTCTATGTGGCCCACCTCATCACAAAAGGGTTCTCATCTAGGAACAAAGAGGACATTGTTCCCCTCTACTTGACACTCATTAGACCCATTATAGAGTACAATGCCCCTTTTGGAATGCACCTCACAAGACATCTGCAACAACTGGAAAGGCCACAGAAATACCTCACTAAAAGAATCACAGGCCTAAAGCAGATGCTCTGTGCTGACCATCTAAAAAAACTCCAGCTATACTCTGTCGCATATCATCTACTCAGAGGTGATCTCTGCTTAACATACAAGGCCATGTCAAACCCAGAGCTGTTGGACATGCTACACTTAAAGAAATCCCAATCCCTCAGAGCCACATGCTCCAGGGATCTAAACCTTGTCATCACAATGAACAAAACATGCTGGAGGGATAGGTTCCTGACCCAGAGACTCCCCAGACTCTGGAATAGACTGCCCATACATGTCAAGCAGAGTGCCTCTTTGGCCCTCTTCAAAAGGAACCTTGACGTTTGGATGGGAGATAGGAAATTCACCCCGGGAATCACATCAGTTGCCCTACTAGACAGGGTCCAGGGAAGTAAATATTGTGGGAAGAAATAGCCAGGGAATTGTTATGGCTAGGCTTGTATAGATCCTAGGGCTGATAGCCTAGTACCAACCTATGAACCTATAAGAGGAAAGAATGAATCATGAATACAAGTTATATATTAGACTCAGCGGTGAATCTCCCATGTGGACATATCGCATCACCCTCCAGTTACCAGCTCAGGGAAGCTTTGACGTAGACACTAAATGTACTTTCTGCACAAGTTACTGCCAACAAGGTTACTAAAATATGTGGGGTTCCTGAAAATTTTACATTCCACATGAGGCATGTAAAGGGCATCTCCCTGCAAAACAAGTCAGAAATTTGAAATTCCATAATATTATTATTATTATTATTATTATTATTTTTATAGTTCAACTATCTGCTTTCAAAATTTTGTGTATCACTTAATGACTGGCTGTAAAATTCTCTGACATTCTGCTCTCATCTTGATGAAGCATCTGGAATCCTGATAGCTGAAAAGATTGCAAGCAGTTTAATTGTCAGTCCAAGTTTACTGAACTCTGACCTTTTTAAAGTACCAGGATATGAATTTGGTATGGATTATCTGCATACAGACTGATGCAATAAGACTTTTATTAATATTTAGTTATATTACCTAAAACCTGGTACCAGCACTGTCTTGTCATACAGCTCTGGGAGCCTTAATATATTCCATGAGGTTTGCCTGAGTGCTTCCGTTTCCTTCCATATCATGAAGATGTGCAGTAGCTGTATTGTCGTCTTAAATTATAATTTATGTGTGATACAGGAAAAAAAGGACTGGCAACCTAATTTCTTTTCCTAATTGTCTAGAAAACAAGACACCAAATGCATGTTGAGAGCACTGGATCCAGGGATATCACTATAGGTGCTAGGAATGCATCTAGATCATTCCAAAATTTTTTAATAAAATTTCAAATCTATGTGACAGCAAAACATTCATACAGACATACTCCTGACATGCTGCATTTCTGTGATCATGTCATGCCATGCTAGCAAAGAGTTTATGTGATGTATTATAGGCCTAACTGTTAAGCTAATTGTTGGGCTTTTTATCTTTCCACAGCTGACCATCAGTTGCCAATAGCTCTTCTCCTTGTTCATTGGGTATACTGGACCAACCTTAGCCTGTCCCAGGCTAAGCCTGATCCCTGATCAAGGTGAACAGACCCAAGATGGCGCATCATTGTACTACTGCTGGGGAGTATGCCCTAACCTCCCGTCCTTGCAGCAACCTTGCAAACTCTGATATTGCTGCCTTTGGAAGTACAAATGCATGCATAACCTTCTAATTAAATGGCTTATCACTTATGCAGCATGGAGCTTGCAGGCACATACACTACTTATTACAGAGCCTAGACTGCCTGCCTTCTCCCAGAATGGGTGGACCAACATTGGTTGTTCACTCCCATACTCCCCTGATGCCCCTTCTGTGCCTGTTCCACTAATCAAACAATAGTCAACTGGGATACAGTAATAGCATTAATCTCCAAGCTCTTTGTTGCTATTGGTCAGCACCCTGAGTGGTTTTCAGCACATAGGAATACAACTTTTTTCTTGAGGTATATAGTGAAAATACAAACTGTATTAACCCATCTGCTTATTTTTCATATATAATATTTAAAAATATTTCTGTATTCTTATCTAATACACCTACCACTGTACTCAGACTCTACTTTTTATCTTCATTCAAGCAACTTCTCCTTTCACTCCATTTCTCATTAAACTTCAATACCTATCATCTAATGTCTTTTCCATGTTTCTCTCTAATGAGCCTTCCATTTTCAGAATTCCTCCATTTCTTCTCATTTCCATACCTCACTACCTAATACACTTTCCATATGTTTATTTCTAATTGCTCCTCCCAAAAAACAAATGGCAAGCATGATCTATAATGAACATATAACATTAGCTATTAAAATGGAAGTCATTGCACATGGTGCTGTTTTTATCCTTGTACACTTAAAGTATACTTAAATCATGCTGTCAGGAGATGTTTGTTACTGAATCCCATAAAGCTATAAGTAATTTTAGCATATTGTAACTTGTGGATAGAATGTGAAATGGTATGTAGTACATTGAGTGGCAAAATTGTGCTGCCATATCGGGGGGGGGGGGTTGTTATTAAGTGCTTCTTTAGCATAAAATCCAATCACAGCAGCACTTAGGGGCTATCTAACAATTGTTACACACCCCATTAGTGCTGTTAGCATCAAAAGACACTGCCAGCTGGCACAGAACTCCTGCAGAATGTAAAACAGTTTTGTTTCTGTCTGCTGCCCTAGCCTCTCAGCTATATTTAAGTTTTACTCATATGTTTGTTCTGTCCCTCACAATGTTATTTTTTATTTCCTAGTAAATCACTGAAGATGACAGTCTGTCAAAATTACCAAAATTAGAGATTCATCTGTCTTATTCTTCAGAAAATGGTAAACTGATGCAAAGCATGTTGTTCAACTATTTATATGAATTAGAGGAATATTTAAAACTTTTCTGTACTGTTCACCCTCTGTCTCCCCAGAATTATTAAGCAAATAAAGAGAGAGGTTGTTGCTGTCTGCATTACACTCCATTCTACTTGCTTAGCCAGTAAAACACGTTTACACTTTTTTTCTGTACATGGTAGTACAGAAAAATTCACCTATCAGGCTTTGCTCTCAAGGTTAATTTCGTGGCATCCATATCTTGAACACATAATAATCTGGTTGAAATCAGCGAATCAATCATAATCCTCTGTGTAGTATAAGGAATACACTGATTATGCTTCAAAACTTGCAAAAAAGATAAACCTGTTATGTACTTCTTTACATGAGAGCCAGTTATAATAGCTTTTCAAAGGTGCATAATAACTTGTTATACACATTTTAAATTTTTTATCATCAGGCCTTGTGCTGCAGCATACACAGCTCTTCCCTAAAGCAGCAACGATACTGATATTGAGACTGCTATACCTTTTCACAATTACATCTAAATATTTTAATATCGTATTAAATTGGATTTACACTGTAACATGTCATTTACTGCAGTGTCCTTAACCACTGATAAATGTATGCAAAGTGAGTACATAGAAGACAATACATGCACTAGCCAAAACATTTTGAGCTGTTCAGTCATTGGCTTTGTGCATTTCACGAGTCACTTTTTCGGTATATTTTGATACAACAATATGTCACGTAATTATTTGGAAAATGCCCAAGTATATGATGTCCCACATATAATGTTAGCCCAATTCACTTTACAAAAGAAAACTGAACCTTTTTAAAACTGAAAACAGGTTTTCAATGTTTTGAAAGTAAGCACATATTTAATAATTCCAGGAAAGATAGCCTTAGGCTATTGCAATCTGGAAATCTTTGATAAAAACAATTTCTGATTATCTCTTCCTGCAGAGAATGAATAAGCTATTTCATTTGCACAGAGAGTGGCTTTAATTAATGAAGACTTTTTTTTCATCTGTAAGAATAAATGCATACAAATAAATATCCTCAGTCAATCTGGTCAGCATATTGATTTTGTTCTTTGTTGCATGGAATATTATCGCATATAGAGTCAAATGTATCATCATCAGTTTAGGGTCCTATTCACTGCATTTTAGTTGTAATTATAAATCTTTCAGGTGCTAAATGTAGTCCAAATATCTGATTATAGTGTTAGATATCACACAGCAACAAGAAGTGCAAACCTACCTTGGAACCTTACTAAAAATAATAAAAAATAAAACACACCAGGTAGGCATCAATAAATCAGAACATGCTCTGTATAATTTATAGTAATACTGTCTGCTTACTTGCTATATGGACATAAATATATATATATATATATATATATATATATATATAGATGTAAATATAGTGTGTGTGTGTGTGTGTGTGTGTGTGTGTGTGTGTGTGTGTGTGTGTGTGTATGTGTGTGTGTGTGTGTGTGTGTATATATATATATATATATATATATATATATATATATATATATAAATATATATATATATATGTGTATATATAAAGAGAGAGAGATAAACATATATGCAGTCAAAATATTGACAGCAAAATGCTGATAGTTCATAATATTAACAGATTAAAATATTGACAGTTCATAATTTTGGCAAATTAAAATAAAGAATTCACAGTTCTAACATAAAACCCCCAAACCCTGCAGTAAATAAATCACAAAAGCAACTAAACCTAATTAAAAAGAACAATCAAGAATCTCAGAATCATAGCAATTCCTTACAACACTATTTAAATAGTGGTAGTGGTAGTGTTATAGAATGTTTTTATAAGATAAGGTGCAGGGTTAAGTTTGGAGTTAGAGTGACTGTTAGGATTATCATAGTATTGAGAGTTCAAAAGGCAGACACTCTAAAAACTGACAGTTCATAATATCTACCAATCAAAACATGGACAGTTCATAATATTGACAAATTAAAATTCAAAAGCAGCCAAACCTCTCATTAAGTAAATTGAGGAAAAGCAACTAAACTAAATTAAAACAAAGCAAACAAAAACCTCAAAACAATAGCAATAACAATATTAATAATAGGACATTGTTTGAATAGTGGTAGTGTAACAGAAAATGTTTGCCCAAGGTAACATGCTGGGTTAGGTTTAGGTTTTGGGCTTAGGATTAATGTTAGGGTTAGGGTTAGTGTTAGTATACATTAGTAAGGTGGTACAGGGGGACAAACTAATGAGTGCTAACCCTAACCATAACCCTGCACCTTACCTTAGAAAAATCCTTTTTGCAACAGTACCACTTCAAAAGGCAGGCTCAGATACTAAAACATGAACCAGCAAATGCACAAAGTACTAAAGGTATCACCTTACTTAACCCTTTCTCTAACCCTAACTTGCCAACACTTGCATATACGCGCTTACTCATGTCTGTATTCTGAATTGTCAGTCGAATGAACTGCCAGCGTCAGTTCACACTGTGTGCATTCTGAACTTTTCGTAGTTGAACTGTTAATATTTTGTTGTGTAATTTATCAAGAAATATGATGGAAGGACTACAGTTTGATAATACAAAGCATTTCCCAGAGTGCAGTAGGACTGTATCAGTTATAGTATTCATAAAGTCAAGTCCAACATGACTTATGTAGAGAAGAAAAGCTAATTTCATATGCTAGAGGAGTTCTAAATGCAAAAGATAAGGTTTAGGGATCACACTGAGTAAAAATAAGCTGTGTAAAAATAAACAATAAATCTAGGAAAATGGCAAAACCATGTATTCAAGAAAAAAATAAAACTAATAATAAGTAAAACAGAACACCCACAGTCACAAAAACGATGTCACAAATTTCCTTTTAAGTGCTTTCATCACAAAGGTAAGGATTTCTTCAGAACTACATTACAGGACACAATGCAGAAATAAATAGGAAGTGTATTTAAAACAGGTTGATGCAAAAAGCTAATGAGGCAGCTTTAAAGTAGGAGCTATGCAGATTTGGTCATGAAGACCTGGTGGAGTATTACTTTTTAAAAGCGATCTGTCAGAACCATTGCTTGCATAGCAGAACTTCATCACCCCTAAAAATCTTTCATTACCTTTTCTAAAATAGAAAAGTAAATTTAATAAAAATGGTGCAACAAAAAGAATGTTTAAATAATGCATTTTTCTTGCCACCTTTACAAATACTTAATGCTCACAAATTATTTTCTGTATAGGGCATTCAGTTTTTTCCTTTCATAAAACAATGCTCATATGCCATAGATGGCAGCATAAACAATGCCTGCTGTTTTACAGTTATACTACCCAGTACAGGGAATACCCATTGCATACCTATTTAAAATAATATTTGGACCTTCAAAAATAAAATTGCAACCGGAACTACTACCACATTTACCCCTAGATCCATGTGTACTCCTACTTCCTATGCTATTGATGGATTTGAAAACAAAACCGTGTTTTTTGAAATTCAGGCCAGATATCCTGCATAAGTTTCTAGTTCTTGATGTCCTGTAGAAAATGTGTTTCAAATGACTAATGTAAAGTCATACAACCACCAAAATTGCAATAATTTACTCTTAGAATCTGAACAAGGGGTTAACTAAAAAAGGTACATAATTCAAATATCATTTTAGCTTAATGAAATTTATAATGTCATCAATCAAGGGCTCAGGGTAATTATAACCAACAAACATGGCTTGTAAGACAAAACATTACTGTAAAAACTGGTCATCCTCTGATAAGGTCCTTCATAATGTGAATGGTACCTTAAAAGCCATAGCCTCCAGTGGGCTCAAACTGATTTTTTGTACATATTGTTTATATATGAAGTCCTTCACACATAGTCTTTCAAAATCAACTAATCTAGGGTCCAACAGGGGATTCCACTGGGATCTCTAAGCTAAACTGCATGCAGATGCATTTCTCACATTGTCATTCCAAAACAAAAATGCAAAGTTCAGTTTCCTTCAAAACTATTTAAATTCAGTAATCATATCAGTATCTTCAAATGCCTACTTGGAATGAAAGTGAACCATTATGGAACAACTGCTCATGCTGGGGTTAGAGGGTTATTCTACTGACATTATATAAGGTAAAATCAGCCTAAGCAGAAGATTCAGGGAGGATATGAATATTGGAGCATTCTAGTCCTGAGCACAATGACCCCTCTTCCTCCTGTGATTGTTGCCCCTCATTTGTCTATGTACATTGCTCTTGGCCATTGTGGGCTGCCACTGAGCCAAGTGTGCCAAATGTCTCAGGGATTGCTCTAAAATAAAACTGATAACAAGTCATTAGGATGAGCATTAATGTTATTGCATTTGTGAGTGTCTGTTGTATTCAAATGCTGAACAGAACCATTATGAGTGTGAAGTTCCCCTGCACCCTCGTGGCAGGAGTGTGCGGTTAGAACTTGTCAGATTGAAGACTGCTGGAACAGGGCTCAGTTTTGAGTTTTTTTACTGCTTAATTGGGTAATTTGTCTAAATCAGTTCGCTCATTTGCTATTGTTTTATATATATATATATATATATATATATATATATATATATATATATATATATATATAAAATTGCACTTTATCTGCTTTTACTGTAACTGTGTTTATTCCCACTTTATTACCTTATTTTACTTGTGCTTCTTCTTAAAAGTACTCAATTGTATTATTCTGCTGCAGTTATTACTGCTTGGTAGTAGCCTGATTAAATTGTAACTGTTATTCTAAGCCTTTTGGTTTAAGCACTTGGGCTTCAGACCAGTTGTTTTACATTAAGAAGGTTTGTGGACTGCATTGTTGTGGCAGGACAGGTAGTTTACATCCTTCTAAGTTGGGAATTGCTGATTGAAGGCTCAGTGTCTGTTATTCTAAAAGCGCATTAGTTCTGGTTTAAGCACTTTGGCTTCAGGACAGTTATTTTACATTAAAAAGGTTTGTAGTCTGCACTCTTGTAGGAGGAGAGGCTAGATTCTGCCCTTCTGAGCTGGGACTTTCTGGTCAAAGGCTTATTGTGCCTGCTTATTTTATCTGTTTCTTTTTGACATCTGTGCACCTTGTTTGCTGTAGCCCAGAAGTTATTAGCTTATTGGCCATTTTGGGCTAATTTCTATCTCTTTCATTTCCCTGCTATAAAAACCGCATTTGTGCGGTTTTGCGTGCCAAGCAGTGCCAGTTAGTTAGGGTTAAACCATTCCCCGCTCCACGAAGTCTGCTCTTCAATTTTTCCCTTGGAACTAGACAAACTTTCAACTTAAGCACTCAAACCATTCATTTCACAACCCAGCACTTGCTCAAAACTCATAGCAAGCACTAATTAACCCTAGCACTAGACCCACTATACTGTCCAGAAGGACAAGGATCTCTATTCGTCCCTACCAGCTAATCAGTAAAACAGCTCACTTTACCTATTCAGACATGTCCAAAATGCAGTTTCAGGTGTACTCACTGGTCCAACTGGTGAATCTGGGGATTTTGAGGCAACGTTACAACTGCCTCATGTACACAGACAACCATCTCCTCCTACCACCAAACACTAATATATGCGAGAGATGCAATTAAACAGTCAAACTGGAGGCAAAGCTCTCTCAACCCAAGAATGAAACTGACAGTCAAGAGGAGAAGGAAAATACTTGCAACCACCACCAGTCTCTTAGAGACCTACTAAACCAACACCGGCAAATAACACACATAAATACACAAAAACATACTCGGAGGCTCTAAATAAAAATCTGCAAAAGCAACAGAGACCTCCAAAGCAGACACACAAGCAACCTCCACACCCCATCACAAACCATGAAACACATACTTCACATAATCAATGTGCCCTTAAGGCAAAATAATATACCCAACACACTAGTAATAGGCGACTCTATAGTCAGGCACACTGATGTCCCACTAACTAGGCTGGACAAGGAGAAGGTTACAGTTAGCTGCCTGTCAGGCGCCAGGATCCGCCACATAACACAAGCATGCAGGTCACTCCAGAACAAGTACAAATATGACTCTGTCATTGTCCATGTTGGTGTGAATGACCTGAGATGTATCTCCCTGGACTACATGAAAAGAGACATGGAAGAGCTCTCTGATCAGGTAGTCCAGGCCGGTATGACCCTGACCCTGAGTAGCATCCTGCCCTCACCAAGAATGATGCCACAGTATAAAGAAAAAATGATCAATTTCAACAATTGGCTAAGTTTCTGGTGTCATTCAAAGGGGGAATCCAGTATCTGTCCACCTGGGAATCCAGTATCTGTCCATCCTTTTGGGATGTACCTTACCAGACACCTGCAGCAACTGAAAAGACCCCAAAAGTACCTCACCAAGAGGATCAAAGGGCTCAAACAGATGCCATATGTTGCCTGGTTAAAGAAACTCCAGCTCTACTCAGTGGCATACCGCCTGTTCAGAGGCGATCTGTGCCTGACATATAAAGCCATGTCCAACCCGGAATTAATGGACATGCTGCACCTCAGAAAATCCAAATCCCATCGAGCTACGCTCGAGACTTGAACCTCAGCACTGAAATAAATAGGACATGCTGGAGGGACAGATTCATAACCCAGAGGCTCCCTTCACTCTGGAATAAAATCCCAGTCCAGGTTAGGCAGAGTCCCTCATTGACTCTCTTCAAGAGGAATCTTGATGAGTGGATGGGAGATTGTAGGTTTACCCCGGGTATCACTTCTGTGTCACTGTTAGATAGAGGCACAGTATACTAACCTCGAAAAAGGGCATAGCAAAATAAATTTAAAATGGGTGGTGAAAGCCAAACACATTCTGGCTAGGCTTATAAATGCCCTAGGGCAGATAGCCTAGTATGAACCTATGAACCTATGAACCTATGCTCGATAAGCCACATTGCTTCACAAGAGATTGCTTGCACCTGTCACCCTTAGGCTTTCCAATACTGGCCAAGGCTTTTGCCGTCCCCATAGTGCCTTTTTTAGACAAGGCTCAAAAGACAAACCTACCACCGTAAATAGCACAAGTAAACAAAAACTGAGGGTAATGCTACTCAACGCCAGAAGTCTAAACCTCAAAATGCATGCACTCGAGGCACTCCTCAGTATGGAGAACATCAATATCTGTGCAGTAACAGAAACCTGGTTTAAGGATCAAGAGAGCACCTCAGCACTACCAAGTTATAACTTATACCATACTTTTTGGCCACAGAACCCGGACCAAAACACAAAAGGTGGGGGTGTATCCATACTCATCAAGGATACCCACACCTCCAGGTTAGCGGTACAGCACAATGCCTCAGCAATCATCCATGTTCATAGGTTCATAGGTTCATAGGTTCATACTAGGCTATCTGCCCTAGGGCATTTATAAGCCTAGCCAGAGTGTGTTTGGCTTTCGCCACCCATTTTAAATTAATTTTGCTATGCCTTTTTTTGAGGTTAGTATACTGTGCCTCTGTCTAACAGTGACACAGAAGTGATAGCCGGGGTAAACCTACAATCTCCCATCCACTCATCAAGATTCCTCTTGAAGAGAGTCAATGTGGGACTCTGCCTAACCTGGACTGGGATTTTATTCCAGAGTGAAGGGAGCCTCTGGGTTATGAATCTGTCCCTCCAGCATGTCCTATTTATTTCAGTGCTGAGGTTCAAGTCTCTCGAGTGCGTAACTCGATGGGATTTGGATTTTCTGAGGTGCAACATGTCCATTAATTCCAGGTTGGACACGGCTTTATACGTCAGGCACAGATCACCTCTGAGCAGGCGGTATGCCACTGAGTAGAGCTGGAGTTTCTTTAACCAGGCAGCATATGGCATCTGTTTGAGCCCTTTGATCCTTTTGGTGAGGTACTTTCGGGGTCTTTCCAGTTGCTGCAGGTGTCTGGTAAGGTACATCCCAAATGGGGCATTGTACTCAATTATGGGCCTGATGAGGGATGAGTAAAGAGGCACGATGACCTCCCCTGATCTAGATGTGAATCCCTTCATGATTAGGTGGGCTATATAAAATGTTTTTCTAACCACTTTGGCCACGTGGTTGTCAAATGAGAGATTGCTATCAACTTGGGTCCCCAGGTCCCTAATGACTTCTTCTGTACTTAATGGATTACCACCTATGTGGTAATTTGTGGGCACTTTGTTTTTGCCAACGGGGATGACTATACACTTTTTGGCGTTTAGCTTGAGGCCATGGCTCTGGCACCAGTTGTCTGTTTCTATGAGGCCCTTTTGGAGGATGCTTGTGTCGGCTGGAGAGTTGATTATGGTGCCCAGTTTGCAGTCATCTGTGAACTTGGTCAGCCACAGTCCTTCCGTGTTGGCCTGTACCACCGAGAAATATATACCGAACAAGAGAGGTCCCAGGACTGAGCCTTGTGGGATGCCACTTGTAACTGGTATGGAGTCTGACATGGCTCCAGCAATTCTAACCATGTGGGTTCTGTCCTTGAGCCAGTTTGCAACCCATCTAGTGACATAGGGGTTTATATTTAAGCTGGTGAGCTTATCTATAATGCCTGAGTGGGGTATTATATCGAAGGCTTTTGCGAGGTCCAGGTAGGCTCTGTGGACCACCTTCCCCTCGTCAATGGCCTTGGTGACTGTTTCAAAGAAATCAACCAGGTTTAAGAGGCAGGAGCTGCCCTTAACAAAGCCAAACTGGGTAGGATCCAGTGTCTGTAGGTCCCCAACATCTTTATTTATGAGGTCCATGATGATCCTTTCCATAGCTTTGCAGACCAAGCTAGTCAGGCTTATGGGGCGATAGTTTCCAGGATCCGTTGAGGCACCACCTTTGCGGAGAGGGACCACTGTTGCTGTACGCCACTCTTTGGGTACATATCCTGTAGTAAGGCTAAGATTGAACAGTAGTTTTATGTTTGGGTTTAGCTCTTCTTGGAGTTCATGTAGGATGCAGCCTGGGACACCATCTGGTCCCATTGATGCTATGTTTTTTGCTTTGGAGGGGGCGACTCTTACCTGAGAATCTGAGATGTCAGGGGGGCAGCACTCTGTTGGGATAGATATTTGCCCTTTTGGTGGGGAGAGGGGGGAGAAGTTTGCACTGAACCTGTCAGCTAGGATGTTGGCAATGTCTGTGGGCTCGGTGTATTTTTTTGTCATTTTGGACTAATTCTGAGCATATCTGGGAATTCCCACCCAGGTTCCTAACATAACTAAAGAAAGCCTTGTGATTATCCTTAGTGTCCTGTGCAATTTTTCTCTCGAAGCTGGCCTTAGACGATTTTATGAGTGCCCGTAGTTTTTTGCTAATACTGATCAAAGATGCCTTCCCTTTTTGGGATTTTGCTCTATCATGTAGTAACTTCCTCCTTCTATTGTATAGTTTGTTTATGGCTGGGGTCCATCAGACAGGACGTCTGCCTTTGGAGGATTGGGTCTTGGTTTTATTTGGGATTGCATGATCCATGCCTTCCTGAAGGTGTTCATAGAATGCGTTTATAAGGGATTCTGCGGTCTGGACTGTATTTTCCACAGGCCCGGGGGCATTGAAGGATTTCGCCTCGGTTTTGAGGCATGTGAAATTTGCTTTAGAGTAGTTTTTCACTGTGGTTTTCTGGGCAGGGGCTGGGGTTGGGATGTGAATATCCAGTGAGATTAGTTTATGGTCTGATCTTACCAGTGAGGGATACACTTCTGGTCTGGAGCATAGTGTCCCCATGTTGGTGATGATCAGGTCCAGTATGTTTTCCCCTCTTGTGGGAGTGGTAACACGTTGTTCCATAGCATTTGAGTTTATAAATTCTAGGAACCTTTGGGCTAGGGTGTTGGAGCTAGAGTAATGCTCCCAGTCTATGTTTGGGTAGTTGAAGTCGCCCAATATAATAGTGTTTGGCGAGACCTTCATATTTTCCAGCATTTTCAGGAAGGCCAAGTGGGGTTCCTGTGTTTGGGAGGGTGGTCTGTAGCAGGCTATAAACTGGAAGGCAGTTTTACCCACAGTTAGTTGCACATGGATAGTCTCTGATGCTTCGTGCTGTGCCACCAACCTGGAGGTGTGGGTATCTTTGACGAATATTGATACTCCCCCTCCGTTTGTTGTTCGGTCCAAGTTTTGGGGCCGAAAAGCATGGTATGAGGTATAACCTGGTAGTGCTGGGGTGCTCTCGGGACCCTTGAACCAGGTTTCTGTTACTGCACAGATATCGATGTTCTCCATGCTAAGGAGAGTTTCGAGTGCGTGCATCTTGTGGTTAAGACTTCTGGCATTGAGTAGCATTACTCTTAGTTTCTTATCCCTTGTGATACCTATGGAGGTGGGTTTGTCTTTTGAGCCTTGCCTAAAAAAGGCACTATGGGGGTAGCAAGAGCCTTTGCCAATATCTGAAAGCCCAGGGGTGACAGGTGCAAGCCGTCCCTAGCGAAGCATCGTGGCTTGTCGAGCATGTCATCCCAGGCTGACAGGCATTGGATCCCCTTTGAATGACACCAACAATTAAGCCAATTGTTGAAATTGATCATGTTGTCTTCATATTGTGGCATCATTCTTGGTGAGGGTAAGATGTTACTCAAGGTCAGGGTCATACCGGCCTGGGCTACATGCTCATAGAGCTCCTCTATGTCTCTTTTCATGTAGTCCAGGGAGGTACGTCTCAGGTCATTCACACCAGCATGGACAATGACTGAGTCATATTTGTACTTGCCTTGGAGTGATCTGAGTGCTTGTGTTATGTGGCGGTTCCTAGCACCCGACAGGCAGCTCACCGTGACCTTCTCCTTGTTCAGCCTGGTGAGCGGGACGTCAGTGTGCCTGACGATAGAGTCACCTATTACAAGTGTATCAGGTGTGTTGTTTAGCCTTAAGGGCTGTGACTGTTCGGCACACTGGCTTTGTGAGCTATGTGTTGCACGTGTTTTGTTTTGGGGTAGCGGTTGCTTGGGTGTCTGCTTTGGAGGTCTCTGCTGCTTAGGCAGATTTTATTTAGAGCCTCCGAGTATGTTTTTGTGTGTTTATGTGTTTGGTTTGTTGTCGTGGTAGGTCTATGTGAGACTGGAATTGTAGTGAGTGTGGTTTCCTTCTCCTCCTGACTGGTTACGCCAGTACTGAGTTGAGAGAGCTTAGCCTCCAGTTTGGCTATATGGTTGCATCTCTCACATGTGTTGGAATTTGTTGGGAGGAGGAGAGGGTTGTCTGTGTACATGAGGCAGTTTTAACATTGCCTCAAGATTCCCAGATTCACCAGCTGGACCGGAGCGGAGATTGACAACTGACCTTTGGACATGCTAGAATAGTATTGGGAATTCCTTTATAATTGAAAAAAGGGCCAATGGGGAACAAGGTACTCAAGGGGAGTTTGTGAGGGTGTAGTGCTTTTAATTTTTTAGAGCTGACTTATATAATTGCTTTAGTGAGCAAGTGCCAGGTAACTTAAATGCAATGTGTTACAGGTAACTTAAATGCAAAAACGACAAACAGTAACTTTCTTTCAAGTGAAACAAGGAAATAAGTACAGTAAGCAATGCAGATATCACTAGGGATCCACAGAAGTGCTAAAAGGCCGAGTTTTAGGTGGAATTAGCATTTCAGGGAAATAAACAAACAACAAGCATACAAATAAAGCTAGATTCAGCAGGCCTGGATCTAGTCTATGCTACAGCAAACAAAGTGTACCAATTTCAGTAAGAAACAGAATATGCAGGCAGTATAAGCCTTTAACCAGAAATTCCCTGCTCAGAAGGGCAGAGTCCAGCCTCTCCTCCCACAAGAGTGCAGACCGCAATCCTTCTTAACGTAAAATAACTGGCCTGAAGCCCAAGTGCTTAAACCAGAACTAATACACTTTTAGAATAACAGACACTGAGCTCTCAATCAGCAGTTCCCAACTTAGAAGGATGTAAGCTACCTGTCCTGCCACCACAGTGCAGGCCACAAACCTTCCTAATGTAAAACAACTGGTCTGAAGCCCAAGTGCTTAATCGAAAAGACTTAGAAATGATAGCTACACTTTAATCAAGTTACTACCAGCAGTAATAAATACAACTGAATACTTTAAAGAATGCCTGGATTAGTGCTCAAGTTATACAAACAAAGCTAGATTCAGCAGGCCTGGATCTAGTCTATGCTACAGCAAACGAGGTGTGCCAATTTCAGTAAGAAGCAGTTCAAATATGCAGGCACTATAAGCTTTAACCAGAAATTCCCAGCTCAGAAGGACAGAGTCCAGCCTCTCCTCCCACAAGAGTGCAGAACACGAACCCTCTTAATGTAAAATAACTGGCCTCAAGCCCAAGTGCTTAAACCAGAATTAATACACTTTTAGAATAACAGACACTGAGCCCTCAATCAGCAGTTCCCAACTTAGAAGGATGTAAGCTACCTGTTCTGCCACTACAGTGCAGACCACAAACCTTCCTAATGTAAAACTGGTCTGAAGCCCAGGTGCTTAAACTAAAAGGCTTAGAATGAGTTACACCAAGCAGTAATAAATACAACTGAGTACTTTTAAGATGACGCAAAAGCAAAACAAAGTAGGAAAAAACACAAATACAGTAAAAGCAGATACATTTTTATTTTTTTTTTGGAAAGAGAGAAAGGAAAGAGAGAAAGGAGTAGCAGAAACTAAGCTGATTGGCCTTCTCAAATGCTCTCCCTGTACTGGGTAGAATGAGGTAATGACACTAGACTGGGAGGAGGGTCCCAGATCAAATTTACACTAGGGGCGGGCAACTGCAAAGCCACCAACTATAAAAACACTATACCAACAGGGAGGGAGGGTGGGAAACAAACTGCAGAAATGTTACTCACTAACAACAGGAAAAAATTAAATTCAAATTGTAGCTTGCTACAGATTACCCACCATGACCCAGGACCCCTATTCTGCATTTCTGGAGCCACTGGAAAATATGAAGGTCCTACCAAACGCCCTAATAGTGGGTGATTTCAATTACCCAAACATTAACTGGGAGAACTACTCAAGTACTAGCTCCCTTGCCCAATGCTTCCTAGAATTTATGAACTCGAATGCCCTGGATCAACTGGTCAACACCCCCACCAGAGGTGACAACATATTGGACCTGGTCATCGTCAACATGGGTGACCGGAGTTCTACTCACTGGTTAGATCAGACCATAGACTAATCTCTCTGGATATCCACATTCCGCCCCCACCCCCAATCATGGAAACCACTATGAAAAACTTTTCAAAAGCAAACTTCACGTTACTCAAGACCGAGGTGGAAAGGTTCACAACCCCCATGCTAAAGGACAATGCTGTCTAAGCTGCTGAATCCCTTACAAAGGCACTCTATGAGCACCTGCAAGAATGCATGGATCGTGCTATCCTAAGCAAAACCAAGACTCACTCCTCCAAGAAAAGGAAACCAGTCTGGTGGACACCTGCCATAAACAAGCTATACAATAGAATCAGGAAACTAGTGCAGAAAAGAGTAAAATCCCAAGAAGGAAAGACATCCCTGATCAGTATCAGCAAGAAACTATGATCCCTCATAAAATCATCCAAGGCTAGCTTCAAAAGAAAAATTGCCAAGGATTCCAAAGATAACCACAAAGCATTCTTTAGCTATGTCAAGAACCTAAGTGGAAACTCTCAGATCTGCTCTGAGTTAGTGCAGAATGGCACAAAATACACTGAACCGACTGATATTGCCAACATTCTGGCAGACAGGTTTAGTGCAAATTTTACCCCCCTCTCACCCCCTAAAGGGCCCATAACCATACCAGAGGAATGTAGTGCCCTGGCAATCACTGACACACAGATTAAAACAGCCCTATCCAAAGCCAAAACTACAGCTTCAATGGGACCAGACAGTGTCCCAGGCTGTGTCTTACATGAGCTCCAAAATGAACTAACCCCTCAGCTAAACACACTGTTCAAACTCAGCCTCTTTGCAGGCTATGTACCCATAGAGTTGGGCACAGCAACAGTTATCCCACTCCACAAAGGTGGAGTCACAACGGACCCCGGGAACTATCACCCTATAAGCCTGATTAGCCTGGTCTGCCAGGCTATGGAGCGCATCATCATGGAATTCATTAATAGAAACATTGGGAACCTTCAAACATTGGATGCTACCCAGTTTGGCTTTGTTAAGGGCAGATCATGCCTCCTAAACCTGGTGGACTTCTTTGAGACAGTTACCAAGGCTTTAGATGAGGGAAAGGAGGTCCACACAGCCTACCCCGAAAGGAGGTCCACACAGCCTACCTAGACCTCGCAAAGGCTTTCAACACCATTCTCCATTCTGGTATTATAGACAAGCTCATCAGCCTGAACATAAACCCCTACGTCACAAGATGGGTTGCCAATTGGCTCATGGATAGAACCCACACAGTGAGAGTTGCAGGCTCTAGGTCCGACTCTAAACCAGTTACAAGTGGCATCCCCCAGGCCTCAGTCCTGGGACCCCTCCTGTTCGGTATATACTTCTCAGTAATACAAGCAAGCACAGGAGGACTATGGCTGACCGAGTTCGTAGATGACTGCAAACTGGGGGCCATAATTGACTCTCTATCTGATACAGACATCCTCCAGAAGGGTCTCAATGAGACGGATACCTGGTGTCAAAATCATGGCCTCAAGCTAAATGCCAAAAAGTGCATAGTCATCCCCTTTGGAAAAAACAAAGTACCCCTGAACTACCACATACATGGTAGTCCCCTAAATACAGAAAATGTAATAAGGGATCTGGGCACCTAAGTAGGTAGTAATCTCTCCTTTAATAATCATATTGCCAAGATGGTTAGAAAATCCTTCTATGTGGCCCATCTAATCACAAAAAGAGTTTGCATCTAGAACAAAAGAGGTTATTGTGCCCTTCTACTCATCACTCATCAGACCTATCATAGAGTACAAAGCCCCATTTGGGATGTACCTTACAAGACACCTGCAACTGCTGGAAAGACCACAGAAGTACCTCACCAAGAGGATTACTGGCCTCAAACATATGCCCTATGCAGCACGACTGAAGAAACTCCAGCTGTACTCGGTTGCATACCGCTTACTCAGAGGTGATCTCTGCCCGACATACAAGGCCATGTCCAACCCAGAATTGATGGACATGCTCCACCTAAAAAAAAAAAAAACAAATCCCCAAGAGCCACACGCTCTAGGGATCTAAACCTTACCACAACAATAAATAGGACGTGCTGTAGGGATAGATTCCTGTCCCAGAGACTACCCATACTTTGGAACAGGATTCCAATCTACAGTAGGCAGAGCCCTTCACTAACACTCTTCAAGAGAAACCTTGACGAGTGGACGGGAAACAGAAAATTTACTCCTGAGATCACTGCAGTGGCTCTGCTGGACAGAAGCACAGGGAACTAATGGCTCTGCTTGACCGAGGCACAGGGAACTAATCTAAGGGGGCGATGAAAGCCAACACATTCTGGCTAGGCTTATAGATGCCCTTGGGCAGATAGCCTAGTATGAACCTATGAACTTAAGAGCATGATCTGTAGTTACACAATATTCATCCCTATCCTTCTGTAGTTTGTTTTCAATCTGACAAACTCAATATGTTTCTTAAGATTAACATAAACATGTCCATGTTCAGCCCTCTTAATGTCAAATAATTAGAAACAGAAAGACCAAGTTCCTTAATACCATGCATTAAGTTGCCTAGTTAGATTGCATTATGTCTGATCAGAATACATAAATATTCTGTCATTGCCTTCTGAAAAATGTCAACAAGTTCTTTGGTATTAAAGAATCCTGAATGATGCCTTTGTGTATCTTGTGGATTTGTAAGCCCTATGGCATCAGTTCTTGTGTAATACAAGTAATGAAAAATAAACAGTCCAATTGTAGTTTGTGAATTTAATAGATTTTTTACCCAAGGCATCTATCTATTATTGAAGAGTTCTACAGTCAGTCCATTGATGAAAAACTCTGTTAGGCTCATCATTAGCCAAATCACTTATCCTAGCTCAAAGATTGTCCATTAAGAAAATGAGAAGGAACAGAATGGCACCCCATTGCTTATGACTTAACACTACCTTTGCACAATGTGTCTCAGCTGTTTCATTAGTAACAATAGAGATTGGTATAGTAGGGAAATCTATCCTACTCAAAGCAACAAGAGGTACTGAATAATAACAAGTGTTAAAGAATCTTTTGACATCTGAGTAAATATAGGCTTGACTGGTGCCACCAGTCTGAATGTGATGTGAAGCTCCTCTGAACAGTAAAACAACAAACATGTAGAAGTAAATCAAGGAAAATGACAAAACCAGGTATTCAAGAAAAACTCAAGCTGAGAATAGGTGAAACAGAACACCTAGATTCATACAAACTGTTCTTTAGTCCAAAAATAAAGGACTTCAGGAAGAAAACAAACAAATAAATAGGAAGTGTAACTAAAACAGAGTGGAGATAAAACGCTAATAAACCAGTTTATTGACTCTTATTCTTAAGATAGGAGCTATGCAAATTTGATCATTAAGAGCTGGTGGACTATCACTGTTTAAAGTGATTTGTAAGAACAATTCCCTGTTTAGCAGAACAGTCATGCATTGACCACCCTAAAAAATCTTTCATGACTTTTCCAAAAATAAAAAAGTAAATTTCTTCAAATTAGTGCAACTTACAGAATGCTTAAATAATGCATTTTTCATGCTCTTGTTATGAATGTTTGAATAATGTTTATAAATCCATAAAATTAGGCTGTGGGTGGTAGTCATTAATGTGGAGTTGCAACACCATATAGGCTGACTACACTATGTCACAACATCTAACAGAGGGAATTAAGAGTGGACTTGGAGCCTTTTGATTATGCAGAGTGAGATATATAATAATGTCGACAGGGCTAAATCATAAATACTATGACAAGACTCAGTACTATGACAATACTGCATTTGAAGTTGATTATAAAACATGTGAGCATACAGAATGCTCAGGATTTGTGAGAGAGGAAGAAACATCAGCTAAAACAAATGTACGTGTAGTGAATTGTTTGAAAACTGTCCCTGTTGCACTGTCAGGTAGTTTTTATGAGTCATGAGAGAAGGACCCATAAACAAGGTGTCTGTTCACCTTGTAGCATATTATATTTTGGTTTTTATTTTACATTTGTTTACCAAGATGGTACACAGATCACAAGTGACCAGTTGTGGGCACTGCCCGACTGAAATAATTCACAAAGAAGAAAAACAGAACAGAGACAGTAAGCTGAACATATCAAAAAAGAACAAAAAGTAACAACTTGTAACAAAAATTGTATAGCAGCAATTAGCAGATGAAGCAACAATTACAAGAGAAATGCAAATGTTACAATTCAAATCATTATATTTAAGGCTTATATCATGATGGAAATGCTGCAGCGTAAAGGGGCAGAACATGGTGGGGGAGTGAAGAGATGTTAGTAGTTGACAGAGAGAGTAAGGCTAGAGGATGAGAGGCCTTTAAATAATGTGCCCTAAGCAGTGACAAATACAATTTGATTTGGTGTGGAGGGCGTTTTATATCAAACTGTCAAGCTGTAGTCAACAAAACCATCTCCTTACCCTAAAATAGCATGGATTTTGATCAAGTCATAGTACAATGACAGCACTTTCAAAAAAGGTAATGTGACAGAACAAGTATTCATTCACCTCAAAAGCCTTTGACCCAATCAAACACCAATATCCTTCTCTCTCTCTCTCTCTCTCTTTGGAGTATTGATATTGGTAACACAGTCATCATCTGTTTCTAAGACTTCTTATGAAACAGATTCTTCACATTTAAAATAGGCCATCACTTCTCTCAGTTCACACCTCATTCAATGGGAGGACTCTAATGTTCTATCCTAGCTCTTCTTCTCTTCTCTATTTTCATTAACAAACTACCTCAAGACCTTCCTACTCTATAACTCATCCTCTGTGCTGATGACATGGTGCTCTTTGGGCCCAGCCACAACCATTCTACAATCGAGACACAGCTGTAAAATAACATTAATTCCATCAATTCTTGGCTCATTGACCACAAACTAACACTTACCCCTACAAATTCAAAAAGTATGTTATTTGGACAACCCAAACACTCAATATCATCATCCTTTTTGGCACACCAGTAGAAACAGCTGTCTCCTTCAAATACCTTGTTTTGTGGCTAGAGTGATCACTAACATCCATTACCCATATAGAAAAATCAAGGGCAAAAGTAGGACAAAGGTGTGACATGTTTTGAGGTTTAGGTTGTCTGGTCAGGAGGGTAATATGTGATGATTTCTGGATAGTTGGCGTTATATTTTGTGACTGCTCTGATTAAAAATGAGACAAAGAGGCTGGGTTAGAAATTACTTGCAGTGGTAGATAAACCAGGGAAAGATGTGATCTGATCCTGGGAGATATGCTGTGAACTTGTCTTCAAGTAAGTTGCTGAACTGTTTACATGAGATCATTTTTTTAGGTATAAAGGTGGCTCTGGAAACAGGACTGAAAATGCTGCTGACAACTTGTGGAGAGGGTTGGCTAAACTTTGTGGCAAAGTCAGAGCAAATGAGTGGTCCTGGATTAGACTGGATTGGGTTTAGAGGTATTTGTTATCAGAGGATTTGCATCCAGTGAGTAGACTGATCTCATGCTAGAAGTGTTTACATTTATTTAAGAGAGGGAAAGTTGCTTGGTTTTGAGATAATTTGCTTTGTGCTTCCTTATGGATTGTTTAGCCACGTATTGGAATTTGGAAAAAGTAGCATGGTTAAGAAAAAAACACAAACAGCAAGAGTTGTAGAAGGATCTTTACTAGCACCAAACCATCTGGTACCTTGGCACTTCACCTTCAAGGATACATAACATAAAATTCCCATACTTTTTATACCAGGTGAACCCACATCAGTTATTTAATTATTAAATTACTTAATTATTTAATTTATTCATTTAAAATATAAGCACCAAAAACAATATCATAAATTTTATATTTATATAAACATTTTATATGTATAAACCTTTCATAATATCTTCATAATATATCAAATGTCCGATATCAAAAATGTCAAAGTTATCAAAAATATCAAGTCACACAATAGTTTAAACTGATGTTTAAATTGTTTAAACAAAATTCACTACCAAATTAAGCCCCCTAGGTGTTAAAGTATGAAAATTCTAAACTAATTTGTTGTCAAGTATGTTCAATCTATGTTTAAGCTCACCACATCTCACACAAAAGGGACTAGCAAGGATACTTAAATGAACTGTCATCACCTCCATGAGTCCTACAAAAATAGTCACTCACTGGACATCTATAATTCCTGTTGTGAATATTACCTAAGCGTTCCAATATCATAATTTTAACTGCTCTTTTTGTTTGATATATATACCATTTTGTAACCTCATAGCCACAACTTACTATATATACTACTCCACATGAGTTACAGGTAAACCTATTTTACTAACAAATTTACATCCATTAATAAAATTACCTGAAATGTTTCTAATATTTTTACAAACTTTACACTTCCCACAGGCATATGAGCCTGTCACCCCCCTCTCAACATTATATAACGGCTTATTCAATAGTTTTTTCAAATTAGAATACCTACTATAAGAAAATGTTACCATCCCAGGAAACAAATTACCAACACTTTCATCAAGATACACTAAATGCCAAAATTCTTGAATTAATTTCTTTATAATTTCTGAAAAAGGGGAAAATCTAGAAACAAAATATAAATTGTTTCCCAAGAAACCAGGTTTCAAATTACTATTTCCTAACTTATTAATTCTATTTTTTTTCAACTTCACCTGTAATGACCTGTTTCATAACATTATCTAACTTTTTTTTATTGTAACCCCTTACTACAAGTCAATATTTAACTTCAGACAAATAAAACTCCTTGTATTTGCCCTCTGAAGTGTTGCTAGCAATTTGTTTAAACTCCATAAAGGAAGAGAATCTATCAAATGGGGAGGATGCATGCTCTCAGCAAACAAAAAAATTGTTCACTGCTGTGGGCTTTCTAAATGGCCTATGTTGAATATTATTGCATTTGTCTACATAAAATTCTACATCCAAAAACTGAAAGCTAGACTTACCCATAACCACAAAAAAAGTAAGACCATGTGGATTTTTATTCAATTCCAAGATGAAACTGTCAAACTTAGAAGGCAGTCCCTTACAAACAAAAAATAAATCATCAATAAATCTCTTATATGGCACAACTTTTTCTCTCCAAAAAGCAGTGCTATATATATATATATATATATATATATATATATATATATATATATATATATAAAATGAAAGCAATGAACCAGTAAATCCACAGAAAAGCTCACACCAGGTGTAGTGCAGCAGGCAAAAATATAAAACAAGCAGCAAACAGCAATAATGCAGCAAGCAGACATAAATCCAACTTTGAACTCCAAGTTTAATCCAAAGTCAAAACATAAGCGCTTTTGTCCCTTAACACATTAATACAGAAACTTCATTAGACAAATTACTTTACATTCAGCCTCCTTTTAAAAGATAAAACTAGTGACCTCACTTCCTCCCTTCCATTCACTGGTGATGTCACTTCCTCTCTTCCATTCACATACAAAAAAGTTTTTTGTTCTTAAAAGGACCACTGTTATTTTAAAAATGCAAGTACACTACAGTAAAAGGCTACATGTATAAAATCATGTAAATAATGCCATGCAATGCAGGTACAACACAGTAAAAGACTACATATGTAAAAATCACATAAATATTACATAGTTTGTTGTGTAATCTAAGTATAAAAAAAGTTATTCTAAAATCTTAAAGTACAAGAAGAATATGAAAACAATCAAACTCTAACCTACTGAATGTGTTAATACATAATTTGAGTATTAAATACAGAACATTTAAAATTTAATCTATCTTTTCAAAGCTTTAAGTTTTAATAAACTGGAAATTGCCTGGCTATCATTCAAGCCTGGCCAATGAATACAGTCTAGTCTGATTTGTCAACTTAATTCTGCTTTTTCCAGTAAGTAAGGCCTTGCTCCACCTCTGGCTGAGGGAGATATTGATTCTAATATAACAAACTTGAATTTATGTTCATTATATTGCCCTATATGTTTAGCAAGTGCGTTGAGTGGACATTGATCCCTGATATTCCATAGGTGTTCACCTATTCTGTTTTTGAGTTTGTGCTCCGTTTTTCCAATGTAAAAGCATGGACATAGTTCACAAAGGGCCCAATAAACCACTCTTTCAGTGGTACAAGAAAATCTGTTCCTAATTTTTTATTTTTATTCCATTGATGTTTACTTCATTAACCTCTAAGATATAGGAACAACATTTACAGGGCCCACATTTGTACATGTACCCTGTATGTTGTGCCTCTTTTTGATGTTCAAGCAGTGTTTTAACATTGTGTTTCCTGTATACACATATAGGTTTATCACCTAGAATTGTTTTCATATCCCTTTCACATACTAAAAGTTTCCAATTTTTCACTAATATATCCTTTATAAAGTATGCATCAGTGGGAAAACTTGTTAGGAACCATGATTTAAACTCATTTCCTTTTTCAGTAGTTTCAACCTCCAGTTGACTAGAGTGGTAGACTATAGACTCAGATCTAACACTGATACTACTTGTATTGAAATCAAAATTTGTTTCTACATTACATTCAGAATTTAACAAGGGTACAAAGTGTCCACTTGCTCTTTTTTCTATTACTTCGTTCATGATTTTTTCCACTAAATCAGGTGGATAACTTCTTTTCAAAAACATTTCATTCACATTGCTACATTATTTTAGAAAGTATTCATTTAGTAACACCATATGAGCTGCCATTACAAATTGTCCCTTGAGAACTCCTCATTTTTGTTGAAATGGATGGCAGCTCGTGTAGTGTAAAAAATTGTTATGTTTAGATTACATGACAGACTATGGTATTATTTATGTGATTTTACATATGTAGTCTTTTACTGTGTTGTACCTGCATTGCATGGCATTATTTATGTGATTTTATACATGTAGTCTCTTACTGTAGTGCACTTGCATTTTTAAAATAACAGTGGTCCCTTTAAGAACAAAAAACTTTTTTGTATGTGAATGGAAGAGAGGAAGTGAGGTCACCAGTGAATGGAAGAGAGGAAGTGAGGTCACTAGTTTTATCTTTTAAAAGGAGGCTGAATGTAAAGTACTTTGATGAAGTTCCTGTATTAATGTGTTAAGGGATGAACGTTCTTACGTTTTGAATTTGGATTAAACTTGGAGTTCAAAGTTGGATTTATCTCTGCTTGCTGCATTATTGCTGTTTGCTGCATTATGTTTGTATTTGGATTATATTTTTGCCTGCTGCACTACACCTGATGTGAGCTTTTCTGTGGATTTACTGGTTGTTTGCTTTCATTTTCTATTCCTGTTGTTGAGGTGCTCACTAGACCTGCTGTTGCAGCGTCTACATAAAATTTGACTGGCTCTTTAATGGAGAATGAGGAAGTAACAACTCAACTTGCAATTCTACAGGTGACCTTATCGTCTTGATAAAGCAACTAATGGAAAGGATGGACAGGCTGGAACAGCTTTCGTTGTCACAATTATCACAACTGTCCATCCATGCCACACCGGGCACTTCTTCTCTTCCTGCACCACATTTTTCTTTGCCTGGGTCGAACAAAACTAATGGGAACCAAGCCACGATTCAGAGACCTGCAACATGCTCAGAATCACAGGTCAGTAACAATGCTATTTGCAAACTCATTTGAGACAATGTAAAACAGTACTGTAAATGGTTCTAACTCCATTTTATCAAACTGGCTGTTCAATAGTTGTCTGTTTACCAGCAGAATGGAAGAGGTGAACACTGACCACTCATTTAACAATCAACTGAATCAATTAGACCACATTTTGCATAAAATCAAAAAATTACAAATGGACAACCATTATTTCAAAGAGTGTATCAAAAAGAGAATTGTTCCTAAGGGTTTGCAAATGTGACACTACCCAACAGGTCTTATAACAAATTCTCAGTTTCATAGAGACCTTCTCCATTTATTTGATCACTATGGATTTGAGTATATGGATATGGTAATCAAAAATAATGAAACACAAATTGAATCACTGGGGGAAGAAGTAAAACTATTAGACAGCAAAATCTTTCAAGACCCCCTTTTTGTTACTAATAACTTTGAATACACTCATATTTTTCAATCTATAGAAGAGAAAATGGACACTATAAAAACTAGTAAATATAAAAAGTTTGGTAGAGATGAAAATGAATATAACAACGACATGCCTACCCCGCACCCTGTTCTCAAGAGTGGACTTTGAATGGGAGACCTTTACCTAGTAACGAATTAGACAATTACTCTGAGAATCATGGAGTAGGTAACAACTTGGATGACTCTTTTTTAGACAAAGATGAATATCCTCCCCTGAGATGCTCAAAGCAAATAAAAAAAATCAACAACCCCATTGTATGAACACTTATGGGAAACAACAATAACAGAATTTCCAACAAAGAGGGAGCAGGGGGAACAGTGGACAATAGAAAGGCCTCTGGAAGGCAAAACAGGGGAGGCATTAAACATTGACATTTCACTTCAAAATACAGCAGAGACTCTGAGGGGTGTACAAGTGAGACGGTTTTGTTACCAGCTGTTTCCATTCATTTTAACACTGTAAGTGATTTTAGGGTGTATAATTTCACCACGCTTGATTTAGATGTTCATGTTTGCAACCTTTTGGCAAAAGGTTTTACATTTACTCCTAATAAACCAGCCAGTATGGTGAATACACTCATGGACTTAAAAGAGTACATCAGAAAATTAAATTTGAACTGATGTTACACATCCTTTACTCATTTCCAGTACCTATAATCCCCCTCCACTCACCCCTCTTTGGACATTTGAGTTGGACATCCGGACTCAATGTGGGAATATGTATAAGCAAAGAACTAAATATAACTTAAGTGTTGAGGAAGAAATGGAACTTAGTTTTTTGTCAACAAACACCAATTTGAAGGTCACGAAACTGGATAAAGGGGGTGGTGTTGTCCTTATGTGGAAAACAGATTACATAAAGAAGATGAGAGAAATCTTGAATAGTAAGACATATGCACATAGCTCACTGAACAAACTAAATGGAGCATACAGGAAAGTCCATGGTTTTCTCGAAGACCTCTTTATCAATGGTCTCATCACTTTAGAGGAACATTGATTTTTAATCACAGACTTTCCAATCACACCTACTATTTTTGGGGTTCCAAAGATACATAAGGACATACACCAACCCCCTTTCCATCCTATTGTCAATGCTAGAGGTGCTATAACATATTCACTGGCAACATTTTTAGATTTACAGCTAAAGTATTTGTTAAAATTTGAACCTTCTTTATGCATCAACTCGTGAGATTCTTTTTAAAGAAAATCAATACAATCGAGTTTAATAACTCTTGCATATTCATAACAATTGATGTAAGGGACCTTTACTCTCTTATTCCTCACGACTTAGGAATACATTGGTTTTATGACTATCTGGCATCAAAGGGAGTCAGACAAGATAAAATTAACATGTTGGAACAACTCCTAGATATAGTTTTAAGAAATAACTATATTGTGTTTGACAATGAGTATTACATCCAGATAGAGGGAGTATCAATGGGGACGACATGCAGAGGCATGTACGCAAATGTGGTAATGTTGGAGTGGGAAAAGAAATTCTTATCTGAGTCTATTTTTTTCCAACATTGCCATATGTATACCCATTTCCTGGATGACATATTCATCCTTTGGAATGGCCCAAGAGAACAAATAGATCCATTTCTAGACTATATAAATAATTCTACATCCTTTTTGAAATTCACACATTCTGTGAATGATAAGGAAATTGCTTACCTTGACATCCTACTTAAAACTTAGAGCATAACAGATTTACGGCTGAAATATACCATAAAGATACATACTCTATCAATTTTTTACACTACATGAGCTGCCATCCATTCCACCAAAAACAAGGAGTCCTCAAGGGACAATTTGTAAGGGCAGCTCATATGGTGTCACTAAATGAATACTTTCTAAAATAATGTAGCAATGTGAATGAAATGTTTTTGAAAATAAGTTATCCACCTGATTTAGTGGAAAAAATCATGAACAAAGTAATAGAAAAAAGAGCAAGTGGACACTTTGTACCCTTGTTAAATTCTGAATGTAATGTAGAAACAAAATTTGATTTCAATGCAAGTAGTATCAGTGTTAGATCTGAGTCTATAGCCTACCATTCTAGTCAACTGGAGGTTGAAACAATTGAAAAAGGAAATAAGTTTAAATCATGGTTCCTAACAAGTTTTCCCACTGATGCATACTTTATAAAGGATATATTAGTGAGAAATTGAAAACTTTTAGTATGTGAAAGGGATATGAAAACAATTCTAGGTGATAAACCTATATAGGTGTTCATGAAAGGACACACTATTAAAACACTACTTGAACATCAAAAAGATGCACAACTTACAGGGTACATGTACAAATGTGGGTCCTGTAAATGTTGTTCCTATATCTTAGAGGTTAATGAAGTAAACATCAATGGAATAAAAATTAGGAACAGATTTTCTTGCACCACTGAAAGAGTGGTTTATTGTGCTCTTTGCGAACTATGTCCATGCTTTTACATTGGAAAAACGGAGCGCAAACTCAAAAACAGAATAAGTGAACACCTTAGGTATATCAAGGATCAATGTCCACTCAACACACTTGTTAAACATATAGGGAAATATAATGAACAAAAATTCAAGTTTGTTATATTAGAATCAATATCTCCCTCAGCCAGAGGTGGAGTATGGCCTTACTTACTGGAGAAAGCAGAATTAAGTTGGCAAATCAGACTAGACTACATTCATTGGCCAAGCTTGAATGATAGCCAGTCAGTTTCCAGTTTTTTTAAAACTTAAAGCTTTGAAAAGATAGATTAAATATTAATTGTTCTGTATTTAATACCCAAATTATTTATTAACACGTTGAGTAGGTTAGAGTTTGATTGTTTTCATATTCTTCTTGCACTTTAATATTTTAGAATAACTGTTTTTTATGTTTAGATTACATGACAAACTATGGTATTATTTGTGTGATTTTACATATGTAGTCTTTTACTGTGTTGTACCTGCATTGCATGGCATTATTTATGTGATTTTATACATGTACATTATTGCACTGTAGTGTTCTTGCATTTTTAAAATAACAGTGGTCCCTTTAAGAACTAAAAATGTTTTTGTACGCGAATGGAAGAGAGAAAGTGACATCACCAGTGAATGGAAGGGAGGAAGTGAGGTCACTAGTTTTATCTTTTAAAAGGAGGCTGAATGTAAAGTACTTTGTCTGATGCAGTTCCTGTATTAATGTGTTAAGGGATGAAAGCGCTTACATTTTGAATTTGGATTAAACTTGGAGATCAAAGCTGGATTTATCTGTGCTTGCTGCATTATTGCTGTTTGCTGCATTACGTTTGTATTTGGATTATATTTTTGCCTGCTGCACTACACCTGGTGTGAGCTTTTCTGTGGATATATATCTGTGGATATATATATATATATATATATATATATATATATATATATATATATATATATAATTTTTCAAAATACCCCATGTAAATCACAGCATAATTAGGTGCTAAGATGCACCCATTGCCATGCTTTTCCTTTGTAAATAAACACTTTTCTCATATTTAAAATAATTATGAGTCAAACAAAATTCAAGAAGTCTAACAATATATGCTGATTTAGGAACATCACCCATCACATCATAAACTGCCTCCAAACCAAACCTATTTTGGATGGAAGTGTAGAGAGAACTCACATCTACTGAAACCCAGTAATAGTCCTCCCTCCACTGTGTTTTACAAACTACTTCACATAAATCCTGTTTTTTTTTTATATGTGCAGGAACTCTAAACAGGTATTCCTTCAAAACTGAATCTAAAAAAATACCTACATAGTACGTAAATTAATGTGTTTCAGAAATTATAGGTCTCCCTGTGGGTCTGTCCAACTCTTATGTATTTAAGGAATAATATAGAAAAAAAGATCAAGTGGATCTTTAACTTTAAGTTTCTTAACATCTTCACTAGAAAAAAAGCCCAACCTTTCTCCTCTTTCCAACAAATCAGCAAGTTCATTATTGTATTGTGTGACTGGGTTATGGTCCAACAACATATAATCTTCATTAACTTGCAGTAAATCATATACCATTCTGTCATACGTATTCTTAGGCAAAACCATCCAATTTCCTTCATTATCAGCTTGCCTAAAAACAACTTGTTTGAGACTCCCTCTACGCTTCAACAATTCTAACCATTCATCTTTAGTTGTTTAATTTTTTGTTAGCTTTTACAAAGCGACTATACTCAAATTCAACCCTTTTCAATAATACTTGCTCAAACATATTGATAGCTGAAGACAATTTTGGCGGTGCAAAGTTACTTTTGATAGGTAAAAGAGGAATTTTAAACCTGGAATTATCAGTATTCAAAACCCTATGAGCAGAAAAAGCAGTGCATTCACTAAATTCATCTTCACATAACTCGTCGTCAAAACTGTACATGGAAAGATTCCTTAATAATTCCACATCAGCTTCTAACACATCATTTTCAATTTGAAAAGTGTTATCAGCTGCAATAATGCTTTCTTTTTTAAACTTATTGTAATGCACAATTAAATGCAACTTTCTACAAAAAGTTTTCACATCAAACAAAATGTCAGCTAACGTAGGTATCTTTGTAGGAACAAATTTAGTTCATTTCCCTAATAATCTAATGGCATTATAAGTCAACTGCATGTCACACAAATTCACTACTTTCAAATTATCATTGGGACCAGCATATGCAATATTACAACAGGAATCAGAAAATAAAGTGGGCTCTTGATTTAAACAACAAATACCAGCATTACCTGGCATCCTCGTACTAGCACAGTCCAAATTCATGTCCATACACTTAGAATTCTCTTCATTTTGTATTTTTTTCCTCTTGCTCGATTTTTGCGACCCTATCATTGATTCCCCCGACTCGGTAAAGAGCTGCTGGCCCTTACAGAAAAATTTGAAGATTTGGAAGCACCTGCTTGCTCAATATCTTCAAATGAAACACTTTTCTTAGATAACATTTCAGCTGAAGACAACAGCAAATCTCTGGAGCTGGACTTCTTATTATCATTATACGACCTCCCATGACGTTGTGCACATTGCTATGAGAAAACAGTTCCATTTTTAAAGTCATCTAGATCATGAATCAGTTTTATCTTTTTGCGTGCAATAACATCAGCTTATGCTTTAGCTAATTTAGCCCTAATGTCACTCATTCTATCAATAAATAATGTTTCTGAAGACTCACTTTTAAGTTTGTTTTTAAAGCAGTACTTTATTCATGCAGTTTACTGCTAGTAAGCAAGTTACGCTTAATAAGAATCCAAATCCATTCTAGGCAACAGTGTACCTTTCTCCATTCTTCCTGTGAATCTTGCTCCTCTTCTGTAAAGTCCCAAGCAGGAAACTTATCAATTCTCAAACCTCATGGGACAACACTTAATTTGATGTACTTCTCCAGCACCTTAGTGTCAAAATACAAATTAACTTCTTTGGTCATCAGTTTCTACAACCACTCATACTGCATACCATTGTCAGTGGAATTACTCATAGACCATGGATCACACCCTGCTAACTTGACCTCTCTTTCTTTCACCAAGTCAGCAAACAACAGTTTATTCTGTGCCTCTGGGGTTCAACTTACCTCTGGTACAACATCTGCTTTGGCTAATGACATGAAAAACTCTGAGCAAACAAAATAAGAAAAAAAACACAAACAGCACGAGTTGTAGAAGGATCTTTACTAGCACCAAACCATCTGGTACCTCGGCATTTCACCTTCAAGGATACATAACATAAAATTCCCACACTTTTTATACCAGGTGAACCCACATCAATTATTTAATTATTAAATTTCTTAATTAATTAATTTATTCATTTAAAATTACAAACACCAAAAATAATATCAAACATTTTATATCTATAAACATTTTATATGTATAAACCTTTCATAATATCTTCATAAGATATCAAATGTTAAATATCAAAAATGTCAAAGTTATCAAAAATATCAAGCTTGGTTTTGAGATAATTTGCTTTGTGCTTCCTTATGGATTGTTTAGCCAAGTTCTGGAATTTGGTAAAAGTAGCATGGTTTCAAACCACATCAGAAAAATGACTAGGAACTCTACTGGCAGGACATTTAGTTCTTTTATTACATCTGTTCTGGTACCTCGGCTTCTTGCTTTCTGTTGGAACATTTATCACACTCCAAATATGTCCCTTATATACCATTCTTACCAACAATAATTCAATTAAAAATTTCAGTTGAATAATTACTACATTAATTCATCATTGCTTAGATGCCTTACTACAAAGCCAGTTTTTAAAGTGCAAACCTATATTTAAAGGATTTTTTGTAGAACCACAGTACTATAGATGCATGTATATTAATTGTTAGTTCTTACTGAATAAAATTGCATTTCACGAGGGTAATAATTGTGAGTTAAATAGCACTCTTTTCAGTCTGTTTGCAGTTTAAAAACTGGCTTTGTAGTAAGGCATCTAAGCAATGATGAATTAACCTTGATGATATTTTGTTTGGACTGTGGTATGAAGGAGATTAGTTTGGGTGGAGATTATAGAGACAGATTACTGGTCTGAAAGACTGGTGAATGATCACTGAAGGCAGAGAGAAGAATGGAAATATTTGAGACACTTGATGGAATGCAGATGTTGGCCATTGGGTTTTATGATTAGCTGTAAGAAGTCTTTGAGAGCTAGAAACTGAGAAATGTCATTTGAAAGGAGTACTGGGAAGATAGTCTTAAAATCACCCTTGGATAATGAGATGTTTGTTTTTGCTATAGAGTCCACCACACGCAAATAACAAACTCGAAAAAATATAGAAAGAAGTCCTATATATTTTTGGACGAAAGTGCTTAACAATGTGTAATAAAACAGGCAATTAAACTTACTTTTTATTCTGAAGTGTTGCAGTCTAGTTGTCTGAGGTATGTTCCTTTTATATTTTTGCTGGAGAGTCCTTTCTTATTGAAGTTGCTATCTAAGAGGTGGGAGGTTGGCATAATGGTTAAGGTGTTTACCTTATAGACACAAGGTGCAGGGTTTGATTCTCACATGGGGTAATTGGCTAGGCTTAATATGGCCCACAGGAACAATTAGCCTAGTACTAACCTATGAACCTTATAAGACTATTTCAGAGATTAGGGATTTAAGTTTAGATGGAGATGAAGGAGTATGATATGCTTGCCACAATAAGTAAGTTTTTTTTCTCATTGTTGAATTTTAGGAGGACCCATCGGAGGTCTGTATCTGTTGTAGTGTTGACAGTGTTGGCTTTAGCTAAGACAAAGGGCTTAAGTTGGCTTTTGTATTGTAATCGTCAGGCTCCTTCTTTCCTTTTACCAGGTCTTGCATCATACTCAGACTTGTATGAGGAAACATCACCTTAGCAACACACTCACACATACCTACCAACAAAATAAACCTATTACTAATTCCTCAATCCTCAATTTCAGTACTCTAGTATTCAATACTCTTATTAATCATGCCTTTCTCTACTACACTTTTTCTTTGTACTACCTCCATTACTCCTCCTTCACACTCTCACCTCACTTAATATCCAATTATCTCCTATTCTCAAAGTTCCTACTATACCTCATACTAGTGATACCTCATCTCCTTATCATTCACCTGCTATTTTTGCTTTTATCTTTTCTACTGAAACTTCTTTTCCTAAAATCAAAATTCCCCCAACCTACACCACATTCCCTAAAAATAAAACAAAATATTTTAGCTTTAACTTTTACAAATATAACTGCTACTACTACCCTAATGTTCTTCTACTTGCAGGACATGGTTCATCCCAATCCAGGTCCCACTCAGCACAACTCCACTAATAACTATATCATTCCTCTACACAAAGGTGGGAACTCAAATGATTTCTCTAATTTTCGTCCCATAGCCTTGCTATCTCCCCTCGCAAAAATTATGGAAAAGTGTATTCAGAAACAACTACTCAACCATCTGCTCCAAAATAAACTTCTGGCTAACTGTCAACATGGCTTCGGACCTTACCATAGCACCACCACTACCCTGCTATCTTTTACAGATTGTATTAACAATAATCGTAACAACGGCCTTCATTCCTCAGCAGCATTTGTTGATTTATCCAAAGCCTTCAACATGGTTCATCACCACCTGTTCTTACACATCATGCAATCTCTGTCCTTAGACCCATTAACTATCAACTGGTTCAAATCTTACCTTGATAACAGGAAACAAGCAGTACTCTGGCACAATAATCTATCAAATCTCCTACCTATATCCCTTGGTGTCCCTCAGGGCTCCATATTAAGGCCACTCCTATTTTCCATCTACACTAATGATCTTCACTCAGCAATTCCTTACTCTACCTGCATTCAATATGCAGATGACTCCACCATTATCTGCTCAGCTACCGCTCAAATTGAACTGCAAACCTTGACCCAGAATGCATTTAACACTGTGGAACAATGGTTTACTAACCGCTGCCTCCTACTTAATCCCAAGTAAACAAAACTGCTACTCTTCTCCCCAACACGTAAGTCCACCCCCATACAATTTTCACTTACATCCAACAATGGTACTGTTATCTCTCCAGACCCAACTGCCAAGCTCCTAGGAATAACTATTGACAACAACCTCAACTTTGACACACATATTAACACCACAATAAAAACTGTCAACAAGAAACTTGGATCCCTCTATAGAATCAAACCTTTTCTCACTACAACAGCCAGGACTGCTACAGGCAGAACTCATCTCATCTCTACTCTACTCTATGCCTCACCCATATTCACAAACCTTTCTAAAACCAACATTAACAAGCTCACTGTATCATATAATAACATTGCTAGATTTGCTGCTGCCTCCCCTTACCATACTCATCACTGTCTAAACCTTCTACAACTTGATTGGTTAGAATTTCATCAGCATCTTTATCTTTCTCAGCTTACTATTGCCCATAAAAGCCTGTATCAACCCTCAAATACTCCTATTCTCTCAAGACTACTTACCCCCTACCATAATCCTAAAAACTTACGCTCATCTAATAAACTACTGTTTAACACCTGTAAAGCTCATAACCTAGCAGGTGCCTCCCTCTTCTGTAACACCGTTGGTAAACTATGGAATCTACTACCTACTGAACTGACAACTCTCTCCTCTCATACACTTTTCAAAAAGAAGCTCAAGCTTCATCTCAAAAAACACTGGTTATGTTCCTGTATTACCCCTGACTAATTGCTTTATCCTCTAGCATTAACCACCTGCATGAACTTCCATTCACTTTCTAACCTTTTATTTATATTTTCTTTTTTCTAAATCCTGTGACTTCAGTCTTCATAAGTCTTCTTAAGTCTTCACATATATTTCCTTATTATCAACATTGGTAACTGCCTTCCACACTATACATTGTATATATTCTATGATGACTTTTTTTTAAAACCTTACTTTAAATGTTTTTATCATATTATTCTCTAGACTTTTTCATGACCTTATTTAAAAATGTGTATCTTTTATTTTTATTATTATTATATTTCTCTTATTTTCTATTTTGTCATTTTATATGTTATTGTTTTTTTATCTATACTGTTTTGCACATGGAGCTTTTCTCCCCGGGCCTCTACTGAAAATGGACATGTATCGATCTAGACTAGCCCGGTCAACAAATGTAAAATAAATAAATAAAATAAAATAAACTATACTTCCACTAACCTATACACCTCTGCTCCCCCTCAACAAAAAACAAATCTCCTTTTACACATTAAACACTAGAAGTATACTAAACAAGGTTAGTGAACTTCATGCTTGGATCTCAAGCCACACTCCTGATGTCATCACCCTAACAGAAACTTGGCTAAAACCCCAAAACCATGACAAAGACTTTCTCCCTCCTGGCTATAGTACACTGAGCCTTGACCACCAACAGAAAAAGGGTGGTAGAGTTGCCATTGTTTACTCTAACCACCTTACTCTGACAACTCCTAATAAACCTATCCTGTACTTTTCCCCTGCTGAAATCTGAAATACTGACAGCCAACCTTCTACTTAACACCCATACCACCATCACAATAGTAGCAATCTACATTCCCTTAGGGGATAACTTACCCCTGCTGGAAAACATTCTCTCATACTTCTCTCAATATATTCCTAATGAAACCATTATTTTGGCATACCTCTCAACCTGGAAACCTCAAAAATCTTGGCAAGACCTGTGAAAAATAGGTACAAATCTGTATGCTGATTAACATCTAATTTGCATACATAATTACGTAACCTCACCCACTCCAATGGAATTGTGGGATACCAACTTTCAAATGCAAACTGAAGAACAACCAAAATATGTCACCAGTGTCCCCCTGTAGCCATTCCAGTGTCCCATTTCCTGGTTATTTCATCCCATTTACCATAAACACTAATGTGTGCATGCTACTTTACTTCTAAAATGATTATTTTGATTTTATTTTTACATTTTACAGCACAAAAATGCACAAACACTAATAGACTTCTGCTAAACAAAGCAATACTGTCTCAGAATGAAAATAGACTTGGCATTAAAACTTCTCTGCCCTTGAAACTCACATTCATTGAAACAGCATTGAAACCCACACCACATCCAAAGAAAATGCATCTGGCCAGAGGTGGATAAAGATTACCTTTGTGCTGTTTTCAAATCATTTGCCCATTGCACACAAAACAAGAAACATACATGTATGTGTTCTTTTCTTTGATATACCTTCCTGACTTTATTAAATTATATTCCTTGTATAATACAGCACACTTGTTAGACAGAGCGGATTTTAAATTTACTGTTTGAACATTTTTCCAGTAGGCTGTACTGTAGGCAATAAAACAAAATGCATGAACCAATAATGACAAAACTTCCCAATTCAGAACGTTTTCATCATAAAAGTCTACTTCCACACCCACACTATAAACAGAATGACAGTAGTGTAAGCCATAGGCATCTTGCACAGCTTCTTACACTTATTTTCAATTTCAGTTTTTTTTTGGGGGGGGGCAAAAGGTCAAAAACCAGGGACACATTTTAAACATTACGTGTATAATTTTGGAAAGTGGCTAGACTAAAATGTTGTGTTGCCATCATGTATTTCACTGGCAAGTCTTGAACCCAGTACCCTATGCACTACAGTCAGAGCAACATACCACTATGCCAAATCAGCAGTTTCCCGAAAAATAGGAATACTGAAACTTAATGGCTATCATTAAGTGAATTCAGTTCTCACATAGCTCTGAACCTGTTAGCACAAAAAAACTGGACAAAGCCAATAATGGGGGAATACATATTCAGTTCTCACTTCTCACCATAGCTCTCAACCTCTTAGCACAAAAGACCTGGACAAAGCCAATAATGGGGGAATACAAATTCAGTTCTCACTTCTCAACATAGTGCTGAACTCTTAGCACAAAAAACCTGGACAAAGCTCACAAGTGGTGGTGGCTAGGGACATACCAGGGACATATTTTAAACATTGCTTGTATAATTTTGGAAAGTTGCTAGAATAAAATGTTGTGTTACCTCCATGCATTTCACTAGCAAGTCTTGAACTCAAGACCCTATGCACTACAGTGAGAGCAATATACCACTATGCCAAATCAGCAGTTTCCTGAAAGATAGGAAGACTGAAACTTAATGGCTATCATTTAGTGAATTCAGTTCTCACTTCTCACCATAGCACTCAAGCTCTTAGCACAAAAAACCTGGACAAAGCTCACAAGTGGTGGTGGTTAGTGACTTTAGGCACTTTTTATCCTGTATGTATGTGGTTGGTGTTCACTTTTGAGATTTCCAAAAGTAAATGTATTTTTTTTTGTTTGTATTGATTATGATTTCAAAAGTCCACTTTTGTTTCCCTATTAAAATAACTGTATTAATGAAAGTATGCAGTTTATTCATATCATTACATTGTTATATTATTCAGTTTCATTTTCTTTATTATTGCATGGCAAGTCTGATTTTATACTTTCACATGGCTGCAACAGAAGAAATTGTCTAGTGGTGTATCAGAGCAAATTAATCTATTTTATGTCTGCCTTTATTCCCTTGTCAAAAAAAATGTTTGCATGCATCTACATCATATTAAGGTTTCTGTATGATAAATTACGATAATATACTCCATGGTTCATGGTTAGAAAAAAACAGACTTCATCATTGATGTCTACCATATTAGCACAGCAAATAGAAAGATAAAATGTCAAACGTTTTAGGAAGTCAATGCCAAAGGACAAGCTGCTGACATTTCACAAATAAACAAGTCAACAAAGAAACCAAATCTGGCATAAGCAGATATGCCCGCTCCTAGAGCAACATTGTCATGTAAAAACTTTTAATATGAATAGTCAAGTCTCATTTGATTGACACACAATTATTCAACCACTAAGCATCTGAAATCTTTGTAGTTTTCTACTTGAAACATAATCATCACAAGGTCAAAAAACAAGTTTTTGCCAGGCAGCAAACCCTTCTGTACCCTCCCAATGTGACAGCAAGCCTTTAGACTACACACACACACACACACACACACACACACACACACACACACACACACACACACACACACACACACACACACACACACACACACACACACACATACACACACCCTTCCCTGAAAGTTTCCTTACTTGCCAGTTCCTGTTCTGGATTCTTTCTGTCTGGAGTGCCATTGCCGTTCTTGCAGGATGATTCTTTCCTGTTCCCCGAACATAAATAATCCATTGCCATTCTTTTTCTTGCAGGACAATTCCTTCCTGCTCACTGAACATAAATACTCCATTGCCGTTCTTGTAGGATGATTCCTTCCTGTTCCCTGAACATAATCTGTTAGTTCCCGCAGGCTGTTGCCATTTCCACTCGTATTTGAGCAGCCAGGCCAGCCGGAAATGCGTGCATGATGTGAGCTCCTTGAGCTCAATTCCGACAGGCTGGTAGCCATGACGGAGCTGACGTCATCAAGCACACGATGATGTCAGCTCAAAAAGTGCGAAAAATAAAAAGAAAAGAAAAAAATCGGAAATGAAGGGGTGCCACTTGGGAATTGTGACACCACTTCATCTGGACCCCAAAACTTGGTAAAAACCAAGTAATTCGGTACGGTTGGGAGGTTTGATTCTTGGTGATGTCAATATTAATTGGTTAACTCTCTGTACCCCAAATTCTTCCTTACACATCAACTTGTACAGCTTTACTCAAATTATCACTGATGCCACCCATACCAACAATTGTCATACACACAGCACCCTTATTGACTGGGTTCTAATCTCTCAGCCCACTAAATATCACAATCCTGAAACCCTTCCCAACACATTAAGTGATCACTCCCCAATAAAAATACTTAGATATATCCCTCACTTTACTAAACAGCATAGATGTATCACATGCCACAAGCTTTCTAACTTCCACCCTGACACCTTTAAATCTCTTCTCTCTAAAGTTAACTGGAATTTCCTTACCCAACTCCCCCTTGACGATGCTGTCCTGTCTTCCAGCTTCACCTTTCTCAGCATTCTTGACTCACTTGCCCCACTTCACACAGTCCATATTAAATCTAATATATCTCCATGGCTATCAAATTCCACCCACATCCTAATGAAAAATAGAGACAGAACATGGAAAACATGGACCAAAACAAAGCTCCCTGCAGACTTGCTAAACTACAAAGAACTTAGAAATCAGACCAAAAAAGCATATTACTAAAGATAAAACAATATATACTATAATCCACCCTCAGCCTTGAAATCTATCCCCCCAAAAGTTTGGAACTCCTTAAACCACATACTACCTCCTGGTGGTTCCTGCTCCCCCAATCCTTGTCCTGATAGATACTGCCTCCACCTTCAACACATATTTCATTGACTCTATATCCAAACTATTTAACCCCAGTGCCAATTCATCTACCTTTAATAATATTTCTAACCGTTCTCTATCAAATCCCACTATACTCTCATAAAATTCTTTTTCTCTCAAACCTGTACCCACTAGCTACAGCAAATCCCTACTTTCTAAACTCAAACCTTGTTTAGCTTCTACTGACAATATTCCTTCCCTTTTCCTTCAGTTAGCTGCTGACTCTCTTGCTCTCCCTGTATTTGTCTTAATCAATCGGTCCATTTCAAAGTCCAAAATCCCTTCCATATGGAAACAATTCATCACTCTACCAATACATAAAGGAGGTAACTCCTCAGACATCACTAATTTTAGACCAATTGCCATTCTCTCTCCTCTCTCTAAGTCCTAGAAAATGCATACATAAACAAGTTATGCACTACCTACTCTCAAAATCTGCTTACACCTGCTCAACATGACTTTATGACTTTAGACCAAAGCATAGTACTACTACTGCCCTACTATCATTCCTTAATACTATAGCTCTTGCTAGAGATAACAATAAACTTGTCTCCTCCCTATTCTTAGATCTCTCTAAAGCTTTTGACACCATCTCTCACCCTCTCCTTCTGCACAACTAACCAACCTTAACTTCTCCCCTGCTATTGTCACATGGTTTTCCAGCTACCTCACTGACAGATTTCAAGCAGTGATGTGGCAATCTGCACTCTCCCCTCCTCTCTCAGTTAAAATGGGTGTCCCTCAGGGTTCCATCCTTGGTCCACTACTTTTCAACATCTTCACTAATCTTTATTCTTCCTGTCCTCAGTCATCACTGGTCCAATATGCTGATGACTCTACTGTTATCACTATTGCTGACTTTCCCTCCAAACTCATCTCTACAACACAGACTTCCTTTAACTCAATAGAAAACTGGCTCTCTGATAACCAGCTTTTCCTTAACCCCCCAAAACAACTAAGCTACTCCTTTTTCTTCCTAAAAACTACAACCGCATTAAATCCATTTTCACAATCCTGTCTTTCAATAACACACACATCAAGGTGGAAACTAGTACTAAACTCCTGGTGTCATCATTGACGACCAACTTAAATTTGATCTACACATTAACAACTGTATCAAGAAAACTCATCAGAAACTAGGGCTTCTCTACCACAGCAAAAAGTTTCTCACCAGTGAAGCTAAAGTAACTCCCTCTTATGCCTACCTCTCACCCAGTCTACTTTATGCATCTCAAATTCTTACTTGCCTCTACTCCACACTCCTTGCCAAACTTGAATTTACCTACAACAAGATAGACAAATTTGCAGCACATCAAACTTACAAGTGACATCACTGTCTGTCACCCAAACACCTTAACTGGCTTGAAGTACCTCACCAGCTTCTTCTCCCTCAACTCCAGATCATCCACTTCAGCCTTTATCAGCCTTCTTACTGCCCTACCCTATCATCTGTCATCTTCCACTATTCACCTGCTAGATCCCTCCAGAGCTCTAAGCTAGATCTGCATAATGTAAGATTTCACATCTGTTGACAAAAATATTGTTATTCCTTCTGAATGATATAGGATTTTAAATCTGACAGACATAATGATTAGTTTGTAGTAAATCATTGTTTTTTATGTATATGTTACTATGAATATTTTTTGTAAACCAATTGTTGATTGTTTACTTATTTTTGTAAATTATAATCTGTAGAACATGTGGAGCTTTTCTTTGCGGGCCTCCGCTGAAAAAGGACTACTTAGCTCAGTTGGACAAACCCAGTCAACAAATGTAAAATAAAATAAATAAATCAGCAAATAAATAAATAAAGGAGATGCAGAAAGTTGGAGCTGCTTGGCTTGAAATATAATTCTGTAACTGACTCATTATGCACCTCATTGTTATAAAGAATATGCAAGTTGGTTGGCCTTCACACTGCACCATTGCCAACAGTTTCCATGGTGAATATGTTTGGGATGGATCAAGATTTGCTACTTTCCTGCAATTTTGGGAAGTTACAGATGGTCAGGATACTCTGATAAACCTTACATTGGAAATGTGGGTTGAGGACTTCAGCAGCTTCTGTTGGAAAGTGGCATCACTGATCACTGTCAGGACATTTGCATGGGCAATTGGGACTCCAGACAACAGTGTGCTTTTGTGGGACAATGGATTCCACTCATTGACATGTAAGAAAGGGTAGTTAGGATGGTGAGTGCCACTGTCTAATGACAAGTGAGTGTGCAGATTTGTGCAAGACCCCATCCACAGGTGGGAAGGAGAAGCCAGCTGCAGCACTTGCTGCCTGATATAATGACTACTGAGAAGACACACACATATCCACACACTCACAGGCACACACACTTACACACATGCTCTTGGCAGATACTGAAGGTTGCCATTAGTGACAGGAGGGGTGTTACTGGGAGACAAAAATCACTATTATCTGGGGACTTGGCAGATGTATTTGATCAGTAACAACAGGTAGCTGACTGCTCTATGATCTACCAGACTGCAGGTCCTATAATAAACACTACATGGGTGCTGGAGTGCAGCTTTGATTGCTGATAGGATAAGGAGTTGGGGTGGCATACCCTTTATTGAGAAGCTGTGGAGAACACAGTGATAATGCAACTCCCACTGTACTGATACTTTCCAGTTGGTCAGCATACATTGTTGTCAGACTCAGCACAAAAGCTTAATGTCAGGGGTCCATGATGTACTCTGCCTCAATCTTTGTCAGTAATGGAGATCTCTTTTAATCACATGCCCTCATCTGCTCCATATTCTTAATAGCATTTTATGCGACTTTATTGTGGCAATGGTAGACGTATATATGTGTGGTGTGTGTGTGTGTGTGTGTGTGTGTGTGTGTGTGTGTGTGTGTGTGTGTGTGTGTGTGTGCGTGTGTGTGTGTGTGTGTGTGTGTGTGTGTGTGTGTGTGTGTGTGTGTGTGTGTGTGTGTGTGTGTGTGTGTTTGAAGGCAATGAAGTGTCAAGCTGAGTTTGGATGGAGGGTCTTATACAAGGAAAAAAGGGGTTCAAGAATCCCAGACAAGATAATTAATACTTGGAACAGACTTATGATCTAGTAGTATCTTTCACTCTGGATGAGATGAAAGGGGGCAGTTTAGCGAAACATATTGGGAGGAATAACTTTACAATTGCCATATTCAGGATTGTTATGGAACAGTTAAACAAATCGCTGCCTTATATTTGCTGGAAAAAGCTCAAATAATGCACTTTAGGAATGAAATCTTGCAGAAAAAAAAAAAAAAAAATATATATATATATATATATATATATATATATATATATATATATATATATATATATATATATATATAGATAGATATATATAGAGAGAGAGAGATATTTATCAATCTACTACTACAGTGTGGGCCCACCATAAAGCCGAGTCAGCCGGTATCCTGCTACCCAGCTATTGCTATGTTGAGTGAAAGCTGGACATAAAACCAGTCAAATTATCCAACATGAACTAAGGGTTGCTACACTCAATATAGGTTCACTGAGAGGATGGAGGTTGGTGGCAAATGACATGATGATAAAAAGGGGTCGGACATCTTCTGTATCCAGGAGAGAAGATGGAAGGGCAGTGCAGCAAAGCCACTTGGCTTGAGATACATATTCTACTACTCAGGAGGAGAACGGATTAGAAATGGTGTAGGAATTGTGGTGAGGGTGAGGCTTCAGAAGACAGTGAGGGATGTCATCAGAATCAGTGACAGATTCATAGCAATTCGACCCCAGTGGAAAGATAAGGCAGTATTCATGATCTCAGTCTATGCCCCACAAGAGGGTTGTGACAGAGAGGAAAAGAGTACATTCATGTAGCAGTTGCAGGACCTACTAGATAAAGCAGGACAGCCCTAGTTTTTGTTGATAATGGGGGATCTAAATGACATATTGGGATAGACAGAACATGATATGAGGAGTGCCTGGGCCCACATGGGTGTGACAACAGGAATAAAGAAGGAAATGCCATTCTAGACTTCTGTCTGGCAAATGGCTTGATAGTCATCAACACATGGTTCAACAAGAAAAACAGTCACAAGATCACTTACAAGAGTGGTCAACATGCAACTTAGGTAGACTTCCTCCTAGTAAGGAAAGTGCACTTGGGCAGAATCGGTGATTGCAAATTCATCCCCAGTGAAACACCACAGCATAAACCACTGATTGTCACAATCAGTTGCAAGCAGTGATCAGAGAAGGATCTAAGGTTAATAGAGACTAGGCTGATGTCCTGGAAGTTGACTGGAGAGAAAGCACAACAGTTCAAGAAAATACTTAGAGCACTAGCACCTCAGGAAGAAGAGGAAATAGGCAGACGTGAAGAAAGGATGGCAGCACCTCAAAACAGGATGTATGAGAACTATAGTACAGACATGTGACTGAACCAGGTATAGAAATAAAGTAATATGGAAAGCTGGTGGTGGAATGCAGAAGTCCATCAAAAGAAAGAAGGAGTGCGGGAAAAAGAGGGAGATAGAAAGATGGACCAGGCTAAGAAGTAACTGCTCAATACCTGAGTTGTTTGGCTTCTGCTACATACCTACAATCAACTGCATTACTAGCTGAGTTAAGTACAAACTTGCAGTGTTAAAGATTGTACTGCATTTAATTTTTCTATTTAATTGTTTCATTGAATATTGTGTCTGTGTCTCTCTGTAGTTATTTATTTTTCTATTTAATTGTTTCATAGAATACTGTGGTCTCTCTCTCTCTCTCTCTGCAGTTAGCTTTCTGCCTGCCCTCCCTGTTTTTGTTGTGGTATTAATCTTGGTGGCTTTGGAATTGCCTGCCCCTCCTGTAAATTTGTGTTTGAACACTCCTCCTGGGTCTATCTCATTTGCTCACTCAACCGAGTACAGTGAGATCATATTTTGACTTCAGACACTCCTACCAGTCCCATCTGTCCAGCTCTATCCCAGCTCTATTCCAGTCTAGTGTCACTAGCTCACTCTACCTAATACAGAGAGAACATTTGTGAAGGGCAAGCCACTTAGGTCCTTAATTTTGAAATATCTTCTGTTTCTCCTTTCTTCCTTTCCATTTTCCAAATTTTTTTTTCTAAACTTGTTTCCTGCCTTTCCTGTAACTAGTCTAGTCCAGATACAGATTTGCTGTAACCAGGACTGTTTGTAAGCTTCTGAGCCCCCAAAGCCTTTCTGTGTTGGAGGGAAGCCTTCTAGCTTATCAGTGGGAGTGGTAAGCATTAGGTAGCCTATCTACCACAAGAGTGGTTTCTGGCCCAGAAATTGTAGTTTATTGGCTTTTTGGGCAGTTTTTCCATCTCTTTCAACTTTCTAGTTTAAAAGCCTGTGTTTGCACTTGTTTCCCACCTTTCTTGTAACTAAGTCTAGTCCAGATACAGCTTTGCTGCATCCAGGACTGTTTGTAAGCTTCTGAGCCCCCAAAGCCTTTTTGTGTCGGAGGGAAGCCTTCTAGCTTATCAGTGGGAGTGGTAAGCACTAGGTAGCCTATCTACCACAAGAGTGGTTTCTGGCCCAGAAATTGTAGTTTATTGGCCGTTTGGCAGTTTCTCCATCTCTTTCAACTTTCTGGTTTAAAAGCCTGCATTTGTGCTTGTTTCCCACTTTTCCTGTAACTAGTGTGGTCCAGATACAGATTTGCTGTATCCAGGACTGTTTGTAAACTTCTAAGCCCCCCAAGCCTTTCTGTGTTGGAGGGAAGCATTCTAGCTTATCATTGGGAGTGATAAGCATTAGGTAGCCTATCTATCACAAGATCCAGGTACAGATTCTTAGTTTTAGCACTTGAATTTGCTTATTCGTGCTCAGCACTTGTTCAGAACTTGTTGTTAGCATAAAATAAGCTACATATTACTACAGCACCTTCCTACCTAGAGGAAAACAGTTTTTGTACTTACTTTCCTCACTTGCTTAGAGAAAAAAAACAGCTTTTATACTCACTTTCCTCACTTGTCTGGAGGAAAGTAGCTTTTTATTCAGGCATGTCCAAGGGCCAGCTCCCAGTGTTCTCTCCTGTCTATCTGATGAATCTGGGCATCTTGGGGCAATGTAGCAATTGCCTCATGTACACAGACAACCCTCTCCTCCTACCACCCAACACCACAACCTGTGAGAGATGCACTTATCTAGCCAAACTGGAGGTAAAGCTCTCTCCAACCAAGGCTGAACTTGACAGTCAGGAGGAGAAGGTAAACACTTGCACCACACCACATTCATCACATAGTCCCACTAAACCTACACCACCAAAATCCACACATCGAAACACAAAAACATTTGTGGAGGCTCTCAATAATAATCTGCTCAAGCAACAGTGACCTCCAAAGCAGAAACGCAAGCAACCTTCACCCCAACACAACCCAAATGACACGTAGCCCATAGACTCAGTGTGCCACTCAACCACAGCCCATAAGGCAAAACAACGTACACAACACACTAGTCATAGGTGACACTATAGTCAAGCACACTGATGCCCCACTCAACAGGCTAAACAAGGAGAAGGTTACTATCAGCTGCCTGTCTGGTGCCAAGATCCGCCACATAACCCACACACTCAGGTCACTCCACAACAAGTACAAATATGACTCTGTCATTGTCCATGTTAGTGTGAATGACCTGAGATGTACCTCCCTGGACTACATAAAAAGAGACATGGAAGAGCTCTCCGATCTTGTAGCCCAAGCAGGTATGACCCTAGCCCTGAGTAGCATCCTGCCATCGCCCAGAATGATACTGCAGTACAAGGACAAAATGATTGACTTCAGCCATTGGCTAAGCTTCTGGTGTCATTCTAAGGGGATCCAGTATCTGTCTGCCTGGCGCGACATGGTCGACAGACCAGGATGTTTTGCCAGAGATGGCCTACAGCTGTCACCCCTGGGATTCCAGATACTGGCTAAGGCTCTTTCTGCCCCAATAGTGCCTTTTAGGCAAGGTTCAAATGACAAATTCACCACCATAACAGGGACAGGCAAGCAAAAACTGAGGGTAATGCTACTCAATGCTAGAAGTCTAATTCTCCAAATGCACTCCCTCAAGGCACTCCTTAAAATGGAGAACATTGATATCTGTGCAGTGACCGAGACCTGGTTCAAGGCTCCAAAGAGCATCCCTGCATTACCATGATATAACTCATACCACACTTTTCGGCCACGTAACCTGGACTGGAACACCAAAGGTGGAGGTGTATCCATATTCATTAAGGATATCCACACCTCCAGGTTAGTTGCTCAGCATAATGCATCTGAGGTTATCCAAGTTGAATTAACTCTGGGCAAAATTGCAATCCAAATTGTAGCTTGCTACATATCCCCCACCATGCCCCAGGATTACCACTCATCTTTTCTTGATGTACTGGAAAATATTAGGGTTCAACCAAACACCCTAATAAAGTGCGATTTCAACTACCCACCATAAACTGCAAAAACTACTAATGTACCAACTCCTTCGCTCAATGCTTTCTAGAATTTATAAATTCCAATTCCCTGGATCAACTTATCCACACCCCCACCAGAGGCAACAATATCCTAGACCTAGACATTACCAATATGAGTGACCGGTGTTCCACACCTGAAGTCAACTCTTCGTCGGTCAGATCCGACCATAAGCTAATCATCCTAGATATCCACATCCCCCCCCCCATTAAGGAAATCATGGTAAAATTTTTCTCCAAAGCCAACTTCATGCTTCTTAAGACAGAAGTGGCAAACTTCATGACACCCATGCAGATGGACAATAGTTACGACTGCTGAATCCTACACAGATGCACTCTATAAGCACTTGCACAAGTGCATGGACTGTGCTATCCCAAACAGAACCAAGACACTATCCTCCAAAAAAAGGAAGCCAATCTGTTGGTCCTCTGCCATAAACAAACTCTACAATAGAAGGAAGAAACTGTTGCAAAATAGAGTAAATCCCATGAGTAGAGGAGTTCACTGGTCAGCCTCAGTAAGAAGCTGAGATCCTTTATAAGATCCTCCATAGCTAGCTATAAAAACAAAATTGTCACTGATTCTAGGGACAACCACAAAGCATTCTATAGCTATGTCAAGAATCTCAATGGCAACACCCAGATCTGCTCTGAGTTACAGCACAATGGCATGACAATTCCAGAACCAAATGATATTGCCAATGTCCTGGCAGACAGGTTCAGTGCCCTAAAGGGCCCATAGCTATACAGGAAGAATGCAGATTCCATGTAATCACAACTACGCAGGTAAAAGCTGCACTTTCTAAAGCCAAAAACACAGCATCCATGGAACCAGGCAACATCCCAGGCTGTGTTTTGCATGAACTTCAGAACAAACTGGCTCCCTACCTAAGCACCATGTTCAAGCATAGTTTCACATCAGGCTTTGTGCCCACTGAATAGTGCACAGTAACAGTTATCCGCCTCCACAAAACGGGGAGCCACCACTGATCCCAGGAATTATTGCCCTATTAGCCTGATGAGCCTGCTCTGTAAGGCCATGGAAAGTATCATCATGGAACTCATAAACAAAACCATTGGTAATCTCCAAGCTCTGGTCCCCACCCAGTTCGGGTTTGTGAAAGGCAGATCATGCCTCCTTAACCTGATCAGCTTCTTTGAGGTAATCACCAAAGCTGTAGACGAGGGTAAGGTGGTTCACACAGCCTATCTTGACCTCGCCAAGGCTTTCGACACCATCCCCCATTCTGGAATTATAGCTAAACTCACTAAACTAGGCATAAATCCCTATGTCACAAGATGGGTTGCCAACTGGCTCACTGACAGAACCCACACTATAAAAGTTGCAGACTCTAAGTCTGACTTCAAACCAGTGACATTGGAGTACCACAGGGTTCAGTCCTGGGACCTCTCCTGTTTGGTATCTACTTCTCTGAACTACAGACTAACACAGAAGGCCTTTGGCTAACAAAGTTCGCAGATGACTGCAAACTAGGAGCCATAGCTGAGTCCCCAAATGATGTGGACATCCTACAGAAGGGCCTCACTGAGACAGATGCCTGGTGTCAGAGCCATGGCCTAAAGCTCAATGCCAAAAAGTGCATTGTCATCCCCTTTGGTAAAAACTATGTGCCCATGAACTACCACATAGGTGGCAATCTACTTTATGCAGAATGTGTGATAAGAGACCAGGGGACCCAGGTGGACAGTAGTCTCTCCTTTGATAATCACATTGCCACAGTAGTCAGGAAATCCTTCTACATGGTACACCTCATCACAAAAGGGTCCTCATCTAGGAAAAAAGAGGTCATTGTTCCCCTCTACTCGACACTTATTAGACCCATTAGAGTAAAATGCCCCTTTTGGAATGTACCTCACAAGACATCTGCAGCAGCTGGAAATGCCACAGAAGTACCTCACAAAGAGGATTACTGGCCTCAAACAGATGTCCTACACTGACCGTCTCAAAAAATTCCAACTTTACTCCATAGCATATCATCTACTTTGAGGTGATCTCTGCCTAACATATAAAGCTAAGTTAAACCCAGAGCTGTTGGACATAGTACACCTAAAGAAATCCCAATCCCTCCAAGCTACACACTCTAGAGACCTAAACCTTGTCACCACAATAAACAGGACATGCTGGAGGGATAGATTCCTGTCACAGAGGCTTCCCATACTCTGGAACAAGCTACCCATCTATGTCAAGCAAAGTTCCTCATTAGCACTCTTCAAGAAAAATCTTGATAAGTGGATGGGAAATAGGAAATACACCCCAGGGATCACTTCTGTGGCTCTGCTCAACAGGGACACAGGAAAATAACTTTCTTGGGTGGCATAAGCCAGGGAACCTTGTTGGCTAGGCTTACTTAGACCCTTGGGCCGATAGCCTAGTACCTACCTATGAACCTATAATATTTGTTGGCTAACAAAGAGTCTTAGAGACCATTTGCAATAGTGAACAACAAGGCATCAGAGGAACTCTTCCAGCTTCTGGGAAGTGACTCAGTGGAATGCACAATGAAACTGTCAGATTGAAAGGCAAAGATAGAAAGATAAAGAATAGAGTCATCAGACACCATTCATTAGGGATGGCAACAACAACCTGATCACCATTTTGCAGGACTTCAAAAGAAATGGAAGGAATACTTCCAGCAGCATGTGAATAAAGAAATTCCACAGAAGCTGTATTGACAAAAACACAGAATATGTTGAAAGAAAGAGAGGAGCCCAGAAGGTGACTAGAGAATAAGGAGGGTGATTGATAAATGAGTATGTAGAGTAGTAGAAAATAAGATGGGAGATGAGCAGTTTGGATTCAGATCCAGATGCGCCACAATTGGCCCTATGTTTGTAGAGAGACAGAGAGCTGAAAAAAGCTACAGATGAGGAAAGAATCCATCTGCACATTCTTAGACTTGGAGAAAGCATAGCACAAGGTCCCAGAATTTGGCCAGTCCTGCATTGGTTCAAGTCCCAGAAACACTGGTAGAATTAGTGCAGGCTATGTACAAGAACACAATGACATAAGTACAAATAGTGTTTGGACTCACAGTGGAGTTTCCAGTGGTAGTGGGTGTACATCAGGGTCAAGCTCTGAGCCAAATTTACATTAGCAATTGGGTTGGAGGAGACAGATCAACAACATTGCTGTATGCAGACAATGTAGCATTACAGGCAGACTTTGATAAACAACTTTAGGAAAGGATAGGGGAATAGAATGCAAAACTGAATGCATGTGGGATGAAACTGAGTACAGATAAGACAGTTGTAATGGCAGCAAATGGGGAAATTAGAAGAAACAGAGAGTTGATAGAAGGGAAAACAGTAGAACAAGTTAACAGCTTCAAGTACCTGGAAGGTGTGGTTGGAAAGAAAGGAAGTCTGAATGAATAGGTCAAAACTAGAATCAGTGAGGTTGCAACCAAATGCCAAAGACTGTGAAGGGCAGTGTATGACAGAAGAATGCTAAAGAAGCAGAAAGGTAAGATTTACAAACAGTTGTGCAACCAGTACTACTGTATGGTACAGAAACCTGGGCAGTGAAGGCAGATCAATTGAGGAAGCTAGAGGCAATGGAGATGAAGTGCCTGAGATGGGTGGTAGGATGCACACTGTTAGACAGACAAAGAAATGAGGACATCATAGCAGAAGGCCAAGCATCTCCAATTGTAGAGCATGTGTAAAAAAGCAGAAGACAATCTGGTGAAGAAGATTTGGAACAGACGGGAAAAAGGAAGATGAAATGGGGGTGTCCAACAATGAGATGGATGGATGGATGGATGGATGGATGGATGGATGGATGGATGGATGGATGGATGGATGGATGGATGGACTGTGTGAAAGAAGACCGCCGACAGTCAGCCAAGACTGTCAGAAAAAGTAGGAGAGAGGCAATGAATTGAGAGACAGTTGGCACTCCACCCCTATGCCATGTAGAAACTGGGAAAAAGAGGTTGATAATGATGATGATAGCCACTTCCTCAACTTGTAGTTATGATTTATGTGGTCTGAAGTCATTCAACTGATGAGTGCATATCAGTGCCATATTGGTTTGTAGATGAATGGCAATGGATTCTTATGTACCATTCATGTCCACTGCAAGGGTAAGTCAGTATTGCACACATGTATAAGTGACTGGCAATGCATATTTGCATGCCATTCAGTTGCAATGCAAGATAATGTTTTGTATTATGTTTTTTCAAGAGCAAGAGACAGTGAGGTACGGGTACTGGTACAGTCCATGTGCAGTAACAGTTACAGCACTGTGAGATTTGCCCCAACTCTTTACAAGTATTATACAGTGATCTTATATCTCCTCTGAGCATAATTATGGGTAAACTAGACTCTAACAGTCAGGAAAGCACATCACCCATGTAAGAAGCTCCCTGTTAAGTTTTAATTTACATAGCTGACTAATTGATGCTCTGGGCTTGTTAGCAGACATGGGATACAGGCAGATTAATGTCTCTGACGTAACAAGCTTACTGCCTGTTACTTTCTGCTAATTTTATTTATTCATCTTGCACTTACTATCAGCCAATCTTCACCATACTTTTCATTATGGTCTTTCAAAGAACCATGTTGCCATTTATTTTGGGCATTCAGGCAGAATTTGCATAAATAGGGCAAGATTCCAGAATCAAAGGGAAACATGGTATCTCTTCTCATTAATGTTTCTTGCACTTTATCAGAATATAGCAATCCCTTTTTGCTTGTTATGCCATTTGATCTTTCACAGAGCATCCTAAGGCATGAACCTTCATACAAGATCAGGAAGCTCGTTGTTATTGTTAGGCATTGCTCGCTGCAGAAAGAGAATCTCAGGGATTCAGAAGATCCCCAACTTTCATGGTAAAGGTTGTGGAAAAATGACCTGTTTCCATGATGCACAGAATTGTGATTCAGAGACTGATTAGCCATAGGGTGAAAAGACCTCATTATCAGCTAATTTGCATGTCTTCAAAATGCTGTAACTACTGCAAGTGTATATCAGCACGTTTTATAGTAGAAAATAAGGGTAGTGGCCCCATTGTGTGTAATCACAGGCACTCATTCACCTTAACACACACACACACACACACACACACACACACACACACACACACACACACACACACACACACACATATATGCCACGCCTCTACCTGCTGACAGAATATCCCAGATATCTCCTTTCTTCCTACATGAAAAATTATGGATGATTGCAGTCAATCATTAATATGAAACATTAAAGTTTCACACTTCCATAACTTTCAGTAAATGCATACTTGTGCAAAAGTTGTTATTCTAATGACTTTGTAGAGGGAATACTTAAAAGTCACCCCAGTGCCTGTGTCCCATCAACCACCATTACTTTGCCTTTGTGTACATTTCATTGTGCTACAAGGTTCAGAGGTATACTTTCTGCTCCGTGTCCCTTCCTCTGTTAACTCATGAACTGTTGCAGACTTTGAATCATGTCTGAGAGCCTCAAGCTATTTATATACATATATATATATATATATATATATATATATATATATATATATATATATATATATATATTAGAAAGATCCTTACTTTACTAACTTATGAGTTAGTGTAGGGGGTATATGTTAGTGCAGCAGGTTAACACAGGTTGTGGCAAGGATGCAGAATCTGAAGCTGCCCCCCGTCCCCCCCCTTTTACTTTATGTGTGTGTGTGTGATTTTTTTATGTTTTTGTTTTGTTTTAATGGTGCAACTTTTTTTTATTATATCACTGGTGTTTAGTGGTGGCACAGAAGTCTAACGTGTTCTATGGGAAATGAAGGGAAACGGGTAGAATCTTCTTTAGCGCCAGTGCTATATATAATGTCTGTGGTGTCAAGTGGTTTTCAATACACCTTTTAGAGTTTATTTTTGTTGTTGTTGTTGTTGTGTGCATTTAAGCCACAGAGAGTACTGCTGGTGTCTAGTGTTCCTGCAACCCACGTTTTGTGTAAGTGCCCTTAAGGTAAGATTTCTCATAGTTGTCTAGTGTCCCCTGCAGCATATCCTATTAGACTACAAGGTCACAGTGTAATTCCTGGTGGCTAGTATTCTCCACAACTAAGTGCTGTTTTGTTTTAAATTAGGTGTCTCCAGGGCATGCAGTATAGAATATCCCTGGTGTCTAGTGTACCACCCAAACTGTGTGCAGTTAAGGGACAAGATTACCTGTAATCCTTGGTGGCCAGTGTTCTCCCCCATAAAATGCTTTCAGGGATATCCATGGTGGCTAGTGCTTTCCCTCCTCCCCAAATATCTGTGATGTTTATGTTCTGTTAAGGCATCAAATCAATGGTGTCTAGTGTGCCCCATTCCCCATGATGTTTAACTGCCAATAAGGCACAAAATTGTTAGAGTTTTCCCTGGTGTTTTGTATCCCCTCCATTCCAGTGATATTTAAGTGCCATTAAAGCATGAAATCAATGGCATTCTCCCTTATGCCAAGTGTTTCCTCCTGATTCGTTTTATGTTTAAGTGTCCTTACTGAATGGATTTAAAATGCTATCCCTAGTATCTAATATTCTTCCTGACCCACTATTGCAGGCTTTTCTCATTAGTATTGGGGTGTGTGGAGGTATGATAGCCACCCCAACCCACAAATCCCTTTGTATACACACACACACACACACACACACACACACACACACACACACACACACACACACACACACACACACGCACACACACCCCTAACCTACTCCCAAACTTAACACCCTACTATGACCTCTCAGGCACACAAACTCATACATATATACAGTCCCACATGAAGTCCCAGACATACACTGACGTACACACACCCTAAAAATACCTGACCCCTAAACATCCCAGCATTTACCTCTTCCATGCTGGGTGGGCATGACCTTTTGGCCAAGTTCAGTACCATGAGTTGTCAGGAGTGGCCATGCTAATTAACATGGCTGTCTAATTCTCTGAATCACTCAAATGTGTAAATGTTTCAATGCAAGCAATTCTTGGTGGGGGGGTGGAGGAACACATGGCTGCCTCATTAGTATGTAGCATGGCCATGGAGCCAATCTACCATGGTGCTGAATGTCATCATGGAAAGGCACTGTGGTAGAGCTATCTCTGAATGTATAAAGGTTACTATGAGGTGTACACATCATATAAACCTCATGGTAACCACTCTGAATTTGTCCCAATGTCCTTCAGTGGCTGTTGTGTTCTGTAACATTCAAGAAAGTTATGGCTTCCCAAAATGGATGAAGAGGAGGACATAATCTCACTTTACAGCACTGTTCATGTATATATGACAAATAATTGCTCTGGTTGGTTGTCCTGCAGCTATACTTACCTAGGAGCAAAAGTGAATTACCTTTATTCTGCTAAATTCAATTGAATGAAAATGTGTCTGGTAAAATAGCTCTTACTGTTAAGAAAAGGAAGATATAGAGATTATTTTGAATAATAGTTATGCTTCCTTAATTTAAATAACATTCTCTGACAAACTATAAATGGAGTTATATAAAACAAGGGCCTAAGATAGAACTACTATGCCACACTCAGTTGTGTCTAGTCATTCAATTTCAACTGAATTCGACTAAAATAAGACGTGGAAGTTTTTTTTGTTTGTGGTTTCAGTTCGATTCCACCACTAACATCAGGGAGTATTACCTTTACAGTCATATTTTATAGCTGTCGTACCCTTTCTTTCCTTACTAGGCCTTGGTCTCCACTGACCTGCAAGTTGAGCTTTGATGCTGGGGTTGATGTTGTTGGGTATGTTTGGTATTGACTGCATTTTTCTATGCTTTGGGAATGTAGCCTTAAATTTCAATGTTCCGATGACAACAGTGCTGTCAGTACTGAAGTTCAGCTTGAAGTCAAAATACCATGGAGTCCTTCATCATCAACACTGTGGTCCAAACCCCTGGGAACCTTCAAGGTTCAGATCAAAGCCAATCCTCTCAGGACCAATTATCCCCATTGCCCACAGTGTAGATGCCATCGTCACTCATGTTGTCTACAGTTGGGACTAGCCATCCTTCATTAGCTCAATGCTAAGCTTGGATATTTGTTAGTTAGACTCAATATTAATTATTCCTGTGGAAATGAAGGTCTCTCTTAATATGTTTTTAATATGCTTGCACTAATTGCCATCCTCTTCTCATCTGCTCAGGACACTGTGAATGGGGGCTTCCTTCAAGTATTAAAGACTTATCCAGGTAGCTCATCCATTTATTTATTATTTATTTTTTCCTCTGTTGACTGGGAGGAACTGACTAGTGTTTATCCCATTTTCAGCAGAGGCTCAAGAAGAAAAGCTCCACATTTTAGGCAAGTACATTTAAAGAAAAAAATGTTTTGTAAAATACATTGAATTTACATGAAAGCACAATTATAATAATTGCGTAACATGCAGTAGCCTATGAATTTAAGGAAATCTATATTTTTTCATGAGGTAGTTGGTTACAGAGAAATTACAGATAGACAGAGGATGTATTATGCAATGTGCTTATCAGGTGAAAGTACAGAGAAGAGTAACAAAGGCAGAATGGATTTAGTAGGAGGTAGAAATTAAGAGAAGCAGTTATATGAAACATTAGGTAGATTGAGGTAGAAATCTTGTATAGACCTGTGTTAAATAAAATAGATGTAGTGGTAGTTACCTGGGAAATGGAAATTTTGTAGGAGGGAAGGTAGGTAGGGGATCGAGTCTGAGTCTGTGGAAGAATAGTATAAATGACAGTTACTGGAGAATATACAGTGAGATTTCTTAGTGATAGAGATATAAAGTTATAAAGTTATATATGATACATTAGGGTACAGAAAGATTAACTAAAGGGAGTGGAACATATGGGTGTTGTATTGATGAAGTAGTTTCCTAGGGTGGCTGACTTCCCAAAAGGTACTATAACATATTTTTTGGCATTGAGTTCTGAGCCATGGCTTTGGCACCAATTAGGCCTCTTGTAAGATGTTTACATTTTGGGGGATTCTGTGACGGCACCCGGTTTGCAATAACCTGTAAACTAGGTCAGCCAGAGTGTTTGACATTAGCCTTGACTTCTGTGAAATAAATGCCAAAAAGGAGGGGGTCTGGCATAGAGGGACTCCATTAGTGATCAGGGTCTTTGTTCCGGTAGTCTCATCAGTCTTATCTTCCTGGGTCCCATCTATGAGCTAGTTGGCTATCCAGTGCATTATATAAGGGTCTATGCCTAATTCCATAATTTGTTAACAATGCTCCACTGGGGTAGTATATCAAATGCCTGGATGGTAAATGTGCACCATTAACTGCCAGTTCAGCCCACTGCTGTGTGCTACTTTTGAGGTTTCTGACATAGCCAAAGATCGCCTTATGGTTGTCTTTTGGTTAGGAGGATATCTTGACCTCAAAACTGGCTTTAGTGGACTTAATTAGCCTCTTAGTTGCCTGTTTAATTTGATGAGAGAGTTCTTATATTTATGGGACTTACACAAATGCCACTAGGGTGGTTTGTTTTGGGATTTACTTCTGGTCAACCATTTTTGCCATTTAACTCTTGCTAACCTACCTCACATAGCTTGAGCTGAGTTTTAAAAAGTGGAAATTGACATTGTTTTGAATTTTCTTTACTGAGGGTATGCACTGCAGTGATCTTAACATCTATGTTATTCTTAATGATGATCTTTTCTTAAGTTATGATCTACCTTAATTACATTTATGCGTGATATCTATGCAAAGCTTTATTGATATTTTATAAGCAACTGTGGTATGAGACCATTTATCATACTTATAATGCATTGAGAAATTATATATCTTTAAATTGGTGGTCTCTGAATTTGAATGAAAAAATATAACATATTGTGCATCTTTCAGTTTTATACTAAATGCACTACATTTTTACATGCTTATAGATGTATGCTTTAATATTGTACTTTTGATTAGTTTATAAAACTATTTAGTACTAATATTAAAAGGTTTTAGGATAATTCAGTTTACACTGTCTTTGCATACTTACACTACACCTTTAACACTGATACTCATCTGATTTACTACAGTTTTACCACGGCTTTTAAACAAGATACTCTGTGCATAGTTTGACTCATGTAGCACTTAAGAAAACTTTCCTGAGACAGCAAGAATTATTTATGATGTAATAATCCTTATTATTTTACAAGTAAGTCTGGATGAAGAGGAAGATTAGAGTTATTTAAGTAAATCTGCATTATGCTAGTGGCATTCAGGATCAAATGCTTTGTAGATATTGATTGGATTCATTGGTGAGTAATTTATGCACCATATTTTGCAGGGTGATTAAATATAAAATTTAGTACACCTAGTCTAACAGTAGATTGGAGGGACAGTAGAGTTTGATGCAGTAATTGTAGGGATCTCATAGGTTCATAGGTGTGTACTAGGTTAATGACCCCGGATCCTTTACAAGCCTAGCCCATAGAAGTGTCCTGGCATCTTGCCACCTGACGTTAGTTCCCAGTGCCTCATCTCTTGGGGAAGACCTAGGAGAATAGAAGTTATATTTATTTATTTATTATGTTTATTCTTTTTTTTTTTGATGAAGGAGCACATTAAGAGACTTATGAGACTTGAGAGATGAGAGTGTAACTGATGAAGACTATTTGACATTTTCAGCCCAAACCGGTCTGTTGGTGCTTGGTTTATGCATGCTTTAATAAAGCAATTTGGAATTTACACTCCACTGTGTTCTGGCCTTGATTTTTTGACTTGGACTATATTTCTGACAATGGTCCTGATAGGTACAGTACACAGGCTTTTGAATTTTAATTCCTGAAATTAATTCTCAGTGTCTATACAAAGTTGAATATGTAATATAAATCTGACATTCTGACTGAAAGTAATAATCTTTCAGGGACTTAGTTTCTTTACTTTTGTTTGGAAACTATACTCACCTTATTTCTTTAAATATATATTTAGTTTGTGATACATAATGTGTAATTCTGTATAATTCTGATGATATAGAATACGTTTTTCTTGTGGAAAAGGAAAGGGATAGTATGTTTTTGAATCAATTATCTTTGTTGTAAGACATCATAATACAGTAATACTATACTGAATATGTTGCTAATTCAATAACAATAATATATATATGTATGGGTCTCCTATACATAATCAAAATTCCAAAAAGCTGATTCCCATATGGCCGAGACCATATGGTCGACTTTTGGAATTTTAAATGTGCAGATCGGGCATCTCCATATTGTGCAGAATTGGCGTTTTGAAATGTTGATCATCTATAGTAGATATATATATATATATATATATATATATATATATATATATATATATATATATAAAATGTTACCTATTCAATATAATTTTTATCTAATATTACATATTCAATAATTATACTATTTTTAAAATGTTCTACAAAATAGTGACATTAACTAATAGTATATTATTTATTTTAATTATAAATAGCTACAATGTTAGTCCTTTAAAACTATACCTTAGTACTATTAACTATTTATTAGCTGTATTATTAGTTATATTAGATACCTTGAAATGTATTTCTGCTACCAACATATTTTGTGTGGATATAGCTATGATGGGCATAATCTGCAATATCTGACTATACTTTTAAATATGTGCTGATTTAGTTTATAATCTAATTAATAATATTAGTAAAATATACATTATAGCCTTTAGCCATATATTTTATATACAATCTGTTGGAGCTTTATTTATTCATTATAGATTAACCACATCTTTTTAAGAAGAGTTATAGGGAGTCAGTCAGTCTAGTCACCTAGGTTGACTTGGAAATGCTTGTATCCATGGGTACTATGGAATTAATTCTTGTATATAATTTCATATGTTATTTCTTAGTTCATAAATATCTAGTTATATATCTTTTTCTTCTTAAAAAATATTTCAATTTGTATATCGAGTTTTGAAATTATACAAAATAAATATTGGCTTTATTTTAACTCTTACAGTTAACACTAATTTATTACATAATCTTAAAATTGAAAATCTTAAATTTTTTTTCACTTAATATAAGTGGAAAGAATACTGGCTAAAAAGAAAGTGGGGGATTCAATAAAGCCTACATGGTTATTTTAAACAGCACGTGCATCACGGCCAAAGCAAGTTTTAGACGCAGTAAGTGCCGTGCAGAGGTGCGCATCCCTGCTCAAACATGGCAAACACTGTGACATATTAACTACAGCATAAGCAGCTGAATTGCATACTAATCAAGCAATCCAACATGGTGGAGCTGCTCAACAAGCTATAAAACATCTGTGTAGACTCTGTGCTGGGTATTCCTGTGAATTCCAAAACTTTTGGAATACAACTACAGAAAGAAGTCTACACAGATAGAATGTTAGGGGCTGCTGTTGCTTTAATTCATTTGTTTGTGCTACAGGCTGAAGCCAATGCTGTTGCTGCTGTTAATAGGCCAGGCTGAGAAGGAAGAGTTTTCAGACCCCGTTTAACTTTTCACAACCTACATGATGTGGAAATTGTAGAGTGCTACAGGGTGGACAGTGACACACTACAGGTACTCTGTGACCTCTGCCATCCTCAACTCAGAGCCAGAGCCAAACAAAGGGAGCCCATCCCACTAGAGACAAAGGTATGTATAGCCCTTAGAATCTTAGCTATAGGTACCTTTCACAGACCAACAGGGGACATTCTGGGGGTGTCACAGGTATCAGCCAAGTTCTGTGCAAGCTCTATGTCTTGGTATGTCAGACAGGTGTGAGCCATACATGGTGGACAGAGGTGGCAGTTCATCATTGTCATCCATGTCCATGAGAACTGGCTCTGCCAGGAGTTGCAATGGCATGCCCATGCCCACAATCAGATGTACTGCTGCTATCTGAATGTAAATGATGTCTGCTGGATGAGTTCCCTTCACAGGATACCCAGGACCATGACCCAATGGCCTGCCATGTCTGGGTGTTGACAGCAAACTCACTGATGGAGCAGTGGAAGTTCTGCCACTTTGGGAGCATGATTGGGCAGGCCACATTGGTTGACAGCAGATGATGTGACTGACTTATACCCATGAGGATGCCATTTCCCTCCCAGGAGACATTCCATCACAAACAATGCTTGTTCCATGACAAACATCCGTTGATCCATCAGAGACACCCCTCGTTCCAACATGTCATTCATCCAATCCATTGAATCAACAACCCGGTGGGGGGAGTCACACATGTCAGACTTTGTTATATCTACAACCCTGAGCATTTGTCTAGAGCAGCTATGAGACCATACTTGGGCCTCCATGATGGCCCTATACATGTGTTTAGTGGCATGGGAAGAGATACTTGCACCAGGTGTTGTAGGGACAGTAGGCCCCCTATGAATGCTCCTACCAACCCTCCTGCATGGCACCTCACCCATACTTTGGCTATGGCCAGAGTCAGCAGAGACTGAAGCAGCAGTAGCCACACTTCCCTGATCAATTGCCTTGCTCTCCACCTGTCCAATATCTGTGGGCTGACTGGAATGGGTAGGCATAGGCCTACTGGCTGCATCCAATAGAATTACAGGGGATAGCCATATGTCAACCTCAGTGTCAAATTCAACCTCTACATCCCCCAACTGTGCCTCAGTTTGGCCACCATCATTATCAAAGTCTGTTAATACAGACATTGGGTGGCAGTTGGCCCACACTTTCACTGTCATGATTACCTGAGATAAAAAGCAAAAACACAGGACAAAATTAATACCTACACTACTGTAGTCCAATATATGCTAACAAACTAACAGTGGTGTCAGTATTATGGACAGTGAAGAGATACACACAACAGGCCTGACATCAATAGCACACATACTAAAATATTTCTTTCAATTGCTCAGCAGTACTGACATAAAAATGTTTGGCTTATCATCAGCAGATGAAAGTTTCCTCTGCAATCCAGATGGGCCTGGAAGAAGTTAAGCAAGAGATAAGGGTAACATCATCACAATTAAAAGTAACACAGGTGGTAATACTTTTACCCCTTTATATGTCCATTAAGTATACTTTCGACAAGAATGTGTCTGTCAACTCAAAACTAAGCTAATAATTGTAGCAATCTTTATCCCCCCAAAAAACATACATGTGACACAGAAGTATGTCAGTGATTTCAATTGTTTTACTAAATGACAATATTCAACTGCTGAGATACCAACGCCTATCTGGGCACTCCTCCTGGGATGTGCTTACTGTCTCTGACACTATTGCTCCCACATCCAGGACATGCTGTACTTCACTCTCCTGTGTGCTGTGTGGATCCCTGATAATGGCCAGGAACTCTTTATTGTTTGTTAGTGGTGGTTCCCTAGCAGACCCTCCCCTAGTACACATCTGGTCATGGCCCACTGCAGCTGCTCTCCTCCATGCAGATATGATCATGGTAGTGGCTCTGTGGTGCATCTGCTTGTATGTCCTGCAGTGCAGTGGCCACCCATGGCATTCAGATCAGCAATTCTCTGTTGCCAAATTTGCATCCTACATGCCATATCTCCCTGCCACTTTTCCAGCAGAAAAGCACCATGTTGCCTAAAGGCATCCACTATAACCTGTTTATTAGCATCGGTGAAGGGAAGTCTCCAAGGACTGACACGTCTGAGTGGCATACTCCTAGGTGTCCTAAAAGACAACAGAAGGATAATACAGATTAGTATCACATAAGTGCTGAATAATTGTTTCCAGATAAAACAGAAAGGTAGCCAGTCAGTATTGCCCACTGGAGAAACGTAAAACAGTCTAGAGATGTGAAATACTAACAACAGACAGGATGCAAAACAAGGAGAGTAACAAGGGCAACATGTCCTTGTTTGTGCCACAACAGTAAGTCACCCTTGCACCCCCACAAAATAACAGTCTATTCTTGTTTGTGCCATAATAGCAACTCACCTTTGCTTCCCCCAAAAGAACAGAAAAATAACACATTTTGCTAACAAACCATCTTAAAAGTGCTAGCAAAGGAAGTGTCCCTGTAACATTTGTACATATTTATCACACAGCATTCCATTTCCATGTATTGGCAGTCATGTATACATCTGAAATGTCCTAGCAAACATGCCCATGCTATCAGTACCCTTCCAGCATATGCAGTATGTAGTTGACCAGATGGAAGCATTCCATCTGAAGTTCACTACTCCTCTGTACAGATATATCCTAAAGAAATAGTTATGTGCAGTCATGGCCTTCACATTTGCTAACACACACAAACACAACTGCCCATACATCCAATAATCTTGAAAGTGCAACTGCAATTATGTAATGTCTCACTGCTTGCCACTGTTGGACTTTGCTTACCATCATGCAAATGTGGTGCTCAGGGGTGTGCACTGTCGAGCACCATGTTTGAGTGATGGTAAGTGAAAAGCAACAGTTTCAAAAATGCATGCATTCCTAGTAAATGTGATTAATGGAATTGGCTGTAATGCATCATTCTCCATTGCACTAGATCTGTGGCAGACATATCAGGTGTTTATGGGGGAGGTGTGAGGTTTAGGGCACAGAGATGGAGTGTCCTGGAATCTAAGATTTTTATTGGACTCTTAGTTAAGAAAAACAGTGCCAGGCTTCTGCAGGGGGACTTTTCTGGCTCCCAGAATACCTTGGAACCCTGTGATAGTATAGCCCATGCTGTATCCAGTGCCACAGATATACCGTGCACTGGTAACCAATGTAGGCCTCATTACAATGACCTAGGGAGGAGGAAGAAGGATACCCTCAACCGCTGGACTGAGGAATTTAGGATTGCAGACATCCCACACCTGTGTAAGTATCAACTACAGAGAGTACTTATAAGACTTAAAAGCTGAATACAGGCAAGACTGGTATTCATGATGGTATTCTATTCTGTTCTGTTTTTTTTTCTAGAGCTGCCAGTGATTGGGAAGTCAGTGTCTGAATCTATGGAGCTAGACCGGTGAGGATGGGGGAAGCATGTGGTATGTATGCAACAGAAGAGTAGTGTTATTGTAGCATTTAAAGTTAAAGATAGCATATTTGGTATTTTATAGAGTTGTATCAAATTGAGCATGCATGTTTCAGCTGTAAGAACAAGTATGCATGCATCAGCCTGTAGCACAAACCAAGAGTACAATATTAGACTTTAGTCAGAGGTTGTTGGTTCAAATACTGCACTTCCCATCTATACAATATTGTTCATTCTTTAATATTATTTAAATTTAAATTAAAACCTCAACACCAGTGGCACAAATCCCCTTCTGCAAACTGTAAACTGTAATCTTTATAACTGGAACATGCATATGTGCAACATATGGACACGTCAAGGATTACTTGCTGCAATTTGTAGTACAGCGTGCATCTGTTTGGATGTGCTAGTCTTAAATGTAAAAGATAAGAATAGAGTAAAATAATTGTATTAATGTATTGTATGTTACATATGAAGGTACTAATATTATCTCTTTTTTTCTCTCAACTCAACCCTTATCTCTGTTTTATTCTATTTTTATTTTTTCATATTATTTATAATAAAATAATTTTTTGTCATTATTTTGTATTTCATTTTCTTTTATGAATATTTTTTTTATTTCTATGTAACTTTATTTTATTGTAAAATTAATTTTTATTTCTATTTTATTTGTATTTGTATTTTATTCTACTTTTTTCTTTTTTTAATTTCATTGCATGTCATTAAAATGTGTCCATTTCATCCATGTATACCACATCACTAAATGCTCCACAGCACCGCAGGGTAGGCCTGCCCCAGAGGATGCACCTGCCCCACTTCACCAGCTCCAGCACCATTGGCATGTCTGGGAGCCAATCTGGCAGCACCACCTCTGCTGCCCCTGCAGTACCTGCCCTCTCAGGTACTCCTACCCTGGAGGCTGGTTAATTGGTTCCCTCCGGGAGCAGTGGCAGAGGTGGTAATTTTATCACCCACACTGAATTGCCAGGGATGGTGTAGCTGGAGAGGCTGTTTTCCCTCATTTTGCATAGTACCAGGAGGAGGACAAGGAGACATCAAACACTCCAGTCAGTGGCAGAGTGAGGTGACAGTGATGACAGTCCAGGGAGTGAGGACTCAATTCTCACTGTCAGCCAGATTGATGACCTTGGGTTTGGGATGTCCCCACCCTCACCCCAATCGTGGTGTCCCCCAACATTTTGTTTCCATCACTGTCCCTGTCTCTTTTCTTGTTTGTCTTGTCTGTCTGCAATTGCTTCCTCACCTATCCAACTTACCTGACTCAGACATTCTTACATCCCTGCCTCAACATTCCTATCTTTCTCAAAAAAAAGAAAAAATGGGCACCTGTCGCCCCCAAATATATTCTCGTACATACCTCCCCATTTCTCACCTGTGTCTTCTTGACACACTTGATTTGGTCCAATTGACTATACAACATGATTGTATTGTGGTCACCCCTCTCTCTGGAGGTAACAGTCCAAATTCAGTTAATATTTTCCACATAGTTTCACTTTACACTGTTAAAGAAATGTATAGCTATGGTTCTTTCCTATCACCCTCCTGCATATTCCTGCCCTCATTTACCCTTTGTTCTTCCCCCTGTTTGCTACCCATTTCACCTCTTTATGACATTTTTGCATGAAGGTGAGCATCACACACCAATGTGCAGCAACAGGGAATGGAGGCAATGTATTTACATGTATTAGATACAACTGGATTCAAACTCAGTACTATCTGGCCCCAGCAATAAATACGTCAATGCATTAGCACGTGCTGCCACAGAGTCATTTAAGCAGATGTATTTCATAGACTAAATACTAGCTGTCAGACTTTAGCAATGTGGCTCACTTTTGTGCACTGCTTACCTATGTGCAGCCATGTGTATAGCACATGCCTATGCACTTTGGTAACCATTGCACAAACCTTCTGCTTGCCATACTATGGAAATGCACATATTATGCTTTATGAAAGAGCATACCTTCGCTAAAGGTTGGGCGTCGGGCTGGCAACTCGGCACCATAAAAACTGACTGCCAATCATTAGCGGACCGGAGTTCCGCTGTGGCGACCCCTAACCGGGAAAAGCCAAAAAGACAAACAGCAACTGCTGTTTATTGTTCATTCCTTGTGTATGACATGAAATTACATGTGCAAATATTACAAACTGAGGGCCCTATCTAAAAATATGTGACATATTTACCGTGCATCCATCTGTTGACACCCCCCAAGCATACCTCTCAACCTCTTAGAGCAAGAAATTTGGACAAAGCCATAAATAACGGTGGAACAAAGGTCCAAAAATATGGACAATTTTTAAATATTGATCTTGCAAACTTAGAAAGTTGATAGACTAACAGGTTTTGTATTAGCATGAAATTTTTGAAGGATATGAAGTCTGAAACTCAAATGTCTGTCATTATTTTCTAACTTCAGTCTTTAAGGATTTACCTCTAATTTGCCAGAAAGCCACAATTTCATGAAAAACAGGCCAAAAATATGAGGCCAAAGTCTGAACATTCTGCAAAAATCTGCACAGTTGAGAGGTATGACCCCAAGCACTGCAACCCTAGTGTCTCATTATTTTTTCCACACATATATCAACCACAGTACAGAATACAATATCAAATGTTGTGTGTTATGCAATACAAATCAATCTGGTAACATACAGAATTACAACTATTGACATATATGCCTAAAAAGACTTACTTGCAAGGCTAGGGAAGGAATCAGCATGGGCCATATCCACAGGGACATAGGTGATCTTCAGAACACTTGACCTTTCCCATTTTGTTTTTGTCAAGGATAGATCTTGCTTATTGAACCTTGTAGACATCTTGGATACTGACCCCAAAGACCTGGATGAGGGATAACAGGACATGCCGACTATGTTGACTTATCCAAGGCATTTGACACTATTCCTTATTCATGTGTCATAGTGAAGATCTCCCATGTCAGAATTAAGCCATACAATAGTACAGGGATAGGCAACTGGCTCACTGACATAATACACACTGTCTCAAAGCTGGGGACTGCATGTCCACCAGTAGCCAATTACAATTAGAATACCACACGGGTTAGTGTGGGGCTATCAGCTGTTTTCAAACTACTTAACTGAAGCACAGGCCATGATGGATGGCCTGTGTTTTTCCAAATCTGCAGATGACTGGTAACTGGATGCATTAATACAGAGTCCTCCAGTGATGGTAACATATTACAGAAGGGACTGCCACACACAAACGATTGGTGGCAAACTTATGTACTAAACTTTAAAGCATACAATGGCTCATTGCTCCCTTTTGCAATTAAGTACTCCTGCTAATTAAGATACACATAACACCCCTGTAAGCTCAAATACAGTGTTATGAGACTTGGGAACACATGCTGATAGCAATTTTACACTTTCATCACTATGTGCCCATAATGGTGACACACACATTCTGCATTGCATGCATTATACATATGGACATCACATCCAAGACTAGGGTGGTCATACCTCTGCTGTACTCTACTCTTATCAGACCAGGAATTGACTACAATTATCCATTCTGTCTGTACCTCACCAGACACCTGCAGCAATTGGAGAAAACACAGGGTTGTACCTGGGAGACTCCAGGTCCTCCAAACATGACATACATTGAAAGACTATAAGATCTATCAGTTTACTCAGTGTCATGCAGGCAGCTGAGAGGTGACCTATGCCTGCCCTACAGAACAGTCTCAGACCTCGCCCCAGTGGAAATGCTGGACATCTGTAAATCAAATGGGACATGAATAACTTGGCCCTGGCTTCTCAATCTTGCCTGTGACATAAATAAAACATGCTAGGTAGACAGATATATCCCCCAGTGACACACACTCCTCTGTAATAGGCTCCCACTGCATGTGAATCAGTGCTCCTCATTCACCCTATTCAAGCACAACATTGACTACTGTTGGGTGATTGTAAAGTCATCTCTGGAATGGCACCTAAGTCCCTCATGAACAGGGCCAGTCGGTGCTGCTCAGAAACATGCTATGCTAACAATGACCATCCAACTATGCTCAGTGGGGTTACTTGTGTTTATACACAGCTAGGCTTCTAAACACCATAGGGCCATTAGGTTAGTAGCCTCCCATGAAGATATGAAACTATGAGCCTATGCAGGTCCCCCTCATAATGTGTGCTGTACACTGCGTACTTAGATATGTAGGAGTTCTGTTCTTACTGCAGTCAATTGGGCATGACAGAGCAGCAGAAGTGTGCACCCCACAGTTAATGTTCCAGTACCATGGATTGACAGTATTTTGATACTTGCAGATGCCTACACATCCCTTTCATGCAGCCCACCCAGCATCCTGCCACAGACATGGCTTGTGGATGTCATCTATTATAAGTTCACCTGCAGTCATGAAAAAGTCAGACTTATATCATGACATGTGCATAAGGTACTGTGCTTTGTAGTCTGTGCAATTACAGGGAATCTGTTCTCACTACAGTCAAGTGTTTGGGTGTGTGTGTGTGTGTGTGTGTGTGTGTGTGTGTGTGTGTGTGTGTGTGTGTGTGTGTGTGTGTGTGTGTATGTGTGTGTGTCTAGACAGAAGAGCAGAAATGTGTATCCCACAGTTACTGCTCCAATAAGAAATGTGCATCCCACAGTTACTGCTCCAATAACATGGATCGACAATATTTTGATACTTGCAGATGCCTACTCATCCATGTCATGCAGCCCACCCAACATCTTGTCTCTGACATGGCCTGTTGATGTAATCTACTATAAGTTCACCTGCAGTTTTGCAAAAGTCAGAATTGTGCCATAGCGCTTACGTAAAGTACTGTGTCTTTTGCCTGTGTAATTAGATAGGTAGGGGTTCTGTTCTCACTGCAGTCAACTGGTTGTGTCAGTATGTCTAGCCAAAAGAGCAGAGATGTGTATCTCACAGTTACTGCTCCAATGGCATGGACTGACTGCATTTTGATACTTGCAGATGCCTACACATCCATGTCATGTACCCCACCCAAAATCCTGTCTCCGACATGGCCTGTTTATGTCATCTACTATAAGTTCACCTGCAGTCTTGTAAAAGTCATACTTGTGCCATGGCACTTGCTTAACATACTGTACTCTGTAGTCTGTGTAATTAGAGAGGTAGGAGTTCTATTCTCACTTCAGTCACCTGTGTGTGTAAGCTGTTGCTTGACATCACAGAGAGCATTTCATACCAGCATGTGGGACACTGTTATATTCTCCTCAACAGACACTGCTGATGTCATCAGCTATAAAATGTTGTCTGAGACACTCACAGTTGAATTTGAGCTGTGGTTCTTGCATAAAATACTGGGTTCTGTAGTCTGTGTACTTAAAGAAGTAGGGGATCTACTCTCACTGCAGTCAAGAGTGTGAGTGAGCTGTTGCTTGACATTACAGAGAACATTTTACATCAGCATGTGGGACATTGTTATATTCTCCTCAACAGACACTGCTGATGTCATCAGCTATAAAGTGTAGTCTGAGACACACCAAGTTGGACTTGTAATATAAAATGCTGAGTTCTGTAGTCTTTGTACTTAGAAAGGTAGGGGTTATATTCTTACTGTAGTCAACTGTGATTGTGTGTGTGTAAGAGTTGTTGCTTGACATTATAGAGAGCATTTTACACCAGCATGTTGGACACTTTTATACTCTCCTCAAGAGGTACTGCTGATGTCATCAGCTATAAAGTGTTGTCTGAGATACTCCGAGACAGAAATAAACTTTGGCGCTTGCATAACTTACTGGGTTTTGTGTTTCTACTTAGATAGGTATAGGTTCTATTCTCTCTGCAGTCAACTCTGTGTGTGTGGGTGTGTGTGTGTGTGTGTGTGTGTGTAAGGTGTTGCTTGACACTACAGAGAGCATTTTGCACAAGCAAGTGGGACACTGCTAAACTCTCCTCAACAAACACTGCTGATATCATCAGCTATATCAGATTTTTTGGATATGCAGTACTGTCAAAAGGGCAGCAAAGAGACTGGCCTGGAGGCCAGGCAGAAGTCACCTCATCCTATACAATAAAGAGTACAATGTCATGGCTTTTAATCTAACCACATACATCATGGTATGGTTTGTAGGTCCTGTGTTATCTTGCTGATAAAGTTCTGTGGTCTCTCCAGCTGTTACATATGGCTGCTGAGGTACATGAAAAAGAGAGCATTATACTTTATTAGTGTTGTCAAGATGATTTACTACAGTGCTGTCATAAATCCTAAGATCTCAATCTGATGGCATGACTTATGATGTGCACAACATAGGCTTTCAATACTACTATGGACACTTGGTGATGAAAGTTTGTATTGCTACCTATATGTGTTCCCAGTGCTTGCATCACTGGGTTTCTACATAGTAGGATTGTTGCCAATGCTGTGATTAACATGGAATTCACTTTTCAGATGGACAGCATTGCAAACACACATTTCTGCATTTATTTGTAGATCGTGTGCCTTTGTTACCATTCTGTTGGGTGTGTTAGTTCCTCCTGTACTATGTTGTCACCATTGGTGGACTCAATGATTGCACACAATATGCAAGAATCAGCAAACTTGGTCAGCCAAAGGTCATATACTTTAGCCTGAACTGCTGAGAAAAAGTTCAAACAGTAAAGGGCCAAGCAAAGATCCCTGGCATTTGCCACTGGTGACAGCTCTACTGGTACAGGTTGATTCACCAACTTTCACAGGATGTGCTTTGTCGGTGAGCCAATCGGTTACTTTTTAACTGATGTGAGGGTTAATCCCCAGCTGGGAAGTTTTCTCAGTGATGCCTGTGTTGGGGATTGTGTCAAAATCCTAGTCCAGATCACAGTAGGCAGTATGCACTGTCTGTCTTACCTTCATCCAAGCCTGTCACATGGAATCAATGGGCTGTGACAACATCACAGATCACCTATGGTGTGACTCAGCACATATACCTTCCTGATACGGTTGAATACACTGTTCAATACACCCTCCACATGGACCATGTTCCCATACAATGGTGTACATCAACATGCATCCACCTGAGTTGGTGGGACAGCACCTGATACATGCATGTATAGAGAACTCCTGACTCTCCTCAGCTGTCAGGTAGACCAACATGCCATCATGGACCTATTCTACATGTACACTAGTAATATTCCAGGTGTGTGCACCAGACCTGTGTGATTTGTTAATGCTTTATTAAGTCCATTGCATCTGATAGATGTCCTCAAAAAAGTCATTGAGGGTATGCATGATGACAACAGTATCATCTTGTGGAACTTGACCAGGTCAAGGCACTTAACTCAAATCCACACTGAGGTATTCAGTCAACACTATCATGTGTGGCCATAAACAGCTATATCACCAAATAGGTAGACCAGTGTATGACATACGTGGCATTTCACTATGTTAAAATGTGTGACGTGACCTATATCTCAGGTACCATCATCAGGTTGGTACATCAGTGGTGTCTGCTAGGCCCTTTCCTGCCCATTAGTTAAGTGATAGACATCACAGATGTCATACACATGCTGTGTCCAAACAGCTGCCTGAAGGACTACAGATTGTGGGCAGTCATTTACTCCAACTGTGATATTTGCATAATACAGACAGTATCAACCCATATCAAAAACTGCTGCCATAGCCATGACAGCACCTGCATTCACAAGAAACATGAAGGGATTTGTTGACTCAGGAAACAAACACATCACACAAATATAATGTGGCTATCACACTGTATAATCAAACCAATAGGTATGTGACCCAAGTCTTGGGGTTGATGGTAAGTGGTACATCCAGCAGCATGTGTTGACAGTGCTGACTACTCCCCCTTGAATGTAACAGAAGTGTTGGGTATGGGAAGAACATGCACATCAGAGGTCATAATACCTTCATGGTTCCCAGCCTTCATCACATCAATAACTGTGTACAATGCACCCTTCTTCATGTGTCTCCCTCCACACCTTCCAATGATGTGTAACTGAAGTGTACCACCTTTGTCACAGATCACTGTCACATGGCTTATTGGCCATACCTAGGTATTCTTTCTGTGGAATATACATGACTGCCTGATGGTGCAGAACACCAATCAAGTTGTTACACTGGATGCATGTGTGATCCCTGTTCTTCTTATGCACACACTACATACATAGGTGTTTGACAACATTAATGGGATATATATATATATATATATATTTGTAACAATGTGGATTGTGCCATTATATATATATATATATATATATATATATATATATATATATATTTATATATGTGTGTGTGTGTGTATATATATATATATATATATATATATATATATATATATATATATATGGGTCCACTTTGTAATCTCGAAATACTGAAATGCTGAATTTCAGTATTTTGAGACTACAATCACAAACGCACACAATACCTACAAGCAACAAACCCGAAACTGACATCACTGAACACTCGAAATAGCGAAAATGAGTTCTGTGACTATTTCTATAGACTCTGAATTCCCAACTGTGTAGTTACATCCACCACTGTTGTAAAACCCTCCCCAGTTGTTTAGTTGCTGCCTCCACCATTGTAAATCCCAACACCGATAGTGCATCCAACAGGAATAGTGCATAACTCACCAACACGGAGATACTAGTGGAAGACTCCCCACTTACATTTGTAGCACTCTAGCTATTGCCTTCAGAAACCCTGGTGTGTCATACGTCTCCTTATTTGTGAGGATCCTCTCAAACTGGCTGTGCCTCCTCACCAATCGACGCCTCTTAGGGGAGGGCGGACATACACTAGCTAGGCGGTTCCTCAGGTCCTCCACCCTATCCTGTTCACTTTCCAAAGTCCGCATTAGCAGAGAGAGGTCTGTTGCCTTGGCACCCAGTAAACATTTGAGGCAGCAGTGCCACGCCTCCACCGATTTCTGTGTTCTTGGCAGAAATAATGTGTTGAGATCATGGATATTCCCGAACGAGATTGGGAACAAGGGGGGAAACCTACTGAAAGATGTGGTTCTTGTTGTAAACTTCCTTTTCCTTCCCAAGACATACCAGTCTCCGAAGTACTTCACCAAGTCCCTCCCCTCCACGGGAAATGTCTCCTTCAGAGTGGAATAAGCCTGCACAACCTCCTCCTCAGGCAGGAAAGCTAAAGCTATGAGAGACTTTACAGCCAAATGGAATTGTAGCTGTGTATTGTATAGTGTGGCTAAGCCAAGCTGCTGCACCTTTCGCCACACATTTCTTCCAAAGTGGAACAGACAGCCTTTAGACTTCATTCCACTAATGTTAACACTAATGCTTTTTATTGCGGCAATTTCGAAGTCACATAATACATATTGCAATGAGCTGTCAAACCCTTGTTCTGCCAGTAACTGGAATACGCAGTCCCACATTGCATTGTATGCTTTTAAACATTTCTTACTCATTAAACAATAGAGTAAGGGGACTGATTTGCTGTATCCTCCATAGTGCACCAGCCCGTGGATGCTGTACAGCTGTCTACACATTACCCCTTTACAGAAGAATGTGCCATCCATTAGCCAAATTGTTGCACGGCTGAGATCAAACAGATTGTTCACTGTACTGAAGGCTATCACCACAGTATTACCGGCTACATCTACCACTCTCTTTTCCACAAAAATGCCTGTTTTAATGGGATAGTCCTGCACATTGAGTGTACGTAGGGTCAGGTGTGGGTTATGTGATGTTGCTGTTTGTTTCTGATGGACTCTCCTGATCTGTTGCAGGAGAGTTCGTCTACTGGGCAGGTCAGGTACTAGATCTGTTGATGTGGAAGCTAGGGCATCTTCCACTAGCAGGCACGGTGCATCCCTGGACACTTCAGCCTTATATTTTAGCTCACTACATAGTGTGCATTTCTCAAACTCAGTTGGATCACCACTATGATTATGTGGGACACTCTTCTTTAGCAGCTCAACGGTAGGTACAGTAACAGTAATTAGCCTACCTTTACACTTTTCCACTGTCTTTCATTTATAGCACCAGTACTTTTTTTGTCTGCTGTATATTCTACATGGTATACATAGCCTTCCACTATTAGGACTTTCTTCCCCTTTTGCGCTACCGTGGTTCTGTAAATAAATGTTGCCAATACTTCCTCGTGGGAGGTACATTGTGGACGCCATTGCTTCTTGTACTATGTACGCCCTCTACAGGGTATTGGGGGTATTTATACACTTTTTCGGTAATCTAATATGCCGTGATTATGCAGTTTAGGTGTTGTGCACGTTCATGATTGTTGTCTTGAAATACTGAAATTCAGCATTTCAGTATAGTATTTCGAGATTACAAAATGGACCCATATATATATCTTCTTCTTGTTCTTCTTTCGGCTTTTTCCCGGTTAGGGGTTGCCACAGCGGATCACCTTGTCCGCACATTGATTGGCAGTGGAGTTTTACGGTGTTGAGTTGCCAGCCCGGTGCCCAACCTTCCACAGAAGGCACACTCACATGCACACCTAGGGCCAATTTAGAGTGTCCAATCCACCTGCAGCATGTCTTTGGGATGTGGGAGGAAACCGGAGCACCCGGAGGAAACCCACGCAACCACAGGGAGGACATGCAGACTCCGCACAGAAGGCACCCCAGCCGAGGATCGAACCGGAGAACCTCTTGCTGTGAGGCGGCAGTGCTAACCACTGCACCACCGTGGCCGCCCGGACCCATATATATATATATATATATATATATATATATATATATATATATATATATGTATATATAAATAACTTCCAGCAGATGTTACAGTGCCAGGACAGTGTGTGTGATTATCCTCATAGAGTGTGGATGCAACATAATAGTTGCTCAAGTGTGTGTATGCAGACTCATCTCTTATCACTCTACATCACATATGTTATGTCAGAGGCATGGGATTAGTGGTGGCATTATTCTGATATTGTCCGTGATTGTGGTTGGTTCTTGTAATGTTTTCCATGATCCTTTACCTATGATCACCTTGCAGGAGACCTCTGCTGACAGTACACTCATATTCAGGCATATCAGTTTGCATAGCTTCACAATATGCACCCTACTCCAATTGTATGTCAGATCCTTGATAGATGTCCTCTGCATTATTCATGTAAGGATGATTATCTCACACAGATATCTTCCCCATTGTTATATAACCCATTTTCACTGTGCAGTCCGTACTGTACCATATAGATATGTGCTTGATGTTGCTGCTACAAGCATTTTCCATTGATATGCTATCGTTTGCTGTACAAGGAAGTTTCATCTGTCCTGTTTCCTTATGTACATTCCTACAATTTATCTGTGTGCCCCTATTCAATACACACTTCCCGTGAGTGATCATTTTACATGGCAGTCCATGTCTTGTTACAGATCATTAAGATAGCTTCAACACAGAATGCCAGGAATGGGATATTACGATACTCTTCACTATAGGTACACTGCCCTGTACTGTGGTTGGACCATATACTTTACATTCATACTTTTCAACTGTCCAGATATTCCCAGGATGCCTAGATGTTTTCCTTATCAAATCTGTGGCTTGCTGCCATGTCACTGGGATGATCTCTGGACTGATGAGACTCAATATCACATACATTTGAGTACATTCCTCTCAACTGTCCTGATTTGTGAGAATGTAAAGTTTTTGTCTCATATTTGTGATCTTTTCCTCATAACATTTTTGTTTTCTGGAAAATCATTGGCATGTCATTGTGGAGTGAAGTCAGACACTGATGACTGACATTTGAGTTTTAAACTTCATGCTGTTCAGAAAGTTCATAATAATAAACAAACTATTATTCAATCAACTTTCTAAGTTTGGAAGTGCAATATTAGCAAGCTGTCCCTATTTTTGGTCCTTTGTCCCCCCATTATGTATGCCTTTGTCCACATATCTTGCTCAAAGAGAATGAAAGGTACATTTGAGTTTCGTTCTACCACATTTCTATGTGCCATTTATGGCAAATATGCTCCTATTTCTAGTTAAATGTCCCTGTAATATGGCCTTTGGAGAGATTTGTTGCACTAACAGATTCACAGCTATCTGTGAAGCCCTGGTGGTCATTGTGGCATTCTGTGCAAATCACGGACTGCAGGTGCTCTGATTTAAACAGAATTGTATTTGCATTCACATACATGGTTTCCTGGCCGGCAACACTGCTGTCAGCCAAGAAACCTAACTTAGACACACTGCATGGCATTAATATACATTGAGTGCTGCAGCTCACAGCAAACCATTATGCAGACACGTAAACTCTGACTTTGCGTGGAGCCTACATGGAGTTTATTGAATCATGGAAAGTCTTTATTTAGGGGTCTACATTACATAATTGAAATGTAATTTAATTGAACGGCACTTACACTGAAAATGCTGTTTATCGAATTTTCTCTCACACTCCCCGCTAATTATATAGACCAACTCTGAAATTGCACTACAGTGAGGAAAGGGCAAATTTTCCAATCTTTTCTGTACCATGATCTCACTATAAACAGCTTGATTAATGGCATTTCAATGTAAAGTGCCATTCGATTAAATTACTTTTTGATAATAAAATATAGACCCTTATTTAGATATCTAAAACTAAATAAACATGATGTTCTATTGCAATAAACTCATTTTATAGAAAAGGATCAAGATTTTTAGTTACCAAGATTTGTGAATTAATCACACAAACCATTTTCAAAAATAAGAAAAAAGGAATAAAAAATTATTTGTCAAAGAAATACAGTGATTCCCAAAATCCATTTTAGCTATTAAGATGCAAGATAGATGCTAGTCTTAGTAGTTTTAGAATGTAATAAGAGATTGTATATCTTTGCTAATGTATGCTGGATACCAGGTTTACGAATTAAAGTTGCTAAAGAATATCTAGAAATTATATTATCAAACCTAAAAGGTAGTCTTATATTAGCAGGATATTTTCCCTGTATCTTGGAAAAAACAGTGTTTTAAAAAATCCTAAAATGACTTTCAGTAACAAAGCCCATAAAATGGATTAATAATCCTAATATAAAAGATAATATAACAAATAGGGATAAGTAGTCTTTGAGCAGGATTCACAAAACCTTTGTGTAAGAGTTAATATGTTCTACACGGAGGCTGCAGTCTAATGGTATGACGTCAGCATGCCATGCATATTCATGAGGGCACGCTGAATCATACCCTAGGCTAACACGGTCCGTGTAGGAAAGTAGGGGGCGTGTCCGAATGCCGAGTTCTGCAAAGGGACACGCCCCCCAAAGAGTCAGAGTCTTGAAAGTAAACTCCCATGAGCAAGTCCGCGGAAATGTCAAGAAACACAACACCACACATGCCCCCACAGACTATAAACCCAACTGTAATGTAAAACATAAAAATAACAGTTTAATTTTTTTTTTAATTTCCAAAATGTTTTCCCGTAGTTGCGCTCGTTTGCGCGGGTATGCCCTCTGCTCAACCACAGTTAGCAGACAGTGAAAAGCATGTAAGATCTAAATATGCAAATTAAGCCAAGTAGCAATAGCGTAGTGGTAGAGACGTTGGCCAAAGAGGAGGTAGTCAAGGTTCGAGCCCCCACAATATCATTCTCTATTTTTAGTTAAATAAGCATGAAATAATCCCCTGACATATATATACACACACATATATATATATATATATATATATGTATATAAAATTATAATTTAAGTAAAATGTAATGAAATGGGCCATGTATTTTTGAATAAATCCGACACAATAAAATATAAAAAAAAGATTATGTGCCCATAGCTGAGCAAGGCTTCAAGAAGCCTAATATGAGTGCCCATAGGTGAGCAGCGCTGTAACAAGCTTAATATGACTGCCCTCAGGTGAGCAGCGGTTTAACAGGTATAATATGAGTGCCTGGATTTGAGCAGCGCTTTAACACGCTTAAAATGAGTGACCGGAGTTGAGCAACACTTCACACAGCGTAATATGAGTGCTCATAGCCAAATAACGCGTTACCCAGCATAAGCCGTTTGCGCGGAGCTGCGCACCGCGCCAACCAGCTTACCGGTGGGCAACGTTGAGCAAGCTGTATCAAAGCCGCCTTTACACAGACACACCTCCTAGCCTGTCTAGACAGTAGTAAAATAAAAAAACAATGCCCAGGCTTGAACCCAGGATACTGTGCACCATAGTCAAAGTACTGAACCACTAAGCCTTGAGTGTTGTACTAAGAAATGCAGTATTAGCATATATATAGGAATGAATGGAAATAGAAGTATGACAAAGCAGGTTTTTTTAAGCTGATAAATATCCAAAATGGCCAATCACAGATAAGTGCAGGAAAATGGGCATATATAAGTCCCATAGGCAGGAATACACAGCATAACTGATTGTGGTACCCATTTGCAGTCAGGATGGCAGGTGCAGGAGAGGGAAGTCAATTTAGAGCACAGAGGTGGGGTGTTGAGGAGTCAAAATATATGGTTTGGCTCCTAGTCCATGATCATGAGGCACAACTCACGCAGGGCCAGGTTCACTGGGGTGCATACAAGGCAGAGGCGTGGAACCAGTTGGCACATGATCTCACCAGTGCCACAGGCATTCCAAGGACTGGTGAACAGGTCCGTCACCACCATGCGGACCCGAAGAGAAGTAAGCAGGACCAACTGAACCGTTGGATCCAGGAGGCCTGGCAAATGCCCAACGCCCCACTACTGAGTAAGTATCCATGTAATGAAGTATGTAAGAAATTATCCTAGCCCATAGTATGGAGATGTATGTTCCAATATTACATCATTTATATTACAACTGCAAGTGTCCGTTCCATGAATCAGTGAGCCTATGTTGATAGGCTGGTGAGGTTGTGCCACCAGGCAGGTTAGTAATTATTTTGCTGGAATTGTTATGGAATATAAGTGAGACAGCTTGTAAAAGAGTTCAGTGTTGTTACATATTAAGAAAGTTCAAATAAGCCTAGAAGAAAGATTCTGCTAGTACTGTAAGATTAGATAAGTGATGCAGCCTGTAATCCAGAAATAAACATTAAACAAGTCTTAAATAGAGAGTCTCCACCTGTATTGTAATATCAGATAACTGCTTCAGCCTGAAAATGAGTGGCAATCAATCAACAAAGGATAGACATGTGTCAAATACATCCCTTATAAAATCTGCCATATGAAATAAGTGAGTCAGTTGGAAAGGATTGTTGTAACCCAGTAAGAAATGTTAATAACGCCTAGAATTAAGTACCATCCTGAAATGTAAAAATAAAACAAGTGAGAGTGTGAGAAAGAGGGTATGAATCTACAAAGAAAGCTGTAATAAGTCTGGAATAAAGTTATACTGCAGTGAGTACATAATGAAATGAATGAGACAGCCACAACCAAAGAGTGAAATGTGTGTAATAAAGTACTGAACCTGGAATGTGTCTGTCCCACAGTTTGGATGTGTTGCTGTACTCTTGCAATATGGAGATAGTATGGTTGTATGAAATACTGAACATCCACAGTTGTCTAGAGCCATATAAATCAAATGTAGCAGGATGCTGTACCTGAACACAGCCAGATATGAACATGTATGAATAAAAATGGAATGTATATTAATGTAGCAGTAACATTCCCATCACCAACATTCCTAAGGTTACATATAGGAAATTGTACTAATACATGTAGGGGATATATACTAGGAATGTACAGCATATGCATATGTAGTTTAAGTTGTTAATGTAATATTTCGTCACCCTACCCTATTTTCACAAATGATGCCATTCCACACCAAACTGGGTATGTGTATACACAATTAATTCCCATGGACATTTGTCCTGTTGGTTCATACATATCTGCATATACGTTGATGCATGTGCCCTGTTCACATATCCAAACCTGATGGCCTGTTGCCACCAGTCAACCCTGCATGCTGTTGGAATGTGTACTGTTGTTCTAAATATGCATGTGTTATGCTTGCTGTTCAATGTTCGGAATTCATGGGTGTTTGGTTAATGGGAATACTGATGCATGCTGTTACAACTAATTTTGAATGGTGTTGTTTGTTACTAACCCAAAATGTCATACAATACTGCTAAATATAGGACAACAGGGAAGGTGGGTTCCAGCGGACACACCTCTCCCACCTCAGCTGGTGAGTGCACCTGGCACCAGTGCCCAGGCTGGAACCTCCTCCGGTGGCCCTGTGCCACCTTCGGGTGGAAGCGCTGCAGGGGATGGGGCTCATCCCCCCTATGCAAGCGTGGCCGGAGGAGAACGTCCACTCACCCTCCATAGTGTCCAGTCTGTGGTGCGTAGTGAGATCAGGCGTTCTGTGCTTGATCCCCTATACCAGCTTGAAGCGAGGGTGGCGCAACTCATGGGTGTGCCTGCCCATCCTATACAGCCCCCAGCACAGCCCCTTCCTGGGCAGTGAAGGTGCAGTGGTAACTTATCATGGGTGGGGATCTCAGTTCCACTGTAGCCATCTGTGGGCTCATGGGCTTGCGATATCCAAACATCCGTCCCCGTCATTTGTGTTTCCCCCCCATGTGTCATACTCCGCCCCTGTATGCCTCTTGTTTGTCTTGTCTGTTAAACTCCCCAACCTACCTCCCCAAATATACCTACTTCCTGTACCTCACATTCCACTCTCACCTGAAAAAAAATAAAAAAAGGGCACTCTGTTCCCACAAAAAAATTACGCCCCATACATAACTGCCCATTTTGCAGACATGTCTGCTGGACATGTCAACTGATAATTAAAATTGGCTGTACAACATATTTTGATGTCCTCACCCCTCTCTCAGGGATGGAAGGTTTCAAATTTCACACCAGATTACACACATATGCACAGCTGTTGCTGATAAACAAATGGGCAGCTATGGGCCTTCCCTACATCCTTCCTGCAAATCCCGAGCTTGTTTTCCTACTGTCCTACCCTCTTTGTGCCCCCTTTTTCACCACTTTCCTATCTCCCCATTTTCTTTTCTTTAAAAGAAATTAGCGCGGGTGTTAGCGAGAGTAAGCACTATTAAGCAGTAGTCAGCGGTTTTCCGCTTCTATGCACTTAGCTAAGCGAGTGTGCGGGTAGCTAAGCGACTGTGCGCATGTGTGAGCATCGCACAAACCAGCGCAAACCCGCTTACAACTGCTTATAAGTGCCTTAGTCACTCTGTATGACAAGGCCTGTAATCTGCTCATCAGCAAAATAAAATACCCTTGTCAGTCTCGAACCCCGGACCTTGGAAACACTAGTCTGCATGAATTACCACTGAGCCACATCAGATAAACAAGAACATGGTGCTGAAAGAAATATATCATGAAATACAAGGAGTGAATGTAAAGGGAATATAGGAAGGCCATTACACAAAGCTTGTTCCCTGTATGTTTAGTGGCAATTCTTGTGGAATTGCATTACATGAGTGTGATAAGATAAACAACCATGCTAGTAGGTAATAATGTTACAGTAGCACCTTACAAACCACACACGGTATCAGAGCAGGATAAACACCACCATATTTGAATAGGTATGAGGCCAGACATCCCAACTGTAACTGATTTACAGGGATGTCCTTGATTTGTCAAAAAATGTTACCTGTGCCCCACTGACTCCCTGTGAAATGTACTAACAGTAAGCAGAAAGGTGGGGAATCCCATGTAATGTTCACCATCAATAAGTTAAAGTAGATATTACATGCATGTCAGAAATGGTATAGTAATACATATGCTCAAAACACACCTAGTCTCCACAGTCACAACTGCAGAATATCTGAAATATAAAACGGGTGTATCCCACTGATATGTACCTTTCTCTGAGGCTGCTCAAATATATACCTGAGAGTATCTGAGGCCTGCAAGTGTCAGAAACACACCGGCATATCAGCCTGTCTGCTGTTACACACTCTGCAAATAGCTGTAGAATTACTTCCACAAGCTCACCCTCATGTAGGAGTACAACACAGAAATATCAAAGGATGTAGCCATCTAACAAACTAAGGACAGTATAGCAGTTTACAAGCACTGCATGTGCCTGATATTCATAACTATTAGTACAAAATACAAGGCTCTACTACTGCTCAGCAGCAAAATAAGATACCATTGTAAGTGTCAAACCCCAGACCTTGGCCTCACCAGACTGCATGCAGTGCCACCAAACCACAGCAAACATATTTGAATTTACTGCTGAAAGAAATATAACATGCATTACAAGGAGTGAATGTAAATGGAAAATAGGAAAGCCATAGCAACACATTCCATTAAAGAGAAATATCAGGCCTTCAAGGAGTTAATGTAAAGGGAAAATAGGGAAGCCATAGCAACACATTGCAAGAGCTACAGTTGTATACCAGTTAATCCACAAGTCCCACAGGAAAGTACATACTCCCATGTAAACAGTGTTAGCATTAGCAGGTGTGAGTTAACATACACACTGAGAAGAATGAACTGGAAAAAGCAACAGTCAGGTTTCACTACAACATGCAATTCAGTGGCTACAACACAACCTTAGATATGAGAGACATACCAACCTTCAGACTGACACAACAGTGTCCACAGCAAACCAGCATGGTCCTCATCTTGCAAAACTGAAAGGCCTACACCTACCTAACCTAACATTTTATAGCAGTGTCCTGAAATCACAGTGAGAACTGCAATTACCACACAGCAGGCTGCATGCAATTAGTAAATGCTGGCCACCAATTGGTGCAGAGGCCATCACATGCACATGTGCAGATACCTACAAAATCAGCCTGTACTGCCAGTCCACACATGCAATACTTTCATTGCAGCGACTGGAGGGAGAGAGAGAGAGAGAGATAGACAGACAGACAGACAGAGACCCCCCCAAAAAAAAAAAGCAAGGCAGTAAGCAAGCAAGCCAGCAAGCAAGCCAGCAAGCAAGCCAGCCAGCCATCCAGGCAGACCGCCAGCCAGCCAACCCGCCAGCCAGCCAACCAGGCAGCCAGGCATCCAGCCAGCCAGCCAAACTTAAAAAGCTGTTAGAGACAAAGGTAATGTAAACTACATAATCCAATAATCTACATACTGTGAACCCTCTATATGTATATGAAGATGTGCATAGGGCAAGGGACATACTGCAACCATTAGCGAAGGCAGGACATACATGTGTAGTTGAAGGTTGCTATGTGCACATATCAATGTAGGTTGTAGTGTGTGGCATTGAAAACAGCATGCAGTGCAGGTATATGTCATGTGGTGGTGAACTTCTGTGGGACTGAGCCAGTGAGGCCTGCTACAGCTATACGACCTGAGGACAGCATAATGCATTCTGCACAACACTGTGCAATATCATTACAGAATGGTATGTCTCACAACTGTTAGAACTGTTAGAACTGTAAATTTGTTACTGTGCCAAGATGTGCATGTAGTTGTACAGCAATGGAGGTTTATAAGTATATGTGTGTGTGTGTGTGTGTGTGTGTGTGTGTGTGTGTGTGTGTGTGTGTGTGTGTGTGTGTGTATGTATATATATATATATATATATATATATATATATATATATATATATATATATATATATATATACATACATACATATATATATATTAGACAAACAACCACGTAGCAAAGTCCCAAATGTTATTCAAAAATGTCCCTTGTACAAAAGCAGCAAAGACAGCTAGCACATAATTTTAGTAGTATTTTTATCACCTTTAAACCTACGCTTTTGCAGCGCATGATAAAGTAACAGGTACTTTTAAGCAGCCCTCCACCCACTCTCATGATGGGAAGGGGTGATTTAATTACAACACCTTCTTGGAGGGTCAATACGAGTTTGGTGACAAGAGATGTGTTTTAGGGAACAAACGCGATGAAGGTGGAAATGATGAACAGAATTTGAAAGACTCTAGTTTTCTGTTTGGTAAAAAGTTAAAAAACTTAAAAAGTCTTCAATTGGACAATAATTATTTGAAAACATGTCTTGATAAAGGTGTTGTACCCATGGGGTTGAGGTTTTTTAAAACCCCTATGGGTGTTATATTTGATGAAAGTAGTAAAAATGAATGCTCTAAATTATTCGATGGCTTTGGCTTTTCATTTATGAAATTCATTATAGGGTGTAATGACCAACGTATTTGTGTGTTGTTGTCAGAATTGGATGACCTTAACAATAATATTGTTCATGATTTGTTATATTATGAATGTGAACTGTTATATGAATCACAGTACAATTGGGTAGCAGGTGTTATTAACAAGCAATTTGAACGCAAATGTAACAAGCTGAACAGAGATCTGGAGCAGTATAAAAAGGGTGAGGTATATAGGTGGGAGAAGGACAATGAACATAAATGCAATGATAAGAATTATAAAACACCTAAAGGGAAGGGGCAATATAGGAGAAATCCTAGAGACAATCAGGCATTCAGGCCATACAATTACCATAAAGGAAATTTTAATAACTTTAACAACGTTAATAATTATGATGATCAACCATACAACCAGAATTTTTTAGAGAGGGAACAGGATTGGGACGAAAATCAAAGGAGGCACCATCAAGGAGGGGAAAACCATATGGGGAGAGCAGGGAGAGGATAAACACCTCCCCCAGTTCTACCCCAAAGGACCACCCGACTGAAATTATAAAGGTTAATGAAATTATTAGCTCCTATGAAAATTTTTACATTTACAATTTCACGAATGTGGAACTTAAAAAAGAACATTTCACACTTTTTTCTAAGGGGATGAAGTTTATACCCCATGGGAATTTTAACCTGGTAGACAGTATTGTAGATGTAAAGAAATATATTAGGAAACTCAATCTAAGTGTTAAGTATGATGGCAAACAACTTAAGGAGTGCAAAGAGTTTGGGACTAGAAGTACGTATATGCCCCTCCCCTTAACAGTCTGTTAGACACTTTTGAGAAACTGGTTATCAGTGATATATACAAATATAGTAAGCGGAGGATGACCGGTATGAGATACAACCTAACCAAGGTAGAACAGGGGATACTGAAAGATCTACAGGAGGACAACAATATCCGTATTATGAAACCAGACAAGGGGGGTGGGGTTGTGTTATACCCAGCTAGTGATTACAAGAACAAGATCAACAGTTTGTTGCTTAATTCTGGGAAATATGAGATTTCTTCTATGAATGAAGTCCATATAGGATACCACAAGGTGGACATGTTTTTGGAGGATTTATTGTTGGAAGAAAGAATAGATATTGACCTGTATAAGTTTTTGAAAGTCGAGAATCCCATTATAGGCACCATTGTCGGTATTCCTAAAGTCCATAAGGACATTTTTGATCCACCTTTCAGGCCAATCATCTCAGGGAGTCAAGCCAAGACCTTTCTCTTGGGAAAGGTAATTGACAAATGGCTCAAACCCACTTTAAGGAAAATTCCTCACTTGGTTTTTGACTCCTGGGATTTTCTGGGTAGACTTCAACCTGGATTAGCTGAGGGGGTCGAATGGTTGGTCACCATAGACGTTATTGACCTTTTTTCTAATATACCCAAAGAGGAAGGTTTGGAAAGATTTCATGAGAGTATTTTTGGCCTTGGATTAGTGCCTTGGGACAAGAATGTGTTGATTTCTGAATTTATGGAGATTGTTTTGGCACATAATTATATCTATTATGAAGGAGAGTACCATAAACAGATCAAGGGGGTAGCGATGGGGGCAGCTTGTGCCCCCATATACGCTAATATGGTGGTATTTGATTGGGAAAAGGAATTTATCTTTAACTCTGAATGGTATAAGTACATTTCTTGTTATCTTCACTTTTTGGACGACATTTTTCTTCTCTGGAGGGGCAATGATGAGGATTTAGATAAGTTTTTTGGCCATCTTAATTCTTGTAGTGAACATTTCAAGTTCACCTTCAATAAGGACAAGGAAACTATCTCCTATTTGGATGTGAGAATAACTATACAGGATGGGAAATTTAAGTCCAACATTTATAGGAAAAAAACTTTCAGTAATTCCTATTTGCATTTTTCCAGTAACCATCCTTGGGCCCAAAAAAGGAATATTGTCAAAGGGCAATGCATCCGAGCAGCCCGGATGACATCTAATGCCAATGACCTTGAAATGGAATTGAGGAAAATAGGCACCTTTTTTACCGAAAGGGGGTACCCCATTGATATGATATGTGATGTGAGTGAGTATGTGAGGAAACAATGGGGAATAAAGTATAAGCCCCTGTTGGGATCAGGTTTTGGCTTGGAAATAGGAGTGAGTAATGCCATAACCATTACAGATGTTGATAAAGGAAAGTATAAAAAAGCTTGTGTTATACAGCATTCATCACACAGTGGAGATATTAAACGTATCATTCAGAGAAACTGGACTGTTCTAAAAGCAGATAGTAATGTTTTGAACATAGTGGGGAATGAGCCCAATTTTGTTTATAAGAACGGGTCCAATATGAAACTGTTGTTGGAAAAGAAATATGACACGACTAAAGGTAGGGGTGGTGGTGGCACCACCAAATGTGGTACTTGTCAACAATGTCAACATATTACCGACGTTACTAGTATTACTTTGCAAAATTATAATAAAACGAATATTGCATTTCATAAAGGCAACTGTAGGTCTAAAAATTTAGTATATTTGGCTGTATGTACACACTGTCCCTGCTACTATGTAGGGAAGACGGTAAGGTGTTTACATAACAGAATCTATGACCATTACTATAGTATTAAGAAACATGATGAAAACAATGCCTTATGGAAACATCTGAAAAACAGTAAGGATTGTTCATCTTTCAAATTTGGCATATTAGAAATGGTCAAGTGTAATGTGAGAGGGGGTGACATCAAAAAGGTTGTCAGTGACAAAGAAGTAAGGTGGCAAATTAGACTCAATGCCTCAGTTTATCCAGGAATAAATGATCATATTTCCATCAAACCTATATTGGACAATTCAGGATAATTATATTAATAATTATTATAAAAACATTGAATTTGTTGTGGTATTGGAGATATGATGAATGTATGTAGGTATAGCCTTTATTTGTGAGCATTTAACATGGGTACCAACCCTCAGTATGTATGCAAGGTCTTTGTGCATTTTAATTTATATTTATTGAATATAATTAGTTTAGATGTATTTATATATTTTTTAAATATCCACTAGGTATTATGTTCAATGACAAAATGTGCCAATATGTTTCAGGGGAGGGAGAAAAAGATTTTGGAATTTCAGAATCAGCACCTTATATTGTGTTTAAAGAACGTCAGGTGACTTAATTAAAGTGTGTCAGGTGATGTAGTATGTATTTATAAAGGCATTCAAATGATGGTATTATTGTTCTGATGAAGTCTATGGATGATGAAAGCGCTTAACGTATTTTTATAATTTTTTTACAATAAATTCATTTCTGATTTTACATTTGTGACGACTGGTGCTGTGCTGGAGCTTCTTTGAGTGTTTTTGGGACAGGTGTGCGGGTTATTCTTTTACATAGTGGACTGTTCCTTTTTCTGAATTTTATTTAGTAGTATTTTTATCAAACGAATAACGAACTAATAACGTAACAGAGTAAAATAAAATAAAATGTTTTATTTGAGCGATACTAAACAATTCATAGACAAGTAATTCGTAAGCGCTTTCACGGAACTTACAATCCGCTTCTTCAGACGTTAGAATGATTCAAATACTCCTTTCTTTTATACAGTCCTTCGGATTGTTAATTATCATAATTAACCTATCTAGAACTATCATGATTTAAAGGTACATATACATCCTTTATCCTGTTTTACACAATTAATCTGTGTTAAATTACTTATAAAATGTGTATAAAATATTTACATAGCGATTAACATCCTACCTATAGATATAATGATCAATTAGACATAATTTAAATATATACAAGAAAATACTTACTAAATATATGCCAGCAAATTAATTAACTATACTCAGCTTAAAGACATATATAACTACTACTGTATATGTATAATGATTTAGGAAATATGCAATATATATGAAATATAACAACAAAATAAATATATAACAAATATATAACATATAACACAAAATAAATGACATATACATACAGAAATTTTTGAATGAACAAATAGACATGTCCAGATTTCACCTATATCCTCTGGCTTTCAAAATGGGTTTGAGGGATATGGCATCATTTAGCCCTCTACCCCTATGTGCTGCTAACCTAAAAATCCATTTTAATTCTGCACTCTCTGTTTCATTAACAATATCTCCATTCCGTATATTTTCATGTTGGATGTGCAGTATCTGAAACAGAAAAGTGTGATCTAATCCAAAATTCTTAACATGTTTGGCTATTGCATTGTATTCTTCCTGCCTTTGTATACTATAATTGTGGTCCCTTATACGTTCTTTCAAAGATCTATTTATTTTGCCCACATAGAAACAAAAATAGAGGGTACAATGGGCAACGTACACAACATTTTTTGTATTACAACCACCAGAGTTTCTTAACTCCCAAAGATGTCCTGTATCAGGATGTCTAAAGAATCTGGATTAATCAATAAATCTGCATTGGGCACAAGTCCCACATTTTTTAGTGCCCATTTGTAAGGGATGTACCTTACATTGATTGTACGATATCCCTTGGGAATAACACAATTGTTGTTTCAGGTTCTTACAATTCTTATATATGTAAGATGGATAATCTCCTACCAATGTCTTAGTGCTTTCGTAAACCAAAAGAATATGCCAATTATCTCTAATGGCTTTTTGTATCCTGTTGACATTGTCACTATAGGGTAAGATTATAGATAATCTAGTATTATCTGCCTTCTTATTGTTTGGACATGGAATCTTTGCTGATTAAAAAGGTTTGGCTGTACTTTTTCTATGTTCTTTTGTTTGTATACAAATTCTGTTAATATCACCCTCATTATAACCTCTAGCCATAAAATCTTGTTTTAAGTGAATCATTTCACCCAGCAATATTTGTTCGTCACAGCATAATCTTGACAGTCGCTCTGCTTGTCCCTTTACAATGTTGTTGAACAGTGTAGGATTATGCATACTGTCTCTATAGAGAAAGGCCGGACAATAACATGGCTTCCTATATATTTTTGTTTTGATAATGTACTCTTCAACATAGACTGTGACATCAAGATAATTAATACTGGTTTTTGAATGTTCCATTGTAAATCTTAAAAAAGTCACCAGTAGAGTTAACATGATCAAATAAATTCATCCTTTCTTTCTCATCACCCTTACAAATAAGAAAGAGGTTGTCTACAAAGCGCCTATAAAACAAAACATTGGGGTGGCCTATCAGATGTTCATGTTCCCACGAAACCATAATAAGGTTAGCATAGGTATTGGCACAATTTGTGCCCATGGCCACTCCCATCTTCTGTTTATAATGATTGTTTTGAAATAAAAATATATTGTTCTCCAGAATGAGTTCTAACAATAGACAGAAAAAGTCAGCTTTTGTGATCTCTATCCCATTCTTATCTATCAACAGGCTATGTAGAATACTTATGCCCTTGTCATTGGGAATGCTAGTAAACAAAGCCTCAAAATCTTCTATATTGTCAAGGCTTTGTGTAAACTCAAATAAGTTTCTCAAAAAATGTTTGGTGTCTTTTAATACATACGAGTATCTACTCAAAATGTTTTTTAACTCCTTTTCCAAATATATCGATAGTGGCTCTGTTATCCATCCAGCACCAGCCACAATAGGTCTAAACTTGGGCTGGGATGGATGTTTGTGCACTTTTGGCAAGCCATGTAATCTAGGTGTTATTGGATATTCTACAAGAAAGTATTTAAACAAATCATTGGTCATAATACCCATGTTTTTATATTCCAACAAAGAAGAGTAAACATTTTGAATGATTTCATGCACATCTTCAGAAACAATTGGTTCATAAGCATTACTATTGAGCATTTCACTTATTGTATCATAATAGTATACAGCATCCATGACTACAATTGGGCCTCCCTTATCTGACGGTGTTATAACAATGCTGTCATTTTGTTGTAAACATTTCAAAGCTTGTACCTCATCTTTACTTAAATTTTGTTTCATATTATGTCTACCAAAATCATAATCAGCATATACACTGTTTTCAAAAGCCTTCAAAAATATTTCTACATTGGCTGGTAACTGTGGAGTAAAATTGCTTTTCTTTTTATAAGTAACACTTGTGCTATTACCATCAGAATTTAAACTTAATTTCAAAGATAAATCCCAGGTAAACATACGTACCGATATAACTGCTTCACTTATATCTGTATAGTTAGTTGGTATAAATCCCAAGCCCTTATTCAAAAGATCTATTTCTGTGGGCAAAAGTGCATATTTTGAGATGTTCCAAACTAAATTTATTGTGTCCACATTTTCTTTAGAGTACGCACCTGTGGTTGTTGTGGTGCTTCCTTGCATTTCTGTCCACGTTGCGCGTCCATTTCTGTTGATTTCCTTCTCGCAGGTCGTATTGGCAATGGAAAAGTCGAAAAGTATAATTTACAGGCTCCATCTATTAAAGTTTTCCTTCTGACATCTGTCGAGGGTCGTGTATTCATTTCACTTTCAGTATACATTACTGGATTAGTAGATGCTATCTTTGTTGTAGAGTCAACATGTTTCAGCGAAGTTGACATCAATTCAAGTGTTTCGTTGTGTTTATTGTCATTCTCTTGTTCTTTTTGTGGAGTGCCTTGTGCCTCCCCAAACGCCTCAGGCAAACTAATTTCCTCCTGATTCGAGGTCACTTCACTAACCATTTCCTTTGCATTTCTGTGTATGTATTGACGTACCTCTCTCTTCCGTTGCTGTTGGTTACCATTGGATGTTGTTCCGCCTTCATGATTTGAAAACCTCGACCACGTGAACACATTCTGTTTACTGAAATCTTCCAAATCCCTTTGAAATTTCTTTTTCTTATGTTCTAACAATTTGTTTTCATACCTCAACACTTTATCTATAGTGTCTTGCATGAAAACCTCAGTGGGTCCATCACCATATAGTCCAAATAGCTCATTTTGCTGTTGAACAATCTCGATTCTCAGATCTATTTCCATGGGCTCAAAAAAGTCTAATAAAAGTTGTGTGTATGCCTTACTAGTACTCAAATTCAATTGTTGCCACCTTGCTAACAATTCAGGGTACAGATTTCCATACGTCGGCATGTTTAAGACTCTTAGCCCATGTGGAATCACATTTAGACTCAGATTTGCTTCCAGATGATAGCATTGACACTGGAAGCATTTGAATCTATAAATGTTATTTTCAATATCCCGTTTTAAATTTCTAATAGTAACTTCATCCACATTTTTTACAGTTACTGTTGATTTATCTTTTAATAGCTCAGTGTTTATTAATGGGTTCGTTATGTTGGTTAATAACCCTCGAAGCCTACTGTTGACATTAGAATCTGTAATATCGATGGAGTCCATCCTAGCTGCTGCTATTTCCATGGCCAACTGCTAGAGTATTAGACAAACAACCACGTAGCAAAGTCCCAAATGTTATTCAAAAACGTCCCTTGTACAAAAGCAGCAAAGGCAGCATATTTCCTGAATCATTATACATATACAGTAGTAGTTATATATGTCTTTAAGCTGAGTATAGTTAATTAATTTGCTGGTATATATTTAGTAAGTATTTTCTTGTATATATTTAAATTATGTCTAATTGATCATTATATCTATAGGTAGGATGTTAATCGCTATGTAAATATTTTATACACATTTTATAAGTTATTTAACAGAGATTAATTGTATAAAACACGATAAAGGATGTATATGTACCTTTAAATCATGATAGTTTTAGATAGGTTAATTATGATAATTAACAATCCGAAGGACTGTATAAAAGAAAGGAATATTTGAATCATTCTAATGTCTGAAGAAGCGGATTGTAAGTTCCGTGAAAGCGCTTATGAATTACTTGTCTATGAATTTAGTATCGCTCAAATAAAACATTTTATTTTATTTTACTCTGTTACGCTATCAGTTCGTTATTCGTTTGATAAAAATACTACTAAAATTATGTGCTCTTGCTGCCTTTGCTGCTTTTGTACAAGGGACGTTTTTGAATATATATATATATATGTGTACATAGAGAAGTATGTATAGATAGATGGACATATATAGATAGATAGATAGATAGAATATGTATATACATATAGATGTAATAGACACATACATATACAGATATATATAGATACATACACATATACAGATAGATATGAATGTCTATAGATATGTATGTATATGAATCTATCTATGTATATATATATATATATATATATATATATATATATATATATATATATATATATATATATATATATATATATATATATAGATTGAGAGAGGGACATGGGGGCAGATGAACTGCAACAGCTGCCTGGTGACCAAGGCATGGACTGAACACCAGTGTGGATACAGGAGTACCATACCCCATTCCAAAACACTTTAACCACTAACTACCACATAGGTGTTTGCCTGCCCACTACTGGAGGTGTCAGAAGCGAACATGGGAAACAAGTGTACAATAGCCTCCCCTTTGATATCCACAAATATGCCATACCCTGGACTAAACCACCCAGCATTAACAAACAAGGCTCTTCATTAGTAGATGTCAGACATACCCCTGATTAATGTTATGGAGATAGGTAATATGCCGTGTGAGTCACCTCTGTGTAAGTTTTGACAGGAGCAAGTACAATCACATTACATGTGTCCCAAGGGGCAGGGTAGCATAAGGCTATGCTGCTGTAGGCCCAGGGCCAATAGCATAGTACCTACCTATGACACAATGCACACACACATGTACTCAGTGCAATACCAACTATGTGAGGTGGAATGAGTGTGACACTGACTGTGTGCAATGTCTGTAATGGTGTGATTGCTCAGCGTGACTTTGTGTCTGTCATAGTAGTCCGTGTCCTTGGTGTGAGGCCAGAGAAAGATGTGTCAGTTATTGGGATACTAACATACTAGATTGCCATATGTTGTGCAGTGGTTCCCTGTGTATGACTGCGGTGTAGGTAGGGGTATGGCAGCAAAGACTAGGGTGGATTACCAGTGAAACTGTAGATGTGAATTGCATGCATTGCATGGGATGACAATATTCTCCATCCAGTAGCTTGATATATACCCCCAGTGTAAGGTTGTGCAGTGTACCTCAAACAGTGTGCCGAGTGCTGGTGAATACTAGTTTGCTGTATGGAGTGTGGCAGGCACTGTCAAACAGTTGTAGGCTGAGCACTGATATGTGGTAATGTACATGTGTATCCCCTGATAGACAGACAGATGCTATAAATGGCAGTTCAGTGATATCAGTACAGTAGAGTATTACGTGTGCCATATGACTTGCTCACATATGTATCTTTTCCTTCCAGGGCGATGGTGTATCACCACAACCCATGTTATTCAGCTGCAGAGGATGAGGAGATACACCAGAGCCTGGTGCGGGATTTCAATACACTGTTTTCCAGGACCAGCCAGAACCAGCAGAAGAGGGCTGCACTGTGGCACGACCTTGTCCATCGGGTAAATGACATAGGCATGCATAACCGGACATATGAGCAGGTACGCCATCACTGCAGTGATTAAATTAGAAATGTCCATCAGCGTGCGTCTGATATCCACAGACAACAGCTTGCCACAGGTGGTGGGGTACCTATCCACCCCCCCTCACCAGAGTGGAGGAGCTACTCCTAAGTGTTGTGGCTCCAGGCCAACAACAACAACATCCACAGACATGTGTCATGATGGAGGCCGGAGCCACCCAGCATGTGGACATGGAGTGTGAAGGTAACATGCCATATCTGTAGTTGACCGTTCTCTGCACTGGTAGTTTATGCATGTGTGAGATGTGTACTGTGTGTGTAGCTGTTGTCCTGCCTATTCTTGTGCAAGATTGATATTCTGAATAGCATCACTACACCTGTGAAAGCCAACTGTTGTACTACTGTACTGTAGTATTCTCACAGTATCAATGGCACAGTTGTAGCCACTGACAATAACTCTCTTATTTGTGCAGGTCCCTCTGAAGTAACAGCACTGCAGCCAATCCATGCTGGTGAGTGTGTAATAACAATACTATTAATAGTAATAATGATATTAATACTAATAATATCCTCAAACAGTATTGTGTATGTGTTGGATTGCAGGTGTGTGTGTGTGTTTGTGTCTGCTGTACTGAGGAGTGTGCATGTGTGCATGTGTGCCTGTGTACCCGTGTGCATGTGTGCATGTGTGCCCATGTGCATGTGTGCCCGTGTGCATGTGTAGATGTGTGCCCATGTGCATGTGTGCCCATGTGCATGTGTGCATGTGTGCCTTTGTGCATGTGTGCATGTGTGCCCATGTGCATGTGTGCATGTGTGCCCATGTGCATGTGTGGTAACATTGTGTACACATTGTAAACTGTGGTTCCTGTCTTCCTCTCACAGGTTCTGGTGTTGCTCTGTTGGCATGCAGCAGGGAACCTGAAGCCACTGCTGGTGATAGTGATAATGATGATACATGAGTAATGGCACAGGCAGGTGTGACAGGGTCTGTTGTTGGTCAAACAATCGACAGTACACAGCAGTCAACCCCATCAATGCGCACAGTCATCCTGCCGATACATCCATTGTCACCAATGTCCTTAGCTGAGGGACAGCATAGTGGGCATTGACCAGGGTGATGTGGTATCAGTGGCACATGCATCCCCTCACAGCAGCCATGGCCAGAGTACTGACATGATACCACACAGGCAGATGTCCAGGGGTTCTCGTGGGAGAATCTGTGGTCGTACTGCCCCTGTCAGACATGCCCACAGAGGTCTTTCAACCTCAGCTATGTTCCGGGCTGTAATGCATGCACAAGCACGTATGGAATGGTACACCAGACAGGGTCTGAGGGAACTTAGAGCACATCGCACTGCTATGAATGACACTATGCGTGATGTTGCGGCTGCCATCCATACTGTCAGCGAGGTCATTGATAGATGTTGGGGGGAAACATTAGATCTGTTCCACAACTTCATGTCCATGAGCCAGGGCAATGCAGGATGGTTGAGGCGTCGATGTGGACGCATGCCAGCAACATAAGCAGCTGGCAGTCATCGCGGATGACAACAAACCCGCAGCCGCTCCCACAGTGCCAGTACCAGCCCCAGCAATGCTGGGTCTGTGCTATCATCAGACCGTCCTAGAAGACCATGTGCACGTGGCTCTGGACAGTCCCACTAGGGACATGTGTCCAGTCAGCAACCCACTGCTTCTGATGACAGTACCCAGTCTGGCTTAGTACCTGATACTATCTGTAGCACCCCTGCCAGGCACAGGTACCGTGTCCGTGGCCAGAGACAGTGATCTGTATGACCTGGCAGGTACAGTCTGTGGCTGTCCACAAACACCCGTATATGGCAGCCATGTGGTGGAACTGTGTGCATGCATACACACATGCATAATGCTAACACCTAGGGCTAACACATACACACACACATACCGCATCAACATTGCCCCATGTTGTACTGTTGTCCCTCACTAACATACACACACATACATGTCGATTGGATGTGTCAATGGCAGACTCTGGCAAACCAAGTACACACCCTGTGCAAATGATGAAACTGTGCCACCTCCTGCAATCTGTAACATTGATGCAGGAACAGGATAGCATGGTGCTGATGCACAGGGTGACTACATAGCACTGTAGTAATATTATCATGTTGCTCACAGTACAGTGTAATGATATCATTGTGGGTATATCTCAGCATGCCTGATGCATTAACACTATGATTGTCATTGTAGTTTTTTATACACCAGTGTTAATTCCAAAGTGTAATGTCTGCACATGTGCCACATGGCAGTTGTGTGTACCTGTGCCTGCATGTGTTGTGGACTGGACAGTACATGTGTGATGTTTGCAGCACACAGTTGCAGGTGTACATTTGTGAACAAGGTGGAGTTGCATTCTCTGCATGTATATGCGTAGTGCACACATGGCAAGGGTGACATGCACCATGTGACACAGTAGTCATACATTGTAGTTCATATTGGTGGCCACTTTGTGTTGTACTACACATATGTCTCACCTGGGGTCACATGTATGTATGACATGGTTTGACAGTATGCTGTGGGTCATACGGTTTACCAATGTCAATGGTTTGCATTCTGGTGGTAAGGCTCAAAACACAAACCCACCTACATAGGTATCACAAGGGATAAGAAACTAGAAGTAATGGTACTCACTGCCAGACATCTAAACCACAAGATGCATGCAGTCCAAACTCTACTCAGCATGGAGAATGTTGATATCTGTGCAGTAACAGAAACCTGGTTCAAGGCTCCCAAGAGCACCCTAGCACTACCAGGTTACACCTCATACCATGCTTTACAGCACCAAAACATGGAACTAACTACGAAAGGAGGTGAGCATCAATAATTGTCAGGGATACCCACACCCCCAGGTTGGTGCCACAGCATGAAGCATCACAGACTATCCACGTGCAACTAACAGTGGGCAAAACTGCCTTCCAGTTCATAGCCTGCTACAGACCACCCTCCTAAACCCAGGAACCCCACCTGGCCTACTTAAGAAAACATGAATATATGAAGGTCTCTCCAAACAACATTATATTGGGCAACTTCATCTACCCACACATAGACTGGGAGCATTACTGTAGCTCCAACACCCTAGGCCAAAGGTTCCTAGAATTCATAAACTCAAATGCTATGGAACAACTTACCACTCCCACAAGAGGGGAAAACATACTGCACCTGATCATCACCAACATGGGGACTCTATGCTCCAGACCAGAGGTGTATCCCTCACTGGTAAGATCAGACCATAGAGAAATCTCACTGTATATTCACATACCAACCCCAGCCCCTGCCCAGAAAACCACAGTGAAAAAGTTGTCTAAAGCATATTCCACACACCTCAAAACCGAGACAGAGGTGGAATCCTTCAAAGCCCCCGGGCCTGTGGAAAATACAGCCCACACTGCTGAATCCTTTATAAATGCATTCTATGAACACCTTCAGGAATGCACAGATCATGCAATTCCAAATATAACCAAGACCCAATCCTTCAAAGACAGGCGTCCTTTCTGGTGGACCCAGCCACATAACAGAAAACAATAGAAGGAGGTAGCTACTACATGATCGAGCAATATCCCACAAAGGGAAGGCATCTCTGATCATTATTTGGAATAAAATATGGGCACTCATAAAATTGTCTAAGGCCAGCTTCAAGAGAATAATTGCACAAGACACTAAGGATAATCACAAGGCTTTCTTTAGTTATGTTAGGAATCTGGGTGGGAATTCCCAGATATGCTCAGAAGTAGTCCTAAATGACAAAGAATACACGTATGCCACATACATTGCCAACATCATTGCTGACAGGTTCAGCACAAACGTCTCACTTCTGTGTCACTGTTACACAGAGGCAGAGTATACTAACCTGGAAAAAGGCCATAGCAAAATTCATTTAAAATGGGTGGCAAAAGCCAAACACAGTCTGGCTAGGTTTATAACTGCCCTAAGGTAGATAGCCTAGTATGAACCTATTAACCTATTACATGATGAATCCTCAACTGATACACAGATGTAGGAAACCCAGTGTCAGTGATATCCCTGCAGTACTACACTATACCATGTAGCCATTCTTACTGAGCCCCACACATCCCTGGGAAGAATACTGTTTGCCATATAGCAGTCTCACGTACATGCCAACACACTAGGGATATGTTCATCCATGACTGGAAATGCATACACTGGCCTACAATGCATTCTGCACATGACACACATGACCACCACAAGGGTATCATACAGACAGATATCTGTTGTCCATGCCATGCTCTATTACTGTAACACAACTGTAACTTTGTCATCAGCATGTACGTAACATAGTATTCCAATAGTACCATGTTGGTGGCAGCACCCATCATGTAGAATGGGTAATGGTGTGTACATATGGACAAGTGTTTTCTTGTCTATCCTGTGATATTCACATTTCCAAAGGTATTGTGCAGTCCCTTGGTGTATCGCCTAAGCAAGCAGGTGTCTTTATGCATATCAGCAACAGTTGCCATACACTTACACTGGATGTCCATTACTCACAGACTTTGCTGTTATATAACATGTGTGACATATACTCCAGACATGAACCCTCACCCACATTAATATATCACAGCTTTCATGACTGTGTGTCATCCAGTTGGCCTAGGACACAGATCACTGCAGTAGCCTGCATTGTCATCAACATACATGTATGGCATACAGTCTGGGAATCTGCAGCACATGCTGGCAAATGTAACAACTGTATTCATATGAGGCAAGCTTCACACATAGGAACTATTGCAGGTCATAGATACATATCTGTATGTGGCACACACATACCTGATGTGTACATTGCAATTACTGTTATAATTATATGTCATACAATAATAAAAGCAAAACCCACCACACATTGACAAACTGTGTGATAAACACACACATGCCTTTTGAAGGATTCAAACCCCTACCTAACTATGTTATGACACTTGAGGGAGACGCATTAGCGCAGCACGCTATTCACATTACTGGGTGTTTTTTCTTCTCCTGCTGTACTTATAGGGTGCTGACATCATCACCCCCTGCCCACCCACCCACCCCAACACACACACACACACACACACACACACACACACACACACACACACACACACACACACACACACACACACACACACACACACAAACTGAGCATTTGCAGGATTCAAATCCCTACCTAACTATGTTATGACACTTGAGAGAGACACATTAGCACAGCGCGCTATTCGCATTACTGGGTGGTTTCTCTTCTCCTGCTGTACTTATAGGGTGCTGACATCATCAGTCTTTACAAAGAGGAATGTACATCATCTAGTGTGTTATTCCAGTTGTCAAAAGGAACATTTCTTTCAAAGAGAATTTCAAACATGCACACCCCCAACACACACACACACACACACACACACACACACACACACACACACACACTGAGCATTTGCAGGATTCAAATCCCTACCTAACTATGTTATGACACTTGAGAGAGACGCATTAGCACAGCACGCTATTCGCATTACTGGCTGTTTTTTCTTCTCCTGCTGTACTTATAGGGTGTTGACATCATCACCCCCTGCCCCCCCAACACAGACACACACACACACACACACACACACACACACACACTGAGCATTTGCAGAATTCAAATCCCTACCTAACTATGTTATGACACTTGAGAGAGACGCATTAGCACAGCGCGCTATTCGCATTACTGGCTGGTTTCTCTTCTCCTGCTGTACTTATAGGGTGCTGACATCATCAGTCTTTACAAAGAGGAATGTGTTATTCCAGTTGTCAAAAGGGACATTTCTTTCAAAGAGAATTGCACACAGGCACACCCCTGCCCCCCCAACACATACACTGAAAATTTGCAGGATTCAAACCCCTACCTAACTATGTTATGACACTTGAGAGAGACACATTAGTGCAGCGCACTATTTGCATTACTGGGTGGCTTTTCTTCTCCTGCAGTATTTATAGGGTGCTGACATCAGTTGTTACAAAGATGTATGTACATCTATTACTATCCCTCAGTATGTGGGATAACAATATATATGCATTAACAGACGCCTAGTTCAGGGTCACATATCCGCATCAGCACTGCCTGGTTATGTTTTATACCATGCTTCGTGAACACAGGACTTGTAACACACAACACAACCAGGGAGTGTATCCATATACATCACAGATACACACACCTCTGGGTTGTTACCACTGCACTAAGCATGACAGGCCATACATATACAACTACCATTGTGCAAAACTGCCTTTTGGTTTGGTGTGTATTTCAGACCACCCCCCCACCCCCCCACCCCCCCCACCCATATCCAGGAACCACACTTGGCTTCCCTGGGAACAGTGTAGGATATGAAGGTGTTCACATATGCCATTACAGTTGTTAACTTCAGGTACAGGAATATTGACTGGGGGAACTACTCAGGCCTCAACAACATCACCCTACAGCCACTACAATTTGTGAATCTATGTGCTATGGCAGAACCAGTCACCACAGCCACAAGGGGGAATACATATTGGACCTGATCATCACCAACATGAGGACTCTATGTTCCACACCAGAGGTAGACCACCATTGTTAAGATATGACCATAACCAACTTTCCCTGGAAATCCATATCCCACCCCCACCCCCAGGCAAGGAAATCACTACTAACAAAGTATTTCTCAAAAGCAAACTTTGCACTTGTAAAGACTGGGGTGGAATATTTCAAAGGCCCTGTGCTGGAGGATTATACAGCCCAATCTGCAGATTCCTTTACAAATGCATTCTCTGAGCACCTGCAGGTATTCATTGATCATGCTATCCCAAATAAAACCAAGACTACTCCACAACAGGAGACCTGTCTGGTTGACACCAGCCATATATAAGCTGTACAACAGAAGGAGTGAGCTAATACATAACAGAGCAATATCCCACAGAGGGAGGACATCTCTGAACAGTATTAGCAGGACACTTCAATCCCTCAAAATCATCACTTGCAAGTTTTGACAGTGAAATTGCCCAGACATTACAGATAAGGCTCCCCTCAGTCTGGAATTGAATCCCAATTAATGTTAGACATAGCCCCTTGCCAACCCTCTTCCAGCAAACTCCAGCCACATGGATGTGACATTGCAAATTCAACCCCTGGGATCTCCACTGTGTCCCTGCTTGATGGAGGCACAGCAAACTAGCCTTAAATGGTGCCTTCTGTGACCTACTTTACAGAGGCACAGTAGGCTACTGTACTGGGGAGGCAGACACCAAATACACTCTGGCTAGGCTTATGTATTCCCTAGGGCAAACAGCCTAGTATCGACCTCTGCACCCATATGTTTATGTTTGGGATGCACAATATTTGTTGGTGATAAACTGTTTGCAGGTCTTTATTGCCATAGCTTTCCCTGTTTCTATGAACAACTTGTGTATCTGTGGAAGATGTTTGATCATGGCAGGGTTCCAGTATATTACTTATGTCTCTGTTGTCATTTAACTGTGTGCACTGGGCAGATTGCTGTATTGTGGGAGATTCCTGACTTAACACATACAAATGCCAGATATGTGTGGCTGACTGCTATACTGAGACATGGCCTAAGTGTGTGAGCATGCCCAGTTCAGGCTTTCCATGGTTTGTTGCCTGACATATGTCTCATTTATCAAAGTGTGTGAGCATGCCCAGTGTGACCTTTCCATATGTTGAGATCTGAGGTCCACTACATTTGTGGTTGTGTGTGAACTTGAACAATATTTGACATTTATAGTGTGTGTGTTGGAAGTCATGTTGTGTTCTTACTGCCCAACTGCTTTGTGTCTGAACCCAACAGGGAATATGCTGTGCCTGCAGGGTTTCCATGGGACAGTTTGCATACACTTGTCAACATTCTTTCATACTGACCAAACGCTGTAATATTGTCATAGTATAGTGGTTCAGTCCTTTCACTCTGGTGCACAGTATCCTGGGTTTGAGTCCCATCACTGCTTTAAATATTCATACTGAGTACACCAGACTAAGGTATGACCATGTTGCATTTTGTTCAGCTATGGCCTACTTAATTCAGGCTTGTCCAACATTACTAGTATATTCCACAACTTGGGTGGACATTGACAAACACTAGGCTATGTGCCCTAGGGCATTTCTAATCCTAGTCAGAATGTGTTTGTCCTTCAACACACATTTTAACTGGAGTTTGCCATGACATTTTTCAAGGTTAGTATACTGTGCCTCTGTCTAACTGTGACATAAAAGTGATACCCAGGGTAAACTTATAATCTGCCATCCACTCATCAAGATTCCTCTTGAAGAGAGTCAATGAGGGACTCTCTGGCTAACCTGGACTGTGAATTTACTCAAGAGTGGAGGGAGCTTCTGGGTTATGGATCAATCACTACAGCATGTCCTAATTATTTCAGTGCTGAGGTTCAGGTCTCTCATGTGCATAGCTCAATGGGATTCAGATTTTACAAGGTGCAGCATGTGCATTGATTCCAGGTTGGACATGGCTTTATACATCAGGCACAGATCGCCTCTGGGCAGGCAGTATGCCACTGTGTGGAGCTGCAGTTTGTTTAATCAGGCAGATTTGGGGTCTTTCCAGTTGCTGGAGGTGTCTGCTATGGTACATCCCACAAGGGGCATTGTACTCAATTGTGAGCCTGATGAAGGATGACTGAAGAGACACGATGACCTCCCCTGATCTAGATGTGAATACCTTCATGATTAGGTGGGTATATGAAATGTTTTTATAACCACTACAGACACATGGTTGTCAAATGCAAGATTTCTATCAACTTGTGTCCCCAGGTCTCTTATTACTTCTTCTGTACTTAATGGGTTACCACCTATGTGGTAATTGGTGGGCACTTACTGTTTTTCCAAAGGGGATGACTATACACTTTTTTGTGTTTAGCTTGATGACATGGCTGTGGCACCAGTTGTCTGTTTCTATGAGGCCCTTTTGTAGGATGCTTGTGTCAGCTGGAGGGTCAGATATGGCGCCCAGTTTGTAGTCATCTGCAAACTTGTTCAGACACAGTTCTTCCATGTTGGCCTGTACCTCCGAGAAATATGTACCAAACAGGGGGGGGGGGGGGTCCCAGGACCGAGCCTTGTGGGATGCCAGTTGTAGCTGGTTTGGACTCTGACATGGCTCCAGCATTTCTAACCATGTCAGTTCTGTCCTTGAGCTGGTTTGCAACCCATCTAGTGACATAGGGTTTTATATTTAAGCTGGTGAGCTTATCTATAATGACCACGTGGGGTATTGTATGGAAGGCTTTTGCAAGTTCCAGGTAGGGTGTGTGGACCACCTTCCCCTCATCAATGGCCTTGGTAACTGTTTCAAATGACTCAACCAGGTTTAAGGGGCAGGATCTGCCCTTAAGAAAGCAACACTGGGTAGGGTCCAGTGTCTGTAGGTCCCCAATATCTTTATTTCTGAGGTCCATGATGATCCTTTCCATAGCTTTGCAGACCATGCTAGTCAGGATTCTGGGGTGATAGTTTGCATGATCTATTCAGGCACCACCTTTGTGGAGAGGGACCACTGTTGCTGTACACTGCTGTTTGGGTACATATCCTGTGGTAAGGCTGAGATTGAGCAGTAGTTTTATTTGGTGTTCAATTCTTCTTGGACTTCATGTTGGATGCAGCCCAGGACACCATCTGGTCCCATTGATGCTGTGTGTTTTGCTTTAGGGACACTGGCTGTTACCAGAGCATCTGCAATGTCAGGGGCCAGCACTCTGCTGGGATAGATATTTGGCCTTTTGGTGGGGGGGGGGGGGTTTGCACTAAACCTGTCAGGTCGGATGTTGGCAATGTCTGTGGGTTTGGTGTATTGTTTGTCATTTTGGACTAATTCAGAGCATATCTGGGAATTCCCACCCAGGTTCCAACCATCAGTAAAGAAAGCCTTGTGATTATCCTTAGTGTCCTGTACAATTTGTATCTCATAGCTGGCCTTAGAGGATTTTATGTGTGGCCATAGTTTTTTGTCATAATACTGATCAGTGATGCCTTCCGTTTTTGGGTTTTGCTGTATCATGTAGTAGCTTCCTCCTTCTCTTGCATGGTTTGTTAATGGCTGGGGTCCACCAGACAGGATGCCTGCCTTTGGAGGATTGGGTCTTGGTTTTATTTTGGATTGCATAATCCATGCATTCCTGAAGGTGTTCATAAAATGCATTCATAAAGAGTTCTGAGGTCTGGGCCATATTTTCCACAGGCACAAGGGCTTTAATGGATTCCACCTCAGTTTGGAGGAGTGCATAATTTGCTTTACACATGTTTTTCACTGTGGTTTTCTGGCCAGGGACTGGGGTCAGGATGTGAATATCCAGTGAGATTACTGTATGGTCTGATCTTACCAGTGAGGGATACACTTCTTGTCTTGGCCATAGAGTCCCCATGTTGGTGATTATCAGGTCCAGTATGTTTACCCCTCTTGTGGGAGTGGTGACAAGTTGTTCCATAGCATTTCGGTTTATGAAGTCTAGGAACCTTTGGCCAAGGGTATTGGAGCTAGAATAATGCTCCCAATCTATGTTTGGGTAGTTGCAGTCACCCAATATAATGTTGTTTGGAGAGACCTTCATATTTTCATGTGTTCTCAAGTAGGCCAAGTGGAGTTCCTGGATTTAGGAGGGTGGTCTGTAGCAGGCTACGAACTGGGAGGCAGTTTTAGCCACTGTTACTTGCACGTGGATAGTCTGTGCTGCTTCATGCTGTGGCACCAACCTGGGGGTGTGGGTATCCTTGACAATTATTGATACTCACCCTCCTTTTGTAGTTTGTTCCATGTTTTGGGGCTGTAAAGCATGGTATGAGGTGTAACCTGGTAGTATTAGGGTGCTCTTGGGAGCCTTGAACCAGGTTTCTGTTACTGCACAGATATCAACATTTTCCATGCTGAGGAGAGTTTGGACTGCATGCATCTTGCAGTTTAGACTTCTGGCATTGGGTAGCATTACTTCTAGTTTCATATCCCTTGTGATACCTATGGAGGTGGGTTTGTGTTTTGAGCCTTACCTATTCAAGGCACTATGGGGGTGACAACAGCCTTTGCCAGTATCCAAAAGGCCAGGGGTGATAGGTGCAAGCCATCCCTAGCAGAGCATCGTGTCTTGCTCAGCATGTCATCCCAGGCTGACAGGCATTGGATCCCCTTTGACTAACAACAATACTTAAGCCAATTGTTGTAATTGATCATCTTGTCTTCATATTGTGGCATCATGCTTGGTGAGGGTAGGATATTACTCATGGGTCATCAAGTTTGCATATACCACCTGGTGTTACATTGCTTAACACATGGCAATCATGCCTCAGGTGGTGCTGCAGGGCTGCCTATGTTGGATGCACATACTACACTCCCTGTACATGTTTGAAAGCTGGTTGTGTCAACTTAGGCATCCCTTTTACTATATGTGTGAGTCAGAGAGAGGTATCATTTCCAGGGTTCCTACTGCGCCAGTGTATGTGCTATGCATTGCCTTTTTGCCAAGGCCAAGGCATACTGGGCACACCTCCTTCTGCCTACTGTGGCAGGCTCAGGTTGTTCCTCCTCCGAGTCATGCTCTGCCTGTGATGGCCTTGGCAATGGTGGGGGACTCTTTGGGCCAGGCCTATGCTGGTCCTGCTGCAGCTGTTTTTGCAGAATCATATTATGTAGCATAGCACATACCATGACAATTTGGGTACATGTAGTTGGTGAGTACTGCAAGACTCCACGAGATGTGTCCAGGCACCGGAACTGTGACTTGAGCAGCCCAAACACACGCTCTATTAATTACGTGTTTGTGTGTGTGCCTCATTATGGCGTTCCTGTTCAGGTGTGTGTGTTTCTGATGGGTGTCATCAGCCACGGCTCCAGTGCATAGCCAGTATCCCCCAATAGGTGACCATGTGGGATATCCCCATTGGCAAATGTCTGGTACAGCTGCGTCAGATGCCAGATATGGGAATCATGGTAGCTTCTAGGGCAGCCAGCACACACATTCATTATTATACCCTGGGCATCACACACAACCTGGCGTTTGATGTAGGGGAAGCCCTTGCAGTTAATGTTGGCCCTACCCCGCTCACCGGCTGGTGCTTTGATGCGTATATGGGTGCAGTCTATTGCACCCACTACCTCAGGGTATTCCGCAATTTGCTGGAAGAGACATATATTGCTGGCCAGTACCTCATGGGAATTGGGGAAGTATACATGATCACCAACATGTGCTGACATGGCATCCAGGAACTGGTGCAGTACCCTGGATGCTGATGCCTGTGATATCCCCATCATATCACCAGTTGGTCTCTGGAAGGTACCTGTTGCTAGTATTCTTAGGCCAACACATACCTTGGTTTCCACTGGAATGGGTTCCCCTCTGTTGGTTCTGTGTGTGAGGCGTGGCCTGCACAGCTCAACAATTTGCTGCAGGAGGTCTCTGTCCACTCTATAGCGCTCCACTATCTCCAGCTCATGTAACCCCTGGTAGGTGACCCTGGGCCTGTACACTCACTGTGGGTTGTCCGGCAGCATTTGCGTTGTCACCACCCTCAGCATGTTGCATATGTTGCCTTATAACAGCTATGGCAGCCCCTAGCATTTTTTGTCTGAGTGAAGCTTTTTCAGTTTTCACTTCTAGTAGCTTACTCCAGTGTTGCAGTGTCTCTTGAGAGACACATACTGCACTGTTGTTTGCAGAGTTTTCAGTGCTGGGCTGGGCTACTGTTCTGCCTGTATAATTGCCTGATTCTGATTGTTTTCATTTGCTAGCTTTGCTAGTATTCCCTAGTAGCTTCCTACAATTTGTTGTGCTTCCTTTTTCCTGTCTGTTTCCTCAGGGGGGAGCGGCACGCATAGTACGGCAAACACGCGCATGGCAGCTAACACGCGTGCACACATGCTTAGATGGACTACAACTTGCTTATTCAGGTTAAAACATGTGCACACCAGCGCAAATGTGCTTATAAGTCTTTAAACAGCTTTATACATGCTTACTCCAGCTTAAACGCGTGCACTCATGCTTACACGCACAGACTCCATCTTACTCGGGCTTCCCAGCGTGCACACACGCGCATGCACGCTCAGCAAGTAACTTTGGTATTATCCAAAGTGTACACCTTCCATTTCTTGGCTTTCCCTTGTCTACCTGTTGACACACCTCTTTCCATGATGTCTAACTGACAGCTTTCACATGCCACTCTGCTCCAATGAGCTTCATGTCTTTCATACATACCCCCCTGTGATGTCACCTATCTCCTACTCTGTTACTCTCCTTATCCTACTCCTACACTCCAGGGAATGTGCTCATTTGCTATGTAAAAGTGTGATTCAGTATCCTAATACTCATTTACATAGGATTCCCTGCTAATGCTTAGTTACATGTCTTACACTGAGCTTCCCCCCTTAGCAACCCCTACTCGGTGGCCATGTTGTTTTCAGCCTGCTATTCCCTTACATTGTAAATTGATGGTTTTCATTAAACTCACGCTTGTTGGTTTTAAATGTTTATTTTTCTGTTTTTTTGCAGCGCAGCCCATTTGTGCGGCGCTGCACTACGTTTAAACATCGGCAATCACTGAAAAAAAATAAACATTTTTATTTTAATTTTGCATGTGGGTATGTTGCCAGTGGCCACATATTTGGCCATTGACATGCTTCCTGGAACATATGCAACCTTTATTTGGAGCTGACAAGGCTCCATTGTGCTATTTGCAGAATGGTACTCAGTTGTCAACTAAGTACATTTCTGCAGCTAACACTGCTCCTACACAGATAGGTTTGTGCTTCCTGGATCGCAAATTTACCTCATTTGCATGCCTTTTGGCTGCAAGTGAGGTAATTTGCATATCCAAACCCTACCCGTGTAAGAGCCGTTTTAGGAGCTCTCTTACACTCCCCTACAGGCTGTTCATGGATCGCTCGTCAGACATGATGGCTGCATGGAGTCTTACTCTACTCTTAGACTCCGTGCAAGCCATCATGAATCCGGCCCTTTATTTTTACACATTATTCATTTGTACGTGGTACACAGTCAGGATAAACAGAATTCTTGGTTTATCAGATTTGCAATATAAAATAGAAAGAAATGTCTGTTTTCGGACCCTAATGATTTATGTTTTAACTTAAAGGTTAATAATAAAAAATTGTTAATGACTTATTAGAATTCCTGTACATTTAATTAAACAATCTCACTTTAAGGATTGGCTTATTAGAGAAATATCCAAATATGCGGTGTTAAATAGTAATAAATTAATTAGTGATGTTATTTTATAGGATTATTTTAAGCTTTATATATACCAAAAGATGAAATATTGGTGCTGTATTAACATTTAAAAAATGAAAAATTAAAGGACTTACAATATATATATATATATATATATATATATATATATATATATATATATATATATTGCTAAATTATATTTGTAAAAATATGACAAAGATAACTGAAGAAATGCATGCAGATTATCAACAAATGCTAATGCATAAAACTGAACTAGCTCTAAAAAATAAAATTAAACTTTTACACTTCTACACATAGGGGTTTTCACAGACTCCCAAATAGATCTAAATTATTAGGTAAAATTAATCAAATTAATTGTATGATTAATAAGGCTAATGGAAATAAATCCTTAGATACAGAAAGTATCAAACATGCATGCAATGAATATTTTAAAGAAATGAACGTTAAACATAAAGTTTGAAAAAAAAATAAAAATCTGACTAACAGAATATTAACTGAAAACTATCCTTTGTTATTAGATTGTTTTTCTTTGGTTATTAATGGTAATGGAGACATAACCTCCAGTTTATTAAATAAGTACATTCTTATAAATAACTATTAAGATTAATGATAAATTTTAGAATTTTACTTTACTTGATAATTTGAATGTTGCATATAATCAGGCTTCTAAGGATTTAATTTTAAAATATGTTGGTTTTATATCTTCAGGTAGATATTGGAGGATATGTACCTGGAAGTATTACACAGAACCTTTATTACTCCTTGCAAAATAAATAAGATGATTAAAAAAGATTATCTTCTCTGTCAGAGATGTAAACAACATTTAAAGTTTGGTTGATATCACATTTTTACATTTGTGATTTCGGTATGATTTTCATACATTTTAAATCTTTGTTGTCTAATAGATGTGTGATATCTGAATCCTTGATATTGATGAATGCCCCTATTGCAAAATGCATAAATTCACATGATTATTTTAGTTACTATGGAAGAAAAGTAATTACCATAAACTGTAAAACTGAGTCTGCACCAAACTTCATGGAATTTATTAAGCTAGCCACTTATGTGTGTCATAAATAAATTACAATTGTAACATTGAGAGCTAAGAAGAACAAGAAGACTTTAAATAAATCTGGATCAGTTACTGAAGAGTTACAACGATAATCCAAATTTTTTTTAAACAATGTAAATATGTATGTATGCTATTGTTCTTCTTTTTCTATTGTTGCTGATCATATTATTGTTTAATTTATTGAAATAAAATGGTGAAAGAAATTGAAAACAATGCATTGGGAACATTAAGAAAATACTGGGGTATGAAGCATGTGGTCAGGAATACTGCTGAAAGAAATAACTGAAGCTGATATTAAGTTAAAATTTCAAACTGCAAAAATATCATTTTGCATTTTAAATATAGAAGTAAAACAAATGATCTGTGAAGCATTGCTGTTTCAAACTGCATGTGACTAGGGGAGAGCTGTGAAAATTGCACAAATGTAAAAATATTGTTAGTAAATGCAAAGTTTGGAATAGTGTTTTTCTGAAAAATGTGAAACAGTAACTGATGCAGAGAGTACTAGAGAATTATGCATCAGTTTCAGAAGCAGAGAGTATTGGAAAACTATAAGGCAGTACAACGTTAATATTCAGGAATAGTGGCTTACTAGGGGAAATTATTACACTAGATTTTCTGAGAAATTAAAACATACAGTTCTGAAATATGTTTAGTGGGGCATACAGACAGAATTGCTAAGCTGGCTTTCGATGATAAATAAATCAGGTGATTTTGATGTGTATATAGCACTGCAAAATAATGAATGGACTACATGTTTTAAACTGCATTCTAAGCAGTGTGTTAAGTGCTGATGAAGTTAGAAATTAAATGGTATGGGCCTTTGAAACCGTTCAAGTGTGATACTCTTTTTATCCTATGACTAGTAATGGAGCTTTACTGAGGAAGTAATGTGGCTTTTAAATAAACTGTGAGTTGTAAAAAATGTACACCAACAAGTGGAAATATTTACAGTGAAACAGAAATGAAACATTGAGTACAATGCTAATAGCTTTATAGTATATGCAGTGGAGTCATAAGAATATGCTGAAGCAATTCAGAATAAGATGTGTTACAACAGCAAAAAGAAAAATATTTTGCTTACATGAAGCAGACAGTTTTTGCATTTATGAATTGTCCTGTATCAAAAGCAAGTGAAAATCACTGTCTACTGCTGATTCTTGAGGAAATCTGTATTTAGGTAAAACATGCTTTTTGAAAAGTAAAAACAAAGAAGAATGTAGTGTTTAGCAATACCTCTGAGAAAGTGTATATCTTTATACATCACTGAATTCTACTGGTTGTTGTCTCAACAGTAGTAAGAAACTTGTGGCTAAGCATGATATACCTAAATATAAAAACGTGCCTTGAATAGTAAATTCGTAACATTGAGGAACTGGAATGCCTACAAGAATATTTGCAATGTCATCATATGGAAAATTGTTCTCACAACAAAAAGTGGGTCTCCATAGCAGTTAAACGTTTGCTTGGTGAAGAGGTTTTTTTTGTTGATGTTATACTAGAGGCTTGTAACACAAAGTGTGCATGTGTCAAAATTCCTTTACCAAAGTTGATGTTTTACTTCATGAAATAGAATTTTGATGAAAGGTGTTGATTTGAAAAGTGTAAACATTTGACAAGAGACAAGTAGGTCCATTAAAAATTCTCTGACAGGAAAAATGGCATCTTTGCTATATAAAGTAAGAAAGAAACACTTGTTTTAAAAATACATTTTTTTAGAACGAAAAAAAGTAGGTCCTTGCTCTATACAGAAAAGATACATTTCTGTCTTTACTGAAAAATAAGTGGCAAAAGAGGTAGACTGAATACTTTATGGATGGTGAACAGATGTCAGACTGCTGAGATACAATGACATGGATTCACAAAAGAACATGGTACTGGCCAATCACAAGTCTGGTTACAATCATTACTATGGTGCAGCAGAATGAGTATGTTTTGCATTAGAATACTCTAATAGATGGGAGCAAGTGGATGTTTTGCAGACCCAGTGTAGCAACCATACAAACTAGAAATTTACGTGAAGGTAATATCCCTAGCTTTAACAGTTCTGTGATAGCTGGAATAGGCAGTAGTGAAGGGCAGAACTTGATTTCTTTTGAGTACTTTATTAAGAATTTAGTAGCTATAGAAAATGCAGTACAGATTACTTTTAAGAAGTTTGCTTTTGGAACAACAGACTAACCGAGAACAAGAAAAAAATAAATAAGACACATAAAACACCCTTTTAACAGCACATAATTCTGCAAGAAAATGTCAAAGCATTAACTGAAAAAGCAGAAATACCTAGACAATCAGGGTTACTGCCTCTAAGCCCACATAACTAATAGCAATGAAGTTACAGATGGTTTCTAAAAACAAACTGACAGAATTTACAAGGCTGTTGGCAAAAAATGACATCCAAAAGAATCTATGAACTTTTGGCACAAGTGGAACAGTGAAACACAGAGCTAAAACTGAAACAAGTACATCAAGTGACATCACATATAAAAAGTAGTAATAGAAAATTGACCTAGAGTTGGAACATTGAAGATAAATGAGAAGTCAGATTTATAACCAAACTGATATTGTGTGTTTACAGAATGAAAATGAAAAATTGTGTCAGGAGCTACAAAATAGGAACAGCACTTTGCCTGACTTAATAGTAAAGTATCAGAATGTATAAACTGAGAAAGTGTTTCAAAAGGGACAAATCCAAGAGGCTGAAACCAAATTTGATCTTGGACACTCCTCCCAGTCTAGTGTCATTAACATATTCTACCTAATACAGAGAGAATCTCCGTATGTTCCTCCTTTCTCCCTTTCTAAAAAAAAAAAAAAAAAAAAAAAAAAAATGTCTGAATATCCTTGTGTTCTGACTGTGCTTCTCAAACATTTTGGAAATATAGAGTATATTTTAGTGCATTTATTAAAACTGTATTTGCCTTAATATTGCTACAACTCACGTGCTCTAGGTTGCACTACATCTGAATTGTTTTAGTATGTTTTAGCTGCTTTTCTGTATATGCAGACTAGCTACTTATTCTACTGTATTACTGCCTCTTAAATCGTTTTTCAGTTGTGCACTTGCCTTGCTTCATTTAAAAGGTTTTAAATTGCTAATTTTGTAGAGTTTTAATTGTATTTACTGTTTAGGGCTATACACTCAAGTGTGTTAGCCTTTTCTGTGTTTATTTAGTGTATTATTGCATTGTTTAGCCTGTATTTAACCAAAAACAACTATCTTGTTTGCTTGTTTCCCACCTTTCCTAGCTAGTATAGTCTGGATCCCAGGTTTTGCTGGTTTCAGGACTTTATTGTCTGTGTTCAGAGCTATCCAGACCTTGCTGTGGTAGAGGGAAGTCCTACTGCTTACCAGTGGGAGTGGTGAGCATTGTACTGCCTGTCTAACACTAGAGGAGTGGTTTCCAGCTCTGAAATTGTAATTTTAGACATTTTAGGCTAATTTCTATCCCTTTCAACTTTCTGGCTTAAAAATGCATGTGTTTGCACATTTTTTGCATCATGTAGCATCGCCGAGCTATGGTTAAACTATTTCAGGTGCCAGAAAGTCTGCTGTTCAAATTCTCCCTTAGAACTAGCTGGTTTCTCAGTAGTAGCACTAAAATCTGAACCCCTGTGACTAGCACTTGCTCTAGAGCCTGCTGGAAAGCACTAGGAAGCCTTAAACTGATACAAGCACTCAACTCTCCTTGTTAATAAGGAGAAATTCATCGTAGGCACTAAAACAGCCTATAGTTGCAAAGTACCTTGCAAAGGTAAGGGAACACCGCTTTTGTACTTTACAAAAAAGCACCTAAACAGGCATGTCCAAGGGTCAGCTTCTGGTGATTTCTCCTGTCCACCTGGTGAATCTGGGCATACTGGGGCAATGCAGCAACTGCCTCATATACACAAACAACCCTCTCCTCCTACCACTATGCACTTACATAGCCAAACTGGAAGCAAAGCTCTCTTCAGCCAAGATTGTGCTAGACAGTCAAGAGGAGAAGGTTAACACCTGCACTACACCTCAAGCAACACATAGCCCTTCAGAATCCACACCATCAACACCCACACATAGCAACACTAAACCCACATATGTGGAGGTCCTTAACATTAACCTGTCCAAGCAACAAGGGCCTCCAAAGCTGAAAAACAAACAAACACCAGTCACAACCAAAGTGACACATAGCTCACAACACCAGTGTACCACCCAACAACAGCCCCTAAGGCAAGACAATGTACCCAACACTTTAGTCATAGGTGACTCTACAGTCAGGCACACTGATGTCCCACTCACCAGGCTGAACAAGGAGAAAATTACAGTCAGCTGCCTGTCGGGTGCCAGAATCTGGCATATAACACATGCACTCAAGTCACTCCACAACAAGTACAAATACGACTCTGTCATTGTCCATGTTGGAGTGAATGACTTGAGACGTACCTCCCAGGACTACATGAAAAGAGACATGAAAGAGCTCTCAGATCATGTGGCCCAGGCAGGAATGACCCAAGCCCTGAGTAGCATCCTACCTTAACCAGAATTATACCATAGTATAAGGACAAAATGATTGACTTCAACAATTGGCTAAGCTTCTGATGTCATTCAAAGGGGATCCAGTATCTGTCTGCCTGGGAAGACATGATCGACAAACCATGATGCTTTGCCAGAGATGGTCTGCACCTGTCACCCCTGGGATTCAGGTTACTAGCTAAAGCTCTCACCACCCCTATAGTGCCTTTTTTAGGCAAGGTTCAAAGGACAAAACTGCCACCATAACAGATACAAGCATGCAAAATCTGAAGGTAATGCGACTCAATGCTAGAAGTCTAAACCTCAAAATGCACTCTCTCGAGTCACTCCTAAAAATGGAGAACATCGATATCTGTGCAGTAACTGAGATCTGGTTCAAGGCTTCAGAGAGCACCCCTGCAATACCAGGCTACAACTCTTACCACACTTTTTGGCCACCAAACAAAGACCGAACCACTAAAGTTGGTGGAGTTTCCATATTCACCAAGGATATTCGCACCTCCAGGCTAGTTGCCCAACACAATGCATCTGAAATTCTCCAGGTGCAACTAACACTAGGTAAGACTGCAATCCAAATTGTAGCTTGCTAAAGATCCCCCACAATGCCCCAAGATTCACACTACACCTTTCTAAACATACTGGACAATATTAAGATACAACCAAACACCCTAATACTTGGTGATTTCAACTACCCTACCATTAACTGGGAAAACTACTCGGGTACCAACACCTTTTCCCAATGGTTCTTGGAATTCATAAATTCCAACACCCTGGATCAACTAATCCATTGTCCCACCAGGGGCTGCAATATCCTAGACCTTGTCATTACCAACACGGGAGATAGATGCTCCACACCAGTGGTCACCTCCTCATTGGTCAGTTCTGACCATAAGCAAATCACCCTTGACATCCACATCCCACCCCCACCCCCCCAGTAAGGAAGCCTCCATAAAAAAATGAATCCTACACTAAGCCACTGTACAAGCACATCCACTCATGCATGAATCGTGCCATCCCAAATAGAACCAAGACGCTCTCCTCCAAAAAAACGAAGCCAATCTGGTGGTCCTCTGCCATAAATAAACTATACAACAGAAGAAAGAAACTCTTGCAGAAAAGAGGAAAATCCCAGGATGCAAAAAACTCCCTTACCAGCCTCAGTAAGAAGCTGAGATCCCTCATAAAATCCTCCAAAGCTAGTTACGAAAATAAAATTGCCAAAAATTCCAAAGACAACCACAAGGCATTCTATAGTTATGTCAAGAATCTAAATGGCAATGCCCAGATATGCTCTGAACTACAACAGAATAGCATTAAATATACTGATCCCAAGGATATTGCCAATATCCTGGCAGATCGATTTAGTTTAAACTTCACCCCCCTCTCATCCCCTAAAGGGCCCATCTCAGTACTAAAAGATTGCCAAATTCTGGTAATCATGGCCACACAGGTAGAAACTGCACTCTCCAAAGCTAAGAATACAGCATCCATGGGACCTGATGACATCCCGAGCCATGTACTACATGAACTACAAAATGAACTGGCACCTCATCTAAGTGTCATGTTTAATCATAGCCTCACCTCAGGCTTCATGCCCACTGAGTGGCGCACAGCTACAGTTATCCCACTCCACAAGGGGGGATCCATTATCATGGAACTTATAAACAAGGACATTGACAACCTTCAAACACTGGACCTCACCCAGTTTGGGTTCGTGAAGGGCTGATCTTGTTGCCTGAACCTGATTGACTTCTTCGAATCAGTCTCCAGAGCTGTGGATGATGGTAAGGCGGTACACACAGCCTATCTAGACCTCACCAAGGCCTTTGACACCATCCCCCACTCTGGAATCATAGATCAACTTACTAAGCTGGGCATAAATCCCTATGTCACTCGATGGGTTGCCAACTGGCTTACTGACAGAACCTAGACTGTAAAAGTAGCTGACTCCAAATCCAGCTCCAGACAAGTAACAAATGGAGTACCTCAGGGTTCAGTCCTGGGACTGCTCTTGTTTGGCATCTACATTTCTGAAGTACAGGCCAACACTAAGGGATTCTGGCTAACAAAGTTCGCAGATGACTGCAAACTGGGAGCCATTATTGAATCCCCAAATGGTGTGGATATTCTACAAAAGGGTCTTACAGAAACAGATGCTTGGTGCCAGAGCCATGGGCTCAAGCTTAATGCCAAGAAATGTATAGTTATCCCCTTTGGGAAAAAACATGTACCCATGAATTACCACATAGGTGGTAGTGCACTAAACACTGAAAATGTGATGACAGACTTAGGGACACAGGTGGACAGTGGTCTCACCTTTGATAACCACATTGCCACAACAGTCAGGAAATCCTTCTATGTGGCACACCTCATCACTAAGGGCTTTTCATCCAGGAAAAAGGAGGTCATTGTCCCACTGTAATCATCCCTCATTAGACCCATTATAAAGTACAACACCCCATTTGTTTTTACCTCACAAGACATCTGCAACAGCTGGAAAGGCCACAGAAATACCTCACTAAAAGAATCACAGGCCTAAAGCAGATGACCTATACTGACCATCTAAAAAAACTGCAGCTATACTTTGTGGCATATCGTCTACTCAAAGGTGATCTCTGCTTAACATACAAGGCCATGTCAAACCCTGAGCTGTTTGATATGCTCCACTTAAAGAAATCCAAATCCCTCAGAGCCACACACTCCAGGGATCTAAACCTTGTCATCACAATGAACAAAACATGCTGGAGGGATAAGTTCCTGACCCAGAGACTCCCCATACTCTGGAATAGACTGCCCATACATGTCAAGCAGAGTGCCTCCTTGGTGCTCTTCAAAAGGAACCTTGACGATTGGATGGGATATAGGAAATTCACCCCGGGGATCACATCAATCACCCTGCTAGACTGGGGTCCAGGGAAGTAAATATTGTGGAGAGAAATATCCAGGGAATTGTTATGGCTAGGCTTGTATAGGACTTAGGGCCAATAGCCTATTACCATCCTATGAACCTATGAAGTCAAGAACTGTGCACAAAAGATATCTGAAAGTATAAATGAAAGTTGACAATGGGTACCAGCTGGAGAGAAGCTCAGAAAAGACTATATGCAAAGATACACAGAGATGAAATATGTGTTGCTTAATTCATTCAAGTCTATAGTGCCTTTTTGTATATTTTCAGTTTACACCCATAGCTCCTTATGGAGTCCAGACCTTTTTTGGGATTGGCTTCATTACCTAAGTGACTCATTGGCTAATAATAGGCAGTATTATAAATATAGTGTTCCTGTATAGGTAATATATCATTACTAAAACAAAATGCAATCAGTGACTTGGGTATCTGTGTTTGACAGTTCCTTAACCTCCAAGCATCATGTGACAACTGCAGTCTGAAAATCCATCTGCTTGGCACAACCTATAGCCAATGATATATCATCCAGACACATAGGTTCATAGGTTGGTACTAGGCTATCAGTCCTAGGGCCTATACAAGCCTAGCCATAACAATTCCCTGGCTATTTCTTCCCACACTATTTACTTCCCTGGACCCCTGTCTAGCAGGGCAACAGACACTGGAGATGTCATTCCCTTATTTTCAGCTCTGATTAGACCAGTAAGCTTTCAAGAGAGAGGCTAAAAGCTTTATCCCTTTGCTCAGTATCTTTCAGAAACTTGGGTTGACTTAACTATTATCATGTTAAGATTTCTATACACCACTTCTTCGAGAGTGGAACAATTTCTGAATACTTAAATCTTAATAACAATTTTATATTCAGAGCTCAGCTGTAGCCAAAGATCTCATAATTACCAAAATAAATGCTTGAAAGTTAGACTGAAGATGCTGTTCTAACAGTAAATATGGATTTCACCATATGTGATAAATCAGTTATTGACATCTGTGGTACTGATAGTTGTACAGAAAACTCAAAGGATTCCAAATTATAAAAATTATCTAAATGAAGTGTAAAAAATTACAGACAGAAATGAGTAAATATTATCTGGAAACTGCCAACATAATCCACTAGCATTTATCCAAATGTTCCTAGCAGCCATAATCATATTATGCCATTTTGAGGAATACCCCCATGTAGACAAACCTAAACTAAAACCCTACAGAAGCTGGAATAAACTGCCAAATAAGTTCTCCATAAACTGTCACTCATTTACTTCGGCACTATAAGTCATAATACAGGCCTTCTTAATTTAACCTTTCTTTACATGTTAAACAAAAAACCATTTCTGCCAGAACCACAGACTAAAAGAATAAACTTGTCCCTTGATTATACAAGTTAGTCAAGACCTTATGAAAAAAGGACTCCACAGAAAATCATATAAATCAGCCAGAAATATCTGTGTTACATAAAGAACTTTGGAGTAAATGGCAAATACAAATTAGATTGGCTAAACCAAACTGTTATACTAAGCTACAAAACAGAAATAAAAATAATCCCTCAGCTTTAAGGAATGTGATTTTAAACTTCTCAGATCTCTCCAATAACTTATCAACTTCCACATTTGCAAATCATTTAATAGCAATAATTGAATTACGCTCAATAGAAAATGACTCTACTACTCCTTATGCTACTTCAGATTTAGTTACTTTTTTTTTATTTATTTTTGTTGTTGACCGGGCTAGTCTAGCTGGATACATATCCATTTTCAGCAGAGGCCCAGGGAGAAAAGCTCCATGTACAAATTCATTAAGGTATTAAAAACTTAGCAAAAAAAGACTAGCTACAATTATACAGCATAACAAGTACAGAAGTTAGTATTGTGAACACTGTACAGAGACATTAGAGTAGATATAGCATAATCATGTTTTAATTCTATAGAGGGGTTGCAAATACAATCATGCAACAGTTAACATAATTAAGCATCAACATTCATTTGAGAGACAAGAAACTTAAATCCAAAATCACAAAGTAAGGGAAAGAAAAGAAAAATAAAAAAATAAAAATAAAAATAAAAAATAAAGTAGAGACAAGGCAGGAGAAAGAGCAGGTAAAAAAGGGGTTGGTAGTCAAAAGTCAGTGACTCACAGGGGTGGGGTTTGTTAAAAAGCATGAGAGGAGGGGGGGAAAAAGTAAAAGTATGTTTTAATTAGACTTAGAGCAGGGACAAAGCCATTGTCCTTTTAGATAATATCTGAGGTGTTTCTTAAAGAGTTGTGTAGAGGAGAGAGAAGTGAGTGTGTCAGGAAGCTTGTTCCAGATTCTACCAACCATATTGGAAACGAGGGAATCTCCTGCTTTGTTATTTGATATATTGTTGGCAATGTGTAACTTGTTAGCTGAGCGTAGTGTTGTAAGATTTTTGTATGGGGAGATCAGATTAGAAAGGATAGGGGTGTTAGTAGGATGGTGGAGAATTTTTTGAGCAATCAGAAGTTGATTATATTGTAGTTGGTTCTGTAGTTCTAACCGAGTTGTTGCAGGTTGCAACAGTGGTGGGTTCTATAAGGGGAGCCAGTGGCAAATCTAGTGATGTTATTATAGCTCATTTCCAGCTTGGAAAGATTATGTTTAGATAGATTGGTATATATGGCAGATGCATAGAACAGGGAAGATGTAAGCTGAGTCTGGGCAATAGATTTCCTAGCTAATGGGGTAAGAAAGGGTTTAATTCTGTACAGAGAACCTATTTTTTTATTGATGGTTTTTATAGTATTGTTAACATGGTCATCGAAGTTGAGGTTATGGTCAGTAGTTATTCTGAGGAGACTAGCAGTAGAGTCTGGGGAAATACAGGTACCATTGTTAGAGGTAATGGTAAAGTGGATTTGCGGTGATTTTCGGGTGAGAGTAAATGGTAAAAGTTTTGTTTTTTTGGGGTTAAGGAGGAGGCAGCGTTGGGTAAACCATATTTCCACTTTATTAAATACAGTTTGGGTAAGGGTCTGGAGGGAGGAGGAAGATTTGGCAGTACAGATAAGTGTAGAGTCATCAGCATATTGTATACAGGAAGTTTGTGGAAAAGCAGTATGGAGATCATTAATGAAAATGGAAAAAAGAAGAGGTCCTAGGATAGAGCCTTGGGGTACACCAGTGTCCACTGGGAGGGGTGTGGATAGTTTATCGTCCCAGAGTACTGCCTGCTTTCTGTTTTCAAGATAGGATTTAAACCAAAGGATTGCTTGTTGGTCAAGATGTTGTGCTTTTAGTGTATTAAGTCTTAGTCTTTAGTGTAAAAGTCTTAATTTTTGAACTGTTTGCAGAGCCTTTTTAAGGAGTTTAAAGTCTATCTGAATTTGAAGATTGGTTCAATCGGAACAGCACTCACATCAGTAGTATTGTGAGTTAGTCTGCAGTGTGCCTGTTACCGGACTTCCTTGAGCCTCCTCCGGTGGTTTATTAAGTAGGTTATGATTAACCATGTCAAAGGCTTTAGATAGGTCGATAAATAGAGCAGATGAGAGAGAGTTGTTGTTTCGATTCTTGTTAATACAGTCAGCAAAAGTTAGTAGGGCAGATGTAGTACTATGAAAGGGTCTGAAACCGTGTTGGCAATTAGCAAGCAAGTTATTGTGGAGAAGGTGCTGAAGTAGTTGATGGTGGATACATTTTTCCATGATTTTAGCTAAAGGGGTGAGTAAAGCAATTGGACGGTAGTTGGAGATTTCAGTGGATTTACCTCCTTTGTGTAAGGGGATTATATGGGAGATTTTCCATAGAGAAGGGATGTAACCTTCAGAGATAGTTCTGTTTATAAGGATGGAAACAGGGTATGCAATGGCTTTAGCAGCGATTTGAAGGTATTCTGCTGGGAGACAGTCAGCAGAAGGGGTGAAAGGTTTAAGTTTTTGAAGGAGTTTGCAGATAAAGGTAGTTGGCACTGATTGTAAATGTTGGGGGGGGGGGATTGTTGGTATGTTGTGTAGAAGTGGGTGTAATGGGTGTAAGTGTTCTAGTAAGGGTTTGAATATCTTCAATGAAGTAGTTGTTAAAAGCATCAGCTATTTGCAGAGGGTTGTTTTGGGGGATAGAGCTGGGAGAGGGAGTTCTAGCTTGGCCTGGTTTGAGGAGTTTATTAATGCCAGACCAAAACTTTTAAGGATTATTAGAGTTTGAGTGTTGAAGATGGGAATAATAGTTTTTTTTGTCTAAGATTATATCTTTTTTGACAGCATTTCTTAACTGTTTAAAGTAGAGATGATCTGCTGGGCTTTTGGAGGTTCTCCATTTTACCCAAATTTTGTTCCGTAGGAACATTTTATTGTTGGTTTGTTTTGTAAGCCAAGGAGCTATTCTGGTCCTGACTCTAGAGGAGTGGATGGGAGCATGGCTGTTCAGGATTTGAAGGAATTTAGAATTAAAGAAGGAGGCAGCATCATCCAGATTAAGTAGCTTTAATAATGACCAGTTACAGGCTTTTAGTTCATTAATAAAGGACTCAGATTGGAAGTATTTTTTTGACCGATAGGTGATAAATATGTTGTTTTTGGGGCTAGGTTTCTTTTGCTTGACTATGTAGGTTAGAATGTGGTCACTGATGTCATCTGGGAGTGATCCTGTCAAGTACGTTTCAGGGTGACTGTTAATTAGTATCCAGTCCAGAGTGGCTTGTTTAGTACTAGGCTTATGGATTCTAGTGGGGGTGTTTATTATTTGAGTGAATCCAAATAGGTTTATGTGGGTCTTAGGGTTGGAAGAGTTACATAAGGTCCAGTCTATATTAAAATCTCCTAGTACTATTGTTTCTTGAGGTAGGTGAGTGGATAGGCTGCTAAGTATGTTTTCAAGGGTAGTGATATTATTACCTGGAGGGATATAAGAACAGATTATATATATAGATTTAGAGCTATTAAGTTCGAGTTTGACGGTAAGTGTCTCAGCATTGGTATTTGAGGGTAGTGCTACATGATAGGGAGAAACAAGGAGTTCAGATTTGAACAGGATTGCTATGCCGCCACCCTTTTATGAAGTGCGGTCACATCTAAGGATATTGTAACCAGGTGGGATTATTTCTTGGTCCTGGGTATAGGGTTTTAGCCAAGTTACTGTAAGACAGAGAATGTCAAATGCATGGGCTTGAAGGAGAGCATGCAGGTGGCTAGTTTTGTTATTAATGCTGCGAATATTAAGATGTGCTATTTTGAGGGAGTTATCTAATTTAGAAGAGGTGGAAGTGTCATTTTGCCATTATTTTTGTGGATTGACCCTTAGTGGGGTTGGGCCAGGATTAGGATGAATGTCTCCACCTGTTAGAATATTTTTGGATTGTATTAAGGACGTTTTTGAGAATTTATTAAGTTTGGGTGGGCACATACATTTATACACATGCTTTCTTTTTCAAACCAGTTACTGTGAAAGAAGTTAGCAAATTATTAATCAAATAAAGTTACATGGATCTCCAGCAATGCATGAGTTACCTCCACCATATCCAGAATGAATGAATGCCAGTAGCTGGTATACTAAAAATGGGTTTAATCAACTCCAAAAAGTGCAACATTATTGCATTTGGTAAACACTCTGTAGCTCCAGTTTATAACATACATAATACACTACTGAAAAATGAAAAGGTCATGAAAAAATGGATACTTTGGTGGGCAGCTCCTTTATGTTTGGCCATCATATTGCAATGATGGTTAGGAAATCTTTTCACCTTGCGCAACACATAGCAAAATGTATTTCTTCCAGATCAAAGGAAGTCCTCACCTCCTTGTACTCTGCATTGATTAGACACAACATTGAATATAATGTCCTCCATTGGGATGTACCTTAAAAAACATATCAAGCAATTGGAAAGACTCCAGAGTTTTGTAACTATAAAGTTCAGTGACCTAAAAGATCTTAACTATGAAGAAAAAACAGAGGCCTTATCCCTTGGGAGGGTGGCCTAATGGTTAAAGTGTTTGCCTTACAAACACAAGGTATGGGGTTTGAATCTCACAAGGGATAACTGGCTAGGCTTAAAATGGCTCACAAGGGCAGTTAGCCTAGTATGAATCTATATTCAGTGTCATACAGACTCCTTAGGGTGAGTTGTGTCTTTCTTATAGGGCCATAAGGAATCCAGTAGTCCAAGAACTCTTATACCTCAATATGTTAAACAGTCAAGCTAACACTAATGGCAGAGAACTAAACATATTTCAACAAATAAATCAAAGTAGAGAGATAAATGCCATACAATGTCTACTCCTTCTCTAGAAAAAAAACATTTTCTCTTAAATAGTGTGACACTCTGCTTGCCTTTAAAATGGAGATGGACAGCTACATGGATGTTCATAAATTCACCCTTGGTATGACAGGCCTGGTCCTCCTCAAAATGAGAGAAAACACCTAAGGCTGGGCACTGGCAAAGCAGAAATACCTCACAGCACAGTTGCCTTGTAACTGTTATTTTCTTGTGATCCTATGATCTAACCACATAGCATATCCCCTTACTATTATTATCAACAGAAATTTGCAAGAACATACAACTTCTTTTTGGAAGGAATCTAAACTCGTCCTACTATTTAAGATAGGTGGCCAAAAAAAGCCTAAAAATTACAAACCTACCTCCTTTCTTACCCCCTTGTCAAAACATAATAATGACTGGTGTAGGTCCATCTACTAGCATTCATAGCATTTCAGAACACGTTAAATATTTCCCAAAATGGCTTTGGACCAAGGTATTATAAACAAACTGCACTTACTGAACTCATAAATGTTTATTGCAACTGAAGGTGACAAATGAAACTTTACTGCTGTGTTATTATCCTTTAATGATGTGAACCATTGTAGACTCTCACAAAGGCTACAATTATTAGGTTCTGCACTTACTCTAATTACTTCGTTCAAAAGATACTTGAACAATCAAAAGAAAGCTGTGTCCTATAATTCTTCAGGGTAGTACATTGAGGCAACTGCTATTTAATATCTACACAAATGTTATGTGCACTCCATCACAAAAATGACCTAAAGCTTTTGCAGTATGCTAATAATTCCATTATTATCTGTTTAGCTTTGGCCCAGGGTATGCTTATATTCTCACTGCAGACAACAGTGACTACTTTAATGGCATTGATCCACAAATCTAAATTTTTAATGATTGAAATGAAAACAAAATTAATGACTTTTGGCCTCATGTATACCAAACACATTTACTAAAATTGTCAAGCAGTAACAATATCCAGGTATTACTTTTGACAGCAAGCTATCATTCTCTGCTCATGTGAGCAACACAGCACTAGAAATAAACAAAAGACTGTAATCTCTGCATCAATAAAATCTTACTAACCACAAAAACACAAACTTATTTAACAGGTCAGTAGACTTATAAAATCTTAATTAAACAATATACATAATAAAAACCTTTTATAAGTGAAAATCCACGTATTACAAAATAGCTACATTTGCTACACATCCACTAGACAGAAATCATACATGTAATGCACTAAAAAGTTAGATGTGTCTTACAAAAGTAATTATTTGCATCTTATCTTACTTTTTCACAAAATACTGCACAGCTTTCCCTTTTACCTCTCCTATTATTGTATAAAACTGACAGACTCTTAAGATCATCCAATAAAAATCTACTAGTAAAAAAATAAAACTAATTCTAAGCTAGGTAACTGAGCACCCATTTGCTGCTTAGCTACCATGTGGAACGTTCACCCACAGAATGTTTGTACTATGACTAATTTCTCCACTACCAAAAATTCATTTAAACTCATTTCAGTGGCTACTTAACTTGTGAGAAGTGTGCTGTAAGCTAAGTGCCTGTATGTATAACCTGTTGTTGCCAACTGTCAGTGCATACTTTTTCAGGTTAGTGCTATTCAGTGCTTTATAGCTAGGTATCTTTATTGGCTACCTTAAGCAGTTCATAAACACAAACAATACAATTTCTTGTGGCATTTTCATTTGTTCTGTTTGTACAGTTTACTCATTTTATGAGTCTATGTTTATAAGTGCAGTATTTTATATTTTTATCTGTGGGATTTTTGCATAAATTATTTTATATTTTAATTTTCATACTTAGTTTTACAAATCATCATATGTGTTTTTTTCTTTTTTTTTCTTTTCTTCTTTTTATTTCCTTGACTCACATCTGAAAATATGACTTCCCTTGTACGGTTAATCCAATAAACAAAATGAGTATAAATAAAATAAGTAAGTTATCCTAGCCTTGATCCCTAAAACATTTTTTTCATAGACCAAAGTCAGATATTCCTTCAGTTTATCCTGGAATTCTGGAGGGGTAGATTAATATCTAATTTCAAGTGGTAGCTGGTTCAGTAGACAGGGACAGTCTTACAGAAAACCTTTTTACCCAGTGCCAAGCCACAAAAGGTGCTATATATGTGAAGACTCTTGTCTTGATATTTGAGCAAGTATATGCAGTGCTTAATAACTAGATTATTAGTTCAGGGGACAGTTGTCCATGTTAAGGAACATACATATAAGTGCTTCTGGTTGTATAGTGACTCTCTCAGGAACGGAAGCCAACAGACCTTTGGAGTAGAATGCTATAAGGAGATCTGTAGTCCATAAAGATTAAAATATGACAGATTGAAGTCTGACATTTGTAAAAATTCCACATTGCAGAGGGAGTTAAGGTTAATAACAGGGAGAACATGCTCATACTTAGGGATTAACAAACAGTTGCTTGAGAAAATGTAATATATCAAAAGAAAAACATTATTTCAATAAGTTAGAGTTAATGTTCCTTCCTGACAAATACCCTGACATACTCTTGGTCACTTTTTGGCCAAATACCACTAGTTAGCTAAAAATGCCTTAACTGGAATACTAAAGTACCTGTCATTGCCAATTCTGTGGGTCTTAAGACTAATTGTACCTAAACAGCTGACATGCCTTGGAAATAGAGAAATTATTTCCATTTACTCATCTGATAATTAACTGTCTATATCAATGAAGCGTAGTTTACAAAAACATAGGAAAGATCTACCATTTGAAGAATGGCATCTCCTGAAATACACTGTTCCTGATTCAAGTTCCTGAACATGATCTGTCCTGGAATGATTGTACATTACTTGGATACTCGGAAGTACTATGAGATTGTAGTAGTGTGACTAGCTTTTCCATAACTGCAGGGTGTTTCTATTTTATCTATAGCTGTGTGACCATAGAACCATATAATTCTGATATGTAAGTCAGGGAGTGTGGGACAATGATCTTGTATATTGATAACTACAGGTTTGGTGGCTTTCTTGGTCAACAAACAACATTAACTTCCCAAACCACGAAACTGGAAATAGTATTGCTTGGTTATTGGTTTTATTAACTTAAATGTCACTGTGGGTTGAGATGTATTTTATTTCTGCAAGTTTGACTTGTCCATGTGTCTATCTGCAGGGTTTTGTGTTAACTTCAGATCGAGGATCTAAGCATAGCTTGCTTCTCAGTAAAGACAGTGTAGTATTGAATCAGAAAGTGAGTCTCAAATAGATGATGGCATGTGGAACTCAATCAAATACTTACTAGTTAACTTAATGAGGTAAACTAAATTACATGGTGAATTAAAGAAGTATTTTCTTCTGAAGCTTTATCTTGGTCCAGTAATTTGACATAACAATGACCTCTCAAGGGTATGTGGTGCGCAGCTTGATGCATGGTCATTTTGTTTTCATAACTGTAAAAATGCTTAAGTCAGCTGCAGTGTAGCTGGTATGTGGTTTGGTATTCCTGTAGTCTTGTTGTGTAAAGCTGAATCACACATATGATTCTACATTGAGTAAATGCATTTCTAGATCATACAAACCCACCTAACTCATCATCTAAGTACACAGTTTCTACTGAGTCACAGACTACTGCTACATATCTAATGATCTGGGCAAAGTGGGTAGACTGCCCTGGGTGCAAAGTGTTAGGGGGCACAATCAGCCAATCCCAATCACTCTTCAATGCATACCAGCTTTTAAAAGCTAGTATTGCATTTGCAGTCAAACCTGAGAACTGTAGCACTCCAAATATGGCCTAAACTGTGGCAACTGCTTGCTCTTGTTTGCTCTTCACCCGATCAGCTGTGAGGCTTGAGGTACCACTGATTTGGTACTGACTACAAGATGCCAGTTAATTAGCATGCTGCACGTTTGCAGAATTTTTTTTTTTTGATGAGGGGGTGAGGTAGCTAGTCTGCACTACTGGCAGAGGGTGCTGAAAACACACTATGTAAATAAAAAAAAGATTTAAAGTACTTAGGTTCATAGGTTCATAGGTTCATACTAGGCTATCTGCCCTGAGGCAATTATAAGCCTAACCCGATTCTGTATGGCTTACGCCACCCCTTGATTTGAGCATACTGTGCCCTTTTTAAGGTTTAGTTTACTGTGCCTCTGTCTAATAGTGACACGGGAGTAATCCCTGGGACAAGCCTATGATCCCCCATCCACTTATCGAGATTCTTCTTGAAGAGATTCACTGAGGTGCTCTGCCTCACATGAACTGGAATTCTATTCCAGAGCGAAGGGAGCCTCTGGGTTATGAACCTGTCCCTCCAGCAAGTTCTATTTATTTCTGTGCTGAGGTTCAAGTCCCTCGAGCGTGTGGCTCTAAGAGATTTAGATTTACTGAGGTGGAGCATGTCCATTAATTTTGGATTTGACATAGCTTTGTATGTCAGGCATAGATCGCCTCAAAGTAGGCGGTATGCAACTGAGTAGAGCTGGAGTTTTTTTAACCGAGCAGCATATGGCATCTGTTTGAGACCCTTGATCCTCTTGGTGAGATACTTTTGGGGTCTTTCTAATTGCTGCAGGTGTTGGGTAAGGTACATCCCAAAAGGGGCATTGTATTCTATGATGGGCCTGATGAGGGATGAATAAAGGGGCACGATTACCTCTCTTGATCTAGATGTGAAACCCTTTGTGATGAGGTGGGCTATGTAGAAGGTCTTTCTAACCACTTTGGCAATGTGGTTTTCAAAGGAGAGATTGCTATCAACTTGTGTCCCCAGGTCCCTAATAACTTTCTCTGTACTTAATGGGTTTCCGCCTATGTGGTAATTTGTGGGCACATTGTTTTTGCCAAAGGGTATGACTATACATTTTTTGGCATTTAGCTTTAAACCATGGTGCTGGCACCAGTTATCTGTCTCTGTGAGACCTTTTTGAAGAATGTTTGTGTCAGCTGGAGAGTTGATTATGGCGCCCAGTTTGCAGTCGCCTGCAAACTTGGTGAGCCATAGTCCTCCCACGTTTGCCTGTACCTCGGAAAAGTATATACCGAATAAGAGTGGTCCCAGGACAGAACTCTGTGGGACGCCACTTGTGACCGGTTTCGAGTCTGACATGGCTCCAGCAACTCTCATACTGTGGGTTCTGTCTTTGAGCCAGTTTGCGACCCATCTTATGACACAGGGGTTTATATTTAAGCTGGATAGCTTATCTATGATGCCCGAGTGGGGTATTCTGTCAAATGCCTTTGCAAGGTCCAGATAGGCTGTGTGGACTACCTTCCCTTCATCTATGGCTTTGGTGACTGTTTCAAAGAAGTCAACCAGGTTCAAAAGGTAGGATCTGCCCTTGACAAAGCCGAACTGGGTAGGATCTAGTGTCTGTAGGTCCCCAATGTCTTTGTTTATGAGCTCCATGATGATCCTCTCCATAGCCTTGCAGACTAAGCTAGTCAGGCTTATTGGGCGATAGTTTCCAGGGTCCGTAGAGGCTCCACCTTTGTGGAGTGGGACCACTGTTGCTGTACGCCATTCTGTGGGCACATATCCTGTACTGAGGCTGAGATTGTATAGCTGTTTTATTTGAGGGATTAGTTCCTCTTGGAGTTCATGTAGGATGCAACCTGGGACGCCATCTGGTCCCATGGAAGCAGTGTTTTTTGCTTTGGAGAGGGCAGCCTTCACCTGAGCATCTGAGATGTTTGAGAGGCAGCCCTCTGCCGGGATAGATACTTGCTTTTTTGGTGGGGAGGGGGTGGAGAAGTTTGCACTGAACCTGTCTGCCAGGATATTGGTGATGTCTGTGGGTTCAGTGTATTTTTTGTCATTTAGAATCAACTCAGAACAAGTCTGGGAGTTGCATCCCAGGTTTCTAACATAACTGAAAAAAGCCTTATGATTGTCTTTGGTGTCCTGTGCAATTTTTCTCTTGAAGCTGGCCTTGGAGGATTTTATGAGGGATCGTAATTTTTTGCTAGTACTGATCAGCGATGCCTTCCCTATTAGGGATTTTGCTCTATCATGTAGTAGCATCCTCCTTCTGTTGTACAGTTTATTTATGGCAGGGGTCCACCAGACTGGACGCCTGCCTTTGGATGATTGGGTCTTAGTTTTGTTTGGGGTAGCATGATCCATGCATTCCTGGAGATGTCCGTAGAATGCATTTATATAGGATTCAGCAGTTTGGGCCGTAGTTTCCACTGGCCCTGGGGCCTTGAAGGATTCCACTTCAGTTTTGAGAAGTGAGAAGTTCGCTTTTGAGAAGTTTTTCACTGTGGTTTTCTGGGCTGGGGGTGGGGTCAGGATGTGGACATCCAGTGAAATTAATTTATGGTCTGATCTTACCAATGAGGGATATACTTCTGGTGTGGAGCATAGAGTCCTCATGTTGGTAATGATCAGGTCTAGTATGTTGTCCCCTCTTGTGGGAGTGGTGACTAGTTGTTGCATAGCATTTGAGTTTATAATTTCTAGGAATCTTTGGGCTAAGATGCTGGGGCTTGAGTAGTGCTCCCAGTCAATGTTTGGGTAGTTGAAGTCACCCAATATAATGGTGTTTGGAGAGATCTTCATGTTCTCCAATGTTTTCAGGAAAGCCGAGTGGGATTCCTGACTTTGAGAGGGTGGTCTGTAGGATGCTATAAACTGAAAAGCAGTCTTGCCCACTGTTAGTTGCACATGGATGGTCTCCGATACTTCGTGCAATGCCACTAACCTGGAGGTGTGGATATCCTTGATAAATATGGAAACTCCCCCTCCTTTTGTGGTTCGGTCAGGGTTTTGGGGCCGAAAAGCATGATATGAGGTATAGCCTGGTAGTGCTGGCGTGCTCTCTGGAGCCTTGAACCAGGTTTCTGTCACTGCACAGATATCAATGTTCTCCATACTGAGGAGAGCTTTGAGTGCATGCATCTTGAGGTTAAGACTTCTGGCGTTTAGCAGCATTACCCTTAGTTTCTTGTTCCTTGTGCTGTCTATGGTGACTGAAAACCCAGTAATGTTCTACACAGCATATATATATATGATCAAAAGTCACAACAGTATAGAAAAGAGAAAATATTCCCCACACACTGAATCAGTGCTGGCACACAAACATAAATGCCTACAAACCTGGGGGTACAATATGACAATGGGCATTGTCAATCTACACAATGACTAAATAAACACCCTAACAACTCCCATAATCAAAAATGACACCATAAATCCCATCTGTAGACTTCAACAATTTTCGACGAAATGGATTTTCAGTCAAAAGTATTTTTAGTTTTTTTGCATCATTGTGTCTTTCAGTCAAATATACTAGAACCTTAAGATACATTTATAGGTTCATAGGTTCATAGGTAGGTACTAGGCTATCTGCCCAAGGGCATTTATAAGCCTAGCCAGAATGTGTCAGCTTTCGCCACCTCATTGATTAATTAACTGAGCTTCTGTCAAGAAGAGCCAATGAAGTAATCCCAGGGGTGTTTTTTCTGTTACCCATCCACTCGTCAAGGTTTCTCTTGAAGAGAGTTAGTGAGGGGCTCTAACTAATGTAGTTAGGAATTTTGTTCCAAAGCATGGGGAGTCTCTGTGACAGGAATCTATCTCTCCAGCATGTTCTATTTACTGTAGTGGAAAGGTTTAGCTCACTAGACCGAGCGGCTCTCAGTGACTTGGATTTCCTTAGGTGGAGCATGTCCATCAATTCTGAGTTGGACATGGCTTTGTAAGTCAGGCAGAGATCACATCTGAGTAAGCAATATGCCACTGAGTACAGCTGGAGTTTATCCAGTCGGGATGTATAGGACATATGTTTGATCAAACATATTAGAATTATATATGAATATATATATATATATATATATATAAATATATATATATATATATATATATATATATATATATATATATATATATATATATATATATATATATATATATATATATATATATATATATATATATATATTAAATTTTCAGTATGTCAGGCCTTTGCAACCTTTATCCAGTTGGAAGAAGAGCTGTAGCTTCTTTGCTACCTCCAGAAAGACACACACACACACACACACACACACACACACCTTTCTTCCTTTTTGACAAAGCTTTCTTATACATTTTACCAAAACTGCATTCAATTTTGTATATTTGCAATCCCATTTTTATTTTTTCTAGTTTATACACTTCATTTATCATGTTTACTAATACACACCAATCAGTGTAATGCATGCTAACATCCTTTTAGCAGTTTATTGCATACAACTCCAAATAAATTCATTAAGAGCTAACCAGGGTCTCAGGGTCCATAATGTACGGCCAAGGGCATAAAGCCCTTGACACACCATGGCATCCCCTCTCTTAAATACCAGGTTTGACTGACCACCAGCTACGCTGACCTATACATTTAAAACTCTATCATTTAGCTATGGCTAACTATCTTTGCCAGACCTTTGTCTTCCAACGTGTCTTTTAATGTCCACATACTTGTCTATCTTTACAATATCTAGTTTACATACCAGGGAAGACCATGCTGCCTGCCTCACTGCTTTTTAAATGACATAACTTTCTCACTCCAGATCTTTTAACTCATATCCGAAGAAGATTGTTTTCACCCAGTGCTACCATTATTTTTTATTCTTGGGGAAACTGCTTTACCTACCTCACCCCTTTAGTCAGAAAATTAATGCACCTAATCCATATGTCTGCCTCCTGATGCAACAATTTTTGTAGTTAAAAGGTAGTACTGTGTGTCTCACACCTTACTTTCAGCAAGGTAGCCCTTTTCTGTATAGATTTCTTATTTCACCATTTTTTACAGAAGGACTCCAGCATAACCCACAACCCTAGCCTATGGGAAAAGTGGGTGAGCTTGGTTGCTTTGTATGTTCATACAAGGAAATCAGCTAAGTCTTGGAGTATATAACCTTAGCACCCCTGCCTGTTCCTTCCTGTCCATGCCACAATCTTAAAGAGCTTTCTGATCCTAAGCCCTTACCGTAGGTCATAGCTTGATAACAAATGACCTCAGAGGAATGTCAGCAGGGCCTGGAATAAAAAGAAAAGGAGGGAAACCCAGGAGAAACTAGTCTATTGACAAACCTTCTTCTTGCATTTGCTCGAGGTAATAGATGACCTACAGAAAGAAACTCTGGCAGGCCACCTTGCTCAACCAAAAGCATTTTAACAGCATTAATCTGGCACAGAAAATATATTCAACTACTTATTTTTTAGAAGAGGGTAATCCATGCTCACAATCCGTGCCTTTGAACTATTATTCCATTAAACTTACATTCTTTCACATTTCATTGCAACTTTGGGGTCACTACAACTCAGAGAACAGAAAGAGCAGACAGCAACAATGAGAAGCAATTTCACTCTGTCACTGGAAGTCTACAAGCTTTGAGACTTTAAAAACAGAATACAATTCAAACAGTCACAAATCATTCATATGGAGTGAATGACAACATACAAACACGTTATCTCAAGCAGTTATGCTCAGACAACTATGATATATGCAACCTCATACTGAGCAAGCGAGTGATTGTAAGCCTCGTGATTTTAGTAGCATCGTGACCAGTTATGCTCCAGGCATTGTTAAGATTTTTTTTCAATTTATTGTGAATTTATAGACTTAGATGACCCCTATACTTTAGGTAGTTGAACATTTCTGGCTATATTTATCACTTTTACTGCTAGATTTAGAGTCTAAAGATTTCCATAGAGCTGGGACATATTTTCCATGATTATTTTATTTTATTTATTTGTCCTTTAATTTTGATGAAATACTGTTGGGATGAAAGTGCTTAATGGCATATTACATTTATTTTGCTTTTGATTTATTAATGTGATTTGACCTTTTTGTATACTGCACTTTCTGGAGATATGTGGGATTTGATATTGCTTATTCATTTATCCTTTGTTAGCCTTGTTAGTCCTAGAACAGTGATCTCTTTTCAGGGGAGACCTAAGGTGGTATTTATATTACCAGGGGAAATCCGACCAGGACATTGGGGAATTTCCTCTTTTCTTTCTGAAAGGTGCCATGAGATATTTTACTTCCACCTGAGCTACCACAAATGGGGGCCTCAGTTTAACATCTCATCCAAGGGATCATACCCTGCTACTTCTGTATATGAACGGTAAAACTTGGGCATCTGTGGTCAAGCACTTTTGTATCCCTTTATACTACCTGTCAGATGAAAATTTTAGGCTGTGGTTTGAGGACGTTTTGGAACAGTATTGTGGAAGTTTGTATGGGTATGTTCCATTACAAGAGTCAGGACATTGTTATGTCACAGGTAAGCCCATTACTAAAATGTATTCCAAGTGCCCATGAATAAAAAACAAGCTGGGTACTTTACAGCTTGGCAGGTCTGGATTATGAGTTTATATATAGTCTGGAGGCCATGATTCAGGTGCTATTAAAAGAAATTCAGAGACAGAGAATCAAATGAGATATTTTTGAAGATTTTGACTATGGAAACAGAGATCTACAAACAAACTTTAAATTTAAAATATTTTTGAGAATTCACCACAGTCCATATGTCTCTAACTATAAGACTTAGGTTCATAGGTTCATGGGTAGTTACTAGGCTATTGGCCCTAGGGCCTATATAAACCTAGAAATCTGAGGATGGGCATACCAGTTCACAAAAAAGAATTAATGAGCTTCCATCTTTGACTAGAGGTCCTCGGACCAATTTGCAAGGGTTCAGAGACTGAGTATTATGCAAAGTTGAACAAAAGTAGTTGTTACCCCCAACAGTTGTTGTGGAGGGAAAGGAGTTTTAGAAGTAGTTGTATTTTCATGAATATCCCAGATATGAGGTCTGTTTCACATCTGAAATTGGAAGACACACTAAGGTAACAAGCTGAAAGTAAATTCCCCATCCTATGAGCTTCAACCCATTTGTTCCTTAGTGGTGAAACTGTAACCCCTGACTTGGGTAACCGCTGATTGAAGGGAGAGGACATCCAGACAGGCAGTGAAATTCATTGGTGCTGTGGCCATCCAAAAACCATACTGGCCTTCTGTGATCCTGTAAAAAAGTAAAAAGTTCCATACTAACAGACAAAAAAAGTCCTTTATTCACAAATATTACGATAAATCCAACAACTCTGAGCGCTTTCGTCTGCACAAAGCAGACTTCATCAGAATAATAAACCTATGGTGCCTCTGTTTTTTATACAATCCTTTTCCAAAGCAATTATTCAATAATTGATAAATTGAACCATTAAAGTTAAAATTGGTTTTAAAATAAAAAAAATGTTTAAGTTAAGTGGTTTCTCGTGTCTTAACCCTTCATGCTTTATACATTTTTTTGTATATACTTTTTTGAAAAAGCCATATGAAAGTGCAGTTGTACTAGAAAGATAACACTTGATGTTAAAAACAATTAAATAGATATTTTATGTTAAAAAGATTTCATTAAATAAAAGTTATATTATATTTTGTACAATTCATTCATTTAGTTTAGGTTGTACATCGTACATTTTCCAATATTAACCTGTGCATGTTACTATTGTATAAAACAAATAGCACTTGATTTCAAAAATGCCTTTTATCAACAACATAGTTCCTGCAGCACCATGCATAAATTTAAAACAACTATTTTTCAAATCTGTATAGATGTTCATTGTATGTTTGTATATTCACTCTTTACTAACATTTCAGATATTCAAATGAAAGGTCTGAAGGCATTAAAGTGTGGTATGGTGACCACAATTTTCTACCTAAAACACCATGTGAACCAGAAACAAGGTCCAACTATCCTAACGCTAGGACCACAACAAGAAACTACTCCCCCTAAAAAACACCCCCCACCCTACAAGGGGATTCCTAGTGGTTGACCAAAAAGAAACTGCATCTGTCCTTCTGTGGTATATGAGCTGTGTGTATCTTGAACAGTGGATGTCTTTCATGAAGTAATAATGGTTCGTATATTAAATATTAATATTTATATTAAATTGTATAATAAAAAATATAATAAAAAATACACATTTTCTCTCAAAATATTCTCTTTAAATAAATAAATATTTATATAAATAGTTTGAATAAAAATTAAACTGATGCTGCTTTGTCAATTAATATTGCTTTTATGTTAATGTATTCGTTGAGGCCTGGAAAATGATTAGACCTAAGTCTCAACTGCCACTTTATCTCCCTTTGTAGTAAAAGATTTTTGATATCCCCTCCCCTACTGTTTTCTTTTATCAAGTCCAAAATACCAAACTTGAAATTTGTAAAACCTTCACAAAGTATAGAATGTTTACAGAGGGCACTAGTCTCTTTCTTCACTTTGATGTCATTTATGTGTTCATATATTCTCTCTCTAAGTGCCCTCTCGGTTTTACCCACATAGAAGGAGGGGCATTTTGTACAAGTGGCTAAATAAACCAACATTCTACTACGACAATTGCCTTTGCAAAATGAAACCTTACTGTTCAATCCATTTTTAAGATTTATGTCTTCCACTGAATTGATATATACACACTGTCTACAACTACCACACTTAGTTGTTCCTTTCTTTTTGTCAACGGTTGTTGTTTCTATTTCAAACAGTCTTTTGAAATTCATACCCGTCTTATATGTAAACAAGGGTTTATTTCCAACTGTCTCGTATATTTCCTTATTGGTCTTGAAAATAGACCAATTACTTTCCAAAATTTTGGTAAAACAATCCGAAAATCCATTGTATTCAACAATACAGGCACCCGAAAAATCTTTGATACCATTCGTCCTATTGTCTTTAGGTGCTAACTTTTGACCTAACAAAGGTTTGTATTTAATCCCCCACCCTGAATATACTTCTTCCAAAATTTCACCAACTAACTGCTTTGGATAATCCCTTTCTAAAAATGTTTCCATCAAAAAAGCAAACTCAAACAATAAGTCATTATATTCTGAAGTCATCCTCGCTATTCTAACAGCCTGTCCCTTGATGATACTTCTCTTTTGATGAAAGGGATGCAGGCTGTTAAAATGGAGATAACTATTACACCAAGTGCTTTTTTGAAAAATATTAGACTTAAAACCCTGAGCCTTTTTACTAAGGGTAATGTCCAAGTAGCTTATACTATGGTTCTGTATTTCATGAGTAAAAGACAAAAAAGTGGTTGTTTCGTTTATATATTTCATAAATTTCTCCAATTTACCATTCTGGTCTTCCTCCCAAACAAGAAAAATATCGTCCAAAAACCTGAGGTAAATTTTGATATTATTCATAAAATCACTGGGAAAAATATATTGCTCCTCCCAGCCAAGGAGAACAAGATTTGCATATATGGGGGCGCATGCTGCCCCCATAGCCACTCCCGTCACTTGTTTGTAATATTCTCCTTGGAATAAAATAAAATTATTATCCAGGACAACCTCGGTCAGTTCTAATATCAATCTTTTACTGTCCAGTGATAACTCGAGATGTTTATTAACACTGTTCTCAATATAGTCGAACCCCAAATTTCTGGGTATACATGTGAAAAGGTCTTTAACATCTATGGTGACCAATTTACAGGTTTCTGACCACAGATTGTTGTTAATTTTACCCAGAAAATCCCTTCTGTGATCCTGACCACTTGATTAACCATCTGGACTAGCAGCACAAGGGACCCCAATGGGAGGTCAGTCCCTCTACTGATACTCCTCCTGGCCTCAGCCCTTCTCTGCTGATACTTCTTCTAGTTTATTTAGTCTTAAGCCATTACTAAGCCAGCTGACCAGGATGCTTCATTTTACAACTAGCCCCAATAACCAGATGGCATTTGCTACCACCTGCATCACAGAAGGAGATATTTTACCTTCCCCATTTGCATGCATGCTGCCACACCACAATACAATAATGAAGGCTACCATCAAAGGCTTGAGAGTACCAAACCCACACTATTGCTCCTGTTTATTGTAAGTACTGTGTAAGTCTCCAATTACATTGTGGTGATAAGCTGACCAAAATTACCTGTTCCTTCACCTTGATGGTTTGTTCGGCATGAACCACTCATGCCCATCTATCTGCCTCACTCTTCCAGCAACAAAACCGCCAATCAAATCATATTTTCTGGACAATAGTCAAGGCTTCAGGCTTCTTGCCTCTGGAAACCCCCTCTCTCCTCAAAAGATGTCTGTTAATGTCTTTGTCAGCTGTTAAACTTGTCTAGTTTCCAAAATTAGAGCTGTGTATATGGTTTCTGATTTGAGGATGAAGACAGCAGCTAACTTGTTGAAACAGTTTTATGTAACTCATGGCACAAATAGGGGTGTCCTGTATTACCCCTTTATTTCCTCTCTACTTAGAACCTATGGTGAGAGCTCTTTGAACATCATGTCTAACTGAGTATCGAACAAGGAACTTGGAAACTGAGTATCATTGTTCGCTGATGATCTTTTGGTATCCTTGTCTAATTCTGAGATGGAGTTAGCTAAGATTTTTGACCTTCTGCAGAATTTCAGGAAAAAGTCTGGATACAAGGCCAGTATGGCTAAAACCAGAACTATATCTATCCATTTTCACCAAGTGGAACTGGCCCTGATTATGGAGAAGTGCACAGCCTTTACTTGTTCTTGTATCTTGGAGAAGGATCAGCTGTTAACTACAGTAACTGAAGGATCAAGCTTTCCAAGTGTCTATGCCCACCCTTACCCTTTATACTTTTGAGGCATACTGTGTTATTCTCCAAAACCATTTTTTTTAATTCTCTAAGGAATGGAATAATTAGTTTTCTGTGGAATGATTGGAAGGTTGGGATTGCATGGAAGAAATCATTATATAAATTGGGACTTACAGAGTCTGAACTCTGACAAAGGGATGCTGAGATGTGTTTATAACATCCATGACAAGCACTCTGTTATGAAGTTAGATCAAATTATTTTTTTCCAATTTTGGATGCTTCACAGAGGGAACTAAAAATAGTCTTTTTTTAGTTCAGATCTGTGGTATGGGTGGGTTTGTCCTACTGTTGATGCTTAAATATGCATATACACTTTGGATTTCTGGTAGACTGTGTTCTAATATTTGATTACAGAAATATTTCAAGGACTGGGCAGAGCAAGGTAAGGACCGGAGAGCTTAGTTACTTAAAAAAACAATCTTGTCTTAACAAAAGGAATTTAGATTGCAGGTAATATAGTCTCTTGAAATCAAGCCAAAGTGTTGCATAATTTCTAACAGGTAAATTTGGTGAGCTACATTGCCATTATGAGTAGTTTTGAGACTTTAAACTGTTGCATCTTGATGTGAGGCAATATGTATTGTTATTTATTTATTTTTTTACTAAAGACAAAGCCAGGGTTTCAGTCATATTATAAATAGCATGATTTTTTCAATGTTGATTCTTAACAGAGATATGCTGTTGGGGCTGATCAATTGTGAACATTTAGACAAATGGATATATATGGGACAGACTGTCCGCTCCCTAAATGCTAAATCATATCAGTTTAGACTATCAGCATACATCACATATACAAATATTTTTACATCTTGGCGAGATTACAACACATGTTCCCAAAACCAAATGATTTATGCTGACATTGCAATAATTCTGACAGAGGTGCTTAGTTCACATTTTCCCAGTGTCCTCAACTTAAAAGTGATAGGAGTGAGATGAGGGATTTATTTGACAGCCTTTAGCCAAAGAAGTTAGTATCATCTGGCATTGTTTTAATAGCAGGTGGAGAGTGGAGTAGATGAGGTAGTCATAAAAGATAAAAGTGCTGTTCTGTTCCTTTTAATGTTTTTGCTAAAAAATGCATTAGTAGAAGGTAGAAAACACGAGCCTGTACATTAAGTAATTCCATACTGATCATAAATGAGATTTGTAAGATGAAGCAGCAATTGTTAACAGAGCCTTGATGGCATACCTTTATGAATAACTGGCCACCTTGGTCATTTGCCTTGAGCTAAAGGGTTAGCAATCTTCTGCAGTTCGGACCTTCTTGATGACACCATGCTATGATTCATTTCACTGTTGACATTATCACTATATTGTCATTTAAACATCCTATATTAGAGGTGTTTCTAATGTTTTTAATATGGTGTATGCACTTTTAAATTGTTGTTTCATAATTTTTTTAACAATTAGAATGGGACTTATATATGATTTTTGTTTTCAGAAGTTAATAATGCCCACTATGCTAATTTCAGACCAGTTTTTTAAGGATTACATTTCTGAGTTTTTTTTTTAATTAAAAGTTGTATGTTGTTATCTAAGATTGCTTTGGTTTTAATAAAGCATTATTTTTGCAAACCAACAATAATCTCAATTGTCAAGTTTTAGTTGGTGTTAATAAAAAGAAACAATGATATCTGTCTTAATGGTCAAATCTTCAGTTATGCATTGAAATGTATTTTTGTTTTACAGATAACACTGAAAGAATGAAAAGGATCTGAGATATAGATTTGATTATATAATGTATGTTATTACTAGATTTATTTTGATAAATAGCCTTAATTGTTGTAACCTAGCACAGTTGTTTAATTTTGGAGTAGAACATTGTTATTTGTTTATATTAAAGATTACATTGAATCTGCACATATTCTATCTCTGCTGTTGAATGAATAAAACTGAATATGAACAATTCTGTATTATAAATGAAGTCCATTGTAATTTTAATCTCAAAAACCTCCTTTAGATGTTATTTAGTTAACTACATTAGAAAATTGCAGCAGCACTTTTTTATCCCCATATGATGATGGCTTTATAGCGCCAACAAATTACTTGCTACGTATTGGTTGCTTTTAGAGATGATTGGTGAAAAGAAGTGTTACAACTTGTTACAACTCACTTGCTAAAGAGACATTTTAGAATGCAGCAAAGATAAATTTGTTTTGTCGTGTTTGATCTTATTTGACAAAATTAGCAAGCAGTGACCGTACTACAATTTTGATGTTTATCAGATGTATATTAGTTCTTCTACATAATTTATGTTGTCTATGATCCATTAAACAGTTTTTACATCAAACAGTAACCTTTAATTGAAAAGGCGTGTGTGTGTGTATTTTTGTCTGATTTCTCCTGGACAGATTAGTAGAATACCCCTAGATTCTCTCAGGTGCCTTCAGGTTACGAATTCTCTCTTCTCTTCTCTTTTCTTCTCTTCCACACCACTCATCTCAGTACTACTGTTCCAGAAATAAAATTAACCCTGCAGCTAGAGGCCACCTTCTTTGATATCAAGGGTCCATAGCCCTCTTTTTTATACTTAAATTAATGGAGATAATTATTTAACCCTGATCAACATTTAAATGAAGCTCTCTTACTAATGCACAAACAGAATGATCTTTTCTTAAAGAATAGCACATTTTTTAATGCATCATATAGCAGAATTAATTGCAATATTATTTACAACAGCATCAGTCTTGACACACCCTAGTGTAAGGCTCACCAAAGTATGTTGCTTTATCTATAGCTATATCTGTATCTATGTTTGTGTATCTCTGTCATCGCTCTCTCTCTGTCTCTCTGTGTGTGTATGTATGTATGTATATATATATATATATATATATATATATATATATATATATATATATATATGTATATATATATATATATATATATATATATATATATGTGGATCTAGGACTATTGAACGAAAGTTCAATAGTCTGAATCCACAATCACCAAACACACTTTAATGAAAGCACTTTCACCGAAAAAGCGCTTTCGTTAAAGTGTGTTAAAAAATACAATAAATCTACTTTTATGCAGTGGGGCTGTACCCCCCACACACCCCCTACTTTAATATTCTCACTCCAAGATCGCACTACAGTCAGGAAAAGGGAATATTCCCTTATCCGCATCATAGTACGATCTCCGCAACAGTCATTTCCCCACGACTCCCTCTAACTGCAGGCATACTTCCGCGAAAGTGCTTTTTCGGTAAAAAGCACTTTCACGGAAGTATGCCCAGCTGTTTGTGCTTTGATGAAGAGTTCCTTCGGGATCAGTACTGATCCTATATATATATATATATATATATATATATATATGTACACATATACATACTGTATGTCTCATTTGAATTACCATATTTCACAGAAAGGAAAAAGAAAAATGACACAATTGACCGAAAATAAAAATGACACAATTCACTGGAAAATACATTTAATCAAAAACACAAATCACTGGATCACATTTGAAAGAAAACTTGGGCTATAGAAAATTATTGCTGCTGGGGTTGTAGATCCTAGAAATTACAATACAAATCAGTCCCTTGTTATATTGTACCTCCCAGTCTAGAACGTTGTGTTCCTGCACCAGCAGTGATTCTGGATGTAGAAGGAGCTTTCTCTTTTCAATGTGGTTGTACAACTGTGGAGTTAGCATATTTAAGTAAGGATGCTGTGGGTTTAAGTCTTTTGGAGGTATATTTAGTATATATGAACTTTTTTAAATTTCTAGAAAATGAGTTTCAGTGATAATTTTTTGATGAAATGCAATTAGATCAAATTAAACAATCACACATAAACTGATATATATGAATATGTATACATGTGTATATGTATATATAGCTATATCAATGTGTGTGTGTATGTGTAGTTTATAAATTTTATTTTCTACAGGGGATTAGCTTCATAACACTGTTTTGTAGAAATACAGTAGGTATGTGTGATGTGAGCAGAATGCTTAGATTTGGTGCACATTTCTTGAAAAAAATAATCAGCCCTATACTAATGACATTACAGTGCAGTAAAAAGTATCTGCCATCTTTAGCTTTATTAGATAGTACATAATGATATTGTTCTTTATCCTAGGTGATATAATTCCATTCAAAATATTTAATAAAAAGAGGCCTGTACAATGCTTGGGATGTGGACGTTTTTGGAGTATTGCTTATAAGCCAAAAGTACATTAAATATTACAGTCAGTTATCTTGGTTCAAAGCTTAATGACGAATGGGAATATTTACAGGCATAGCATTTTATACAAGAAATTTTATTTTTTTACAGAAAGAATGAGTACATTGAAACAAATGAATTTAGTAATACATAACATATCAGAGTGTACTCTTGTTAAATCAAAAGTGATTGATAGAAAAATATTAACAGAACATGTTTTTTTTTTTTCCTGACATACATAAATGAAGACATCTAAATCTGTGGTGCGTTTGATACTGTAGCCTGGATTCTCAGCTTTATATTTGTCCCTGAGCTATTTTCTAGATTTAGTGCAGCAGAGTTTTTGTTTAGCTTCCCTTAGGTTTTTTTTTTTTTTACAATGTGTGTAAATGATCAAAAAACAATTATCCTTTGCATTTGTTGCTCTAGTTCCTTCTTGCAGCTGGCAACTGCAACATAGCTGAAAGAAGTGATTTTTTTTTCTTTTTCTGCATTTCAGCTTTTACCAAGGCCTTACTTCAAACTGAAAAGGTTTATTAACCTGCAGTGCCTTCTCCTTAAGCAGTAGCAAAAAAAAGTACATGAAATATCATTTTATTATGCTCACAACAAATCCTGAGTAGCCATACACTAAAAACATCCACAGGAAGGCAGCAGGAAACCAGACGAGTATGCTTACCAAATAAAGTATTTAATAAATGTAATGCTTTTGTTCAAAGACTTCATCAGAATGAACTACAAAAAATTCCATACACATTTATAGAGTTTAAATTAAAACAAATAAAGGGTATTGAAAATTTTATTAAGCTATTTTGTGAAATAGGATGTAGGTTGGAACAATTAGCAAGATAGCTGATGAGATTATAGCTAAAACGTTATCTAATTGTCCTCCTATTTTGTAGGTAGGGCATCCATCAAGAATTGCAAAAATTTAGATTCTAAATTCAATACTAAATTTTATTTTCATATGACAGTAGATGATGCCAGCATTAGAAACATTTTACAGCAAAATTGGAGGATCCTTAAGGGCAACTTTGAAGTTGGGAAGGTTGTAGGAGAACAGCCCAAGTTTCAAGTTAAAAAGCTAAATTTATTAAACAATTTCTAGAAATAGATGTTATTAGAAGAGCTACCAAACCATCTATTAAAGATTTAGGTATGTTTAAATGTGGGTTCCGTACAGTTGTAATTACATATGGAGAGTTCCCTCAATTATGTTACCCCACATGCAAAGGAGTGTTAGGCTGGAAGGGCACTTTAACTGCAAAAATGCGGGTTTTGTCTACATTGCCATATGCTCACACTGTCAGTCTTTTTATATAGGAATGACCACTAGGATACTAAGTATTAGAGTAAAAGAGCATGTATATACCTTGAAGAAAAAAGACATGAACATCACTTTGTACAAGCATTCCACTGTTTGCACTTCCTTTAAAAATGTTTATTTTTTCTGTTCTTCAACTAGTGCCCAAAGATCTTAGGGGTGAGGATTACAAGAATTATGTATTTAAAAGGGAGACTTTTGGCAAGTTAGAATGCAGGCTGACAAACATCCAGATATAAATGCAAACATTTGCATTAAATGTTTTCTTGAATAATATTTGATGTGCTGTATTTTGATATATATAAGGTACATTGTGTTAGTCAACATATACTGACTCACTTTAAGAACTAATTGAGTTAGTAATTAATTTGATCCTTAGTTTAAAATCATTGGCTGGTGAATTAATTGTTTGTTTTAATTTAAACTATATAAAAGTAGATGGAATTTTTGTAGTGGTTTCTGATGAAGAATTTGGACGAAAGCCTTAAATCTATTAAATACTTTATTTGGTGAACATATACATCTGGTTTCCTGCTGCCTTCCTGTGGATGTTTTTAGTCTATGATTTCTCTTTTTACATTCTTGGAGTTTGTTGTTTTATTAAATCTTGAGTGGTACACTTTTACAAAGCTATACAGAAGTGCAATCCAGTTTCACAAAAAGAAATATCATAGACTTAGGAAATAAAACATACCTTTATTGAGATGTCTTCCATCATACACTATGAATGTTTAGTCCCAATATTTTACTGGGAATGGTAGTTATAATGACAAATTAAGCTTAAAGGAGTGACAGCAAATCAGAATTAGAGCAATACTATACAGTTAACATATACCATACTTTCTGCAGTGTTTAGAGTACGTTAGGATTACAGTTAAAATTAATTTAAAGTTGGACTGTCCTGGAGATAACTGCATCATGGTGCCATGTATGCTATGCAGCCATGATTTAAATGCTACATTTTGCAATAACTTACTAAGGTGCTTATTGAATAAAGATAAGACTAGCAATGGACTGCTTTCAGAAACATCTTGAAGCACTGTGCTGGATAAATCATTATGGCCGGGATTCAGTAATCCTCCATGTAAGACTAAATAAGTCTTACACGGAAACTGCAGCCTAAGAGTATGACATCAGCACACCATGCATATTCATGGGGGTGCACTGACTCAACTCTAAGGCTAACATGGAGCATGCACAAGTGCAGGGGGCATGTCAGACTGCCGAGCAGTCCAAATATCCATGCCCCTGCAAGTGCCTAAATCTGCAAATGTCACCAGACATGAGCGAGTCCACTCAAATATGTATATCTCCTAAACTACACTCCCTCACATTCAAAACTCCTGTACAAATAAAATAAAATGTAAAACATTTTTTTTTTATTATTCCCGATATAGCTGCCCATATTTGCTCATGTGTGTGCTGGTTTGCCCATTGCTTAGCTACAGTTAGCAGTTTAGACATTGAAGAGGATAATAAAACTACTTATATGCAAATTAAGCCAAATAGCAACAGTGTAGTGGTAGAGCCTTCGCACAAAGAGGAAGCATTACCGGTTCGAGTCCCACCACTCCCCATTCCATTTTCTGTATGAAATCTGTGCATAAAAATAATTCCTGACATTTACCTTTTAAATTTTAGTAAAATGCATTGAAATGGCCTATGTAGTAGTGAACGATATTTCATATATATATATATATATATATATATATATATATATATATATATATATATATAAGAAGGTGAAATGGTCATGCATACTGATGAATGCATAAGTAACGTATCTTAAGCAATGTGAAGCACTGCTAAGCAACTTTTACCAGTATTAAGCACGTTTAAGAATAATTGCCCATTGCTTAGCACTACTTTAACTAGCGCAATGGCTTTGCGCATAGCTGCACATCGCGCCAACTAGCACAAACAAAACTTGTTTGCGCGGAGCTGCACACCGCGCTAACTAGCATAACGTCGGGCAATGTAGAGCAACATAATGCAACGTCAAGCAACATTGGGCAAAGTTGAGCAAATTCAGCTAAACACAGCCACACCTCCCAGCTGGTCTGGCCAGTAGTAAAATAAAAAGCAATGACAGGCCTTGAACCCGGGATACTGTGCACCATAATCACAGTATTAAACCACTAAGCCATGACAGCTTTTCATATGGATGCACTTCCAACACACTCATACATATCAATGGAAGTTTACCCATTGCTAAGCAGGTTTGCTTTTAGCTGAGATTTTTCAAAACCGGCCAATCACAAATAAGTGTGGGAAATAAGGCATATTTAAGCTCCATAGGCGGGAATAATTGCCATAACTGGTTGTAGTTCCCATCTGCAGTCAGCATGGCTGGTGTTGGAGAGGGCTCTCATTTTCGAATGCAACGGTGGGGCATTGAGAAGTCAAAAGTAATGGTTTGGCTCCTCGTTCATCATCATGATACAAGACTCCTGCAGGGCCAGTTTCAAGGCACTGAGTACAAAGTGGAAGCCTGTAACCATCCAGCACATGATCTCACCAGTGCCACAGGCATCCCTCGGACTGGTGAGCAGGTCAGACACCACTACTCAGACCTGAAGAGACACAAAGAGGACAGACTGAACCAGTGGATACAGGAGGCCCGTGAAATGGAAAATGTCCCACTACTGAGTATGTAGCCATGGAATGAAGTATGTAAGAATTGCTATTGTAGTCTATATTATGGATAGGTATGTTTCAATATCCCTTCATTTACTTCATAGCTGCAGGTGTCCTTGCTGCGAATCAGCAAACCTATGCAGATAGGCTGCTAAGGCTGTGCCACCAGGCAGGTTAGTAATTATTCTGCATGTATTGTTATATAAAATAAGTGAGAGAGCCTGAAAAAGAGTGTTGTAACCCATTAATAAAGGTATAACAACTCTTGAATAACTTCTCTGCATGTACTGTTATATAAAATAAGTGAGAGAGCCTGAAAAAGAGTGTTGAAACCCATTATTAAAGGTATACCAAGTCTTGAATAATTTCTCTGCATATACTGTAATATAAAATAAGTGAGACAGTGTGAAAAGGTGTTGTAACCCATTAATAAAGGTATAATACATCTTGAATAAAAGTATTCTGTATGCACTGATATATCAAATAAATGAGAGAGCCACTACAAAAGGGTGTAATGTAATTAATAAAGGTATAATTCCTGGAGTGTGTCCGTGTCACTTTCTTCGATATGTTGTTGTACCCTTACATTATAGAAATAGTACTGTTGTATTAAGCGAAGTCAACCCACACTTGGGTAGGCCCATATAAAGTGGATGAAGGAAGTGTCAGTAGCTGTTAAGCATATATACAGTCCTCAACTGTTGGTCCATGGCCGGCATGTACAGGTTAATCTGGCACATGAGTAGCTTGTTACAATGTTCCCTAGAAATGTCAGTGTGCTGCTAGAAATGTAGGGGCTGTTAAAATATACCTGATAGTGTCACCTGAACACATCCCGATATGGAGATATATAAATATAAATGAAATATATAAATACGTAGCAGTAACATCTGCATCCTGGACAGTTTGTATGTCAGATACAGGTCAGGTATATAAAGAACTAGCAAAACCCATTTCACAGATTAACGGACATAGCCTAGTGTAATAATACATGTAGGGGATATATAACAGCAGTCAATAGGAATGTAGTGTAAACTATAATTATATATAAGTTGTTAGTGGAGGTATCTTTTTACACCCTACTGTATGTGCATAAACAATGCAATTCCACACCTCAATGGGTATGTCTAATCTCAAAACATTTGTTGGGAAATATGTCCTATTGGTTTATAAATATCTACATTTACTTTGATGCATGTGCCCTGTTCACATACCACAATCTTGGTGGCCTGTTGCCACCAATCAATCCTGCATGCTGTTGGAATGTCCACTGTTGTTCTATATATGCATGTGGTATGCTTGCTGTTCAACTGTTGGAACTCTGGTGCGTTGGGTTAATGGGAATACTACTGCATGCTGTTACAACTAATTTAGCATGCGGTTGGCTATTACTAACCCATATTGTCATTAAATCCTCCTAAACATAGAACGTATGGGAAGACCGGTCCCAGCAGACCCACCTGTCCCACCTCAGCTGGCGATGGCACCTGGCACCAGCCGGTCCGGTGCCCAGCCCGGGACCTCCTCCTCCATTGGCCCTGTGCCACCTTAGGGTTGAAGCACTGCAGGGGATGGGGCTCATCCCCCCATGCAAGCGTGGCTGGAGGAGGGCCACCTATCACCCTCTGAACGGTCCGGGCTGTGGTGCGTAGGGAGATCGAGCGCTCAGTCGCTGATCCTCTATGCCAGCTTGAGGTAAGAGTGGCGCGACTCACGGTTGAGCCTGCCCCTCCTACGCAGCCCCCAGCACAACCACCCTCTGGGCTGTGAAGGTGCAGTGGTGACTGCCCATGGGTGGTAATCTCAGTTCCACTTTTGCCATCTGTCGGCTCATGGACTTGCGATTTCCAAACATCCTTCCCCGTCAATGGTGTTCACCCACCCCATGTGTCATATTCCGTCCCTGTATGTGTCTTGTTTGTCTTGTCTGTTTACCTCCCCAACCTACCTCCCCAAATATACCTACTTCCCCTACCCCACATTCCAATCTCACCTGAAAAAAAAATGGGCAATCTGCTCCCACAAAAAAATTATGCCCCATACATAGCTGCCCATTTTGCACACATGTCCGCTGGACACATAAACTAAATTGAATTGGCAGTAGAACATACTTTGTTGTCCTCACCCTTCTCTCTGGGGTGGAAGGTTTCAAATTTCCCTCCACATTTCTAGTATATGCACAGCTGTTGCTGTTAAAGAAATGGGCAGCTATGGACCTTCCCTACACCCGTCCTGCACATCCCTAGCTCTTTTCCCTACTGTCTTTCCCTCTTTGTGTCCCTTTTTCATCACTGTCCTATCTCCCCATTTTCTTTTCTTTCAAAGAAATGAGCGCGGGGGTTAGCGGGAGTAAGCATGTTTAAGCAGTAGTTAGCAGGTTTGCGCGAGTGTGCACTTAGCTAAGTATTGCTAAGCGTCATGCAAACCCACGCAAACCCGCTTACAACTGCTTAAAAGTGCCTTAGTCACCCTGCATGTGAGGGCCCTTGTTCTGCTCAGCAGCAAAATAAAACACCACTGTCAGTTTCGAACCCCGAACCTTGGACACACTAGACTGCATGGAGTACCACTAAGCCACAGTAGATATACAACAAGCTGTTTCTGAAATATATATATATATATATATATATATATATATATATATATATATATATATATTTATATATATATCATGCATCATAATGAGTGAATGTAAAGGAAAGATAGGAATGCCATAACACAAAACCTGTTCTATGGAACTTTACCAGCAGTTGTGGAATTGCATTACATGACTGTGATAACAGAACCAGCCATTCTAGCAGTAAATAATGTTACAGCAGCACTTTACAACCCCCACACAGTATCATAGCAGGACAATCCCCACCCAAATGTACAAACTACCTGTGTGTTCAAGGACCAGCAAGGATGTAGGTAGGCATACTCAGTACTGGAATTGTCCAGTTTTCATGAGCATCCTGTGCTAATGTCAATAAAATAAAAATCACAAACTGTGCAGAAGTGAGTACATTAATATTCACAGTATAGCAAATCATAAACAGTTCATGTGTCAAATGAAAACATCTCAATAACTACGTATGTATGGCAGCTAATTGCATAAGTAGAAAAGAAACTATATACTCCCATGTATCTTGTGGTAGCATTTACAGGGATGAGTACAATTCTACACTGACCACTGTGTACTGGAAGTCGCAACATTCAGGTCTGAGTACAGCATTCAAATCACTGGCTACACCCCTAGCATCAGATATAAGAAGTATACCAACCTTCTGACTTACACAACGGTGTCCACAGCAAACAAGCATGGTCCCCACTTTGGAAGGCTGAAAGGGCTACGCCTACCTGACTTAGCAATTTATAGCATTGGGTTGCTATGACAGTGAGTACTGCAAGTACCACACAGCAGGCTGCATGCAATTGCCAAATGGTGGCCACCAATTGGTGCAGAGGCCATCACATGCACATGTGCAGATACCTATAAAAGCAGGCTGTACTTGCTGTCCACACATGCAATCATTTCATTGCAGGTACGGAGAGAGAGAGAGAGAGAGAGAGAGACACAGACAACAGCAACAGAAAAAAAAAAGATATAAAAAAATATATTGAAAAAATAATATATTGGAAAAAAGGATATAAAAATAATATATATTGAAAAACAAAAAATATTTTGAAAAAAATATATATAAAAAAAAAAAAAAATTACAAAACACACGGAACTGACAAATACAAACACATACAAAGGAAAGGTATGTAACAGATATGTATTTACTGGCATGTACTAGATGTTTTTGAAGAGTACTCTACATAGTTTGAATCATCTATATGTGGCAGCAGTATGTATCTATGCCATGGAGAAATCAGTGTGTAGCTGTGTGCAGTGGGATATGACTGTGACATATGTAGTTCAGCATTAAATGTCAAACATCTAAGCCATGGTATCTGTGTTCTGTACAGTAGTGTGTACAATGTCTGTTTGGGGGAGTAGCGCATGCAGTTATATAACCATGGATGTGACAGAGTAACAAATGCATGATAGTCATATTAACGTGTAGCTTAGCATTGGCAACAGCTGTACCAGGCTACTATGCTAATCTAGCATTTGCAGCTATATATACACCCTCTAATATTACTGTGTGCTCACATGTGACACCTGTTCATGTTGCAGCAAGGCCCAACAGGTCAGCCGTGAGGTACACGCACTTACAACAGTGTGGACCTTTTGTGTGTATGGCACACACATACGGAGAAATCTGTCTTTGTCAGATATATTAGCATCTGTACATGTGCATAGAGCAAGGAACATACTGCAACTGTTTGTGAAGGGTGGACATATATATGTTGTTGAAGGTTGTTATGTGCATATTTCTATGCAGGTTGTAGTGTGTGGCAAACAAGACAGCATACAGTGCTGGTATATGACATGTGGTGGTTAAACGCTGTGGGTATGATTCATCAGGCTTGCAGTGTTGCAGCCAGTGGGGCCTGCTAAAATTACATGGACTGAAAACACCTTCAATGCATTCCGCACAACACTGTGCAATATTATGACATAACTGTATACCTCACATCCTTTGCATAATTGATATTCCCACCATGAAAGGTGGACTGCATATGTGCCTATATGTATAACTATATGTACACCAGTGGATGTTTATATGTATGTGTGTGTGTGTGTGCGTGTGTATATATATATATATATATATATATATATATATATATATATATATATATATATATATATATATATATATATATATATATATATATATATATATATATAGAGAGAGAGAGAGAGAGATAGGGTCATATTTACTGCAATAAATGCCTGGTGACAAAGCCATGAACTCAAGCTCAATGTTGACACTGCATTGGCATCCCTTCTTGCAAAAACTCTGTACCCATCAACTACCACATAGGTGGTAGTCTACTTAACACTGAAGGTGTGATAAGAGACCATGGGACACAGGTGGACAGTAGTCTCCCCTTTGGTAATCACAGTGCCACACTAGTCATGTAATCTGTCTATGTGGCACACGTCATCACAAAAGGTGTGTCATCCATGGAAACATAGGTCAGTGTTCCCCTCTACTCAACACACATACAACCCATTATAGAGTACAATGCCCCATGTGGTATGTACCTCACAAGACATCTACAGCAACTGGAAAGGACACAGACATACCTCACAAAGAGTAATGCCGGCCTCAAACAGATGCCCTAAGCAGACCGTCTCACAAAACCACAGCTAGACTGTGTCACATACCGCCTACCCAGAAGTGACCTCTGCCTAACATACAAAGCTATGTCAAACCCAGAGCTGTTGGACATGCTCCACGTAAACAGATCACAATCCCTACAAGCTACACATTCTAGAGACCTAAACCTTGTGACCCCAATAAACAGCACATGCTGGAGGAATAGATTCCTATCTCAGAGACATCCCATACTCTGGAAAAAAACACCTATCAATAGCAAACAAAGCTCCTAATTAGCAGTCGTCATAAATAATCCTGATGATTTTATGGGAGATAGGAAATACACCCCAGGAATCACCTCTGTGGCTCTGCTTGACAGGACTACGTGAAATGAAATTACTTGTGTGACAAAGGCCAGGGTAGCATATGGTTAGACTTCTATAGGCCCTAGGGCCAATAGCCTATTACCTACCTATGAACTGATGCACACCCACATGTACTTGTTGCAATAATTGCTATGTGAGGTTGACTGAGTGTGATGGTGAATGTGTTGGTGAATGTGTCAGAGTTCTGTATATGTGTGATAGCTTAATGGGAAACTGTTTCTGTCATGGTATTATGCGTCCTAGCTGTTATCCCAGCAAAAGATGTGTATGCTATTGCTAGGCAGAAAAAGCAGTATGCCATACGGTCTGACATAGTCCCTTGGTGTCGACTGGGGTGTCCCATTGTAGGCTGAAGCAGTACATGTATACTTATTGAGTGTTACTGCTGGTGAATCCAACTCCTGTAGGAACTGTAGTACTACCTGAAGCTGTATGCCTAAACAGCACAGTATGGTGTATGTCCACATTTCTTGGAACCACTGTTTTGTGTGTTCCCTGTAGTCCTCACACATTACATACCTCAGGCATAAGGTTTTGTAACTACTGGCACACAGTACTGTATGGTACACAGGTAAAGGTCATCTGGGTTGCCATACCTTTGTGTCTGGTATGTATGTCTGATGTGTGTGTGGGTATGCCTGTACCATGGCCTCAGTCATATGTGTGTTACAGGATATAAGTAAGTATCTAGCAACATGTATAGTCTAGTACAGCAGTATGCCACCTATATTAACGAATGTGTACATATGTTAGGCAGAGGTTTGCCATCAACGACTAGTGTGGTATACTGGTAATACTGTAACTGGACTTTACAATCATTGCAATGGATTACATATTTCTTTATGCATTAGCTTGATATATACCTCCTGTGGCTAGGTGGTGCATTGTGTCGCATACAGTGTGCCATGTACTGTTGTATAGTCTTACATACTGGTTTATCTTTGTTGCTGTGCAAAACATGGTTTGATATATAGTGTGTGTCAGGCAGTTGTGGGTTGAGCATTGATATTTGGTATTGAAAGTGTGTTCTCTGACAGCCAATAGGTTGCTATATATGGCAGTTAATTGATATCTGAACTTTAGAATGTTAAGTGTACCACATGACTTGCTCACACATATTGTTTCATTGTCTTCCAGGGTCATGGCCCACCATTGTAATCCCTCATATAGCCCAGCAGAGGAGGAACCGATTACAACCAGCTTGGTTTAGCACTATGCCCTGCTGTTCTCAAGAACCAGCCAGGACCAGCATGAGCGGACTGCACTGTGGCAAGATCTTGTCCATAGGGTAAATGACATAGGCATGCATAACCGGACATATGAGCAGGTACGCCATCACTGCAGTAATTTAATTAGACATGTCCGGCAGCATGTGTCTGATATCCGTAGACAACAGCTTGCCACAGGTGGTGGGGTAGCCATCCACCCCCCCCTCACCAGAGTGGAGGAGCTGCTCCTGAGCCAGGTGGCTCCTGGCCAACAACAACAACTAACATGTATCATCATGGAGGCCGGAGCCACACAGAAAGTTGACACGGAGCATGCAGGTAACATGATATAGCTGTAGACAACTGTTACCTCTATTGGTAGATTATGCTTATGTGAGATGTGTACTTTGTATTAGAAGATGTGGTGCCTGGTGTTGTGCAATACTAATAATTAGGAATATAATCTGTAGGCCTGTGACTGTCAACCGTTGTACTACTGTAAGATTGCAAACACACAGTAGCAATGCCACAGTTGTTGCCCCTGACAAACTGTCTCATATCCTTGTAGGTCCCTCTGGTGTGACAGCAAGGCAGCAGACCCATGCTGGTGAGTGTGTTCTACATTTAATATTGCTAATTAAATGTGCATGTCATAGGTGAGGTGTAGGCCATGTACACGTAACATACCTGCGCATAATGCTTGCTGTGCATGTTTGCTGTGAGACTATGCACATTTCAGTAACGTGAGTAGCTGCCTCAAACACATGCAATACACAGAGCATCCCACACAATTGTGGCAACACTGTAGTGGACATTGGATAGGCAGACTCGATACACATGCACACAACATACACAACTTTGTCATACGCAGTACATGTTAACATGCTACACATGGCGTATTCAGACACCCACTGTAAGGTCACACTCCAGTATCCCAAATGTCATCCACACAGCACACATAACATACCTGAGGGGTAGAGGCCTCTCATGTGGCTGTGCGACACTCTTCAACACATAACACATTCATGTTAGGCAATGCCCCCTATTGGGCACCTTACAAACCCATGTAACAACTGGCTGTGAAATGGTGAATGTAGCCATGATACTGCAGTTCCGGTACAGCATGCTATGTGCCAGTCTGGCACACATTAATAGCCCTGAGTGACCACATGATGCTGCATGATGATGGCTCATGGTACTACACCCCATCCAGTTACAGTGACCACAGTACTACACATAGCAGTAATTGCTATGCACCTCAATGTTGTGTGCACCTATACACAATATGCATAGCAATCACCATTTGTACAAAGTGACACATATATGTCTTGTAATGCTATTGAGTGTATAGGTCACATGACACACATTGTGTATGTGTGATGTTTAATGTTGCAGTTGTGTTGTAGCATGCCATGCCATGGCTGGCACTGGCATGTCCACAATATGTCCTACACTCACCATAACCACTGTACAATGGCTATGTTGAGCAATGGTATTCCATCAGGTATACATGCACCACTCATCCTGTGTGTATACATAACATGCATGTGCTAAACCTATGTCCATAATTATCTGCTAAAGACACAGATGCTCTAATCAGAAATGGATATCTATGTGACACACAGATACACATCTAGCCATGGTATGTATACCTGTGAGTGATGGTGCACAGGACATTGCAGAGCTTTTAATACTTGCACAGTAATGTTGTGTCCATGTACACGTTGCTTTCCAGGGTGAGACCAATCACTGAACAACAACACACATGCATCAAAGCCATGTATACTGTTATTAGCAAGGGCTGTCTACACTCGCACTGCATGCTGTTGAGCAACACATGTCCTGCATGCTGACACGTGTGATATAACTGTTTGGCTTGTGAAACTGTACCCCACCATCACCCGCTATTGAGTATGTTCTGGATTACTGGTGGGGTGTGTGTGTGTGTGTGTGTGTGTGTGTGTGTGTGTGTGTGTGTGTGTGTGTGTGTGTGTGTCTGTCTGTTTTTGTGAGGAGTGTATTTGTGTGCATGTGTTCATGTGTTCATGTGTGCATGTGTGCATGGGTTCATGTGTGCACGTGTGCATGTGTGAATGTGTTCATGTGTGCCGACATTATGTACAGGTCGTAAAGTGTGTTTCCTGTCTTCCTCTCACAGGTACTGACTTTGGGCTGGTTCACTGCAGCAGGGAAACTGATGTCACTGAGCAAAATAGTGATAATGATGATAGGTGTGTTGAGGCACAGGCATGTTTGCCAGGGTCTGTCGTTGGGCCACCAATCAACAGTACACAAGTGTCCACCCCATCCATGCACACAGTCATACTGCCAATACATCCATCACCAATGCCCTTAGCTGAGGGACAGCGTACAGTCGGCATTGGTCAGGACAGTGTGGTATCTATGGCACATGCATCCCGACACAGCAGCCATACCCAGATGTCTGGAAGGGTACCACATAGGCAGATGTCCAGGGGTTCTCATCAGAGCACTGCTGCTCATCATGCCACTGGTAGATGTGCCACAGGTCTTACAACCTCATGCATGTTCCAGGCTGTCATGGAGACAGAGGCACATATGGAACGGTACACCAGACAGGGACTAAGGGCACAGAGGGCACATAACACCACCGTAATTGACAGTATCCGTGACCTAGCAGGTGCCATCCGTAATTACACTGAGGTTACTGATAGACATTGGGGTGAGACATTAGATGTCCTCCGCAATGTCATGTCCATGTGTCAGGACAGTGCGGGATGGTTGAGTCATCGATGTGGATGTATGCCAGCAACATCAGCAGCTGGCAGTCACTGCGGATGTCCTTCAAGTCACAGCCGCTCCCGTAGTGCTAGTACCAGCCCTGGCAATGTTGGGGGCTGTCCATAGATCATCCTAGAAGACCACGTGCACGTGGCTCTGGACAGTCCCAGCAGGGACCTGGGTCCAGTGCACATCCATCTACCTCTGGGGATAGTACCCAGTCCGGCTTAGTACCTGACAGTGTCAGTAGCACCCCTGCAAGGCACAGGTACCGTATCCATGGCAGGAGATGGTGATCTGTAAAGCCTGGCAGGTACAGTCTGTGGCTGTCCCACAAATACCCGTATATGGCAGCCATATGGTGGAACTGTGTGCATGCAGACAAACACACACGTAAACCAGACACCTAAGGCTAACACATACCCGCACACATTACATCAACATTGGCCCATAGCAGTACTCTTTGCCCTCACAAACACACACACACACACACACACACACACACACACACACACACACACACACACACACACATACATGTCGATTGTATGGCTAACTGTAGGCCTCTGGCAAACTAACAACACACCCTGTGCGTATGATGAAACCTGTGCCACCTCCTGTCATCTGTAACATTGATGCAGGAACAGGCTACCATGGTGCTGATGCACAGGGTGACTTTATAGCAGTATAGCAATGTTAGCATGTTGTCAGCAGTAGAGTGTAATGATATGCTTGAAGGTGTAGCTGAGCAGGCATGATGCATTAAAGCTATGATTGTCAATGTAGTATTGTTTACACCAGGGTTAGTTCCAATAGTGTATTGTCCGCCCACGTGCCACTTGGTCGATGTGTGTAGTATTGGCGGCATAGTGGACACATGTTCAGGGTGACATGCCCAGTATTACACGGTAACACTCCATAGTTTCTATTGGTGGCCAGTATGCATTGTACTACACACATTTTGGAACTTGACTACACATGTGTGTATGACATGGTTTGACACTGTGCTGTGGGTGATACTGTTAATATCTGTCATTGTTTTGCATTCTGGTAGTACACATAACTTCAACAGCCTGACCATAACCAATGGTTAGATGATGTCTTGACAACTGACACACAGATGTAGGACACACAGTAACATTCGGATCCTTCAGGTACTATACTATGCCAGTAACCAGTGGTATTCACCTGCACCCATTACTGAGACCACTCCTGTTTGGCATATAGCTCTCTTAGGTACAAGCAATCACAGTAGGGATATGTCTGTCCATGTCTGGTTATGCATACTGTGGCCTATAATGCAATCTCCAGATGACACACACATCCTCCACAAGGGTATCATACAGATAGATACCTGTTGTCAAACCCATGCTGTAAAGCTATAAGCCAACCAAAGCATAGTCATCCACCTTTATGGAACATAGTATCCCCACAGTACCACATAGGTAGTAGCCATCAACATGAAGAACAGGTACCAATGTGTACATGCAGCCAAGTGTTATGTCATCTCTCCTTTGATAATCACATTTCCAAAGGTATTTTGAAATCCCTCGGTGGTTCACATAAGCAATAAGGGGTATGCATGCATATCCACAAAGGTTATTGTACACCTATAATGAATAGCCATCATTGACAGTCTTTGCTGCATTTGAACAGGTCTGACATATACCTCGGCCATAAACCCTCACTCACACAATTCAATAGAAACCATAATGAGTGTGTGTGACACGATGACCTAGGCCAGGGATCAGTGCAGTGGCTGGCCTTGTCACAAGTATACAGATGTGACCTAAGGTCTGGAAAGCAGCAGCACCCTCAGGCAAAGATGACAGATGTGTTCTTGGAGACAGCAGGGTTCCCACACATGCAATAATTGAGGTCACATGTACGTATATGTATTTGCCACACAGCTACATCACACGTGCAATGCACATACTGTTGTCATACTGATATATCATGCAGTAGTAAAAGCAAAACCCACAACACATTAACCAGCAGTGTCACACACATAGAGCTCACACACACACACATGCACTCACCAAGTGCAGGATTCAAACCCCTATCTAACTACTTCATGATACAAGAGGAGTATGCATTAATACGACACACTATACATATTACTGCAAGTTCTCTTTTCTACAGGTATATTTGTAGGTAGGATGGTGACATCATCAGACTTAAGATCACACACTCACACACTTGTCAAGTGCAGGATTCAAACCCCTACCTAACTAGTTTATGATACTACAGGTGTACGCATTTACACGACGCGCTATACACATTACTGCGAGTTTTACTTTCCACGGTTATATTTGTAGGATGCTGACATCATCAAACTAGACAAAGTGGGTTACATTAGGTGACATTAGGTGGGTTACATAGAAGGAATGTCTAAACACTTTGACCATGTGATCATCAAACGAGAGTTTACTATCTACCTGTGTCCCCAGGGCCATAGTGACTTTCTCCGTACATACTGGATTACCACCTATGTGGTAATTTGTTTGCACTTTGTTTTAGTCAAAGGGGATGACTATGCATTCTTTGGCATTCTGCTTGAGGGCATTGTTTTGACACCAGGTATCTGTCTCTGTAAGACCCTTCTGGAGGATGTCTGTGTCAGCCGTAGAGTCAATTATGGACCATAGTTAGCAGTCATCTGCAAACTTGTTCAGCCGTACTCCTCCCGTGCTTGCCTGTACCTCTGAGCAGTATCTACTGAACAGGTGGGGGTCCCAGGACTAAGACCTGTGGGATGCCATTTGTGACTGGCTTTGAGTTGGACATGGTACCCGCAACTCTGAGCATGTGTGTTTGATCTGTGAGCCACTTGGCTACCCATCCTGTGACATAGGTGTTAATGTTCAAGCTGGTAAGCTTGTCCATGATGACAGAGTGGAATGGTGTAGAAAGTCCTTAGTGAGGTCCAGGTGGGCTGTGTGGACTACTTTCACCTCCATCTATGTCCCTGGTAACTGTTTTAAATAAGTCAACTAGGTTTGGGAGGCAGGATCTGCCTTTAACAAGGTGAAGTTGTGTAGAGTCCAGTGTCTGGAGGTCCCCAAAGTCTCTGTTTATAGTTTCCATGACAATTTGCTCAATAGCTTTGTAGACCAGGTTGAGTAGACATATAGGGCAATGGTTTCCAGGTTCTGTTGTGGCACCCCCTTTATGGAGCTGGATGACTGTCAGTGTATGCCATTCTTTGGGTACATAGCCTGTAGTATGACTGAGTCTGGACAGTGAGTGTAGTTGAGGGTGTAGTTCCTTTGGGGCCTAGTGTAAGACACAGCCTGGGACACCATCCAGTCAAATTGATGCTGTGTTCTTAGCTTTGGAGAGGGCTGTCTTTACCTGCATGTCCATGAAGTCTGGGGCTCTGCATCCTTCTGTGATGAACACAGGCCCTTTTGGGGGTGATGGGGGGAGTTTACACAGAACTTGTCCCCCAGGATGTGGGCAATGAAAGTTGGTTCAGTGTATTTCTTGCCATTTTTCAGTAGCTGACAGCATATTTGGAAGTTGCCACCTAAATGTTTGGTATAGCTACCGAAGGCGTTGTGATTGTTATTCTTACATTCCTTGGCAATTTGTCTTTAGAAACTGTCCTTGGATTATTTTATGAGCGATCATTGTTTCTTCCTAATAATGATCAATGATGACTTTCCTTTAATGAAGTTGGCTCTATCATGTGTTCATTTCCTCCTTCTGTTGTCTAGCTTATTTATGGGCAATGACCACCAGATTGTTTTCTTATTTTTGGACTAGTGCATCTTGGTTTTATGTGTGATGTCTCGATCCATGCATCCCTGTAGATGCTCATAGGATGCACTTGTAAATGATTCAGCAGATTGTATACCATTATCCTATAGCAAGAGGGCTTTGGAACTTTCCACTTTGGTCTTGGGAAGTGTGCAGTTTGCTTTTGAAAAATGTCTTCACAGTGGTTTCATTGACTGGGTGGGGGGGGCGGGATGTGGATGTCCAGTGTGATTACTTTATGATCTGATATTACCAGCGAGGGGTTTATATCTGTTGTGGAACACTGGTACTCCATGTTGGTGATGACCATGTCCAGTATGTTGTCACCTCTAGTGGGTGTGGTGACCAACTGTTCCAGCGTGTTAAGAGTTTTTAAACTCTCGGAAACATTGGGCAAGGGACGTTGTACATGGGTAATTCTCCCACTCATTGTTTGGGTAGTTGTAATCTCCTCATATAATGGTGTTTCATAGGACTTTTATATTTTCCACTGTTCTCAGGAATACTGAGTGAGGTTCCTGAGACAAGGTAGGTGATCTGTAGCAGGCTACAATCTGATGAGCAGCTTTGCCCAATGTTAGTAGCACTTGCATGGTCTTCAAGGCCTCATGCTGTGCCACTAACCTGAAGGTGTGGTTATCCATAAGGTAAATGGGTACACCCTTTCCTTTTGTATTTCACTCATGGTTTTGGGTTCAAAGGTCAGCGGGATTGTGCGTGTTTTACATGGAGCATGTACAACAGCTCTGTGTTTGACATAGTTTTGTATGTTAGGCAGTGAACACCTCTGAGTAGGCGATATGCAAGAGAGTACGGGTGGAGCATTTTGAGATTGTCTGTGTATGGCATGTATTTCAGGCTGCTAATGCTCTTTGTGAGGTATTGCTGCAGGCTTTCCAGTTGTTGTAGTTGTCTTGTGAGGTACATAGCAAAAGTGGCGTTGTACTCTATTATAGCTCTAGTGAGTGATGAGTAGAGGGGAACAATGTCCTCTTCTATTCTGCATGAGACACATTTTGTGATGAGGTGTGCCACATAGGAGGGTTTCCTGACTACTGTGGTGATGTGATTATCACAGTTGTGTCCACTGTCCACCTATGACCCAAGGTCTCTTGTCACACTTTCAGTGTTAAGTATACTACCGCCTATGTTGTAGTTCTTGGCTACAGAGTTTTTAACAAAGGGGATGACAATGCACCTTTTGGCATTGAGCTAGAGCCCATGGCTTTGACAACAGCCATCTGTCTCAGTGAGGCCCTTTTGTAGGATGTCCACATCTTTAGTGTTTACAATTATGACTCCTAGTTTGCAGTCCTCTGGAAACTTCAGTAGCCACAGACCTTCCATGTTAAAGTTTACTTCAGGGAAGTGCATACTAAACAGGACAAGACCCAGGACTGGACCCTGTGGTACTGCCCTCATCACTGGTCCAAAGTCATACTTGGAGTCTGCTACTTTCACAGTGTGTGTTCTGTCAGTAAGCCTGTTGGCAATCCATCTTGTGACATAGCAATTTATACCTAGTTTAGTGGGTTTATCTATATTTCCAGAGTGTAGGGTGGTATTGTAAGCCATGGCAGGATCTACATAGGCTGTGCAAACCACCTTACCATTGTCTACGGTTCTGGTGACTGCTTCAATGTCATCTATCAGGTTTAGGAGACATGATCTGCATTTTACAAACCCAACATGGTTGTGGTCCAGGGTTTGGGGATTACCAATGTAATTTGTTATAAGTTGTATGATGATACATTCCACGGCCTTGAAGAGCAGCCTTATCAGGCTAATGGGGCACTAGTTTGTGGGGTCCATGGTGTCTCCACCCTTGTGTAGTGGGATAACCGCCACTGTGCACCATTCAGCAGGCACAAAGCATGAGGTGAGGCTATGACTGCACATGGTACATCAGTGTGGTGCCTGTTCGTTCTGTGGTTTGTGTAGAACACAGCCTGGGAGGTTATCTGGTCCCATGGCTGCTGTGATACTGGCTTTGGAGAGTGTTTTTTACCTGTGCAGGTGTGATGACAGCAACTTTGCAGTCTTCCATTATAGAGATATGCTCTTTCATGGGTGAGAGGGGGGTAAAGTTAACACTGATCCTATCTGCCAGTATGTTGGCAATATCAGTTGTGTCTGTATATTTAGTGCCATTGAACTGTAACTCAGAACAGATCTGAGTGTAGCCATGACATGGACCTGTCTGTTGGGCAGAGACCTCCTGAGTAGACAGTATGCAACAGAGTACAGATTGGGTTACATTCATTCTTGTTGCATGGGGCAACTGTTTGAGGCCAGTAATCCTCTTGCTAAGGTACTTTAGTGGTCCTTCTGGCTACTGAAGGTGCCTAGTCAGATTCATTGCAAGTGTGTTGTGGTACTCTCTGACGGGTCTGATGACTGATGAGTAGTGGGAACCTCCTTTGACCTACATGCACAGACCTTGGCAGTTTGTGTGAACACATAGCATGATTTTCTGATCACTTCGTGGATGTGTTTCTGGAAGTAGAGATGACTATCCACATTTGTCCATAGAACCTTTATTATCACCTCCGTAGTGTGATCATGCCCAGTATGACCTTTCCGTATGTTGTTGCCTGACATTTGCTTCATTTATTTAAGTGTGTGAGCATGCCCAGTATGACCTTTCAGTATGTTGTTGCCTGACATTTGCTTCGTTTATTTGTGTGTGAGCATGTCCAGTATGATCTTTCAGTGTGATGCTGAATGAAATCCACTACATTTGTTGGAGTGTGTGAGCATGCCCGGTATAGACATTTATACTATATGTGTATGGAAAATCAAGTTGTATTTTTACAGCAGGGCTCACCTTTGTGTCATAGATCAACAGGGATCATGCTGTGCCTGCAGGGCTTCCATGTGCCTCTTTAGGGGCATGATACAGCATTTCTTTGTGTTTGCATTAGTGTACAATTGTCCTGCTGTGTCTGTGCCACTGAAATGCTATCTTGGCTTAGTGGTTCAGTACTGTGACTATAGTGCACAGTATCCTGGGTTTGAGTCCTGTCACTGCTTTTTATTTTCATGCTGGGCAGACCAAACTGCTTAAGGAACAGTAAAGCAAATATGAGCATGTTTACCTGACTTTGCTCAACTTTGCCCGACCTTGCCCAACATTGCTCAACATTGCCCAATGTTGCGCTAGTTAGCAAGGGCAATTTTGTTTACATATACTAAATATTGGTAAAAGCTGCTTAGCACTGCTTTATATTGCTTAAAACATGGCAATCATGCCTCAGGTGGTGCTGCAGGGCTGCTTATGTTGGATGCACATACTACACTCCCTATACATGTTTGGAAACAGGTAGTGGAAAGTTAGGAATCCCTTTTATTTTATGTGCGAGTCAGAGAGAGGTATCATTTCCAGGGTTCCTACTGAGCCAGTGTATGTGCTATGCGTTGCCTCTTTGCCAAGGCCAAGACATACTGGGTAAGCCTCCTTCTGCCTACTGGGGAAGGCTCAGGTTGTTCCTCCTCCGAGTCACGCTGTGCCTGTGCAGGCCTTGTCAATGGTGGGGGGCTGTTTGGCCCTGCCCCGTGCTGTTCCTGCTGCAGCTGTTTTCGCAGGATCATATTGTGTAGCATGGCACATACCTTGGCAATTTGTGTACATTTAGTTGGTGAGTACTGCAAGGCTCCACCAGATATGTCCAGGCACTGGAACCGTTACTTGAGCATCCCAAACAGACGCTCGATTACATTTCGTGTTTGTGCGTGTGCCTCATTATGGAGTTCTTGTTCAGGTGTGTGTGCATTTCTGATGGGTGTTATCAGCCACGGCTCCAGTGCGTATCCAGCATCCCCCACTAGGTGACCGTCAGGGATGTCCCCACTGGCAAATGTTTGGTACAGCTGCGTCAGATGCCAGATATGGGAATCGTGGTAGCTTCCAGGGCAGCCAGCACACATTCAGTATTATGCCCTGGGCATCACACATGATCTGGCAGTTGATGGAGTGGAAGACCTTGCAGTTGATGTAGGCCCTACCCCACTCACCGGCTGCTGCTTTGATGTGTATGTGCATGCAGTCAATTGCACCCACTACCTCAGGGTATTCTGCTATTTGCTGGAAGAGACACATATTGCTGGCCAATACCTCACAGGAATTGGGGAAATATACATGATCACCGATATGTGCTGACATGCCATTCAGGAACTGGTGCAGTACCCTGGATGCTGATGCCTGTGAAATCCCCATCATATAACCAGTTGGTCTCTGGAAGGTACCTGTTGCTAGTATTCTTAGGCCAACACATACCTTGGTTTCCACTGGGATGGATTCCCCTCTGTTGGTTTTGTGTGTGAGGCGTGGCCTGCACACCTCCTGCAGCAAATTGCTGAGCTGTGCAGGCGTGGCCTGCACAGCTCAGCAATTTGCTGCAGGAGGTCTCTGTCCACTCTTTAGCGCTCCACTATCTCCAGCTCATGTAGCCCCTGGTAGGTTACCCTGGGTCTGTACACTCTTCTCCATCTCCTCACTGTGGGTTGCTCAGCAGCATTCACAATGGCACCACCCTCAGCATCTTGCACATGTTGCCTTATAATAGCAATAGCAGCCCCTAACATTTTTGTCTCAGTTAAGCTTTTTAAGTTTTCACTTCTCTTTGTAGACTGCAGTGTTGCAGTGTTTCTGAGAAAAACATGGGGGAATGTTGTTTGCAGAGTTTTAAGTGCTGGGCTGGGCTGGGCTAGTGTACTGCCTGTGTAATTGGCTGATTCTGATTGATTTCACCTGGCAGCTCTGCTAGTTCTCCTTGGTTAACTTCCTACTACTTCTTTTCCTTCCTTTTCCCTTTCTGTTTCCACAGGGGCAGCGACGCGCAAACATGCGCACACTAGTGCACACGCGCGCACACTGGCTTAGGCAGGTGCACATCCGCACACACAGGCTTAGACAGCCTAACACAGGCGCACACAGGCTTAGACAGGTTTACAGGCGCGCACACGCATGCACACAGTGTAAGCATCTTTGCAAGAAACTTTAGTGATATCCATGCCGTACACCTTCGGTTTCTGGGTTTCAGTTAAAACAACTGTAGACACACCTCTTCCAGTCCTGAGTAACTCACAGCAAACAGATGCCACTCTGCTCCAATAAGCTTACAGTCTTTGATACATACCCCCTCATGATGTCACCTATTTTCTACTCTGTTACTCCCCTAATCCTACTCCTACACTCTAGGGACATGGTTCACATGGCAGGGAAAATTGGGATTCACTATCCTTATCCTCATTTGCATAGGATTGCCTACTAATGCTTGGTTACATCTCTCAGACTGAGCTTCCCCTTAGCAACCACTACTCAGTAGCCATGTTGTCTTCAGCCTGCCATTCACCTGCATGGCAGAAGAATATTTTTAATAAAATGCCTATTTTTGGCATTTGTTTTTTCTGGTTTTAGAGCCAAGACGTTTGCACAGCGCTACGCTTAAACATCAGAGATCGGGGGAAAAATTTTTTTATTATTATTTTGCAACAGATAAAAATGCCAATGGCCTTTTATTTGGCCATTGGCATGCTTCCTCAACTGGATGCATCCTTTATTTGGAGCTGTCATAGCTCCATTTTGCTATTTGCAGAACGGTACTCGGTTACCAATGGAGTACATTTCTGCAAATAACACTACTCTTATTCGAACAGGTTAGTGTTTCCTGGATTGCAAATTTACCTCATTTGCATAGCTTTCAGCAGCAAATGAGGTAATTTGCATAACATAACACTGTCCGTGCAAGAATAGTTTTAGGAGCTCTCATGCACGCCCCTGCCTGCTGTTCCTGGATCGTTTGGCAGACATATTGACTGTCTGGAGTCTTACTCTACTCTTAGACTCCATGGAAGCCTTCATAAATCTGGCCCCATGTTTTTTAAACCTTTTACATTCACAAAAACAGAATAAGAACAGTATGTGGACTTTTGGGTCCATATTAGAACACCGAAGTTTCAAAACTTCGAGTGTTCTAATATTGACCCATTTTCCTAGGTCAAGAATTTGGTTGTCCATTTCTGCTGCTTCGGTATTTTCAGTGCTGTGGTGGAAAGTTACGGGTTGGGTTCAGGTAAGTGTACAATTGTGTGGACGTGAGGGTTAGGGTGGGTTAGGTGAGTTAGGGTTAGGGCGCAGGTCAGGTAAGTGTGCGATTGTGTGGACATGATGGTTAGGGAGGGTTAGGTGAGTTAGGGTTAGGGCGCGGGTGAGGTGACTGTGTGATAGTGACGGACCTTAGGGTTAGGTTTTGGGTTAAGGTAAGTGGATAGCTAGTGGTGTATGTATAGTTTAGTGTAGGGATAGGTGTAAGGGTTTAGGTGTATGTGTGAGGATTGCTGTTTGTTTGGTGTGCTTGTGTTATGTGTATGTGTTTTGGAACAGCAAATTTTTTTCCCTAGGAAAAGATTCGCTGTTCTGTATGTTCAATGTTTTGAACTTTCATTGTATAGGGTTTGATATTAGAACACTCGAAGTTTTGAAACTTCGGTGTTCTAATATAGACACGGACTTTTGACTATGGTGGCAATTTTAAGGTGCAGCTTTTTAGTGCTGGAAAAATCTTCAACGTTTATAGAAAACAAAAAAAAAACAGTGAGAACCTCAGCAAAAAGAATACAGTTCTAGCATGGGAAGAAAGCTGTGAAGGAGAAGAGTAATCCTAGGGGTGGTAGAACAAGAGATGAAGATTAAGCTTTTATAGATGGCCTGCACAGCTCAGCAATTTGCTGCAGGAGGGCTCTGTCCACTCTTTAGCGCTCCACTATCTCCAGCTCATGTAGCCCCTGGTAGGTTACCCTGGATCTGTACACTCTTCTCCGTCTCCTCACTGTGGGTTGCTCAGCAGCATTCACAATGGCACCACCCTCAGCATCTTGCACATGTTGCCTTATAATAGCAATAGCAGCCCCTAACATTTTTTGTCTCAGTTAAGCTTTTAAAGTTTTCACTTCTCTTTGTAGACTGCAGTGTTGCAGTGTTTCTGAGAAAAACATGGGGGAATGTTGTTTGCAGAGTTTTAAGTGCTGGGCTGGGCTGGGCTAGTGTACTGCCTGTGTAATTGGCTGATTCTGATTGATTTCACCTGGCAGCTCTGCTAGTTCTCCTTGGTTACCTTCCTACTACTTCTTTGCCTTCCTTTTCCCTTTCTGTTTCCACAGGGGCAGTGACGCGCAAACATGCGCACACTAGTGCACACGCGCGCAAACAGGCTTAGGCAGGTGCACATCCGCACACACAGGCTTAGACAGCCTTACACAGGTGCACATAGGCTTAGACAGGTTTACAGGTGCACACACGCGCGCACACAGTGTAAGCATCTTTGCAAGAAACTTTAGTGATATCCACGGCGTACACCTTCGGTTTCTGGGTTTCAGTTAAAACAACTGTAGACACACCTCTTCCAGTCCTGAGTAACTCACAGCAAACACATGCCACTCTGCTCCAATAAGCTTACAGTCTTTGATACATACCCCCTCATGATGTCAGCTATTTTCTACTCTGTTACTCCCCTAATCCTACTCCTACACTCTAGGGACATGGTTCACATGGCAGGGAAAATTGGGATTCACTATCCTTATCCTCATTTGCATAGGATTGCCTACTAATGCTTGGTTACATCTCTCAGACTGAGATTCCCCTTAGCAACCACTACTCAGTAGCCATGTTGTCTTCAGCCTGCCATTCACCTGCATGGCAGAAGAATATTTTTAATAAAATGCCTATTTTTGGCATTTGTTTTTTTTTTCTGGTTTTTAGCGCGCCGCATGTTTGCACAGCGCTGCGCTACGCTTAAACATCAGAGATCGGGGGAAAATTTTTTTTGTTATTATTTTGCAACAGATAAAAATGCCAATGGCCTTATATTTGGCCATTGGCATGCTTCCTCAACTGGATGCATCCTTTATTTGGAGCTGTCATAGCTCCATTTTGCTATTTGCAGAACGGTACTCGGTTACCAACGGAGTACATTTCTGCAAATAACACTACTCTTATTCGGACAGGTTAGTGTTTCCTGGATTGCAAATTTACCTCATTTGCATAGCTTTCAGCAGCAAATGAGGTAATTTGCATAACATAACACTGTCCGTGCAAGAATAGTTTTAGGAGCTCTCATGCACGCCCCTGCCTGCTGTTCCTGGATCGCTCGGCAGACATATTGACTGTCTGGAGTCTTACTCTACTCTTAGACTCCGTGGAAGCCTTCATAAATCTGGCCCCATGTTTTTTAAACCTTTTACATTCACAAAAACAGAATAAGAACAGTATGTGGACTTTTGGGTCCATATTAGAACACTGAAGTTTCAAAACTTTGAGTGTTCTAATATTGACCCATTTTCCTAGGTCAAGAATTTGGTTGTCCATTTCTGCTGCTTCGGTATTTTCAGTGCTGTGGTGGAAAGTTACGAGTCGGGTTCAGGTAAGTTTACAATTGTGTGGACGTGAGGGTTAGTGCGGGTTAGTGCGGGTTAGGTGAGTTAGGGCGCAGGTCAGGTAAGTGTGCGATTGTGTGGACATGACGGTTAGGGAGGGTTAGGTGAGTTAGGGTTAGGGCGCGGGTGAGGTGACTGTGTGATAGTGACGGACCTTAGGGTTAGGTTTTGGGTTAAGGTAAGTGGATAGCTAGTGGTGTATGTATAGTTTCGTGTAGGGATAGGTGTAAGAGTTTAGGTGTATGTGTGTGGATTGCTGTTTGTTTGGTGTGCTTGTGTTATGTGTATGTGTTTTGGAACAGCAAATTTTTTTCCCTAGGAAAAGATTCGCTGTTCTGTATGTTCAATGTTTTGAACTTTCATTGTATAGGGTTCGATATTAGAACACTCGAAGTTTTGAAACTTTGGTGTTCTAATATAGACACGGACTTTTGACTATGTTGGCAATTTTAAGGTGCAGCTTTTTAGTGCTGGAAAAATCTTCAACGTTTATAGAAAACAAAAAAAAAACAGTGAGAACCTCAGCAAAAAGAATACAGTTCTAGCATGGGAAGAAAGCTGTGAAGGAGAAGAGTAATCCTAGGGGTGGTAGAACAAGAGATGAAGATTAAGCTTTTATAGATGGCCTGCACAACTCAGCAATTTGCTGCAGGAGGTCTCTGTCCACTCTTTAGCGCTCCACTATCTCCAGCTCATGTAGCCCCTGGTAGGTTACCCTGGGTCTGTACACTCTTCTCCGTCTCCTCACGTGGGTTGCTCAGCAGCATTCACAATGGCACCACCCTCAGCATCTTGCACATGTTGCCTTATAATAGCAATAGCAGCCCCTAACATTTTTTGTCTCAGTTAAGCTTTTTAAGTTTTCACTTCTCTTTGTAGACTGCAGTGTTGCAGTGTTTCTGAGAAAAACATGGGGGAATGTTGTTTGCAGAGTTTTAAGTGCTGGGCTGGGCTGGGCTAGTGTACTGCCTGTGTAATTGGCTGATTCTGATTGATTTCACCTGGCAGCTCTGCTAGTTCTCCTTGGTTAACTTCCTACTACTTCTTTTCCTTCCTTTTCCCTTTCTGTTTCCACAGGGGCAGTGACACGCAAACATGCGCACACTAGTGCACACACGCGCACACAGGCTTAGGCAGGTGCACATCTGCACACACAGGCTTAGACAGCCTTACACAGGCGCACACAGGCTTAGACAGGTTTACAGGCGCAGACACGCGTGCACACAGTGTAAGCATCTTTGCAAGAAACTTTAGTGATATCCACGGCGTACACCTTCGGTTTCTGGGTTTCAGTTAAAACAACTGTAGACACACCTCTTCCAGTCCTGAGTAACTCACAGCAAACACGTGCCACTCTGCTCCAATAAGCTTACAGTCTTTGATACATACCCCCTCATGATGTCAGCTATTTTCTACTCTGTTACTCCCCTAATCCTACTCCTACACTCTAGGGACATGGTTCACATGGCAGGGAAAATTGGGATTCACTATCCTTATCCTCATTTGCATAGGATTGCCTACTAATGCTTGGTTACATCTCTCAGACTGAGCTTCCCCTTAGCAACCACTACTCAGTAGCCATGTTGTCTTCAGCCTGCCATTCACCTGCATGGCAGAAGAATATTTTTAATAAAATGCCTATTTTTGGCATTTGTTTTTTTTTTCTGGTTTTTAGAGCGCCGCACGTTTGCACAGCGCTGCGCTACGCTTAAACATCAGAGATCGGGGGGAAAATTTTTTTATTATTATTTTGCAACAGATAAAAATGCCAATGGCCTTATATTTGGCCATTGGCATGCTTCCTCAACTGGATGCATCCTTTATTTGGAGCTGTCATAGCTCCATTTTGCTATTTGCAGAACGGTACTCGGTTACCAACGGAGTACATTTCTGCAAATAACACTACTCTTATTCGGACAGGTTAGTGTTTCCTGGATTGCAAATTTACCTCATTTGCATAGCTTTCAGCAGCAAATGAGGTAATTTGCATAACATAACACTGTCCGTGCAAGAATAGTTTTAGGAGCTCTCATGCACGCCCCTGCCTGCTGTTCCTGGATCGCTCAGCAGACATATTAACTGTCTGGAGTCTTACTCTACTCTTAGACTCCGTGGAAGCCTTCATAAATCTGGCCCCATGTTTTTTAAACCTTTTATATTCACAAAAACAGAATAAGAACAGTATGGGGACTTTTGGGTCCATATTAGAACACCGAAGTTTCAAAACTTCGAGTGTTCTAATATTGACCCATTTTCCTAGGTCAAGAATTTGGTTGTCCATTTCTGCTGCTTCGGTATTTTCAGTGCTGTGGTGGAAAGTTACGGGTTGGGTTCAGGTAAGTGTACAATTGTGTGGACATGAGGGTTAGGGCGGGTTAGGTGAGTTAGGGTTAGGGCGCAGGTCAGGTAAGTGTGCGATTGTGTGGACATGACGGTTAGGGAGGGTTAGGTGAGTTAGGGTTAGGGCGCGGGTGAGGTGACTGTGTGATAGTGACGGACCTTAGGGTTAGGTTTTGGGTTAAGGTAAGTGGATAGCTAGTGGTGTATGTATAGTTTAGTGCAGGGATAGGTGTAAGAGTTTAGGTGTATGTGTGTGGATTGCTGTTTGTTTGGTGTGCTTGTGTTATGTGTATGTGTTTTGGAACAGCAACTTTTTTTCCCTAGGAAAAGATTCGCTGTTCTGTATGTTCATTGTTTTGAACTTTCATTGTATAGGGTTCGATATTAGAACACTCGAAGTTTTGAAACTTCGGTGTTCTAATATAGACACGGACTTTTGACTATGGTGGCAATTTTAAGGTGCAGCTTTTTAGTGCTGGAAAAATCTTCAATGTTTATAGAAAACAAAAAAAAACAGTGAGAACCTCAGCAAAAAGAATACAGTTCTAGCATGGGAAGAAAGCTGTGAAGGAGAAGAGTAATCCTACGGGTGGTAGAACAAGAGATGACGATTAAGCTTTTATAGATGATAGCTGCCTTAGAACCAAACCCTGAAAACACAGACTAGGAATACTGAGTAGAACAAGAAAGTAAATTACTGAATCCTCAGCAGTATAACTGTAGACCTCTTTGAGATTGTGACACTCAGCAAATGTTTTACTTGAGCCAAATCCAAGTTTATCTCTATTGAGCAAATGATGTGAAGTCGGGTAAGAGGTAAGGATGACATTACTGAATATTTATTAAAAGATTATTGATGGGAGCCTGTGATAAATATAATGTCCCAATTTAGACTGTGCAGGAGCCCCTGAAGAATGTGACCATGGCGATACACCTATTTTAGTAGAATTTACTTCTCTATTGTTTTGACTTGTTAAGTCCAAGGAAATATTATACATTGTCAAGGCACATAGCTCTTTAAAGTCACAGTGCTAAACAAGTACTATAACAGTAATAATTATTGCTACAGTATTATTTTTTATACCACCTGAACATTGAAGAAACATTCTGATTTAATACAGTATGTCACACCTTCCCTAAAGGAAAAAGAAGTTGGTTATTATGAAATAAAAATGATTCTGTATTCAGCAGAAAATGTCAAAAGGCTGAGGCCTGTACATAAGCTGTTAATGTTAAACAAAAAAAAGCTACATTATAAATAGAAGCAAGATGAATGTTTTTACATGTGACTAGCTGAATGCTGTGAATGATGACAATGACTTCTAATGGCTACCATGGTGGCAGAAGGGCACTAAAGCAGAACAAACCACAGGAGTTGAGTGATAATTGAACTGAAATCAAACAAGAAAAATTTTGGGTGAGAGGTATATTTGGACTGCACTTTAGACATGTGAATATGATTAGGGCACTTAAAACACTAGCACCAGTAGTATGCAAAGTATTTAGAGGTCTCAAAAATGCATACAAAATTCTGCTGTATATGTATGTGTGTGTGTGTGGGGGGGGGTGCATGGGTGGGTATGTGACTGTCTGTGCTACTTTAGTAGAATTATAAGAAAAACATCTACTAGAGAATTAGTTCTGGAAAATGAGGATAGGAGGGTATAAGACAATTTAACAAGTGCCACTTCTGGAACTATAGAGATTAAATACCACCTTAGTACAGACAAGTATTTGTGCTGCATGCCAGGATTACAGTTAACAGCTAGCCAGTCATCAAAGTGCCCAAATTACAGTTAACAGCTAGCCAGTCATCAAAGTGCCCACATATTTTCTACAAAAAACTGTTAAACGATCTCTTTTGTAAAAATAAATTTTGCTATCTCAGAAATGAAAGGTTGTAATAGTGCCTAATCTATGCTATCAGGTGCAGTCCTGCAAAATGAGCCTAACTACTTCAACAGAACTACTGCAGGTGCATGGTCCTCTTACCACACAACATGCTCATATGTAAACTCTTCAACATATCTTTTACAGTGAAGGGCAGACCAGCCATTCCTGATTTACGGAACTTTGTCACCTCCATCTCCAATAAGTGGAAGGGATATTTCCCACCATTGCAACTCTCTAAAGTAAACCTGGCAAGCTTGACAAAACATCTTTCACTTTGTGTCTCAGCCATGTCTATTTCACTTACACTGCACTTATTACTTTTTTTCTCACTGCTTTCACAAAACCTATCACTCCCAGGGGAAATATATACTTTTTTTAGTAGAAGAGAAAGAAGGATTACTTTCTTTTTAGCAAATGACACCCACATAAAGTGACAGTCCCTCAGATTTACTAATCTTCCGTGCAGGACTAGCTTAGTCCTGGACGGAAGTGGCCATTTAGGAGCAGGATGGCAGCGTGCCATGCATATTAATGAGGTGCACTGCCTGAGCTCATAATCTTACATGGAGCATGTAAGAGTGCAGGGGGCGTGTCTGAGAGCAGAGCTCTCAGAATTTACATGCCCCTGCAATGAAGAACAGCAGAATGGCCTAAGAAATAAACAAGACCGTTCATAGGTGTCTGCATATCCCCACCAACATTCCCCCTTGTGTACAACAGCAAGTAATTACAAATAAAATTAACAAACTTTTTGTTTTTATTTTAAAATCCAATTAAAGCTAACCTTAGGTGCGCAGGTATGCCCATCGCTTAGCTACGGTTAATGCAGCTTAAATGGCTGAAGAGGATAACAAGAAAGATATATGCAAATAAAGCAGCATAGCAATAGTGTAGTGGGCAGAGCATTCACCATACGAGCAGGCATTCCCAGTTCAAATTCCACTACAGCACATTCCATTTTCCATGGCAAAGGACATTATGACCAATACTTTTGTTGCATAACCCACTAAAGAACACATATTTGTGAAGTGGAGTACTGCATTAAATGCACATGTGAAGTGTCAGTGTCATAATGAATAAAGCACTAGTAAGCAAGTTTAAGCACCAATAAGTAGTAGTACACATATGTAAGCACTAGTAAGCAGGTTTAAGGCTGTTTTAGTGGGAGTAGTCAATGCACATACAGTTTAAGCAATTTATAAGCTAACTCTCTGTAAGCATCACTAACCGGAGGTTAGCAGTGCTTACCCTCACGCAAACCAGCGCAAACCCACTGACAACTGCTCAAATGTGCCTTAATCAATCTGTATCAATGCCCCTTGTTCTGCCCAGCAACAAAATAACCAGCCTTGTAGGGCTTGAACTCAGGACCCTATACGCTATCATCCCAGTAGGTAACCACCAAGCCATCACAGCAGTACAGATGAGTGAGGTATCAGCAAAGAAGTCCCCAGTATAGTAAAATCAAACTGAAACTGTGAAAGGAATCAGTGTATAGTCAAATGTCCCATAACCCACTAAATAACATAAATATGTAAACTGGAGTACAGCAGTAAGCCCAGAATTGAGGTGTAATAGTGCTGAAGTCCCCAATAAAACACAAGGACCCCATACAGTGTATGTACACATGAATCATGGATACCAATCCTACATATAAGATGTAATGAGTAATAAATCAATGCCAAAAAGAAAATATAATGCAGAGTCTAATGGAAGCAATGCTAAGCATTGCACAGGCCAGCTTAGGAGGTGTAAGCAATGTGTAGGCCAGCTAACTCAAAGTGCCCAGTGTTATATCCCTTTAAACAATGCCAACCTTAGGTAAGCAGGTTTGACCATAGCTTAGCCTTTTCAAACCTGGCCAATCACGAAAAAGTGCAGGAAATCGACCCTACTTAAAACTAACAGATGGGAATGCATCTCATAACTGGTTGTAACTTCCCTTGCAGGCACCATGTCAGGAAGGGTAGTAGGTGTGCACTTTCATGTGCAGTGCTGGTGCATCCAATGAGTCCAGGGTCATGGCAGGACTCCTTGTCAAAGACCATGAGCAGAGACTGCTGCAGGGCCAGTACCAGGGTTCCCAATATAAGGCAGAAGCCTGGGACCATCTCATCCAGGACCTTACCAGTGCCACTGGCATACCCCGAACTGGTGAGCAGGTCAGGCATTACTATGCCAACCTGAAACAGCATAAGAGGAACCTCTAGGAGCAGTGGATCCAAGAGGCTAGAACTAAATATTCCTCTTATGTCCTCCACAGCTGCAATATAGCAGACCATGAACCAGGAGGCCCATGGAAGTCGCTTGAAGAAGTTGCGATGCGAGGTAGGTCAGTAATACTCTTGCATGTACTGTCACAGGAAATAAATCTAAAAGTATTAGTAAATTAATTGCCAGTATAAAACCTGTATTGATTAAGGCAAGTACTGCATACACCGGAGAATATGGCAGGAAGAGACGCATATAGTATGTATGTAAATAAAAGAATAATAGCCTGACAATAAAGGTCTAACTGCTGGACTGCATCTGTATACTCTGGTATCATATGGTAATGTAGATTTGCATTCACGTAATAGAATTGTTGCATTAAGCACTGTTACCCACAGTTGCCCACACTGTGCACCAGAAATAGAATGTGTAGGAATGCTTGTATATGACTGGTGTAATCCCCAGAGGCCATTTAGTACAACTGACTGACACAGACAGAAAACAGGGAAAGGCAGACAAGAAAACCCAAATACCACATGCAACTGAGATGTGAACTGTTGTATTTTTAGCACACAGCCATGGTTCGAAACCTGCCAGTGGTAGTAGTCTGCATACAGAATAATACCCCACAACTATACAGATATGTCCAGAATGTCCAGTAAAGTGACCCATATCTGTTACCTGTCAACCTGTCCCCCTGGGAAATATGTGGGATGATCCCAGACATATAGGCAGCAAACAGGAAATACAACTGATTGACACACATCTATGAGAGCAAAGCTGACACACTAGAAACTCCCCAAAACCTTATGAGACTAAGAAGCCACATATGTCCCATTTACACCCCCATCTTGTCAAGCTGTGGCCAGAGTGTGTACAGTGACAGAGTGAGATGTATGTGCATAATACCACTGTGTAATCTGGAACTTTGTGTGTCAACATTCAGGTAATGCTAACAAACATTACTCCCACAGGTACGTCAGATACGAACACTGTGATGAGAAATAAAAAACAATAAACCCTGTACTGGTACTGTTTACTCTGGTATTGTAGGAAAATGTGAGTGTTGCAGTTTCTCTGAATAATAAAGTATCACTGACCACTGTCACCCACACTGTGCTACATAATATAACTGTATAGGAAAGCATATATATGTGTGTGTCAAGTCACTAAAGGTTGAAGAGGGCAATAGTCTAGATATATCCCAGTACACCCGCATGTGGTCAACACATGGCCAGAGTCTGCGCAGAAAGAGTTGGATAGGTATGTGCACAGCATCAACCCAGATTCTGGGAGTATGTGTAGAAACAGTTAGTTAGTGTTAACAAACATTCCCTCCACAGGTATACCCGGTAAGAGGTGTATACTGCAGGTAAAACCAGTTCATGTATAATGATGAAGACAGCCATATCACTGTCCAAACTAAGGCTGTAGGGTAGTCTAGTAAGACTTGTAAGGTACAGATAACAGCACTGACTAGGAAAGTAATGTGGACTACAGGAATATACTAGTTGTTAATTGACATATTTTTTTCTCCCCGCCAACCATATCTCCAACATACCCAACCGGTATGTAATGACTACAATGTTCTGATAATGTCCTATTGTTTGATAAATATTTTAATTGTTCACATGCATGTGCTATATTGAATTATTCCAACATTGGTGGCATGGTGCCATCAATGTACCTGCATGCTGTTCATATTACCACTGTAGTCCCATATATGCATGCGTTCTGTTTGCTATGCAACTGTTCCATATCTGGTATCTGGGTTAATGGGAATATCTAAGCATGCTGTTATACCTAACCCTGAAATGTGTTGACTATTACTAAGCTACATATGATGATAAAATCTAAACACAATATCATGTTTGGGAAGGCTAGTCCCAGCAGACCCACCTATCTCACCTCAGCTGGCCATGGCACCGGACACCAGCATGACTGAGACCCAACCTGGGACCTCCCTGTCCATTGGTCCTGCACCACCTTTAGGTGGAACCGCCTCAGAGAATGGGGCTCATCCATCTGGGAGCGGGCACGGACAGGAACCTGTCACCCATCGCTAGGTCCGGGTCATGGTGAGTAGTGAGCTCAACCAGCAATTTAGTGATCTGCTATGCCAGCTCCAGGGCTGCATCTCATGACTAGAGGGTCAGCCTGGCTCTGCGACTCAACTCCCAGCAAAGCCACCTTCGGGGCTGTGAAGGTGCAGTGGTGACTGCCCATGGGTGGGGACCTCAGTCCCACTGTTTCCACTAGGAGGCTCATGGGCTTCTGATTTCCCGACACCCCTCCACATCAAGGTGTTTGCCCTCATGTGTCACATACCGCCCCTGTATGCATCTTGTTTGTCTTGTCTTTTAACCTACCCAACCTACCTCCCAAAATATAACTAGAATCTCTCCCCAACATCCCACTCTCACCTGAAAGAAAAATAAAAAAGGGCAATCTGTTCCCAAAAAAAAAAATCTTGCCCCGTACATAGCTATCCATTTCGCACATGTGTCCACTGGACACATGTAATGTGGTCTAATTGGCATCACAGCTTATTATTGCTGTCCTCACCCCTCTCCCAGGGGTTTGAGTGTCCCACTCTACCTCCAAATTCAGTGTATATGGTCAGCTGTTGCTGTATAAGAAATGGGATGCTATGGACCTTCCCACACCCTTCCGGCACATCCCTAGCTATTTTTCCTACTGTCTTTCCCTCTTTGTGCTCCTTTTTTAGCACAGAGGTAAGCTGTAATAAGCACTTTTAAGCAGCAGTAAGTGGGATTAAGCCTGTTTGCACTGGGGTAAGCAGTGCCTACACTGGTTAAGCAATTTAGAAGCTAACTGAGTATAAGAAACTGTAACCGGAAGTTAGCAGTGCTTACCTCCAAGCAAACCCACTTACAACTGCTTAAAAGTGCCTTAATCACTCTGTATCCAATGGGCCTTGTACTGCCCAGCAACAAAATAAACAGCCTCTGCAAGACTCAAACCCAGGACCCTGCACTCCATAGCCAAAGTGAATTACCACATCAGATATATACATAAACCTACTGTTTTCACAAACATATCATCCAGCCCAGTCATTCTACAGTACAGGGAGTGTATTTCAACATGTAGATGTATGTGTGTGTGTGTATATATATTAATATCTAAACAGATATAACATATCTATATATGTAGATACAGATATATATGTATATAAATACATACATATATATATATATATATATATTTATAAAAATATATAAATACATATGCATACATCTGTAGATATATATGTCTACATATATATATATATATATATATATATATATATATATATATATATATATATATATATATATATAGTCACAACACTTAAACACTATGCCATGGCCACAGTGAAGACAGCTATTGTTTTACAAATATAGCTGTCAATACACATATTGTATAGTACTGAACAATTGCCTTTACTTCCTAAATTGTGTAGTCCTTGTTATTAATATGACTGTTGCATCACATATGTTGTTTTATCATAATGTACACATAGCAGATACATACTGTGAGATACATCTGGGAGGGTATACACAACCGTGAGGTTTACACATGACAGGAATATGGTTATATACATATAATAGGTCTATATATGTTTACATGTACATACACATGTACACTCGTACGTATGTCTGTATACACATCTGTATAGTGCTACATATATATGGCCATGTGAACATCTCTTCGTATGTATATATATATATATATATATATATATATATATATATATATATATATATATATATATCTATATGGGTTCATGTCAGTCCACCGACAAGTCGGAAGACCGACATTCACTCCACCGACACATGAAAAGATTGACAGCGCAAACACGGACATTTAACAGGTAAGACTTTTAATTTCGCTAATCATGCCTACCACACATGCATAACACTGCCACACTTACTAAACCATGGTAGGCATGACTAGCGAAATTAAAAGTCTTACCTGTTAAATGTCCGTGTTTGCGCTCTCGATCTTTTCATGTGTCGGTGGAGTGAATGTCGGTCTTCCGACTTGTCGGTGGACTGACATGAACCCATATATATACACATATATGTTTATATAGATATATGTCTATATAGATATACGTATATGTATATATAGATATATGTATATATAGCTGTATATGTATGCACATCCTATGTGTACAGATATGCCTAGTTATGTTGGTATATATGTAGATATCTATAACTATATGTGCATATATATATATATATATATATATATATATATATATATATATATATATATATATATATATATATTCTGATATCCCTACTACTGTCAGTATATATGTCGATATCCATATGTATATGTGCATATTATCTCTATCTGTATATGTGTAGACATATATTGCTCTGTATATATATATATATATATATATATATATATATATATATATATATATATATGTTTATATGTATATCTATGTACATATACATATCCATCTATGTATGTCAATATGTACATGTGTATATAGATATCTGGATAATTATATATACATATATTTTCACCATATGTCCTGAACATGGAGTGTAGCTTAAGGAGCAATCTATGCCTGATCATGTTAAAGCTAAATTGTTGGATGCTCTCTTAAATCAGCCCCTATAGTCCCAACTTCATAGTGCAAGGGGATGTCAGGTATGTATAGCAGGTATATTTGTAGACTATTTGTATTGTAATAGGAATTGTTCTTCACAGACATGGTGTGTGTGGTAGGTCACATCTGCTTTTAACATGTGCACCATTGGCTACAGACAGACATCCTAAGGACATCATAGTACAGTACCACTGCTAGTACGTAATGCTTTTGTGGACTACAGCAGAGATATTGGTCAATATATGTGGACAGTCTGACACACTCTGGACAGTCCAGAGGTATACACAGAACCCCTTAGTGCAAGACATGTGGACCAAGCCTGACAATGTGGACATTAGCAGCCATGTAGATGGGTATATCATGTAACTACTGGTTTACATTTGCCCCCCATAGGTTATGCATTCACACACCCCTGTCTGTCCTGATACATAATAATCACTGGTATAGAGGTGCCATGGCCACGTACTACTCACTATATATTGAAATACATCTGTACAGCATCCCACTGCTCTGTCTGACATACATGACTGTAATGGTGGCCCGGCAGCAGGACATCTGGCAAGTATCTGGACATGACATCTCACTGGGTAAGTATACTAAGCTGCTAAGCATGTAACAAAGCACTGTGCAGGCTACAGGCAGACTGGCTCAACACTGGCCTACATTTCCTATGAGGGAATGCACATGTACCAGCATATATAACAGGCTCTACAGGCATATCACAGCACAGAGTATGATATACCTGTGTGAAAGTACATAACCACAACCAATGAGAACACAGCTACAGCCACATATGGTAAGCTAGTGTAATGTTACAATATATGGACAATCTGTACAACACCATCCTCATATGTGCCACTCATACACTAACCCTACATATACTGGGCCACTACACAGTGTGGTCTGATGGCTGTATGTGATATGGGACATGTGTGTGTATGGCCCTACAAATATGTAAGCTGATAGGGTAACATACAGTGGAGCAGCATGTAACATCAGATAGAACAGGACCAAGAACAATGACATCTACCACAGTCTGTACACAGGCCAAAGTACATATTAACAATACACACACTGTCGACAATCACCATAAGTACACAGACCTCAGTACTGTACACACTACCACAGAATGTCCAGGTTATGTCATACAATATATCCCCTACTATACATAATGTGTAGCAATCTGATAACTAACTGGCTTGTTATCAGATATGCTGTCACTAATTATGGTGTACAGCACATATGCACCTCTTACTGTATGACATATGTACAAAGGTTGACAGAGTTGTGGCTGGAGGCACATACACAGGGCCAATATTGACATGTTGCTGTGATAACATCATACATTTACTGTTGTAACAAGGTTTGTTGCAACATATGTCCTATGAGGGATTTGAAGTCAGTAACTCTCATGTCTGTCACCATCTAGAGACTACAATCCTCACACTACCTCCTGCAGTTCACAGATAGGTGCTCTGTGGGTAACACATGAAACAAACGGCACCACACACTGCCCAGTCTGCAGATGACCCTATAGATGGGGGTTTCCTCATAAACATAGCACTGACATGGCAAGGATTAAAACATGTAGAACAGCCATATCCACACACACCCTGTTAAACCAACATTACTCCAAATGCAGTATAGCAGCACTTACAGTCTGTAGTCAGGTGAGGCACATCCCTCTCCTGTCTGTTACCCTGTTTCCACAGTGTATGTTGTTAGAGGTAAATCCCCAATCCATCTGAGATGCTGTTTGCTAAACAATAGATCAAGTTCCTGCTCAGAGTGAATGTAAAGGCCCAACACCAACATAATGTTCCTAGATATTGGAGTGTGTTTCCATGCAATTGGCTACTGGAATGTTACCACAGCTGTTACACATGCAATCAGCTAGAGGAGGGCTGCAATTCATACAGAGGCCATCAGCTGATCCTGAGCATCACTGACAATATACATGCCGCTGCCTAAGCAAAGCAGGTATAAGTCTCCGCATCCACCAGAGAGGGAGTGAAAGAGGCAGACAGAGGCAAAGATAAGTCAGGGTGGGTTGGGAGAGTAAAACTTAAGCATGTTTATGTCACACACCTACCAGTACAGGGTATCAAACCCCTGATGACTATGTAGTGCTATGACATGTCTATGCAGTTATTGGATGCACCACATAGGTTACATGCTGAGGAGCCCTCAAAACGTATATGTGATGGTGAATGACATTTGCAACAGGGATATGGTAGCTATACGGTAGGTGTAATTCATGTGCCTGTCCGCAGGAACAGGTGCCAGCATCAACACATCCATACTCTTACAGGGATGCACAAACATTGGCACACTTGGCAGGGCCTAGACTACAACTCATCTCTAGTGAGATTGCCACAACACATTACTGTGCAGGTATCACATGCACCACAGGGGTCATACTGAGGTTATATGGGCAAAGGGTATGTGGAGGTGTCTGACATCAGACAGCATGCTTCAGTATGCCAATGGGGGTTGTAGTGATTGTGAATGTGGTCATACCCATCATACAATACACACACAGACACAGGGTGCCAGTACTGACATGCATGGGTGCATTGCTTCATGGGTGTGTAGTGGTCAACTGTGCCAGATGGCTATACAAGGCTAGGTGATGGGTATAGCTTGGCATCAGGCCACATGACAATGGTCTGCATTGTGGCACAGGGGTGTAGTGTCTGGATTTGCCCATACAGGTGGGTACTTTATTCACCATCCAGTCACGTGGGTGACTATTACATGTGGCCAATGCTGTGCATTGCTTGCCATGTATGCGTTCCTTAGTGCATGACATGGACAGTGTCTGGGATGTGTACACCTCCCACATGCATGTACAGTGACATGTGTAACTGTACCTGGGGTGTCTGGCCAATGTTGTGTAAACCATTTATCATCAGATGTGCCAGTCCTGGTCTCATGTGGCGGGAACTATTACTGGATGGCAAGTTGACCCTGCAGCTACATTGATAGCGTGATACTGGTATTCCCTGGTGTCAGTGGCATCTGTCCATACAGGGCATGTTTTTCAGGCATGGTATGTCCTTTGTGGGTCACATTTGATGGCACCATCGGTGTTGCAGGTTTCCAGTGGGGAACATGGGGAAGGTGCACTGTCGGCATGTACATGCCTATTGGACTAATGGCCTGGTTGCCATGCCCTCTGTAGCCCACTGCAATCACACCATGGTTACTATAAGTGGGCAATATGCAGGGTACTACCAACATAACGGCTGTTGCCTAGGCAAGTATGTGTGTGTATTAGACATGGATTGAGAGTGTTTTCTGGGTAATACTAGGGTTGCTCACTTTGTTTGCCTGGCCTTGATGTCATATGTAGGGGTATGGATTTGCACCCCAGCCCCTCAGCTATTTCACATCTGTTATCCCTGTACAGTGGACATTGTGATATATACTAGGGCCACCATAAAAGAAATTTGCAAAACCCGTTCCACATTGAGTCCATTTGTTACACACACACACCACCACCACCTCCACACAGCATACGAATTACAAACACAGACATACACACAATTGTCATGTCTGGGATTAGAACTCCTACCTAACTAGTTTATTACACTACAGCACAACACAGTTATAGGACACACCTCAGAGATTATTGGAGTACTTCTTCCCCAAAGGTGTATTTCACAGTGAATGACATCAGCAGGATTCCCAGAGTAGGGGATTTGAATTGTAGTGAGTGTGACTAGCCTAAAATGCATTGCTCCCTACACAGACATAGAAACACACACAGAACATCCACAACTGCCATGTGTAGAAATAGAACCCCTACCAGAGTTCTATATCACACTACAACATGAAGCTGTTATAGGACACACTATGGGGCTAACTGGAGTACTCCTTTCCCAAAGGTGTATTTCACAGTGAATGACATCAGCAGGATTGCCAAAGTAGGGCATTTGAATTGTAGTGAATGTGACTACTCTAAAATGCATTTCTCCTAGCGCAGACATAGAAACACACACAAAACATCCACAACTGCCATGTGTGGGAATAAAACCCCTACCAGAGGTCTATATCATACTACAGCATGAAGCTGTTTTATGATGCACCACAGGGATTACTGGATTATGCCTTCCCCAAAGGTGTATTTCACAGTGAATGACATCAGCAGCCTTACCAAAGTAGGGCATTTGAATTGTGAGTGTGACTAGCCTAAAAAGCATTGCTCTCTACACAGACACACACACACACACACACACACACACACACACACACACACACACACACACACACACACACACACACACACACACACAGTTGCCATGTCTGGGATTAGAACTCCTATTTAACTATTTTATCACACTACAGCAGTACACAGTTATAGGATGCGCCATGTAGATTACTGGGCTTGAAATTTCCAAACAGTATATTTCACAGTGAATGATAGCAGCCTTTCCAAAGTAGGGCATGTGAATTGTAGTGAGTGTGACTAGCCTAAAAAGCACTGCTCTTTACACAGAGACAGACACACACACACACAGTTGCTATGTCTGGGGTTAGAACTCCTACCTAACTAGTTTATTACACTACAGCAGTACGCAGTTATAGGACACATCATGGAGATTACTGGGCTAGAATTTTCCAAAAGGTGTATTTTACAGTGAATGACATCAACAGCCTTGCCAAAGTAGGGCATTTGAATTGTAGTGAGTGTGACCATCCTAAACAGAATTGCTCTCTACACAGATAGAAACAGACACACACACACACACACACACACACACACACACACACACACACACACACACACACACACACACACACACATATAGTTGCCATGTCTAGGATTAGAACTCCTACCTACCTGTTTTATCACACTACAGCAGTATGCAGTTATAGGACGCACCACGGAGATTACTGGGCTACAGGTTTCCAAAAGGTGTATTTCACAGTGAATGACATCAGCAGCCTTGCCAAAGTAGGGCATTTGAATTGCAGTGAGTGTGACTAGCCTAAAAAGCATTGTTCTCTACACAGACAGAGAGACACACATACAGTTGCCATGATTAGAACTCCTACCTAAGTATTTTATTACACTACAGCAGTATGCAGTTATAGGATGTGCCACAGAGATTACTGGGCTACAGCTTTCCAAAAGGTGTATTTCACAGTACACAGTTATAGGATGCACCACAGAGATTACTGGTCTACAGCTTTCTGAAAGGTGTATTTCACATTGAATGACATCAGCAGCATTGCCAAAGTAGGGTATTTGAATTGTACTGAGTATGACTAGCCTAAAATGCTTTGCTCTCTGCACAGACAGACACACACACACATACAGTTGCCACGTCTAGCATTAGAACTCCTACCTAAGTGATTTATCATGCTACAGCAGTACGCAGTTATAGGATGTGCCATGGAGATTACTGGACTACTGCTTTTTGAAAGGTGTATTCCACAGAAAATGACATCAGCAGCCTTACCAAAGTAGGGTATTTGATTTGTAGTGCATGCGACTAGCCTAAAAAGCATTGCTCTTTAAACAGACAAACACACACTTACAGTTGCCATATCTGGGATTAGAACTCCTACCTAACTAATTTATCACACTACAGCAGTACACAGTTATAGGATGTGCCATGGAGATTACTGGGCTACAACTTTCCCAAAGGTGTATTTCAAAGTGGATGACCTCAGCAGGCTTGTCATAGTAGGGTTATGGGGACAGCAGTGTGTGTGCATGGGCCACCCATTCATCTAGATGTTGACACACCACATTCGGGCACACGTAGGGTTATATTCCACAGGTATGTGTATACAGCTGCTAGATGACTACATCCTTATGCAGTCATGTTGCACAGTTAGCACTTGCACCACATAGTCTGTAATGCTGACAGATACCATTGGCTAATATCTACAGTGAATGACATCTGAACCTCATGTGGTTGTAGCCATTTGGCTGTGTGCTGGGTGGGACAGACCTCATATTGGATGGCTCCTTGTCACAGTCGCTCTCTTCTACACATCTATGTACATCTACTTTTGGGTTATTATAGTGTGTTGTCCTTGGATATATGTCTGTATTCCTATCCAGTGTGTGTGCAAAACATGAGTGGTGCATACTGAGGAGTGTCTGCACTAACATCTGCAACTGCCAGAAATGTCTGGTCCACTGTTGTTTGCAGACATGGGCTTCAGCGTGTAAGCATGCCCAGTATGACCTTTCAGTATGTTGTTGTCTGACATTGCCGTTGTTTCTCTAAGTGTGTGAGCATGCCCAGTATGCCCTTCTGTACTGAATGTGTGGATTGATTCCAGGTAGTTTGTACTCCAGTGCAGACCTTTGTGTTGTACGCCTACAGGTAGCAAACTGTTTCTTCACGTTATCCATCGATCATTTGGCAATATGGGGGCAAAGGGTGGAGGGGATAGTGTGTACTGTAGGTGATTGTGTCTGTGCTGCTTCAGCTACATGGTACTGCTGTTAGCAGAAATATTCAGACATGTGTACTGTTATACATTGTAATGTTTTCTGTCCTCATGTACTGCCAGGTGGACATTCCTGCTTACAGTGATGTCTTGGGGGACAGGGGTGACTGCAGCTGTGTGCAGTATTGTGGGTAGTTGCCTACATATTCATGGTAGGTTATGCCATCCTGGAGGGGAGCTGAAGTCACTTGCTGCTGGGTGTGTGTATCCTGTTCAGCACCTTAGTACAGTGCTGGCAGAGGATCCCATACTTGTACATCCATCAACAAGACAGTATGGCCTTATATTGCTATGGCAATACCTCACAACTGTACAGATTCACACAGGTTACCCAGAGGCAGGGGCCATGAGTCAGGACATTAGCCCTATTGTGGTGTACGGACAGGTATGTAGCCACCCATTTATGTGTTTACAGCCAGGGATAGTGTGTGCACACAGCTTTGTGTCAGACCTTGCACATTTCATGCTGCCCATGCTCCCACCCCCCCCTCTGTTATTCTATCCTCTTCCTTACATTATGCACACATTCCCTGATACTTTCCCTAAAGTTATCACCTCGTCACAGCTGTGTGTTGATGTTGGTCCACAGTTCATGCAGTGGGACATGGTGGACATGTTACTGTGGTTTGTCCACATGGCCTTGCATACAACTTATGTGCAGCTTGTTCTGTTGTTATTTGAGTGTCCATGACATAACATGCATTGGCAGTACGTGTGAGACACAGGCCCTTGGCAGAGGCCTGTGTGCCATTAGGTATTGATGCAGGCCAGATGTGGCAGGCCATTGCATTCTGTCAGTCCTACAGTCTCAGACCATCATACAGTATATTCCTCTGGGGTGACAGGGTAGGTGTGCTAGGTGTTCATGCCAATACCTTCTATCAGTCTTGATCAGGTGGTGTGGATGCAAACAGGGTGCTACCTACAGCTAGTGACACACCTGCATGGGACACCTGCACTGCATGCTGCATTCTTTTGCTATTGCCATATACAGGTGGGGTCATATTGTACCCATTCCCCACAGCAGGGGTACAACCAGAGAGGTACCTGTGGGTGGTGTTTGCATGAGCTGGGTGTGTGTGTGCTATGGACATTACTTGCATCTGACACACAGATATGCATTGGGCATTCCAGTTATGCTTGCATGTGCAGGTACATCTGCTGTTTCCCAATATATCAGTCCTACCTCCTTTGTGATCTGCAAGTGCTTGGGCAGACAACACTGGTATCCCCTACTACAGGATCAGATAATGTGATACATACCTGTATGTACAATTCCTAGGGTGTGCCCATTTCACAGTGACACAATATATATTGTATGTCTGGGGTACTTTCCCCTGTGTACTGCTTGTATATCTAGCACAACAGCCATGCCATGTCAGTCTTTCAGATAGTGACATATGCTACCACCATACATTTACAATGGCTTACTTATACTGGTGGGTATTGTCTTTGGCACTGCAGTTGTGAGGACTTGTCCCTGTCATCAGCAGTAATGGGCAATGGCCACCAGGTCTTACCTCAACATGCATACATACTGACCACTCTCACATAATATGAAACACACACCAACCTAACACACACATACCTGCATATTGTGCAGATGCTACCAACCTATCCTGCTACCTTGGCCACCTTAGTACATCTATGCTCCACTGGTATTATACCCACACATACATGTTACTGCATTTCTACATAGGGTTGTGGGGGGGGGGCACACCTGACTGTTACGACGTGTGTACATCAGATTGGGGGGGGCACACCAGACCGTTACTACATTTCTAAATAGGATTGGGGGGAACACCTGACTGTTACTACATTTCTAAGTAGGGTTGGAGGGAGCACACCTGACTTTTTCTACATTCCTACACAGGATTGTGGGAGGGGGGCACACCTGACTGTTACTACATTTCTACGCTGCGTTGGGGGAAGGGGCACACCTGACAGTTCCTACATTTTTACATTGGATTGTGTGGGGACAGACCTGACTGTTTATACATTTCTTCACAGGATTGGGGGGGCACACCTGACTGTTTTTACATTTCTACACAGGATTGGGGGGCACACCTAACTGTTACTAAATTCCTACACAGGACTGGGGGGCACACCTGACTGTTTTTACATTTCAATGTAGGATAGGGGGACACCTGACACTTGTACACATTAGCTATGACTGCACTGGTATGTCAGGTACTCCATTTTATTCTGTATTCTATCCTATCATGCTGACTAGAGGCATATCAATGTACTACAGGTCTTAGCTTTGATTGACCTACATATTAGTTTTCGACTTCCTATCCTTTAGACCTAACATCCCACTGCCTGACCTACTGTAGTCTGTCTGTGTAGGCCTGGGGGGGGGGGTTACCCATAGGCCTCATTCAGAGGCCATTGCACAGCCTTTGTTTGTGTTTGTCTACACATGTCCTGCTGGCTGAGACTGTTGTTGGGTATGTGAACCTCCCTGACTGGCATGTGTGAGTTGTATGGACACACATGTGGCCCAGCACATTTCCTGCACTGGGTTTTGTCACCCTGTCTAGCACTGGATACTATGGTGACACCAGTATTTGTTACAGATCTCATGGTGCCACTATAGGTGTCTACTATCTTTTGGCATACCATTCAGCCACCCAATTCCCTTGCATGCTCTAGTTCATAGCATAGATACAGGTAACAACACATTCTACTCCATTCAGCAATTGGTATGTTGAGTGACTTACCTTGTGGGTGTCCCAGTATTGAGGGTGGTGCTGCAGGGCTGCCTATGTCGAATGCACATAGTACACTCCCTATACATGGTTGAGCACAGGTAGTGTCATGTTTGGCATCCCTTTTACTGTATGCGAGAGTCAGAGACAGGTGTTATTCCCTAGGTCCCTCACATGTCAGTGTATGTGCTATGCGTTGCCCCTTTCCCAAGGCCAGGGCATACTGGGCATGTCTCCTTCTGCTTACTGGGGCAGGCTCAGGTTGTTCCTCATCTGAGTCACTCTGTGCCTGTGCAGGCCTTGGCAATGGTGGGGGGTTGCGTGGGCCTCCCCTGTGCTGTTCCTGCTGCAGCGCAGCTGATTCTGCAGGATCATATTGTGTAGCATGGCACATAAGATGACAATTTGGTACATGTAGCTAGTGAGTACTGCAAGGCTCTGCCGGATGTGTCCAGGCACCGGAACTGTGACTTGAGTATCCCAAGCACACTCTCTATTATAATTCTGGACTGTGCCTCATTATAGAGTTCTTGTTTGGGTGTGTGTGTATTTCTGACTGGTGTCATCAGCCATGGCTCCAGTGCATATCCAGCATCCCCCACTAGGTGACCGTAAGGGATGTCCACATTGGCAAATCTGTGGTACAGCTGCATCAGATGCCAGATGTAGGAATCGTGATAGCCTCCAGGGCAGCCAGCACACACATTCATTATTATGCCCTGGGCATTGCACACGACCTGGCAGTTGATGGAGGGGAAGCCCTTGCGGTTGATGTAGACCCTACCCCTCTCACCGGGTGGTGCTTTGATGAGTATGTGCAAGCAGTCTATCACACCAACTACCTCAGGGTATTCTGCTATTTGGTGGAACAGTTGCATATTGCTGGCCAACACCTCACGGGTGTTGGAGAAATATACGTGCTCACTGGCATGTGCTGACATGGCATCCAGGTAATGGCAGAGTACCCTGGATGCTGATGCCTGTGAGATCCCCATCATATCCACAGTTGGCCTTTGGAAGGTACCTTCAGCTAGTATTCTTAGGCCTACACATACCTTGGTATCCACTGGGATGGGTTCCCCTCTGTTAGTTCTGTGTGTCAGGCGTGGCCGGCACAGCTCAACAAGTTGCTGTAGGAGGTCTCTGTCCACCCTATAGCGCTCCACTATCTCCAGCTCATGTAGCCCCTGGTAGGTTACCCTGGGTCTGTACACTCTTCTCCATCTTCTCACTGTGGGTTGGTTGGCAGCATTCACATCCTCACCACCATCAGCCTCTTCCATAAGTTGTTGTATGATAGCTATTGCAGCCCCTATCATTTTGTAGTTTTGTTTGTTAAAAGTTCCCTGCTTGTATATACAGGTGGTGTAGAGTATGGGAAAAAACAGAGGGGAAGGTGTTTACATAGTTTGTAGTAGTGTTTTGGGCTGGGCTGGTCTGCTGACTGTGTAATTGGCTGATTCTGATACATTTCACCTGCCAGCTATGCTAGTTCTCCTTGATTAACTTCCTACTGCTGTTTTCCCTTCCCATTGCCTTCCTGTTTAAGCCCAGGGACACGTCGCACAAACACAGTGCTCAAATGTGCACAGAGCTGGTATTTCCTGGATTACTTTTTTTTTCTTTGAAACCCAGTGTGCGGCGTGCACACCCGCTTAGGCAATGTAAAGAGTGCTAGGCAGACTCAGACCACCCCTTTGCATAGCTGTGCTAAGCTAGGAGCAAACTTGAGCCACAGGGCTCCAATCTGCTTAAAATATACCAGACACACACCCCTATGATGTCAGCTAACTCCTAGGCTTGCACCAAGCTATTCCTGCTCTTACACTGTTGGGAGTTGACTAGCATGCTGGGGAAATCTGGGATTCACTATCATTCCCCTCATTTGTATAGGATTGCTTGCTAATGCATAGTTACATGTCTCACACTGATCCTCCCCCCTTAGCAACCACTACTCACTGGCCATGTTTTTTTCTGCCTTCCATTGACTATAATGGCAGAATAGTGATTTTAGTTAGAATGCTTATTTTAGGTTTATTTTCTTATTTTCCCATGATCCCCTTTGAGCGCCACTGCCCTACGATTAAACAGCCGAGATCAGCTAAAAAAAAGTTGATTATTTTTTCTTCAAATGTTTGCAATGCCAGTGGCCTTATACATGGCCATTGGCATGCTTCCTGAATGATATGCACCCTTTATTTGGAGCTGTCACAGCGCCATTTTGGAATTTGCAGAAATGTAAACCGTTACTGGTGGAGTACATTTCTGCAGATTACACTAGTACTGCACGGGAAGTTTCCAGCTTCCTGGATCACAAATTCACCTCATTTGCATGGATTTCTCCTGCAAATGGGGTAATTTGCATACAGGGGCTGAGTCTGTGCAGGATTAGTACAGGAGCACTCGTGCACGCCCCTACAGGCTATTCCTGGATCGCACGGCAGACATATTGCCTGCTGGAGCTCCTGCACTGATCCTGCACACCGTGCAAGGCTTGCAAAATACGGGAGAGTGTCAGATCTAACAAATGTCCACTATTTCCAGCTTTGAATTAAAGTTTCAACATAGGAGCAATCAATGGATGATATAACCTCTTACAGGATGGTATAATTAACTTCACTGTACCTCCTCCCTCAGATGAAACTGGCAACTATGCTGAGTTCTACACCAATGCTTTATACAAACACTTGTATAACTGCATTGATTTAGCCATACCTGATAGGACCAAAACAAGTTTCCTCAAGGAAGAGAAAACCTGCCTGGTGGACAACTACCATTAACAGGCTTTACAATAAGAGGAAGAAATTGCTAGCTAAGTGTAAGAGGGAGCGAGCCCTCCTAAACTGGAAATACTCCCTCCCCAGCTTAAACAAGCAAATAAGACTTCTTGTGAAGTCCTCCAAAGCAAACTATGAGTCCAAATTAGCTTTATCAACAAAGGACAACCACAAGGCATTCTGTAGTTACAACCATAACCTAAAAGGAAAGGCCCAAATTTGTTCTGAACTGGTAGTTAATGATACCACATATACTGAGCCTGTGAACATCGTTAACCTGCTGTCCCACAGGTTCTATGAAAACTTTGCTCCCCTGTTCCCACCACACGTACCCCATGATATCCTTACCACCTGTCCCTTGCCTTGTCTGTCTAAAGAGCAGGTCATAAATAAAAACACAGCATCTATCGGACCTGATAACATCCCAGGTTGTGTCCTACATGGGCTCCAACATGAATTAGCAACATCATTGGGTACTCTTTTCAATAATAGTCTAAGCACCAGTTTCGTACCAGCTGAATGGAAAACAGCCACTGTTATTCCCTTGCACAAAAGTGGTGCTCCCACTGACCCCGGCAACTATAGACTTATTAGCCTGACTAGCCTTATCTGCAAGGTCATGGAGCGAAGCATCATGGACCTTATCAACAAAGTTATAGGTAATGTCTAAACACTTGACCCTACTCAGTTTGGATTTGTCAAAGGGAGATCATGCCTGTTAAACCTGGTGGGCATCTTAAAGACAGTAATTAAGGCCCTGGGCAAGGGGAATCTGTACATATAGCCTACCTGGACTTAGCCAAAGCATTTGACAATATCCCTCACTCAGGCATCATTGACAAACTCGCCCAACTAGGCATCAACCCTTATATCATTAGATTGGTCGCTAACTGCCTCACTGATAGAACTAATATAGTCAAAACAGGGGAATCCACCTCCAACAGCAGACCTGTAAACAGTGGTGTTTCACAGGGATCAGTACCAACATCTCTACTGTTTGGAATCTATTTCTCAGAAGTACAAGCAAAAACTAAAGGTCTGTGGCTGACAAAGTTTGGCGATGACTGCAAACTTGGAGTGGTCATAGAATCTCTAAATGATGCCAACATGCTACAACAGGGTCTTACACAAACAAATGATTGGTGCCAAAGTCATAGCCTCAAACTCAATGCAAAAAATGCATTATCATTCCTTTCAGTAAAAGCGATGTTCCTGCTAGCTAGCATATCAGTAGCAACACTTTAAGTACACACAGTGGCGCACAAATGTTTGACAGTAACCTCAGCTTTGACCACCACATCTCCACAGTGGTAAGAAGGGCATTTTATATTGCTCATCTCATAAGTAGGGGCATTGCCTCCAGAAAAAAATAAGTTATAGCCTCCCTGTACTCTTCCCTCATCAGGTCAATAATTGAGTACAACACCCCTTTTGGTATGTATCTTTCCAAGTACCTGCAGCAATTGTGGAAACCACAAAGGTTCCTCACAAGGAAAATTCAAAGTCTTCAGCATCTGTCCTATGGGGATTGCTTGAAATCACTGTCACTTTATTCTGTTTCATACAGACTACTCAGAGGTGATCTCTGCCTTGCATATAAGGCAGTCTCTGACTTTGCCTTATTGGAAATGCTGCATATCCGTAAGTCAAATGGTACACGGGTTACTCATTCTAAGAACCTTAACCTGGTATGTGACATTAATAAAACCTGCTGGAGAGACAGATTTGTTTCCCAGAGGTTACCACACCTTTGGAACAGACTCCCACTTGATGTCAAACAAAGCACCTCATTGGCCCTCTTCAAACGCAATCTGGATGATTGGATGGATGACCATAAATTCACCCTTGGGGTTCCACCTGTGTCCCTAGGGCTATTAGCTTAGTAACTTCCTATGATCCTTTATGACTGTAAAACTCTGTTGTGATATGTCTGTAGACTAAAATCGAGGACAGGTTATAGTAATCAAGATGTTACAGTAAATTCCCTAATACTGAAATTACATTTCAGTCAAAGAAATTACACACCAGGCCGCTGCAGAGACAGAAGTAGTTTTCTGCAAATAGACAGGAAATAGTTTCAATCCAGAACATGTTTTCACAGGTATTCACTTTATTAATGATCAAGTGCCTCCAATGTGGTCAGCAGAACATGACTTCAGAAAGCCAGCACTAAAAAATCAAACTGTGAAAAATCTTTACTTTGAAACAACACTTTAGAGTCCTTCTGAGATCAATGAATTATTATTGGTCCAGTGGGTAAAAACTCATAAAATATCTTTGTTAGAATTCACAACAGTCTGTGTGAAGCAAAGAGCTGTCTTTTAGTAAAGATGCAGTAATCTATGCAACATGGGAAAGCAGTTTTGAGTTAAAACGAGTTCATTTTTCGGAAATGCAAATAAAAAAAAAAAAAAAAAAAAAAAAAAAAAAAAAAAAATGAAAAGCTATACAAAGTGCAATTGCCCTTCTAGTAAAACATGCAGAAAAGTTAAAAAATGCATAAGGCTGTGCAGATCACATAGTTATTTTATGTATTTATTTATTTATTTGTAGAACTGTTCAGTTCTTCTTTCTGCTTTTCCCAGTTAGGGGTCGCCACAGCGGAACTCCGGTCCACTAATGATTGGCAGTAGATTTTTATGGTGCCAAGGTGCCAGCCCGATGCCCAATCTTCAACGAAGGCACACCCATTCACGCATGTCTTTTGAATGCCACTCAACCATGGGGAGGGCATGCAGAATCCACACAGAAGGCGCTCCAGCCAAGAATCGAACGGGAGAACCTCTTGCTGTGAGGCAACAGTGCTACTGCTGAACCACCGCTGCTTTTTTATTTGTAGAACTGTACTAAAAATAAAACTTTTCAAAGAGGCAGATGAGAGGAGCAGAGCTCTGTTTTTTTTATCTAAAGATTTCTACTTATAACAAATGGCTATTGTTGTAAATGGACAACAACTTTCTCTGCAGTTAAGTGACTATCTGAATTCTGAATCAAACTGGACACAAGAACCTGAGATTTGTTTTAAGTTCAGAGTGCAGACTTTGAGCTGAAGTTATAAGCTCATATTTGCCTTATGAAGTGTACAGATGTATTTCTGGGCTCAAGAGTTCATGCCTGACATTAATTGCCTATGCAGTTCTTACAAGTGTTAAATTCTTTTAAAGGTGTTTCACAAGGCAGAGTTATTGGACTCCTACTATTCTGTCTTTTTATCAATAGCATCCCATTGGATCTCAGATCAGTGCATTTCCTTATACTGATGACATACTTATCACCAAGGCATACACGTCTCACTAATTACTCTGCGATTTCCTGGGGCAAGAGTTGGAATTTATCTGGGACTGGCTTTCTAATAATATTTACGAGTACTACCAAAGCAACAGTATATACAAATATAAATATATATATATATGTATATGTAAAACTACAATCCACTCTGCTACAGGCCCCATGAAGGCTCAGTGTCTCTCCAACCTAACACCACTCTTAAGTATTCAACTCCGGTACCACCTTTAACATTCCTATAAGAAAAGTGCAGTCCGGGTCTGAACTGTCTGCAAACAGCTACAGTTTACTTTGAACCTAACACCACTCTTAAGTATTCAACTCCGGTACCACCTTTAACATTCCTATAAGAAAAGTGCAGTCCAGGTCTGAACTGTCTGCAAACAGCTACAGTTAACTTTGAGTATGTGTCTAACTGTTTGAGCCAATCTTCATTTTCCCCTGGAGAGCACTGTGCTTTGGCTGTAAGCAGCCCCCCCCCCCACCACCACCACATACACACACATCTTCCACTTTCTCTTATTCCCTTCTGTTAGCAAATAGTATCAATAACTGATCAATACTGTGTGTTTGTTTATTTAACAGCCTACTGATACAAGGTTATCCTGGTTTTCCACCTGAGAAATTAAGACAAGACTTACAGTTTCAGAGCAGTCCTTGGTCAATTGTGATTGTTCTTAACACATACTTGTCTTGCTTTGGCTCATTAGCAGCAGTACAAAGAACTGCCTGCTCACACCCTTGTTCTCCCCTCCCCTTCCCTGTTTATTACCTTAAGACAATCCCAGAGTTAATAAATATTACCTGTGGCAGGCACCATTTGTAAAACTACAATCCACTCTGCTACAGGCCCCATGAAGGCTCAGTGTCTCTCCAGTAAGTGTTTTACAACTGTAAATGCCTATTTATGTTGAATTGTATTAGACATTTTACAACTGTATATGTTTATGTTGAATTTCAAGCCTGTACTCCAATCTGCTTACTTACACTATCAGAGTATTTACCTCACTCATAGGACCAAAAACTGGGACTGGGTTAGCCCCGCTCCACTTTGCCCTCACTACGCTCGGACTCGCTTCGCTCCCCTCCCTGCCCCCTTATCCCACCCGCCCCCACTGTGTCTACATTTATAGCCACTAGGCCACACCCCTACTTCCTCTCCAACCTACACAACTTCCTCTCCAATTTCCTCCCCCCCCACCACTTTACTGTTTAACCACTACTATTCCTCTGAAGCACATTGACCCCACCCATTGATGACATATAACATGTCTAGAAATAATTATAAACTCCTTCCTCTTATCTTACCACTCTTAATTCTGCCATACTTTCTTACTAGCTATGAAAATCTCACATTCGTAGGTTTCCCTTATCCAAAATGCTAAACCAAGACCCCCCCTACCTCCACTGACTGCGGAACTTGCCCACTACTACACTACCCCAAAAATTATAAATTCCAACCACTTGCTTCTAAAAAAACCACTCCAATCAACACCAAAATCCAAATATGAACTAAAACTACTATTCAAAGTTATTAGACTACTAGCGTATCTAAGAAAAAACATAACCAAAGATGGGGACATCCATCCTAATCCAGGCCCAACCTTAACTCAAAATCCTACCAGCCCACCACTCTCCCACCGACTGGTCAACTCCCTCCTAATATGCCACTTAAACATTAGAAGCCTAAACAATAAGATACATAGCCTGCATGCTGTACTAGCCACATACCTCCCCAACATAATGTGTCTATCTGAAACATGGCTCCGGCCATCAACCAAAGATAATGAGATCCTGCCTCCTGGTTACAATATACTTAGGGCAGATAGAGTAAAGAAAAGAGGAGGTGGAATAGCCGTCTTATATAATAGCACACTTAACATCATAACTAACCCTATACAACCACCCCAGGTCTCTAACGCTGAAATACTAGCTCTAAAAATTCTACTAAATAATCATAAGGGCATTAACCTAATTGTCACCTATATTCCCCCTGGGGAACAATGTAGAAACACTAGAGGTCATTCTACATTGGATAGCCAACAACTACCCTCAAGAAACCATTGTCCTGGGCGATGTTAATATTGACTGGAACCAATGCACAGCACAGTCCAACCCCATCCCTGTTAACCTACATGAATTCTCTCAGATAATATCATCTATCACACGTACAGGTAACAATAACCAAAAAGAGAGTATACTAGACTGGATACTCACCAACAGTCATCCCCAGAACTATATGTCTGGAACTCTCCCTAATGATCTTAGTGATCACCTGCTCACATACATCATGAAAGACAAAATTAACTGTACAAGCTTACCTATTTATAGGTCTATCAGATCCAAGAAAAACTTTGACCCAACTAAATTTCAACTTGAACTCAAATCATGTAACTGGACAAAACTAAAGTTCCTTCCCCTTGATGAGGCAGTGTCATCATTTAACAATTCATTCCTTACTATACTTGACTTGCATGCCCCTAAACGCTCAATAAGAATTAAAACTCATCTAGCACCCTGGCTAACAACAGACACCAAAACCAAAATAACAACTAGAGACAAAGCGTGGGATAAATGGCGCACTACCAAACTACCCCTAGATCGTATCAAATTCCAACAACTTAGAAATTAGACTAAAAAAACCATCATACTAGATAAGAAAAATTACTTCTACAATCTGCAACATAAACATCAGAATAACCCTCAAAAGTACTGGGCAGGCATAAATAAACTTCTCCAACCAGGCAAATCCACTACTCCGACCCCAGGAACATTATCTGACAAGAGCCAAGAAGATATAGCCAATTCATTCAATACTTTCTTCACAGAAACCATCCAGTCATTAGCTAACCAACTTTCTCCTCCCCACACTTCTATAAACACTATACCCGACTCACCACTCTCTTTTACTTCCAGCCAGTGTCCACATCCTTTATCAGATCCCTTTTGAAAAAACTGAAGCCAACCACCCTTTCAGCCGATCTTCTGCCGGCTGAATACCTGCAAATTGCTGCAGATGTCGTAGCCTGCCCTGTCTCAATCCTAATTAACAGAACCATAACCGAGGCCTCAATCCCCTCAATTTGGAAAATATCCTATGTTATTCCACTCCACAAAGGAGGTTCATCCACAGAACTATCCAACTATAGACCTATAGCCATACTATCACCACTTGCCAAAATTATGGAAAAGTGCATGCACAACCAACTAATGCTCTATCTAACCCAAAATAAACTACTCACAGACTCTCAACATGGATTCAGACCCCATCATAGTACAACCACTGCCCTCCTCTCTTTTACTGAAAACATTAATCTTAACCGGAATAATAAAAAAATATCCTCCACTCTCTTCCTGGACCTATCGAAAGCCTTCGATATGGTAAACCATCAGTTACTTCTATATACTTTAAAAACCCTGTATCTAGATACTCCAGCCCTTGACTGGTTTCAAGCTTACCTCACTGGGAGACAACAAGCAGTAATGTGGCAAAACAAGCTCTCCTGCCTACTACCAAATACCATAGGAGTTCCTCAAGGTTCCATATTAGGACCTCTCCTCTTTTCAGTCTTCATAAACGACATCCAAACAGTCATCCCTGAAGCCACCTGCATTCAATATGCAGATGACTCGACTATAATATGTTCCAATGCCTCTCTTGCAAATCTACTAACTACCACCCAACATAGCTTCACCAAAGTCGAAAACTAGCTTGCCAACCATCTCCTGATCTTAAATCCAAACAAAACCAAGTTACTTCTCTTCTACCCAACCAATAGATCTCCAACTGAAAACTTCACTATAAAATCCAATAATGGGACCATCATCTCCCCAGACACCTATACAAAGCTATTAGGAGTAAACATTGACAATAAACTCAGATTTGATATACATATCAACCAAGCCATTAAGTCAGTCAACAAGAAACTTGGGACCCTATATAGAATTAAAGCCTTCCTTACCCGAATGCCAGGGCAGCCACAGCCCGTTCACACCTTCTCTCTACCCTACTATATGCCTCTCCTGTCCTCACTCACCTTAACAAATCTGATCTGGCCAAGCTCTCATCCTGCTATAATCACATTGCCAGGTTCGTTACAGGCCTACCCTACAGAACACACCACTGTACTAACCTGAAAAAGCTTGGATGGATAGAATTCCCACACCTTCTTCACCAGTCCCAACTCATAGAGGCCTTCAAAATCCTTAAACAACCTGAGAATACCCCAGCACTAAAAAACTTAATGACTCCCTACTCCAATCTAAGCTGCCTTCGCTCAGCAAACAGACTCCTTGTCCAAACAACAAAATCTCTCAACCTAGGTGGTGACACGCTATTTGCCAACAACACTGGTAAAATATGGAACTCTCTCCCAAATAACATCACTCTTGCAACTTCTCTAAGTCAATTCAAAAATAGTCTAAAACTCCACTTCAAGTCACACTGGATATGTCCTTGCTCAAACCCAGACTAGCTCTGTGCCATTAACTAAAACATAAACAACTAGCTAAGATGATAAGTACTTTGTATACTGTGATAAAGAAATATGTATCCTGTCTAACTCTATGTCATTATACTGCCTACCGTCCTTGCTAATATGTTATTAATGTTACATTTGTAGTAATCTCAGAAATAGTAATGGCAGTCTTGTACTTGTATGTAAATAGCCTATGTTTTTGTTAAGTTCTTTCAGTTCATTTACTGTACCTAATTATCAATGTAACTCTGTTGGAGCTTTTCTCCCCGGGCCTCCGCTGAAAAAGGACATGTATCCAGTCGGACCATCCCGGTTAACAAATGTAAAATAAATAATAAAATAAATAAATAAATATGGGTAAACTTCATTTCACTGAAAACAAACTTCACTGAAAATCATTTCGTTGAAAACTCATTTCACTGAAAATCAGTTGCCTGAGCACAATTCACTGAAAGCTGACTTCACTGAAAACTCATTTGACTGAAACTCATTTTGTTGAAAGGTATATGCCCTATTCCACACTGTAGTGCGATCCTGGAGTTAGTATATATAGTAAGGGGGGATGTGGGGGGGGGGGAGTTATTCATTGAACTTGTAAGTATCCATGTCTATGGTTTCCAACATTTAAAATGTTTTGTGCCCCCCACACACCACCTTAATATATATAATAACTCCAGGTTTGCACTACAGTAGGGAACAGGGCATATAACTTTCAACAAAATGAGTTTCAGTCAAATGAGTTTTCAGTGAAGTCAGCTATCAGTGAATTGTTCTCATGCAACTGATTTTCTGTGAAATGAATTTTCAACTAAATGAGTTTCAGTGAAGTGTATTTTCAGTGAAACAAAGTAGACCCATATATATATATATATATATATATATATATATATATATATATATATATATGGGTTCCTATGAAAAGATCGACAACTTGAAATTTCGAAACTGACTTCACCGACAACTGAAATCACCGACAATGCAAATCACGGACGTTTCCGAGGTAAGGGATGTAATATCGCTACCCATGCCTACCATGGTAGCATAACACTGCCACACTTACTAAACCATGGTAGGCATGAGTAGCAAATTTACATCCCTTACCTCGGAAACGTCCGTGATTTGCGTTGTCGGTGATTTCAGTTGTCGGTGAAGTCAGTTTCGAAATTTCAAGTTGTCGATCTTTTCATAGGAACCCATATATATATATATATATATATATATATATATATATATATATATATATATTTGTATTCAACAGAAACTAAACATCATCAACGACCCAACTACCTCCAACTTATTTATCATTTTTTTTTTCTCTTTTAGACCATCCACAAATAATTAGGTATCTTACTTGATGCGCAGTGAACCATACTGTTCACCACACAAATACCACTTAATATTTAAGTTATGTACATGCATCTTACAAAATGACACTTTAGCCCATCTTATAAGGCCTCCTTTTCTCATTATATGTTTCTGAAAAAGCCTTTTCCACTATAGTCACTTCATCGTGGAATAATTTTCGAGACAATTATTTTATTTATTGTATTTATTTATTGGCATTTGTTAACCGGGTAGTGTCCAACTAGGCCAGGAGCCCATTTTCAGTGGAGACCCCGGGAGAAAGGCTCCACAAACTAATGATAAAGGTACAGGCTTCTTAATGATCTAAAAGAAGAAAACTTAAGAACATAAGAAACTACTAATGCACATAGGGGTTAGGGTTGGTATAATGGTTAAGGTGTTTACCTCATAGTCACACTGTACAGGGTTTGATTCTCACCTTTAAAAAGGAAATTGGCTAGACTTAAAATAGCCCACAAGGTCAGTTAGTCTAGTACTTTGTTATGAATTTATGAACCTATATGGTAAATGCCATTAGAAATAAACTTGGTCTAGGGACCTAAATTAGTTCTGCAACATCAACAGGCCATTAGCAGGGAGGGCAGGTATATCTCACAGAGGATACAGCTACTCTGGAACAGACTCCCCATCCCTGAGCATATTCAGGCACAACTTGGATCAATGGATGAGAAACAGGAAAATTTACCCCAAGACTTCCCCCTGTACTACTAATGGACAGAGGCAACTCCTAAATGCTTTTCCCATGCATGGGTCCCCACAAATTATCTACGGAATGATCATAGTTATTCTTATTAGGGGGTGACATATAATTATCAGCCATGGCATGGATAAGGCCAATCTGTAACCAAATGAGGTAGGTTAATGTGAGCACAAAAAGGGAAATTGCCTAGGTTTAAAATGCAAACAGGGGAAGCTAGCCTAGTACTTATCCATGAACCCATGACCATTCAAAAAGACGCTGGATGATGTCAGCTAACTGCATCATTTACTACCTCAGCCCATCTCCCGAGTTTTCTGTACTTTGATGAACACACCACTCTTCTATAAGACATTCACCACAATCAAATACTGCATAGAGGATTCTACATCTGTTTATACAGCAAACATATATCTACCATATTGCACATATTACCCTTCTATTATACTCATTGAGAACGTATTACCTGTATAATTACTGCAGTGATTGTGTTTTAGACAGTTCAATTTCAGCATCTTTGTCCCCTCTTTCCTCTATTTTACATTTGCGCTTCTGCTTTTCTGCTTCTCCAGTTATCATTGTCTGCTTTTGTCATTGTTTATGACTTTTTATTGTTCATTAGTAATTACGTATGGAGGATTTTAATGTATCTATTATTGTAAAACATGGAATTCTCTGGCTTTGCATAGAATCTTCCCTTATATTGTTTAAATTGTAAATATTAATCTGCTGCTGCTTAATTGCTTGTTCTTTTTGAATTTTTGATTTTCTGTATTGTTTCTTTACCAGTTGACAAATTAACTAATGAACTAACCATTAACTAAACAACTAATTAAACTGGATATGATTTTAGAAGTTAATTGATCACTTTATTTCAAGAAAAAGAAAGGAAAAGGACCTGTCTTGTTTCAAGCTGGCACATTTTGTGTTGTGTGCATCTTGGAGCTCATATGTACGGAAGCTGATAGTGATGGTTATAGCTGGTGGAAGAAGTGGAATGTCACTTGCACATCTCTGCTTTGCTTGAACATGGCTGGAGAATTTTTCTAGTGTGTGTAATTATTCAAAATTAGGTGTGAGATCATCAGTATACTGGTATCCTATCAGTATCAGGATGTGAAGAAGCTGGCAATGGAAGAAATCAGTGCCCATATATTTATTCACTTACTATTTGTTAATTGGGTGACACTGTCTGGAATCCATTTTAGTCATGACCAAGACCTATGGAAAATATAAGAAAAACAATTATAGAGGATCAATGAAATGCATGTCATTACTTGTTCAGTTAATGAACAGCAAGTCTGAAGTATGTCAAATCACTGAAGTCTAAGCTAAACTAACAAACACAATCATATATATGCACTTGTGTGTGTTTATGCATATGTGTGTACAATACTTATGCATGTTAATGTTTGTTTCTGAGGTATGTGAAGCATACAGTGGGCAGCTAGTAATTTTGCTGAATAAATAATTATAGCTGGGCTACTATTATGTGCAGAATAAGGTGTTCTTTTTCTTCATTTCAGATGTGAAACTATGATAGTTTCATTACTAGCTAAATCCTAGTAGGACATTGTACAATTAATTATTCCTAGTCAGTGATTCTGCTATGTCAGCTCTTACACTGCATTCAGGCTCTTTCCTCATGCCCCTCTAGACCCTAATGTTTGCATTTAGTACCTGATCTCCTGCTGTCAAAGTCTTTATACCATAACCATGTAAGATGCAAAGTTTTCAATTTCCCCACCTAAAACATTGAAAAACATCCTGGTCTGGGAAATCTAAGTGTAGTCCCGTTATTACATCAAAAAGCATCTGCCCTGTTACTCTAACCCTGCCAAAATCACATTAACTGCAAACCCTTATTTCCTGAAACAGGACACTTAGTACCCTGATGGCACATCTTTCTCACTTTGACACTTCCTGGTAAACCATATGACAGGGTTAATATATTAGTCTGAAGTAAGAAAAGACGGTGCAAGAAAATGTCAGATTTTACATTTCTTCTTTGGTGACATATTTCATCCCAATAATCTACTTTTTTTTCCCAAAAATGAACAGTGGCCTGATCTGTTCAGAGCTTGAAAATATTGTACATCTTAAATAATCCACTTCACTTGTTAGATTTGTTAATGCACATTGTGGAAGATGACATTCTAAAGTAGAAGATGTTGGCTGTTTTTATAAATAAAAGTCAGCAAACATATCCATCATTATCAAAGTGAGAAAAATACCAAAGCTGCAGTAGCAGCCTGGGTTCTGCCAGTATCCTAGTAATGGAGGAGTTGTCATGACAGGCGGGAAAGGAGATGAAGTTGCCAGTTTATTCATCTCAAGGGGATGACAGGAAAGAACCATGGGAGAATCACATTTGAATAATGTGATACACCTCACACCAGGGGGCTGACATAGGAACTTAATATGGTAAGCATTATCAAACACTGCTCATGTTATGGAGATGGAGTTCAATGCTTAAAAAAAAAAAAAAAAAAAAAAAAAAAACAGTTACAGTGGATGATGTCATCGCTCTTGGAAAATGACTCTTGCCTCTTCAGGAAATAATAAGCAAGTTAGACCTCAATCCTGGGAGGAACAGATTCACAAAGTAGGTGACTGATATGAAGGATTAATGCCAATTCCAAAGATGGAGACTCTCCAAAAAATGAATAAATAAAAAGTAACAGGCAAGTTAGTAAAGAATACAGGTGACATGGGGTGCTTAAAAGGCATAGCAAAGGAGCACACCTTAAGAAACATTTGGACAGCTACAGTATACAGTGGCAGGCTTAGTAATCACTTTGAGGACTCTGTATAATGACGACAGACATAATATATCCTGCATTTCTTTGCTTTGGTGCATATTTTTAATTTCAGTGTTATAGCATGTCTAACAGCTGACTGATGAACTAACTATATTAAATATACTGGTAGTTTCATTTTGGTATATTGTAGATTAATTATGATGTGACTTATTTTTTCCAGCCATACGACTATTCAGTTTTCTAAGCCCTTTGTATAAATATATATTTGTATATATATCCTCACCTTAGACATAAACAGGTGTGTTGAAAACATATACTTCACCCAAAATACAAGCTATCTACTCATGTCATCAAAAAATAAATACTTAAATATTTCTACTGTACCTTTGCCATCAAAATTATCATCACAATACTTGCATCATCAATGACCAGACATAAACATGTGACAGCAGGGGACCTACAGCTTAACTTTAATCATGTATGTAGGCAAAACATAGCAAATTCAACATATCGCTAAACTTATCCTTAAAGTAAATAGAACATTTGCATTAAGTACTACATTTCATAAAAAATAAATTAAATAGTACACCAATTCATTCAGAAATGGCAATCAAAGAAGTTCATCATAAAAAAATCATAAACAGTTACAAGAAAAATCACAAGCCAAATCACAAACTTCATTTACTGCCTAACATTAGTCCATTAGAATTATAAAATTATAAAATCATATTTCAGCATTGCATTATTAATAGATATGATATATTCTCAATCAATCTTTTTAGAAAGTCACATAGAATGGCAACAATCAGTAATCAAGTATTAAACAAATACTATGTCCAAGGAAAGCTCAGTTTAATGTAAAAAAATAAATAAATAAAAGCTAAAGAACTGAAAAAAATATATATGAAATCCCAACCCAAGTAGAAAAAGAACTACTCACCCAAACCGGACTGATAACCAAACCTAAAAGAAAACAGCCTAGGGAAAAGTGACATTTGCAGTTCATATATAAAATGATATTATATTAAATATTTATACCCATCTCTTTCCTTCAGGCAATACATCTGATGTCAGAGGCACAGACATTAAAAAATCTCCATTTCTGTACCATGGAATCACTTAAAACCTTTAGCATCCATCATGTCCTCATATCCCAGAAAGTTCTCCAGCAATAATTTATGAGTTAAAACCATCCTTTTAACTAACTGACCCCACTACAGGCATCTACCCTAAAACATTATCCAGGAAAAAAAACATATATTGATTACACTAGTAACACAGTTGCCATATACTTTAAGGCCTATTCAGCAAACATTTGCTATATCCTCAGTATCATAGCTGGGTGGAGTGAAGGTAGCAACTGCCCCAGGCACAAAATGTTAGGGGCAGTGATCAGCCATCTGATCCTAATCACTTTTTAGGTATTGTAATTGCGATCAAACCTGAGCACTGTAGAGCTGCCTTTGTGGTCTAAACTGTAGCAAGTGCTTACTATATTTGCAGCAAGTAGTTTTCTACAGTTTAAAAGCAAAAAAACATTTTTTTTCTTAAAATCTGAGCTCAGTAGCACTCTATACATGGTATAAACTGTAGCAACTGTTTACTACATTTGTAACAAGAAGTTGGCTACAGTTTAAATGAAAAAAGCAAATGTTTCTTCTTTTTCATCCTGCTAAAATCTGAGGAAGAAGGGTCAGTGGCAGGGTGCTGAAATGGGACCTGATTGGTTCCTGCATTTCAGTGGCCCCAGTCACCTGATACTGACATTTTTTTTACTGCCTCTCAGCTGAGATGGGATGGGGTTGGGATGCAGAAACAGGACTTGGTCAGTTGGTTAGCTCCTGCATTTCAGGACTACCAGCCATCATATTGTGGACCTTTATTATTTTAATTTTTTGACTTCCAATGAAGAGCTGGTGCAGGAGGGAGTGTGTATCTGCCTACCTGGTCGGTATGTTGCCAGTACAAGGAGCAGACTTTCTTTTTTGCTCTTCAAATAAAGAGCTGGGGAACCAGGTCTGTAAGTCCCAGACACTACTAAAGCCAACTACACCTCTGCTGAGACCCTTAGAAGTTCCTTTAAAGATAAAAATAAATGTGGCTCACTCTGCTTAATGGGCTGTTTTCAAAACAGCTCAGCAGTATGTCTACTCCAGTCTTGGAATAAGGCGAGTAGCAGAAGGCAGAAGCATTACAAGAAAGCATCTGATTGGGCTGCTGTATGAAGCAGAGAGCAATCATTTCTGTTGGCTCAGATTGCCTCAGGTGACTGGCTCAGACTTAGCCAGCCAAAGACTAAAAGTGCAAAAAGTAGTGGAGTGGTGTTAGAATACAAGCACAGGAGCAAGTTTTTTTTTCTTTTCATTTCTTCTAACCCTGCATGCACAAGTTATTTAGTATGGTGGAAGGTTTGTTTGTCTTTTCGGCTTTTCCCTGTTAGGGGTCACCACAGTGGAACTCCGGTCCGCTAATGATTGGCAGTCGATTTTTATGGTGCCGAGTTGCCAGCCCGATGCCCAACCTTCAGCGAAGGCATGCCCATTCACGCATATCTTTCGGAGGCTACTCGACACTGGGGAGGACATGCAGACTCTAAATATTTTAATTTTCTGTGTGTGTGTGTGTATGTATGTTCATAGCTTATAGGTTCATAGTTATATACTAGGCTAATGACCAGGGCCTTTATAAGCCTAACCATTTAATCCAACCCAGTTGTATCGTTATCTATCATAGGTTCATAGGTTCGTAGGTAGGTACTAGGCTATTGGCCCTAGGGCCTATATAAGCCTAGCCAAACAATACCCTGGCTTTTGCCACCCAAGAAAATTATTTTCCTGTGCCCCTGTCAAGCAGAGCCACAGAAGTGATCCCCGGGGTGAATTTCCTATCTCCCATCCAATCATCAAGATTTTTCTTGAAGAGTGCTAATGAGGAGCTTTGTTTGATATAGATAGGTAGTTTGTTCCAGAATATGGGAAGTCTCTGAGACAGAAATCTATCCCTCCAGCATGTTCTGTTTATTGTGGTGATAAGGTTTAGGTCCCTAGAACGTGTGGCTTGGAGGATTGGGATTTCTTTACGTGGAGCATGTCCAACAGCTCTGGGTCTGACATAGCTTTGTATGTTAGGCAGAGATCGCCTCTGAGTAGGTGATATGTGACAGAGTAAAGCTGGAGTTTTTTGGGACAGTCTGCATAGGGCATCTGTTTGAGACTGGTAATCCTCTTTGTGAGGTATTTCTGGGGCCTTTCCAGTTGTTGTAGATGTCTTGTGAGGTACATACCAAAAGGGGCGTTGTACTTTATAATGGGTCTAATGAGTGATGAGTAGAGGGGAACAATGACCACTTTTTTCCTGGATGAGAAACCTTTTGTAATGAGGTGTGCCACATAGAAGGATTTCCTGACTACTGTGGCAATGTGATTATCAAAGGAGAGACTACTGTCCACCTGTGTCCCAAGGTCTCTTATCACACTTTCGGTGTTAAGTAGACTACCGCCTATGTGGTAGTTCATGGGTACAGAGTTTTTACCAAAAGGGATGACAATGCACTTTTTGGCATTGAGCTTGAGGCCATGGCTTTGACACCAGGCATCTGTCTCAGTGAGGCCCTTTTGTAGGATGTCCACATCGTTAGGAGATTTGATTATGGCTCCTAGTTTTCAGTCATCTGCAAACTTTGTTAGCCAAAGACCTTATGTGTTAGCCTGTACTTCAGAGAAGTAGATACCAAACAGGAGAGGACCCAGGACTGACCCTGTGGTACTCCACTTGTCACTGGTCTGAAGTTTCTTTCTTTACTTTTTTCTTTACTTTCACAGTGTGTGTTCAGTCAGTGAGCCAGTTGGCAACCCATCTTGTGACATAGGGATTTATGCCTACTATAGTGAGTTTGTCTATAATTCCAGAGTAGGGGATGGTGTTGAAAGCCTTGGTGAGATCTAGATAGGCTGTGTGTACCACCTTACCCGTATCTACAGCTTTGGTGACTGCTTCAAAGAAGTCTATCAAGTTTAGGAGACATGTTCTGCCTTTTACAAACACGAACTGGGTAGGGTCCAGAGTTTGGAGATTACCAATGTCATTGTTTATAAGTTCCATGATGATATGCTCCATAGCCTTGCAGACCAGTCTCATCAGGCTAATAGGGTGGTAGTTCCTGGGGTCTGTGGTGGCTCCCCCTTTGTGGAGTGGGATAACTGTTGCTGTGCGCCATTCACTGGGCACAAGCCTGCGGTGAGGCTATGATTGAACATGGGCATTTATTAAGAGGGATATGTTAGTTAGGAAGTTTCTATGGGTTATGTTGGGGGGTATGTCAGTTTGGGAATTACTGCCTGCTGCTGTCTATCAGAAACATGGGGAGAGACCCAGGGTCAATTTCTAACTTCCCATCCATTGGTCAAAGTTACCCTTAAATAGAGCTAGTGATGGTATCTGCTTCACATGGATGGGACCTTGTTCCAGATGGAATTCTCTGAGCCATCAATCTGTCTTACCAACATGTCTTATTCATGTCACAAGCAAAATTTAAATCCTTGGATCTCGTGGTTCTGATGTGGTTGATTTTGTGAATGTGCAAAAGGTCCATCAGATCTGGATCTGAGGATGCCTTGTATGGCAAGCATAAATTGCCTCTCAGATACCTGTATGAAGCAGAGTATAGAGAGACAGCATTACGATGATCTGTTTAAAACAATATGCCATGCCTTGGATTCTCCTTGTAAGGAACCTCTGTGGACATTCCAACTGTTCTATATGTTTGGTCAGCTACATGCAAAATAGGCATCTTACTCAATGATGGGTCTGATAAGGGCCAAATAAAGTGGCACTATGACTTCCTTAGACCCGAATGCCATGCCATTACCTGTAATTTGGGCAAGATAGAATTATTTTCTTAATACCCTGGCCACATACTGGTCAAAGGCCAGATTACAATCTACATATGTTCCCAGATCCCAGACTGTTGAGTACACTCTTATGGGTGTCTTTTTGATGGCATAATTATCCTGAGTGCCCCTGAATTTGACACCAGTCATTTGTCTGTGTTACCCTATTGTGAGATGTATGTATCATGGTGGCATTCTATAATAGCTCTCAGTTTGCAGTCATCTGTGAACTTGTTCAGCCAAAAGTCCTTGACATTAGCCTTTACCCTTGTGATGTGGGATAACAATTGCAGTCCTCCATTCTCATGGTACAAATGCTATTTTGAGGCTATAGCTAAAAAGTGACTCAAGTGGTCCTGGAAGATCATGTTTAGGTTTGAGCTATGGGATTCTAGGGACATAGAGGGTGACCTATAGCTTGGTAGGATATGGTATGTAACTTTGTTAATGGAGATTTGCACATGAATAAATTCCAGGGCATCATCCTGTTTAACCAATTTAGAGTTATGCTTGTTGTTAATATATATTGAGACTCCTCCACCTTTTGCCTCTGCCTGTGCAGCTGATGGTCTAAATGTGTAGAAGGCACTGAAGCCTTGCACGGCCAGAGTATATTCTGTGGATTTAAACCACATCTCAGAAATTGCACAGATGTCTATATTCTCCAGAGAGAAGACAGCTTGTAGGGTGTGGAGGTTCTTGTTTAGGCTCCTAGCATTGAGCAGTAACATATTTAAGTTTCTGTGTATTTTATTTGCTATGTTGGCAGGTTTGTCAATTTGTCTTGTCTAAAAAAGGCTCTAAGGGGTGGATAGAGTTTAGCTAATATTCAGAAGCCTGAGGGAGACAGCGCACCATGCCCTCCCATGATGATGAATATTGAATCCCTCTGGAAAGACACCAAAAGCTAAGCCAATTATTGGAGTCAATCATATTTTGTTCATACTGTGGCATCATCCTTGGTGAAGATAGAATGCTGTTCAATGCAAGACACATACCTGCATGAGACACATTTTCAGAGAGATCTACAATGTCTTTCTTCATATAGCCCAGGGATGCATGTCTCAGGTGATTAACTCCCAGATGGACTAGGTTAGAATCATATTGGTACTTGTGGTGTAGTGACTTGAGGGTGTGCATAACTTGGCAGATCCTGGCTCCAGATAAGCAACTAACCTTTATCTTTTCCTTGTTCAGTCTGGTGAATGGGGCATATGTGTGTCGTACAATGGAGTCCCCTATGACAAGAGTCCTGGGTAATGTGTTGGCTTGCCTTATGGGCTTTGCTCTTGGGGTCCACTGGGTGTAGGAGTATGTGAGATATTTGGTGTTGCTCGAGTGATTGATGAGGACAGACATTACCTTTTTAGGCTTAGGAGATCTTTGAGGATTAAAAAGATTACTTCTTAGTGCCTCAGAATAGGTTGGTCTATGTGTGTTGTGAATAATATGTGTGCTGGATGTAGTGTGTGTGTGTATGTTCTTGACAACTTTGTATGCAATACTTTTACCTCCAGTGAAATTGTATATATGCACCTCTCACATACTGTGTTTGTTTTTTAAGGATTAAATTGACTGTGGGCATGAGACAATTGCTACATTGTCCCAGGATGCCCATATCTACCAAGCTGGCTATGGAGACACTTGGAAATTGCATATCCATGTTGTCCGGACCTGTATTTGGGGGGGGGGGGGGGGCTACTGTAGGTTATAGACAGGGTTATATGAAAGTCTTCTTGGGTGGTCTCTGGGGTTTGGCACTACACTATGTTAGCAATAAATAATAATATTTTCCACAGCAGGGATTGCGCTGTAAGCAGGTAACAAAGAGATAATATAGAATTAATGTTGAAGCCCTGCTATATAGCGCTCCACGGAGAACAGAAATATAAAGTTTATAGCACGTATATGCAAAACCAAATCCTTAGAATGTCACAGTTCATCAGCACGATGTAACAAATCTGCTGAAACACGGTTGTACACCGTGTATTGAATTAAAACAGTTCTTTATTCTGGATTTTATTCTCTCTGCAGTTTCATTTAAAGAGCATTGAAACTTTTTATTTTTATGGTCTGAATAGACTGAATATTTGTGTCTTTGACTGCCTGAACTAAGGTCTGATTTTATTGAAAGATTTTGGGTCTGAATAGACTGTTTCAGCAGATTTGCTACATCGTGCTGATGAACTGTGACATTCTAAGGATTTGGTTTTGCATATACGTGCTATAAACTTTATATTTCTGTTCTCCGTGGAGCGCTATATAGCAGGGCTTCAACATTAATTCTATACTACACTATGTTAGATTGTCCTAAAATTTGACAGTAGTGCTGTTTAATGTGCAAACTAGCTGCTCTAAGCTTGTCACTACACAATGGTTTTGTTTTAGCCACACTAAGTCACAGGCTTTAGTTCTAGGGGAAGTTTTATAGATAGAATGTACTTTCTAAGCATTTGTGTCTGTACTGGATGATGCTAACCTCTTGATGTAATAACGCCAAGAAAGATTGCTTGCTAGAGCAAAACTTAAACTACCTTGAAAAGGCAATTTCAAGTACTAGGGACCTTTAGATGCTTTATAGATTCAGAGGTTCATAGGATGATACTAGACCAATGGCTCGGGCACCATTACAAGTCTAGCCAAGAATTTTGCCTATGTTCCCTCAAAGGCAAAATCAACAAATAAAGCAAAAATAAAGCAGCACTCTAAACAACTTAACTAAATTGCAAAATAATAAAAAACATTTTTTTTATCTGCTAAGGATGGCACAGGATTAACTCAGGACCCCCTCACAGTGTGGTTAGGGTCCAAACAGATGGGAGCACTGGGAACATGAGCAGCAGACAATTTGTAGTAAGGGAAGTTTACTCAAGTGCAATACTGGTTTGCTGGGTGGGCATTTAGATATATGTAAAGCAATGGGTGAGAAACTTCTTAAATAGGTTACAGACAATAACAATGAAAGAGAGGATGGAGGAACTTTGGAAGTCAGATAAGCATAAGGGGCAGAAGCTTGAGACACAGCCTTTTAAAACCACAACAGGAAAATGGAGGGGAGTTAGGGGAAATAATTAAAACAGCAGTTCAAGTCCTGTAATTAGAATTTCAGAAACATTTACCTTAATACCTCAGTGGGGGGTGGAGCAGACTCAAAGAACAGGGGAAACCAAAGTAAGGTGAACAAAAAGTCACTGTAATGCAACTTTAGGCAGGTATATGCAGCTATAAAAAGTACTGAAGTACAAATATTGAAGCAGAATTCACAGTACTGCCACCACTGCAATCCCACCATTGATTAATGCAGCAAATTACTGGAATACAAATTTAAGCAGGCATATGTAGCTATAAAAATATAAAAAACACCTTTTACATGTAATTATACTTATGGAAATAGAAGTACAGTATAATATATAAATAATGATAGAATCTTCAGGTAATACACAATCTTCACACAGCTGCAAATTAAGTGACAAGACTAAGGTTGCAGAAAAAAATTAAAACAATGCAAACAGATAAATAGACAAAAAGCTGATAACTACAAAAAAGTATCACAATACAGGCCACTAGTGCAGGTTAAAATATTTTAGCAGAATTTAAATGAAAAGCATTTTTCTTCCCTTTTAATGAAAAGATTGTATCTCACACCTCTCAGAGTTTTGAACAAAACACAATGGATGGATGTAGCTGTGTACAAAATATAGCAGGCTTGCTAGAGAGAGAGAGAATTAAAGCCAGAACTGGAGCTGAAGTTCTCTGGCTAGAATTTCAAAAACTTTGGGTTTAATGTCTCAGTGGGGCATGGAGTAGACTCAAAGAACAGGGAAAAAAACAGTAGTAAAGTAAACAGAAAAGGACTGCAATGCAGCTTTAAACTGGTATATACAGCTATAAAAAGTATAAAGCTCAAATCCTGGAGCGAAATTCACAATACTGCCACTAGTCCAATCACACCACATTTTAAAGGGGACTATATTATAACATTGAATTCTACAAAGATCGAATGTTATAATATCGACCCTGTAATGTCGAACACTGAAAACAGCGAAAGTGCAGGACACCGAATTCTTTCCCAGGGAAAGAATTTGGTGGGCCATTGCTGTGGCTTCGCTGTTTTCAGCATTCGATATATTGGAACATTACGGGTTGTGTCCAGGTAAGTGTGCGATTGTGTGTAGGTTAGGGTTAGGGGCGAGTTAGGTGAGTTAGGGTTAGGGTGCGGGTGAGGTGAGTGTGCGATAGTGACGGACCTTAGGGTTAGGGTTGGGTTAAGGTAAGTGGATAACTAGTAGTGTATGTAAGGTTTAGTTTAGGTTTAGGTGTAGGATTTTAAGTGTATGTGTGTGGATTGCTGTTTTTTTGTGTGTGTTTGTGTTGTGTGTATATTTCTTGGAATAGCAAATTTTTTGCCTGGGAAAAAATTCGCTATTCTTACTGTTCGATGTTTTCGGATTTTGGTGTTTAGGGTTTGATATTATAACATTCGATCTTTGTAGAATTCGATGTTATAATATAGACCCATTTTTAAAGCACCAGATTACAGGAATACAACTTTAAGGAGGTATATATAGTTATAAAACTACTGAAGCACAAACCCCTGGAGCAGAATTCACAATGTTACAACTATTGCAAACCTACCACAGACTAAGCCACCAAATCATGCAGGTATTTACCAGTAATAATGTAATAAATGACTAAATGAAATTCAAATATGGCAGCACATCATGAGACAGCCACAACTGTGAAATAAGCTGCAAGGTTTTCCAGACTGAATTCAAAACAGAAAAAAGTTACCTTTTACATGTAATTCTATGTATGGAAATAGAAGTGCAGTATAATGTATAAACGATGCTGAAAGTTTACACTAATACACAATCTTCACACAACTACAAATGATGCTGCAAGACTAAGGTCCGAGAAGAACAAATATTATAGTTACAGTCATGTAAGGGATGTAGTTGATTATGTAATCTGTGTGTATGTTTCCATGTGGGTGCATGTATGTATGCATGTGCTGGAGGGCATACATAACTTTATTTGTATATAAAGGCAATATATGTCCATGATTTTGGTCATTTGATCCACATAATCTTTTATCTCTCTTCTTGGTTCTTGAGCTAAGATTTTAAGAGGTACTTGACTGCAGTACAACACATGCTATATTCTGACAGTACTGAGCTGAGAAGATAAATTCCTGTGTAGTAGTTATCTATATATATATTTATTCATTTACCTGATTACAATTAAACATCTGAAGTCTATAGTCACTGTCATTCAAGTCTGTAAATGATGTATGCCGTATGTGTATGTCTGTGCATGACACAGATTCTCTAAAATGTCCCTAATTTTACAGAAAGTCTCTAATTTTTTGGCCTCATATCATAAAGTTTTTTTTTTGACATATTGATAAGGAATGCAGTTACTAAATAATGATGACCGACATTCGGGTTTCAAACTTAATAGACTTCAAAAGTGCATGCCAATGCAAAGCCTGTTATTCTAGCACATTTTTAAGTATATAATGGAAATAGCTGTCCCTGATTTTGGCCCTTTGCCCACCATAATGCTTTTATCTTTCTTGAGTCTTGAGTTAATAGGTTGAGACTTTAGTTTGCACAATACATTCTGATAGCAATGCACCCCGTTATTTCTATTTTCTACATGTGGTCAGGGTCTTGTGTCAACTGTTGCCATCTCACTCCCTCTCTCTCTCTATACATATATATATATATATATATATATATATATATATATATATATATATATATATATATAAATATACAGGTTCAGTGCCACTCTCCTAACTTCTTTGACACTCATGCCTGACTGTCACAGGTCTTCTCTAACACAACCTATCCACCTATTTTCTGGGCACCCTTATTTTCTCTTGCCTTCTTCCCTTCTCTCCCAAATCTTCTTCATCAGATTGTCCTCATCTTTTATTCTGAACCATCATAATCTGTTGTCTTTGACCTTTTCTCTAATTAGAGCTACTTTGGCTTCTGCTCTTATGTCCCCATTTCTTTGCTTGTGCCACAGTGTGCGTCCTACCAACCATCTCAGGCACTTCAAATCCATTAGCTCTAGCTTCCTCAACTGACCTTCCTTTACTGCCGAGCTTTCTATACCATACAGTAATACTGGTCACACCACTATTTTGTACAACTTACTTTTCAGCTTCTTTGGCATTCTTTTGTCATATACAACCCCTAACACTCTATTCCAGTTCATTACAGGCCCTCCAATTCTAGCTTTGACCTCATCATTCAGACTTCCGTTCTCCTCAGCCATCCCTTCCACATACTTGAAGCTGTTAACTTGTTAAAATAAGAACAGTAAGCTAAGGAGTAATACATAGTATGAAAAAGAAAGAAAGACATTATTTGTCTTAATAGTGTGTGGTTAAGCTGAGGGGGAAAATAGTTGAGAGACACTGAAGAGGTGCAGGGGGACACGTGTTCTACATGGGGCTCCATGGTGTCATTTTGCAATGCCCCACATCACCTAATGCTGGCTTTGTTGATTGCAATCATACATCTGCAGTTAATATTTTCAGAAAAGTGCTAATAATGAATGAGTACATACTAAGGCAGTCTGTGGATGAAAGTAACTGACCCCGTCTGTTGTTTGATCACAGGTCATAGTCAGTGACCTACTGTATTAGAACCTCATCCCATTCCAGTTAGCCCCACAAATTCATTTTCCTCCTGCAGTCCTCTTTCCTTTTAAGCCACCAGCCACCACTGAGAAGTGCAACACACTTCTGCAAAAATCTTGCACTTTTCTACATATTTAGAGCTAATACTGGGCACATGGTAACTTTCTAAAATCAATATATAAAGTCATTGCCCATTATTCATGACTTAAATGTGATTGTAGATTCCAGTGTTTAATTCTAAATAAATAATGCTTAAGGAGCAAAGAGGTTTATAATATACAGGTTTATGGTCAAGTCACAATTGGCTTTGTATAGGTTGGGAGGGTGGCCTAATGGTTAGGTGTTTGCCTAACAAACACAAGGAGCAGGGTTTGAGTCTCACAAGGGATAATTGGCTAAGCTTAAAATGGCTTGCAAGGGCAGTTAGCTTAGTACTAATCTATGAATCATAGGCTCATATGTGTTTACTAGGCTAATGACCACAAAGCCCTTTTTAAGCCTAGCCATGCATCCCAAATCTCTGACAAGTTCTGGTACCCTTGATATGTGTAAGGAGGGACTTGGGAGATTAAACATTTACAAGCAGGGGCCTGGGAGGTGAACCATTTACAGGTTGTCTGTGTCCATTAGAGACATAGGTGCCAAGCCAAGGATGAATTTCCTGTACCCCATCCAATTGTCCAAGTTGCACTTGAATTGGGTTAGGGAGGTACTCTGCTTCACATGGATGGGGAGCCTGTTCCAGAAACAGGGTAGTCTCTGGAAAACATACCTGCTCTCCAACAGGTTCTATTTATATATATTTATATCACAGACAAGGTTTAATTCTTTAGAATAGGTAATTCTGGTGCTGTTTATTTTGTGGATATGCAGGAGGCAAATCACAGTGGGGTCTGGCAATACCCTGCATGCTAGGCATAGATTTCTCCTCAACAGCCTGTAGGAGATAGAATACAGGGATAGGGCCTTGCAGCGGTCTGCACAGGACATTTTTCTTATGCCTGTATTCTTTTAGTGAGGAACCTCTTTGGACGTTCCAGTTGTTGGATATACCTGGTTAGGTACATACCAAAATAGGCATTGTACTCAGTGATAGGAGTGATGAATGCCGAATACAGTGGAACAATGACTTCCTTAGACCTAGATGCCATACCTTTGCTTATAAGTTGTGCAACACAGAATGATTTCCTCACTACTGTAGACATGCAATGGTCAAAAGCTAGAGTACTGTACTGTCTATGTGTGTCCCTAAGTCCCTGACAACTGGGTTAATTCTAAGTGATGTATTGTAAATATGGTAATTACCAGGGGTGGATGACTTCCCAAAGGATACTATTATGCATTTCATAGCATTTAGTTTTAGTCCATGGCTCTGACACCAGTTGTTTGTCTGTGTCAGCCCTTTCTGGAGAATGTTTGTGTCAGTGTAGGATTCAATGACAGCACCTAATTTGCAATCATCTTCAAATGTAGTCAGACAGAAACCATTGACACTGGCCTTGACGTCAGACAAGTAAATGCCAAAAAAGAGTGGTCCAAGGACTGATACCTGAGGGACTCCACTTATGATTGACCTCTTTGTAGAGGTGAACTCCCCAATTTAAAATTCCTGGGTTATGTCTGTGAGTCAGTTGGGTTTGTACCTAACTTCTTGAGTTTGTGAGCAATGCCCAAGTAGGGTATTGTGTCAAATGCCTTGGCCAGGTCAAGTTACGCAGTGTGAGCTATTTTGCCCTCATCCATTTCTTTGATAACCTTTTCAAAGAAGTCTACCAGATTGAGTAGGCATGGCCGGCCCTTGATGAAACCAAACTGGTTTGGGTCCAGTGTCTGGAGGTTTACTATATCATTATTGATCATTTCTATGGCTTTGCATATAAAAACTAGTGAGCTGTATGAGTCTGTAGTCTCCAGGGTCTGATGGCCCACATAGATGTCAAGAAATTCACCTTGAGAGCGAAGCCTGAGAAGTGAATCTTGGAATCCATGTCAAGAACACATAATAAAGAGTTATGATTGGAGACCTGATCATAATTTTTTTTAGTGCATGGAGCTTTATCTACTCTATGCAGTACTAGTTACAGAAAAAAGTGCTAAATGTTTTGTCAGCTTGGAATGCTATAAATCATTTTGTGATCACTGCAAGCAAAGCAATAACACACTTTTATGCTACAGATAGTCAGAGACACATTACTGGCACAAACATTAGGCAGAAATAAATCTGTTTTTAATTTTGTCACTATCATTTGCTGGTCAGTACTGGCAGATTTAACTGCATAGCCTGATACCCAAGCTGGTCTTTTTCCAGATATAGGAGCATTATCATCACAATTCCTGCACTACAAGTAAATAACAAATGGGGTTTGCTTTGAGGCAGACCTATTTGTACAGAGACTCATTATGTGGTAAGGCTTAGTGACTAGGTTAGGGTAAATGGGTAGGTTTAGTGGGGAGGAAGAAGTGAGGTCGGTAGGTAGGTTAGGATGGGGTTCATGTGAAAGGAAATGGGAAGGGTTTATAAGCTGGGACTGGAAGGGGTTTCATCTCCTTTGGTGACAGACCATCCCTTCCCTCCCATTATAGTTAGATGGGAATATAAGGCAAGGTATGAAATTGTAGGAAGGGTTGAGAGTGGGATCTGTTAAGGTTGTCCCCTATTCTCCCTTTCTTATAATTTGCATGATTTTAGAATGGAAGGAGCAGAGGTATGTGACTCTGGTGGATTTTGGTTGGTAAAGTGAGTGGTGTTGTTAACACTGCTGTTTTGGAACTGGGTGAGCAGTTTAACGCTGCCTACAAGATGTTACTGCAGCAAAAGTAAGAAAGGTAACCATTTTACTGTGTAAAGGCTATCATGGATTTGTTATATATGGTCATGGAATAAACTGGTCACACTGGCCTACTTGGTGTGGTTATTGTCTCCATTGCATGAATAGATATAGATGTAAAAATATGTTTATGCTTAATTTAAGCAATTGTAATCTTCATATATTAAAATTGTTATGCATGTAAATAACTTTTCCATATATAACACTGGGCAGGATTCACGAAGCCTCCGTGTAAGAGTTAGCAAGTCTTACACGGAGGCTGCAGTTAAACGGGGTGATGTCAGCATATGCCATGCATATTCATGAGGGCATGCTGAATCACACCCTAGGCTAACACGGTCCGTGTAGCAAAGTAGGGGGCGTGTCCGCATGGCAAGACCTGCAAAGGGACACGCCCCCAGAAGAATCACAGTCCCAAAAGGAAACTCTCACGAGCGAGTCCGTGGAAATGTCACAAAACACAACAGCACACATGCCCCTACAGACTAGTAACCCAACTGAAAAGTAAAACGTAAAAATGAACAGTTTATTTTTTTTTTTATTTCAGAAATGTTTGCCCGTAATTGCGCTTGTTTGCGCGGGTGTGCCCTTCGCTCAGCCACAGTTAGCAGTCACTGAAAAAGCATATAAGCTCTAAATATGCAAAATAAGCCAAGTAGCAATAGTGTAGCGGTAGAGACGTCGGCCAAAGAGGAGGCAGTCATGGTTCGAGCACCAACAACATCATTTTCTTTTTTTTAGGGAAATAAGCACGAAACAATCCCCTGACATGTATGTATATATATATATATATATATATATATATATATATATATATATATATATATATATATATATATAATAATAATTTAAGTAAAATGCAATGAAATGGGCTATGTTTTATGAAGAACTCTGACACAATAAAAAAATAAAATATTTTATAAGTGCCCATAGCTGAGCAGTGCTCTAACAAGATGAGTATGTATGCCTGCAGGTGAGCAGTGGTTTAACAGGCGTAATAGGAGTGCCCGGAGTTGAGCAGTGCTTTAACACGCGAAAACTGTGTGCCTGTAGTTGCGCAACATTTCTCACAGCGTAATATGCGTGCTTATAGCCAAATAACGCGTTAACCAGCGTAACCCATTTGCGCGGAGCTGTGCAGCGCACCAACCGGCTTGCCGGCGGACAACGTAGAGCAACCTGTATCAAAGCCGCCTTTAAACAGACACACCTCCTAGCCTGTCTAGACAGTAGTAAAATAAAAAAAGAAGCAATGTCCAGGCTCGAACCCAGGATACTGTGCATCATAGTCAAAGTACTGAACCACTAAGCCATGACAGCTGTACTGAAAACTGCAGTATTAGCATATATATAGGAATGAATGGAAACAGAAGCATGACAAAGCAGGTTTTGTGAAGCTGATACAATTCCAAAATGGCCAATCACAGATAAGTGCGTGAAAAACGGCATATATAAGCCCCATAGGTGGGAATACCCAGCATAACTGATTGTGGAACCTATTTGCAGTCAGGATGGCAGGTGTAGGAGAGGGCAGTCACTTTCGAGCACAGATGTGGGGTGTTGAGGAGTCCAAATACATGGTTTGGCTCCTAGTCCATGATCATGAGGTGCAACTCATGCAGGGCCAGGTTCTGTGGGGTGCATATAAGGCAGAGGCATGTAACGGGTTGGCACATGATCTCACCAGTGCCACAGGCATATCAAGGACTGGTGAATAGGTCCGTCACCACCATGTGGACCTGAAGAGACGGAAGCAGGACCAACTGAACCGTTGGATCCAGGAGGCCCAGCAAATGCCCAATGCCCCACTACTGAGTAAGTATCCATGTAATTATGTATGTAAGGAATTATCCTAGCTGATATTATGGAGATGTATGTTCCAATATTACTTCATTTATATTACAGCTGCAGGTGTGCGTTTTGTGAATAGGCGAGCCTAGGATGATAGGCTGGTGCGTTTGCACAACCAGGCAGGTTAGTAATTATATTCCTGTACTTGTTATACAATATAAGTGAGACAGCTTGTAAAAGAGGTCAGTATAGTCACATATTAATAAAGTTCAAATAACACTAGAAGAAAGATTCTGTTAGCACTGTATGATTAGATAAGTGATGCAGCCTGTAATCCAGAAATAAAAAGTAAACAAGTCTGAAATAGTGATTACCCACCTGAAGTGTAATATTAGATAACCTGAAGCAGCCTGAAAATCACTGGTAAATAAGTCAAAGATAATAGACATGTGTGAAATACATCCCCTTAGAAAATCTGCCATATGAAACAAGTGAGTCTGTTGGAAAGGATTGTTGTAAGCAGGTATGACATGTTAATAATGCCTACAATAAAGTACCAACTTGAATTGTAAAAATAAAACAAGTGAGTGAGAGAAAGATGTATGAATCGACCAAGAAAGCTGTTATAACTTCTGAATAAAGTATACTGCAGTCAGTACATAATGAAATGAATGAGACAGCCACAACCAAAAAGTGAAATGTATGAAATAAAGTACTAAAGCTGGAATGTGTCTGTCCCACAATTTGTATATGTTGCTGTACCCTTGCAATATGGAGATAGTATGGTTGTATGAAATAATGAACATCCACAGTTGTCTAGAGCCATATAAATGAAATGTAGCAGGATGCTGTACCTGAACATAGCCAGATATGAAATGTGTATAAATAGAAATGCAATGGATATTAATGTATCAGTAACAGTCCCATCAACAACATTTCTAAGGTTACATATAGGAAACTGTAGTAAGACCTGTAGGGTATATATATCTGCAGCTACTAGAGATGTACATCATATGTATATGTAGTTGAAGTTGTTAATGAAATATTTCTTCACCCTACCCTATATTCACAAATAATGCCATTCCACAACAAACTGGGTATGTGTATTCACAATCAATTCCTATGGACATTTGTCCTGTTGGTTCAAACATATTTGCATGTACGTTGCTGCATGTGCCCTGTTCACTTATCCAATCCCGATGGCCTGTTGCCATCAATCGACCCTGCATGCTGTTGGATTGGGTACTGTTGTTCAAAATATGCATGTGTTATGCTTGCTGTTCAAAGTTTGGAATTCATGGGTGTTTGGTTAATGGGAATACTGATACATGCTGTTACAACTAATTTTGAATGGTATTGTTTGTTACTAACCCAAAATGTCATAAAATATGTCTAAACATAGGACAACAGGGAAGGCGGGTTCCAGCGGACCCACCTCTCCCACCTCAGCTGGCGAGTGCACCTGGCACTAGTGCCCAGGCCGGAACCTCCTCCGGTGGCCCTGTGCCACCTTCAGGTGGAAGCGCTGCAGGGGATGGGGCTCGTCCCCCCTCTGCAAGCATGGCCGGAGGAGACCATCCACTCACCCTCCAAAGTGTCTGGTCTGTGGTGCGTAGCGCGATCAGGCAGTCTGTGCTTGAACCCCTACACCAGCTTGAGGCTCAGGTGGCACAACTCACGGGTGTCCCTGCTGCCTGTCCTACACAGCCCCCAGCACAGCCCCATCCTGGGCTGTGAAGGCACAGTGGCAACTGCCCATGGGTGGGGATGTCAGTTCCACTGTTGCCATCTGTGGGGTCATGGGCTCGCGATATCCCAACATCCATCCCCGTCAATTGTGTTTCCCCCCCACATGTGTCATACTCCACCCCTGTATGCATCTTGTTTGTCTTGTCTGTTAACCTCCCCTACCTACCTCCCCAAATATACCTACTTCCTGTTCCTCACATTCCACTCTCACCTGAAAAAAAAAAAGGGCACTCTGTTCCCACAAAAAAATTACGCCCCATACATAGCTGCCCATTTTGCAGACATGTCTGCTGTACATGTGAAGTGGTAATTACAATTGGCTGTACAACATACTTTGTTGTCCACAGCCCTCTCTCAGGGGTGGAAGGTTTCAAATTTCACACCAAATTACAGAGATATGCACAGCTGTTGCTGATAAAGAAATGGGTAGCTATGGGCCTTTCCTACATCCTTCCTGCAAATCCTAAGCTTGTTTTCCTACTGTCCTACCCTCTTTGTGCCCCCTTTTTCACCACTGTCCTATCTCCCCATTTTCTTTTCTTTCAAAGAAATTAGCCTGGGTGTGCGCGAGAGTAAGCACTTTTAAGCAGGTGTGCACGCATGCGTGAGCTCCGCGCAAACCAGTGCTAACTCGCTTACAACTGCCTTAGTCATTCTGAATGACAAGGCCTGTAGTTTGCTCAGCAGCTTTCCTCTGTCAGTCTTGAACCCATGACCTTGGAAACAAAAGTCTGCATGACTTACCACTAAGCCATGACTGATATACAAGAACCTACTGCTGAAAGCAATATATCATGAAATAGTAGGACTGAATGTAGAGGGAATATAGGAAGGCTATTACACAAAGCTTGTCTTGTATCTTTACTGGCAATTCTTGTGGATTTGTATAACATTAGTGTGAGAAGAGAAACAGCCATGCTAGTCGGTAGCTAGTTGATAATAATGTGACAGTAGCACCTTGCAAACCACACACACTATCAGAGCAGGATAAACACTGCCATATTTGAACAGGTAAGAGGCCAGACCTCACAAATGGGACTGAATTACAGGGATGTCCCTGATTTGAAAACAAATGTTAACTGTGCCCCACTGACTCCCTGTGAAATGTACTAATAGTAGGCAGAAAGGTGTTTTGTCCCACATAATGGTAACTGTCAACTACTGAAAGTATGCACTACGTGCATGTCAGAAATGGTGTATTCACAAGCACACCCACATGTAGGTGTACAACCCACAAATATCAAAGGAGGTATCCAACTAATAACAGAAGGACAGTATAGCTGTTTACAAGCACTGCATGTGCCTGCTATCCATAACTGTTAGTACAAAGTAGAAGGTGCCACTACTGCTCAGGAGCAAAATAAAATACCCTTGTAGATGTCAAGCCCCACACCCTGGCCAGACCAGACTGCATGCAGTACCACCAAACCACAACAAACATATAAGGAACTGATGCTGAAAGAAATATAGCAAGCATTACAAGGAGTGAATGTGAATGGAAAATAGGAAAGCCATAGCAACACATTCCAGTAAAGACACCTAGCAGACCTCCAAGGAGTGAATGTAAAGGCTAAATAGTGAAGCCATAGCAATAAATTGCAAGAGCCACTGCAGTAAACCAGTTACTCCACAAGTCCTACAGGAAAGCACATACTCCCATTTAAACAGTATTAGTATTATTAGGTGTCAGTTAACATACACACTGAGAAGAATAAACTGGAGGAAGCAATAGTCAGGTGTCAGTACAACATGCACGTCAGTGCCTACAACACAGCCTGAGATATGAGAGACATACCAACCTTTACGCTCACACAACAGTGTCCACAGCATACCAGCATGGTCCCCACCTTGAAAATCTGAAAGGGCTACGCCTACCTCACCTAACATTTTATAGCACTGTCCTGAAATCACAGTGAGAACTGCAATTACCACACAGCAGGCTGCATGCAATTAGCAAATGCTGCCTAACAATTGGTGCAGAGGCCATCACATGCACATCTGCATATACCTACAAAAGCAGCCTGTACTCCCAGTCCACACATGCAATACGTTCATTGCAACAGGTGGAGGGAGAGACAGAGAGTGAGAGAGAGTGAAAGAAAGAGAGAGAGAGAAAACATAAATAAATAAAAACAAAGAAATAAAAAAAAAAACAAATAAGAGACACAGACTGCTGAAACCACTGCAGTACAGAACAGCAGGCTACCAAGCAGCAAGCCATCAAAAATAGCAGTGTCCAAGAAAGGTAATGTAAACTAATAATGTAATAGTCTACATACTGTGAACCCTCCATATGTGTTAGCAGTCTGTATATAGATATATATGAGGATGTGCATAGGGCAGGGGACATACTGCAACTGTTAGTGAAGGCTGGAAATACATATGTATGTAAAGGATGCTATGTGCACATAACAATGTAGGTTGTAGTGCAACGTACAACGTAGGTTGTACAGTACTGAATGTTTAGCAGTATGTTAGTGTGTGTATTCGTATGTATAAATAAAAAGGTATAAATATATATATTATATGTATATGTATGTATATTTATATATGTATCTATATATAATGTACATATATGTATAGATAGATAGAGAGGGATGTAGAAATAGATAGATACCACAGTACAAGGACAAAATGATTGACCTCAACAATTGACTAAGCTTCTGGTGTCATTCTAAGGGGAACCAGCATCTGTCTGCCTGGGACGACATGACCAATTGCTGTACCAGAGATGGCCTGCACCTGTTGCCCTCAGGATTCAAGATACTGGCTAAGACTCATGCCATCCCTATAGTGCCTTTGTCAGGCAAGGTTCAAATGACAAATACACTACTGTAAATGGTGACATCTGTGACATCTGTGCAGTGACAGAGACCTGGTGCAAAGCTCCAGAGAGCACCCCTGCATTACCGGGCTTCAAGTCATACCACACCTGTTGGCCACCTAACCCAAAAGGAAGCACTAAAGGTGGAGGCGTGTCCATATTCATTACGGATATCCACACCTCCAGGCTAGTTGCACAGCATAATGCATCTGAGGTATCCAATTGCAACTAACTCTGGGCAAGAACGCAATCCAAATTGTAGCTTGCTACAGACCCCCCACCATGCCCCAGGATTCACACACCTCATGTCATGATACACTGGAAAGTATTGTGTACAACCCAACACCCTAATAATGGCCGATTTCACCTACCCCACCATTAACTGGAAAAACTACACCCGTACCAACTTGATTGCTCAATGTTTTCTAGAATTCATAAATACCAATGCCTTGGATTAACATATTCACACCCCCCACCAGGGGCAGCAATATCCCACACTTGGTCATCACCAACATGGGAAACCGGTGTTCCACACCAGAGGTCAATTCCTCATTGGTGAGATCTGACCACAAGGTAATCAGCCTAGACATCCACATCCCACCCCCATCCCCAATTAGGGGCACCATCGTAACAAATGTCTCAAAAGCCAATGTCACACTTCTTAAGACAGAAGTGGCAAACTGCATGACACCCATGCAGATGGACAATAGAGGTATGACTGCTGAATCCTACACAAATGCACTGTATAAGCACTTACACAAGTGCATGGATCATGCTATCCCTAATAGAACCAATATGTTATCCCCCACACAAAGGAAGCCAGTCTGGTGGTCCTCTGCCATAAATAAACTCTACATCAGAAGAAAGACACTGTTGCAAAATTAAGTAATTTCCCATGACTGGAGGAACTGCCTGGTCAACCTCAGTAAGAAGCTGAGATCCCTCATAAAATCCCCCAAAGCTAGTTATGAAAACAAAAGTGCCACTGACTATAAAGACAACCACAAAACATTCTATAGCTATGTCAAGAATCTAAATGGGAACACTCAGATCTGCTCTGAGGTACAGCATAATGGCACTAAATATACATAACCAACTGATATTGCCAACATCCTGGCAGATAGGTTCAGTGCTAACTTTACCCCCCTCTCACCCCCTAGAGGGCCCATCTCTATACTGGAAGAATGCAAAGTCCCTATAATCACGGCTGCACAGGTAAAATACACACTCTCCAAAGTCAAGAACACAGCATCCATGGGACCTGACAATATCCCAGGCTGCATTCTACACGAACCACTGAATGAACTGGCACCCTACCGCAGTACCATGTTCAATCATAGCCTCACCTCAGGCTTTGTAGCCACTGAATGGCACACCACAACACATCCCACTCCACAAAGGGGGAGCCACGATGGACCACAGTAACCACCGCCCCATTAGCCTGACGAGCCTGGTCTGTAAGGCCATGGAATGTACCATCATGGAACTCATAAAGAAAGACATTGGTAATCTCCAAACTCTGGACCCTACTCAGTTTGGATTTGTAAAAGGCAGATCGTGTCTCCTAAACCTGATTGACTTCTTTGAAGCAGTCAGCAAAGCCATAGATGATGGTGAAATGGTTCACACAGATTATGTAGACCTCGCCAAGCCTTCCAACACCATCCCCCATTCTGGAATTATAGATAAGCACACTAAACTAGGTATAAATCCCTATGTCATAAGATGGGTTGATAACTGGCTCATGGACAGAACCCACACTGTGAAAGTAGCGTATTCCAAATCCGACATCAGACCAGTGACAAGTGTAGTCCCACAGGGTTCAGTCCTGGGTCCTCCCCTGTTTGGTATCTACTTCTCCAAAGTTCAGGCCAACATAGAAGGTCTGTGGCTAACAAAGTTTGCAGATGACTGCAACCTAGGAGCCATAATCGCAACTCCTAATGATGTGGGCAAACTACAAAAGGCCCTCACTGAGACAGATACCTGGTGTCAAAGCCATGGCCTGAAGCTCAATGCCAAAATGTGTATTGTCATCCCCGTGGTATAAACTCTGTACCCATGAACTACCAGATAGCTGGTAGTCTACTTAATGCCAAAAATGTGATAATAGACCTTGGGACACAGGTGCACAGTAGTCTCTCCTTTGATAATCACATTGCCACAGTGGTCGGGAAATCCTTATATGTGGCTATCTCATCACAAAAGGATTCCCATCCAGAAAAAAGAGGTCATTGTTCCCCTCAACTCATCACTTATTAGACCCATAATAGAGTACAACGCCCCTTTTGGTATGTACCTCACAGGACAACTACAACAACTGGAAAGACCACAGAAATACCTCAAAAAGATGATTACTGGCCTCAAACAGGTGCCCTATGCAGACCGTCTCAAAAAACTACAGCTTGACTCCATGGCATATCACCTACTCAGGGGTAATCTCTGCCTAACATACACAGCCATGTCAAACCTACAGCTGTTGGACATGCTTCACTTAAATAAATCCCAATCCCTCTGAGCTACACGCTTTAGGGACCTTAACCTTGTCACCACAATAAACAGAACATGCTGGAGGGATAGAGTCCTGTCCCAGACACTTCCCATACTCTGGAACAGACTACCTATGTATGTCAAACAGAGCTCCTCATTAGCACTCTTCAAGGAAGATCCTGATGATTGGATGGGAAATGGGGAATTCACCCCGGGGATCACATCTGTGGCTCTGCTCAACAGGGGCATAGGAAAATACCTTTCTTGGGTGGCGAAAGCCAGTGTACATTTATTGGCTAGGATTGTATGGGCCCTAGGGCCGATAGCCTAGTACCTACCTATGAACATATATAGATAGATGGATAGAATATGTATGTACACATATTATGTAATAGACACATACATATATAGATATGTGTAGATACATACACATATACAGACAGATATGTATGTGTACAGATATGTATGCATATGAATATATCTCTCTCTCTATCTCTCACCCTCTCTCTCTCTCTCTCTGTATATATATATATATATATATATATATATATATATATATATATATATACACAGGAGTACCATACCCCATTCCAAAACACTTACACCACTAACCACCACATATGTGGCTGCCTGCCTACTACTGGATGTGTCAGGAGGGAACATGGGAAACAAGTGTACAATAGCCTCCCCTGTGATATTCACAGTGGCACACCAGTCTTGTAATACCTGTACATGGTACATGTCAGCAGAAATGGTGGGTCAGCTAGTGAAATGTAGGTCACTGTACCCCTCTACACCTCACAATGTCCCACATGGTATGTACCTCCCATGACAACTACAGAAAGGGAGAATGATACAGTCATACCTAACAAGCAGTGATAATGCCCTCAAACACATTACCTATGCAGAGTGACTGACAAAACCACAGATAGAGTGCCTCTCAAACTACCGACACAGAGCATACCACTGCTGGATATACATAGTTAGTCACACCCATAACAATTGTCCAGCAACCATGGTAACACCTCACAATATCCCCAGCATAAATGACCTATGTCTGTCATCCTTGGCACCGCAGTAAAGAGCACTTGGTGGAGGTACAGGTCCCTACACACAAATAGGCCATACCCTGGAGTAAACCACCGAGCATTACGAAGCAAGGCTCCCCATTAGTAGATATCAGACATACCCCTGTTGATTGTTATGCAGATAGGTAGTATGCCATATGAGTCACCCTGTGTAACTGTTTGACAGGAGCAAGTACAACCACATTACATGTGTCCCAAGGGGCAGGATAGCATAACAGTATGCTGCTGTAGGCCCAGGCCCAATAGCATACTACCTGCCTATGACACAATGCACACACGTGTACTCATTGCAATACCAACTATGTGAGGTGGAATGCGTGTGCCACTGGCTGCGTGCAAGGTCTGTAATGGTGTGATTGCTCAGCATGATTTTGTGTCTGTCATGGTAGTGTGTGTCCTTGGTGTGAGGCCAGAGAAAGATGTGTCAGGTATTGGGATACAAACATACTACATTTCCATATGTTCTGCTGTGGTTCCCTGTGACTGTGGTGTAGGTATGGATATGGCAAGAAATACTACGGTGCATTACCAGTGACATTTTTACTGTGCATTGCATGCATTGCATGGGTTGACAATGTTCCCCATACATTACATTGATACATACCCCCAGTGTGAGGCTGTGCATTGGACCTCAAACAGTGTGCCGACTGCTGGAGTATACTTGTTTGTTGTATGAAGTGTGCCAGGCGCTATCACAGAGTTGTCAGCAGAGCACTGATATGTGGTCATTCAAATGTGTATCCCCCAACAGACAGACAGATGCTATATATGGCAGTTCAGTGATATCACTACAGTAGAGTTTTATGTGTGCCATATCACTTGCTCACATATTTTTCTTTTCCTTCCAGGGCAATGGTGCACCAGTGCAATCCCACATACTCTGCTGCAGAGGAAGAGGAGATACACCAGAGCCTGGTATGGGAGTTTGCCACACTCTTTTCCTGCACCAGCCAGAACCAGCAGGAGAGGGCTGCACTGTGGCAAGACCTTGTCCGTTGGGTAAATGATATAGGCATGCACAACCAGACATATGAGCAGGTACGCCATCACTGCAGTGATTTAATTAGAAATGTCTGTCAGCGTGCATCTGATATCCACAGACAACAGCTTGCCACAGGTGGTGGGGTGGCTATACACCCCCCCTCACCAGACTGGAGGGGCTCCTCCTAAGTGTTGTGGCTCCAGCCCAACAACAACAACATCCACAGACATGTGTAATGATGGAGGCTGGAGCCAACCAGCAGGACGACTTGGAGCATGCAGGTAACATGCCATATCTATATTTGACTGTTCTCTACACTGGTAGTTTATGCATGTGTGAGGTGTGTACTGTGTTTGTAGCTATTATCCTGGTAATTATTGTGCAAGAGTGATATTCTCAATATCGGCAGTAGACCTGTGAAAGCCAACTGTTGTACTACTGAACTGTATCATACTCACAGTATCAATGGCACAGTTGTGCCCACTGACAATGAATGTATTATTTGTGCAGGTCCCTCTGGTGTAACAGCAAGGCAGCCAATTCATGCTGGTAAGTGTGTAATAGCATTCCTTTAATATTAATGATAGTAATAGTAATAATACTCTAAAATGGTATTGTTATGTGTGTGATTGCATTTGTGTCTGTGTCTGTTTGTATCGCATGCACTGATGAGTGTGCATGTGTGCATGTGCGCATGTGTGCACGTGTACATGTGTGCATGTGCCCATGTGTACATATGCATGTGTGCATGTGTGCATATGTGCATGTGCCCATGTGTGCATGTGCCCATGTGTGCATGTGTGCATGTGCCCATGTGTGCATGTGTGCATGTGTGCATGTGCCCATGTGTGCATGTGCCCATGTGTGCATGTGCGCATGTGTGCATGTGCCCATGTGTGCATATGCCCATGTGTGCATGTGCGCATGTGTGCATGTGCATGTGTGCATGTGTGCATATGTGGTAACATTGTGTGCACATTGTAAACTGTGTTTCCTGTCTTCTCACAGGTTCTGGTGCTGCTCTGGTGGTGTACAGCAGGGAACCTGAATCTGCTGCTGGGGATAGTGATAATGATGATACCTGTGTAATGGCACAGGGAGGTGTGCCAGGGTCCATTGTTGGTCAGCCAATTGACAGTACACAGCTGTCAACCCCATTAATGCGCACAGTCATCCTGCCAATACATCCATTGTCACCAATATCCCTAGGTGATGGACAGCATACAGTGGGCATTGACCAGGGTAATGTGGTATCAGTGGTGCATGCATCCCCTCACAGCAGCCATGGCCAGAGTCCTGACATGGTACCACACAGGCAGATGTTCAGGGGTTCTCGTGGGAGCATCCATGGTCGTATTGCCCCTGTCAGACGTGCCCACAGAGGTCTTTCAACCTCGGCTATGTTCTGGGCTGTAATGCAGGCACAGTCATGTATGCAACGGTACACCAGACAGGGTCTGAGGGAGCTGAGAGCACATTGCACTGCTATGAATGACACTATGCGTGACGTTGCAGCTGCCATCCGTAATTTTACCTAGGTCATTGACAGACATTGGGGGGACACATTAGATCTGTTCCACAACTACATGCCCATGAGCCAGGACAATGCAGGGCGGTTGAGGCATAGACGTGGATGAATGCCAGCAACAGCAGCAGCTGGCAGTTGTCGCAGACGACAACAAACCCGCGGCTGCTCACATAGTGCCAGTACCAGCCCCAGCAATGCTGTGTCTGTGCTGTCATCAGACCGCCCTAGGAGACCACGTACATGTGGCTCTGGACAGTCCCAGCAGGGACATGTCTCCAGTCAACAACCACCTGCTTCCAATGACAGTACCCAGTCTGGCTTAGTACCTGATACTGTCCGTAGCACCCCTACTAGGCACAGGTACCATGTCCGTGGCCAGAGACAGTGATCTGTATGACCTGGCAGGTACAGTCTGTGGCTGTCCACAAACACCCATATATGGCAGCCACAAGGTAGAACTGTGTGCATGCATACACACATGCATAATGCTAACACCTAGGGCTAACACATACACGCACAAAGTGCATCAACATTGCCCCATCTTCTACGGTTGTCCCTCACTGACATACACACACATACTTGTCAATTGGTTGTATCAGTGGCAGACTCAGGCATACCAAGTACACACCCTGTGTATATCATGAAACTGTGCCACCTCCTGCAATCTGTAACATTGATGCAGGACCGGTTAACATGGTGCTGATGCAAAGGGTGACTACATAGATGTGTAGTAATATTATCATGTTGTCAACTGTGCAGTGTAATGATATCATTGTGGGTATATCCCAGCATGCCTGATGCATTAACAGTATGATTGTCATTGTATTGTTTGGTACACCCCTATAAATTACCATAGTGTAATGTCTGCACATCTTTGCATTCTGCTGGTAAGGCTGTAAACAGAAGGCCAACTACATAGGTAGCACAGGGGATAAGTAAATGGAAGTTATGATACTCAATGGTGGACATGTAAACCACAAGATTCATGCAGTACAACCTCTACTCTGCATGGAGAATGTTGATATCTGTGCAGTAATAGACAACAGGTTCAAGACTCCCAAGAGCACCCTAGCACTACCTGGTTACACCTCAAACCATGCTTGACAGCCCTAAAACACACAACTAACTATGACAGGAGGTGAGTCTCATTAAATGTCAGGGATACTGTGGTGGCAGGACAGGTAGCATACAGCCTACTAAGTTGGGGAATGCTGATTGACGGCTCAGTGTCTGTCATTATAAATGTGTATTAGTTCTGGTTTAAGCAATTGGGCTTCAGGCCAGTTATTTCACATTACAAAGGTTCATGGTCTGCACTCTTGTTGGAGGAGAGGCTGAACTCTGCCCGTCTGAGGTGGGAATTTCTGGCTAAAGGCTTATAGTGCCTGCATATTTGAACTGTTTCTTACTGAAATTGGTACACCTTGTTTGCTGTAGCATAGACTAGATCCATGCCTGCTGATTGTAGCTTTGTTTATATGCTTTTTTGCTTGTTATTTCCCTGAAACACTAATCCCACCTGAAATGCAGCTTTACAGCACCTCTGAGAATCCCTAGTGACATGTTGATTGCTTACTGTATGTATGTCCTTGTTTCACTTGACAGAAAGTTAGTGTTTGTCAGTTATGCAATTAAGTTACCTGTAACACATTGCATTAGAGATACCTGGCACTTGCTCACTAAAGCATTTATATATGCCAGCACTAACACATTAAAACCACTACACCCTCACAAACTCACCTTACGTACCTTGTTCCCCATTGGCCCTTTTTGTTGTTAATTATAAAGGAATTCCCAATACTAGCCCAGCATGTTCAAAGGTCAGTTGTCAATCTCCTCCACGGTCCAACTGGTGAATCTGGGAATCTAGAGGCAATGTTACAACTGCTTCATTTACACAGTCAACCCTCTCCTCCTCCCAACAAATTCCACCACATGTGAGAGATGCAACCATATATCCAAACTGCAGGCTAAGCTCTCTCAACTCAGTACTGGCAAAACCTGTCAGGAGGAGACAGAAACCACGGTCACTACAATTCCAGTCTCACATAGACCTAGCACGTCAGCAATCGAAACAAATAAACACATACAACCATACTCGTAGTCTCTAAATAAAGGTCTGCCTACGCAGCAGACACCTCCAAAGCAGACACACAAGCAACCGCTACCCCAGAACAGAACATGTGCAACACATAGCTCACAAAGCCAGTGTGCCAAACAGTCACAGCATGTAAGGCTAAACAACACACCTGCTACACTTGTGATGGGTGCCTCTGTCGTCAGGTACACTGATGTCCCGCTCACCAGGCTGAACAAGGTAAATGTCATGGTGAGATGCCTGTCGGGCACTATGATCTGCCACAAACACACAGGCCACTCCAGGGCATGTACAAATATGACTCAGTCAGTGTCCATGCCAGTGTGAATGATCTGAGACATACCTCCCTGGACTACATGATGAGAGACATAGAGGAGCTCTCTGAGCATGTGGCCCAGACTGGTAGGGCCCTGACCTTGAGTAGCATCTTACCCTCACCAAGAATGATGCCACAATATGTAGACAAGATGATCAATTCAGACAATTGGTTTATGTCTCAGTGTCATTCAAAGGGGATACAATGCCTGTCAGCCTGGGATGACATGCTCAACAAGCCACACTGCTATGCTAGGGACAGCTTGCACCTGTCACCCATGGGCTTTTGGATATTGGCAAAGGCTCTTGATACACCCATAGTGCCTTTTGCAGGCAAGGCTCAACAGATAAGACCACCTCCATAGGTATCACAAGGGATAGGAAACTAATAGTAATGCTGCTCAACACCAGCAGTGTAAATGTCAAGATGCATGCACTGGAAACTGTCCATAGCATGGAGGACATCAATATCTGTGCAGTAACAGAATCATGGTTCAAGGCCCCCAAAAGCACCCCAGCACTGGCAGGTTATACCTCATACCATGCTTGTCGGCCACATAACTTGCACCGAAACAGAACAGGAGAGGGAGTATCAATATTCATCAAAGCTACACACACCTCCAGGTTGGTGGCACAGCACGAAGCATCAGAGACTATCCATGTGCAACTAACAGTGGGTAAGACTGCCATCCAGTTCATAGCCTGGCACACACCACACTCCCAAGCCCAGGTAACCCACTTGGCCTACTTAAGAAGACATATATATATATATGCAGGTGTTTACAAACAATATATTGGGCAGCTTCATTTACCCACACATAGACTGTGAGCATTACAGTAGCTCCAACACCCTAGGTGTAAAGTTCCTAGAATCCATACACTCAATTGCTGTGGAACAACTTGTTACCACTCCCACAAGTGGGGAATACATGCTGCACCTGTTCATCACCAACATGTGGACTATATGCTCCAGACCAGACGTGTATCCCTCGCTGGTAAGATGACACCATAGACTACTCTCACTGTATATTCACATACCAAATGCAGCCCCTGCACATAAAACCACAGTCATAATGTTGTGTAATGCAAATTACATGTATTCACATGAGGCAGGCTTCACACATGGGAACTATTTCAGATCACAGGTACATATGTCTATGTGGCACACACATACCTCATGTGTGCATTGACATTACTGATATGATCTATGTCACACAATATTAAGAGCAACACCCCACACACATGGACAAACTGTGTGACAAAAACACACATGGCATTTGTAAGATTCAAACCACTACCTAACTATGTTATGACACTTGAGAGAGGGACGCATTAGCAGAGCACGCTATTCGCATTACTGGGAGGTTTCCCTTCTCCTGCTGTACTTATAGGGTGCTGACATCATCAGTGTTTAGAAACAGGAATGTGCACCATGCAGTGTGTTCTTGTAGTTGGCAAAAGGGACATTTCTTTCACACAGGATTGCACACACACTAACCCCCCTCAGCCAAACACACGCACTGTGCATTTGCAGGATTCAAACCACTACCTAACTATGTTATGACACTTGAAAGAGACGCATTAGTGGAGCACGCTATTTGCATTACTAGGAGGTTTCCCTTCTCCTGCTGTACTTATAGGGTGCTGACATCATCAGTGTTTAGAAAGAGGACTGTGCATCATGCACTGTGTTCTTGTAGTTGGCAAAAGGGACATTTCTTTCACACAGAAATGTACACACACTAACCCCCCTCACCCAAACACACACACTGAGAATTTGCAGGATTTAAAACCCTACCTAACTATGTTATGACACTTGAGAGAGATGCATTAGCGGAGCGCGCTATTTGCATTACTGGGAGGATTTCCTTCTCCTGCTGTACTTATAGGGTGCTGACATCATCGGTGTTTAGAAAGAGGACTGTGCATTATGCAGTGTGTTTTTGTAGTTGGCAAAAGGGACATTTCATTCACACACACTGACCCCCCTCACCCAGATACACACACGGAGCATTTGCAGGATTTAAACCCCTACCTAACTATGTTATGACACTTAAGAGAAACGCATTAGCAGAGCTCGCTATTCACATTACTGGGAGGTTTTCCTTTTCCTGCTGTACTTATAGGGTGCTGACATCATCAGTGTTTAGAAAGAGGACTGTGCATCATGCAGTGTGTTCTTGTAGTTGGCAAAAGGGACATTTTTTTCACACAGAAGTGCACACACACTAACCCCCTCACCCAAACACACACACTGAGCATTGGCAGGATTTAAACCCCTACCTAACTATTTTATAACACTTGTGAGAAACGCATTAGCAGAGCACGCTATCCGAATTACTGGGAGGTTTCCCTTCTCCTGCTGTACATATAGGGTGCTGAGATCATCAGTGTTTAGAAAGAGGAGTGTGCATCATGCAGTGTGTTCTTCTAGTTGGCAGAAGGGACATTTCTTTCACACAGAATTGCACACACACTAACACCCCTCACCCAAACACACACACACTGAGCATTTGCAGGATTCAAACATGGATGTGACATTGCAAATTCAACCCCTGGGATCTCCACTGTGTCCCTACTTGATGGAGGCACAGCACACTAGCCTTACATGGTGCCTTCTGTGACCTACTTTACAGAGGCACAGTAGCCTACTGTACTGGGGAGGCAGATGCCAAGCACAGTCTGACTAAGCTTGTATTCCCTAGGGCAAATAGCCTAGTATTGACCTCTACACCCATATGTTTAGTTTTCAGCTGCACAATATTTGTTGCTGATAAACTGTTTGCAGGTCTTTATTGCCATAGCTTTCCCTGTTTCTATGTACAACTTGTGTATCTGTGGAATATGTTTGAATATGTGTGGGATCCACTATTTAACTTATGTCTCTGTAGTCATTTAACTGTGTGTACTGGGCAGATTGCTGTCTTGTGGTTGGTTCCTGGTTTAACACATACATATACCACATATGTGTGGCCAACTGCTAAACTGAGACATGGCCTAAGTGTGTGAGCATGCCCAGTTTAGGCTTATTCCATGGTTTGTTGCCTGACATATGTCTCATTTATCAAAGTGTGTGAGCATGCCCAGTGTGTGCTTTCCATATGTTGAGCTCTTCAGTCCACCACATTTGTGGGTGTGTGTGAACTTCCACAGTATTTCACCTTTATAGTTGTGTGTTGGGAGTCATGTTGTGTACATACTGCCCAACTGCTTTGTGTCTGAACCTGACAGGGATTATACTGTGCCTGCAGGGTTTCCATGGAATAGTTTGCATACAGTTGTCAACATCCTTTCATAATGACCATACACTAATATTGTATAGTGTACTGGTTCAGTACTTTCACTGTGGTGGACAGTATCCTGGGTTTCGGTCCTATCACTGCTTTCAATAATCATAGTGAGCACACCAGACTGGTTAATGGCCAGTTGTGCACATATGACCATGCTGCATTTTGTTTGGATATGGACTACTTACACCAGGCTTGTCCAACATTGGTAGTGCATTCCACAACTTGGGTGGTCATTGACAAACACTAGCGATGTGCCCTAGGCCATTTCTAGTGCTAGTCAGAGTTTGTTTGTCCTTCAACACACATTGCAACTGGAATTTGACATCACATATTTCAAGGTTAGTATAATGTGCCTCTGTCTACCCATGACATAACAGTGATACCCAGGGTAAACCTACCATGTCACATCCACTAATCATGATTCCTGTTGAGGAGAGTCAATGAGGGACTCTCTGGCTATCCTGTACTGGGAATTTACTCAAGAGTGAAGTGAGCTTCTGGGTTATGGATCCATCACTACAGCATGTCCTATGTATGTCAGTGCTGGGGTTCAGGTCTCTCATGTGCATAGCTCACTGGCTTTCAGATTGGTCAAGGTGCAGCATGTTCATTGATTCCAGCTTGGACGTGGCTTTATACATCAGGCCCAGATTGCCTCTGGGCAGGCAGTATGGCACTGTGTGGAGCTGCGGTTTGTTTAATCAGGCAACACATGGCATCTGTTTGAGCTCTTTGATCCTCCTGGTGGGGTACTTTTGCAGTCTTTCCAGTTGCTGGAGGTGTCTGCTGAGGTACATCACACAGGGGCCATTGTACTCAATTGTGAGACTGATGAAGGATGACTGAAGAGGCACGATTACCTCCCCTGATCTAGATCTAACTACAGTCATGGTTATGTGGGTATATGGTATGTTTCTGTAACCACTACAGCCACATGGTTGTCAAATGCAAGATATCTATCAAATTGTGTCCTCAGGTCTCTTATTACTTCTAAAGTACTTAATGGGTTAACACCTATGTGGTAATTGGTGGGCACTTACTGTTTATCCACAGGGGATGACTATACACTTTTCTGCAATTAGCTTAATGACATGGCTCTGGCACCAGTTGTCTGTTTCTATGTGGCCCTTTTGTAGGATGCTTGTGTCAGCTGGAGGGTCAAATGAGGTGCCCAGTTTGTAGTCCTCTGCAAACTTGTTCAGACACAGTCCTTCCATGTTGGCCTGTACCTATGGGAAATATATACCATGCAAGGGAGGTCCCAAGACTGAGCCTTGTGGGATGCCAGTTGTAGCTGGTTTGTAGACTGACATGGCTGCAGCATGTCTGACCATGTCAGTTCTGTCCTTGGGCTGGTTTGCAACCCATCTACTGACATAGGGGTTTATATTTAAGCTGGTGAGCTTATCTATAATGAACATGTGGGGTATTGTATGGAAGGCTTTTTCAAGGTCCATATAGGCTGTGTGGACAACATTTCCCTCATCAGTGGCCTTGACAACTGTTTCAAATGAGTCAGACATGTTTAAGAGGCAGGATCTGCCCTTAAGAAAGCCATGCTGGGTAGGGTCCAGTGTCTGTAGGTCCCCAATATCTTTATATCTGAGGTCCATGATGATCCTTTCCATAGCTTTGCAGACCAAGCTTGTCAGGATTCTGGGGTGATAGTTTGCAGTATCCACTGAGGCACCACCTTTGTGGAGAGGGACCACTGTTGCTGTACACTGCTCTTTGGGTACATATCCTGTGATAAGGCTGAAATTGAGCAGTAGTATTATTTGGCATTCCATTCTTCTTGGAGTTCATGTTGGACACAGCCCAGGACACCATGTCGTACCATTGATGCTGTGTGTCTTGCTTTGAAGATGCTGCCTGTTACCTCAGCATCTGCAATGTCAGGGGGCCAGCACTCTGCTGGGATAGATATTTGTCATTTTGGGGGGGGGGGGTTGCACTGAACCTGTCAGGTTGGATGTTGGCAATGTGTGTGGGTTTGGTGTATTGTTTGTAATATTTGGTAATTCAGTGCATATCTGTGAATTCCCACCAAGGTTCCTACCATCAGTTAAGACAACCTTGTGATTATCCTTAGTGTCCTGTACAATTTGTATCTCCATAGGTTCATAGGTTCATACTGGGCTATCTGCCCTAGGGCATTTATCAGCCTAGCCAGAGTATGTGTGGCTTTCGCCACCCCTTGCTATGTGAATATTATGGCCATTTAGGGTTTACTTTACTGTGCCTCTGTCTAGATGTGACACACTGCAGATCCCCAGTGTAAATCTACGCTCTCCCATCCACTTGGCAAGATTCCTGTTGAAGAGAGTCAGTGAGGGGCTCTGTCTAACATGGAGTGGGTTCTGTTCCAGAGTGTGGGAAGCCTCTGGGTTAGGAATCTGTCCCTCCAGCACATCCGATGTATTTATGTGTTGAGGTTGACATCTGTCACTCTCTTGGCTCTAATGGCTTTGGATTTTCTGAGGTGGAGCATGTCCATCCATTCTGTATTGGACATGACCTTGTTCATCGGGTATACATCACCTCTGAGTATGCAGTATGTGACTGCATACAGATGGGGTGTTGTCAGCCAGGCAGCATATGACAAATGTTTGACACCCTTTATCCTCTTGGTCAGGTACTTTTGAGGTCTTTCTAACTGCTGCAGGTGTCGGGTATGGTACATCCCAAATGGGGCATTGTACTCACTTATGGGCCTGATAAGGGAAGAGTATAGGGGCACAATGACCTCTCTTGATGTAGATGTGACTCCTTTCATGATAAGGTGGCCAATATAGGTGGTCTTCCTAGCCATGTTGGCAAAGTGAGTGTTGCATGTGGGGTTACTGTCCACTTGTGTCCCTAGGTCCCGGATTACTTCTTCCATATGTAATGGATTACCACCTATGTGGTGATTTGTGAGTACCTTGTTTGGTATTTGGGGTGACATTCATACTTTCCAGTGTCTTCAGGGAGGCTGAGTGGTGTTCCTGGGTCTGAGAGGGTGGTCTGTAGCATGTTACAAACTGTACAGCAGTTTTGCCTACAGTTAGTTGCACATGGATGGTCTCTGATGCTTTGTGCATTGTCAGTAACCTGGATGTGTGGGTATCTTTGCTGAATATGGATACTCCCCCTCCTTTTGTGGTTTGGTCCAGGTTTTGGGGCCAACAAGCATGATTTGAGGTATAACCTAGTAGTGCTGGGGTGCTCTCAGGAGCCTTGATGCAGGTTTCCATCACTGCACAGACATCAATGTTCTCCATACTGGGGAGGGCCTCGAGGGCATGCATCTTGTGGTTTAGACATCTGGCATTGAGCAGCATTACCCTCATGTTTTTTCCACTTATGTTTTCTGGGGAGGTGGGTTTGTCTTTTCAGCCTTGCCTACAAATGGCACTATGGAGGTGGCAAGAGCCTTAGCCAATATCCAGACACACAGGGGTGACAGGTGCAAGCCATCCCTGGCAAAGCAGCGTGGCTTGTCAAGCATGACATCCCAAGCAGAGACACATTGTATCCCTTGGATTGACACCAGTAATTGAGCCAATTGTTAAAGCTGATCATTCTGTGTTTGTACTGTGGCATCATTCTTGGTGGGGGTAGGATGCTGATCAGGGTCAGAGTCATACCGGCCTGGCCTACATAATCGGACAGCTCCTCTATGTCTCTTTATGTGTAGTCCAGGGAAGTACGTCTCAGGTCATTCACACCAGCATGGACAATGACTGAGTCATATTTGTACTTGCTTTGGAGTGACCTGCATGATTGTGTTATGTGGCAGATTGTAGCAGCCTACAGGCAGCTTACTGTACCCTTTTCCTTGTTCAGTCTGGTGAGCGGGACATCAGTGTGACTGACTATGGCGTCATCTATTACAAGTGTATCGGGCATGCTGTTTGTCCTTACGGGCTGTGACTGTTTGGCACACCGACTTTGTGTACTATGTGTTGCATGTGCTATGTTTGGGGGTAGTGGTTTCTTGGGTGTCTGCTTTGGAGGCCTCTGTTGATTTGGTGGTTTTTAATTATAGCCTCCAGGAATGTTTTTGTTTGTTTATGTATTTGGTTTGCAGTTGTGATAGGTCTATGTGAGTGGGTTTGTGGTGTGTGTGGTTACCTTCTCCTCCTGACTAGTTTAGACAGTACTGAGTTGAGTGAGCTCAGCCTCCAGTTTGGAGATGTGCTTGCATCTCTCACATATATTTGTATTTCTTGGGGGGTGGAGGGGGTTGTCTGTGTACATGGGGCAGGTGTGACATTGCCCAAGATTCACAGATTCAACTTGTTGTAGCTGGCCTTAGTGGATTTTATGACTAGCCATATTTTATTGCCATAATACTGATTAGAGATTACTTCTCTTTTTGGGTTTGCTCTATCATGTGGTGACTTCCTCATTCTCTTGCATGGTTTGGTAATGGCTGTGGTCCAGCATGCCAGCTGCCTGTGTCTATGGTATTGGGCCTTGATTTTATTCGGGATTGCATAATCCATGCATTCCTGGCTGTGTTCATAGAATGCATTTATAAAGAGTTCTGAGGTGTGGCCCATATTTTCCACAGGCACAGGGCCTTTAATGGATTCCACATCAGTTTGGAGGAGTGCAACATTTCATTTACACATGTTTTTCACTGTGGTTTTCTGGACAGGGACTGTGGTCCAGCTGTGAATATCCAGTGTGATTACTCTATGGTCTGATCTTACCAGTGAGGAATACACTTCTCATCTGGCCATAGAGTACCCATGTTGCTGATTATCACATCCAGTATGCTTACCCCTCTTCTGGGAGTGGTACGTTGTTCCTGAGCATGTTGGTTTATGGATTCTAGGAACCTTTGGCCTAGGGTGTTGGTGCTGGGATAATGCTCCCAGTCTATGTTTGAGTATTTTCAGTCATCCAATATAATGTTGTTTGGAGAGCCTGATATTTCCATGTGTTCCAATGTAGGCCAAGTGCAGTTCCTGGCATTTGGGGGATAGTCTGTAGCAGGCTACAAAATGGCAGGCAGTCTTAGCCACTGTTACTTGAGCATGGATAATCCATGCTGCTTCTTGTTGTGGTACCAACATGGGGGTGTGGTTATCCTTGACAATTATTGCTACTCACCCTCCTTTTGTAGTTTGGTCCATATTTTGGGGCTGTAAAGCACAGTATGGGGTGTAACCTGGTAGTGTTAGGGTGCTCTTGTGAGCCTTAACCCAGTTTTCCATTACAGGACAGATATCAACATTCTCCATGCTGAGGGGAGTGTAGACTGCATGCATCTTTCAGTTTGGACATCTGGCATTGAGTAGCATTACATCTAGGTTCTTATCCCTTGTGGAGGTGGAGCATTGTGCCTTGCTCAGCATGTCATCCCAGGCTGGCACGCATTGGATCCCCTTTGACTACTGGCAATACTTAAGCCAATTATTGTAATTGATCATCTCGTCTTCATATTCTGGCATCATGCTTGGTGAGGGTAGGATGTTAGACAGGGTCATCATGTTTGCATATACTACATGGTGTTACATTGCTTAACACATGGCAATCATGCCTCAGGTGGTGCTGCAGGACTGTTTATGTTGGATGCACATACTACACTCCCTGTACATGTTTGATAGCAGGTTGTGTCAACTTGGGCATCCATTTTACTATATGTGTGAGTCAGAGAGAGGTATCATTTCCTGGGTTCCTACTGAGCCAGTGTATGTGCTATGTGTTGCCGCTTTGCCAAGGCCAAGGCATACTGGGCATGCCTCCTTCTGCCTACTGGGGCAGGCTCAGGTTGTTCCTCCTCCGAGTCACGCTCTGCCTGTGATTGGCTTGGCAATGGTGGGGGGTGGTTTGGCCCAGCCCTATGCTGGTCCTGCTGCAGCTGTTTTCACAGAATCATATTATGTAGCATAGCACATACCATGACAATTTGGGTACATGTAGTTGGTGAGTACTGCAAGGCTCCACCAGATGTGTCCAGGCACCGGAACCGTGACTTGAGCAGCCCAAACACACGCTTGATTACATTTCGTGTTTGTGCGTGTGCCTCATTATGGCATTCTTGTTCAGATGTGTGTGCATTTCTGATGGGTGTCATCAGCCACGGCTCCAGTGCATAGCCAGCATCCCCCACTAAGTGACCATGTGGGATGTCCCCATTGGCAAATGTCTGGTATAGCTGCGTCAGATGCCAGATATGTGAATCGTGGTAGCTTCCAGGGCAGCAGGCACACACATTCATTATTATGCCCTGGGCATCACACACAACCTGGCAGTTGATGGAGGAGAAGTCCTTGCGGTTAATGTAGGCCCTACCCCACTCACCGGCTGGTGCTTTGATGCGTATATGCGTGCAGTCTATTGCACCTACTACCTCAGGGTATTCTGCTATTTGCTGGAAGAGACGCATATTGCTGGCCAATACCTCACGGGAATTGGGGAAATATACATGCTCACCGACATGTGCTGACATGGCGTCCAGGAACTGGTGCAGTACCCTGGATGCTGATGCCTGTGATATCCCCATCATATCACCAGTTGATCTCTGGAAGGTACCTGTTGCTAGTATTCTTAGGCCAACACATACCTTGGTTTCCACTGGGATGGGTTCCCCTCTGTTGGTTCTGTGTGTGAGACATGGCCTGCACAGCTCAACAATTTGCTGCAGGAGGTCTCTGTCCCACTCTATAGTGCTCCACTATCTCCAGCTCATGTAACCCCTGGTAGGTGACTCTGGGCCTGTACACTCTTCTCCGTCTCCTCACTGTGGGTTGTCTGGCAGCATTTCCATAGTCACCACCCTCAGCAAGTTGCATATGTCTCCTTATAACAGCTATGGCAGCCCCTAGCATTTTTGGTCTGAGTGAAGCATTTTCAGTTTTCACTTCTAGTAGCTTACTCCTCTGTTACAGTGTCTCTTGAGAGAAACATTCTGCACTGTTGTTTGCAGTGTTTTAAGTGCTGGGCTGGGCTACTGTTCTGCCTGTGTAATTGCCTGCTTCTGATTGTTTTCACCTGCTAGCTCTGCCAGTAATTTATGCTAGCTTCCTACTATTTCCCATGCTTCCCTTAACCCTTCTGTTTCCTCAGGGGGGAGCAATGTGCACACCAGCATAAACACGCTCACAGTGGCTAACACGCATGCACACATGCTTAGACGGACTAGAATCTGCTTATTCAGGTTAAAATGTGCGCACACCAGTGCAAACAAGCATACAGGTGTTTAAATAGGCCCCTACATGCGTATTCTGCCTTGACCGCGTGCACTCACGCTTACACGCGCACACTTTATCTTACTCGTGCCTATCAGCGCGCACACACGCGCATGCACAGCCAGCAAGAAACTTTGGTGTTATCCATTGTGTACACCTTCCATTTCTTGGCTTTCCCATGCCTACTTGCTGACACTCCTCTTTCCATGATGTGTGACTGACAGCTTTCACATGCCACTGAGCTGCATTCCTTTTATACATTCCCCCCTGTGATGTTACCTATCTCCTACTCTGTTACTCCCCCTTATCCTACTCCTACACTGCACGGATTGTGCTCATTTTCTATGTAACAGTGCGATTCACTATCCTACCACTCATTTACATAGGATTGCCTACTAATGCTTAGTTACATGTCTTACACTCCGCTTCCTCCCTTAGCAACCCCTACTCGGTGGCCATGTTGTTTTACCCTGCTATTCCCTTCCATTGTATACTCATGCTTTGCATAAACCCACATTTGAGGATTTAATATTTTTATTTTTTGTTTTTTTATAGCGCAGCCTGTTTGCGCGACACTGCACTACGTTTATGAATTATTTTTATTTCATGTTTGCATCAGGGTATGTTGCCAGTGGGCACATATTTGGCCATTGGCATGCTGCCTGAAACATTTGCAATCTTTATTTGGAGCTGACATGGCTCCATTGTGTTATTTGCAGAACGGTACTCAGTTATCAACTGAGTACATTTCTGCAGATAACACGACTATTACACGGGCAGGTTTCTGCTTCCTGGATCACAAATTAACCTCATTTGCATGCCTTTCGGCTGCAAGTGAGGTAATTAGCATATCAATGCCCTGCCCCGTGTAAGAGCCATTTTAGGTGCTCTCTTACACACACAATCTGGCTGTTCCTGGATCGCGATGGCTGCATGGAGTCTTACACTACTCTTAGACTCCGTGAAAGCCATCGTGAATCCATATGATAGTCTTTTAATGTTATTGAATGATTTGTTTGCAGGAAACAAAATATGCTTGAAAATGTCATTATTTAGAATGCATGTGCAAAAATTGTTTAATTTTAGATCTATGCTGCACAGTAGAAAGTTTCCAAATGTTTATACTACAAGGACAAAGAAATCCATAGGCACATTGTTGTGTGTTTCACATTTTTTTACTTTGTATAGTATATCAGAGTGAGAAGAGTAGAAGAAGTGTACAAATTCAGCCTACCTGTGGCATTACATTCCCTTAACAAGGTATAGGAAGCATGAGAGATTCTGGGCTTTCTGTTCCATAAAAACTGCATTCCTGCATCTTACAAGGGGGTAAGGTGAGGTAGCATTCTTGGTGCATGATTTCTGATCTGACAGAGCAGTGCCTGTCACTGACAAGAAAGAGATGTACAGATTTGGAATCATACTTTTAAAATGCATTTATTTTGATCATCTGCAGCTAACTATAAGTCAGAGTGAAGATATTACTACAGAGTGCCAAACAGACCACAGACATGACTAACTTCCCTTTTAACTTATGGTCCATCTGTAATATCAGTGAAATGAACAGCGATTTACTGTCTTACTTGTACATTTATTTCCACTTTTATTAACTGGGAGAATAAATAGATGCTGGGGGGTGGGGGAGGAACAGACCACACAGGCAACATACAGCTGTTGCTGCTATAAAGGCCATTTCAGTTCACACTTGACTAACACAGTGTACAGCTTTATTTCAGCATTTTCAAGGCCAATATGAGAAAGTAGGCACTACACTTAGCAACTGAGATGATCCAGCTGTGAATAAAAAGTCCAAATCCAAACACGTACACATTAAATGTAAAAACTGAGGGTGGACATTTAATGGAAACACACACTTTACGGTGGCTGATCAGCAAGAAATATTTTTGCTGAGAATTCAGTCAAAACTATTCATTCTAGGTATCTAGTGGTGTTAAGAGGTAACACAGGAGAATATGAAAATGCCACAAAAATGTTAATTTTAGATTGATTTTCTAGGGTATGATAGAATAAATACATTTTTATTTGTGCAATATAATATGACAAGTTTCCATATCAGTAGAATAAATACATAGTTTTGTTATAAAAGCATACCAGATACTTACAGACAGAAAAACACTCATAATTTTAGCAATAAACATTACAAAAGAAAAAAAAGCTACATATCTGATATGAGCCAGTGGACTTGTAGTCACTCAGTAGTTATCCATGTTTAGAATAGAAATGTAGCATGAGATATGAAAACAAGAGCATTTATGAACAGTAATTTTACTCTGAATGTGTGAGCTGCTGAACCAAAGATTTTATTTTGTAATGTATGCAATTTAGATATGGAAGAATAAAAGTAAGTGGATCAGATAGTGTGGGAATAAACATTCATCTAGAGATTAAAGGATATAAAATAAGTCATGTCCCATTCTGGAATTTTGCTCCTCAAGCATAAATTTTAAGTTATACCCATATGCATGTACACACAACACACACGCACACACACACGCACACACACACACACACACACACACACACACACACACACACACACACACACACACACACACACACGACAGGTATGAAACAAACATGAACATAAGAAAACAGGAAAATGTCTAAACTTTCAGTTACATGAATGCTATAGTATTATACAGTGCAGAAAAACTGACAGCACAGTGTATCTGTACACCTCAAATACAAGCAATATTTCTGTTGAAGGTAAGGCAAATCCCTTAGGAAGTTTTGTTTATATAACCAATGCGAATTATGTCATGTTCATTAAATAAGTATACAATCATATCCCTATTGTAAAAGTGAGTCAAATAAATTACTTTGTGTGTGCATGTGTAGTTAAATTTCTGTATTAAATACAAACCAAGCATTCAAAGTATTCTGGCAAAAAGACTTGGTTAATACACAGCTCTGTAGATTGTGCAGCATGATAGGTAAGGGTTTGAATCTGGTAAGGTATGTCTGTCATACAGAAGTGGCTTAATACAAATAATGGTGATATGGCACAGTAAAAGAGACTTTTAAGGTGGGAGGGTTAGTATAATGGTTAAGGTCTTAACTTCAGAGATACAAGGTACAGGGTTTGATTCTACTTTCTGGTTATTGGCTAGTAACAGTCATCTATGAACCAAGTAAGATGCAGGTCACAAAACATTGAATCGTAAACAATTAAAAAACTTCCTTCAAAAACATAGATTTAGGAAAACAGTAAAGCAGTCACATAGCAAAAAATAACATAATCATATTTGCACAATGTGGCCCAATGGTGAATAAGTACAAAAAACATAGTGTGGACCTTCTGAGGAGACATAACTGTATAATGCAGCTATCATTGGCCAAAGTAACATACATTATTCCAACTGCATAATGGCAGGTCATATAACCTAGGGATAGGGGCATGCAGGTAGCATACCTGTGATGATGCAAGTCGACATGAGTATTATTGAGCCACTTCCTTGCAGCAGGGCACAACCAGGACCCCAGCCAAGGGCTATACGACAAAGGTCCTACTACTCTTATATTATAAATGTGTAGGTAATGGGTATATAAAAGAGTAATAAAGAGGAGAGAGAGCAAGCAGAGGCACACACAGTAAGACCAGGAAAAGGAAAGTGGGCTTGGAGAGGGCTGAACAACAAACCGGGGAGAGGAGTGACACATAAGGAAGGGATAGGATAGGGCAATGACCACCTGCCAAGCTGTGCAGACAGGCAGACAGACAGACAAAATCAGTCACCTATGATGACCCAGTGGTCAGAGACAAACAGCTGTGTAACTCTACAAATTGCATGAATGTGTGTTCTAAAGTGCCAATCTTGATGTCAAGCTGCTGGTTTACCACGGCTGTCACCAGACATTCCACCTCCTGCCAAGTGACGCAGTGGGACCCCAGGGTGACAATTGTTAATGGGGATTCTACATCCCCCCATCATTGAAGCAGGCCAACAGTGAGCCCTCCTGGTTGCCATCTCAGGATGACCTTCATCACCTGACAGAGAAGATGCCATACGGACTGTTGCGGACCCAGCATGTAGTAACGAAGTCGATACAGGTGTTGGTGGGCACTGCTGTATCACATCCAGCTGTACAGCAGATACTACAGAAAAAAAGAAACATACATAGAGAGAAACAAATCAACAAAGGACAAATTATAAAATTAAAAAGATGACAAGGACAAAGAGAAAAAGAAATGTACAGTGTAGTAGGTTGTGCTGCACTGTTTTCTCCTATAGAGCCTGAGTGGTGAGAAATGCAGTCAGCTGAGCAAACAATATATAAGTGCTAAACTTGTCTAAGGCAAGCCTGTTATAGAACTATGTGAACAGCAGGGCAGGATATGATGGGAGGTGCCCTGTCATTGCAGTGTAGCATAGTGTATCAGTGTCAAGCAAGGTGACTGAAATGTGCAGCAAAGCTAGGCAGAAATAGCCATTATAGCGAACTGCACATCTCTGAGAGGATTATGGGCAGGTGGCACATGCAGTGAGGTCAGTACCAGGAAGTGTGACAGAGGGTGGCACCATGTTATATATGATATGTCCCAGATGTCATTATTCATGTCATTATTCGCTGTTATTCCGAATAATTGGGGTTTTGAAAATATTCAGAGTATATTGAATACAAAACGATGTTATACTAATGACAAAGTGAATTTGCTATGCTCACTGTTAGAAATTATTTTAGAAAATAACATCTTCATTTTTAGGGAACAGTACTATCTCCAAAGGGTTGGTGTAGCGATGGGCATGCCATGTGCCAATAGCTATGCCAACCTTGCATTGACTGAGTGGGAATGTGAAACTTTTCTAATGAAACAAGAGTATAGAAAAAAGTTGATCTGGTGTACTCATTTTGTGGATGAGATGTTCTTTTTATGGGGGGGGGGGTACACAAAGAGAACTCAATGTGTTCCTAAATACCCACATTCAACCATTGAGTTATTAAAGTTTACCAGCAAAGTTTCACCAGATGAAATTGAGTTTATAGATGTGAAGGTGAAGAAATCAGACATACTAGGAATACAAACTAGTCTGTATAGGAAACCCACTAGAAAAAATGCGTTGCTGCATAGAAATGGCATGCATCCGCACTTTATTGGAAAGAATGTAGTGAAAGGACAGATTTTAAGGTTAATGAGATTGCATAATGATGAAGCACAAATGCAATTGGCATTGGATACACTGAGGGAAGATTTCATGGAGAGGGGATATCCTGCACATACGTATGATAGATATGTAGTTGAATTACTAAGAGAAAGAGATGGTAAGGGGAGAGAGTATTACTCAAAGAAGGAGGCTAGTGTCCCTCAAGAGTGGCAGGGAAGGAAGGAATAAACTTAAGTTTCCACTTACCTATGGCAGTGACATAAACATCTTTTGCGATGTTTTTAAGAGGAATTAGAGCATCCTGAATACAGTTAAAGAACTAGAGGGGGTATTAGATGATGCACCCAGCTTTTCTTTTAAAAATAAGAAATCTTTAAAATGTCAGCTCTGCTATAGAACCCCAGAGAGTAGATTTAATAATCTATCCCAGAGAAAGGGTACATATGTTTGTAGGAATTGTACTGCTTGTAAATATGTCTACTCCTGCACTACATTTGTGCATTCTGAGATACATGCTAAGTATTATGCTGACTGTAGAACAAGGAATATAGTTTATTTTGCATTCTGTGAAGTCTGTAAGGCCTATTACATTGGGAAGACCAACAGAATGCTAAAAGAACTTATTCAGGAACATATTAGGGATATCCAGAAGAGGAAGGAAACCAGTGCTTTAGCTAAACACATTGATGCTGAGGGGTTATTACACTGTTTTAAGTTTTTTGTACTGGAAATCTTAGATGAAGGATTAAGGTGGGGAGGTATTAAAATCAGAACAGAGTTGCAGAGCAGAGATGGATTCTTAAGCTAAACACCCACACATTACTGGGGATCATTGAGACAGTCTCACTTAAGCCTTTCTTGAAGGTTAGAACACTTAAACATTACATTTAGTAAAAAAGTGATATTAGTTAAATACATATATATATATATATATATATATATATATATATATATATATATATATATATATATATATTAGTTATAAATGAATTGGGTATTGGTTTATGTATTTTTTATAAAATTAAAAAAAAATGTTTATATATTTAGGATGATTTTACTAATTGTATAACTGATTAATTGTGATTGAGTATGTTCTTAAAAGGAAGTTGCTATGTTTGATGTACTCAGTCTGATGAAGCTGTCAGTGTGATTGTGAAAGCGCTTACTCGTTCTGTGTGTTTTGTACATTAAATAGAAGACTTTCACAGATGTGGTAGTTTGGCTCAGCGTTTTTTTGGATTCTTACTCTGTTTTGGCTGAGAGCAGTATCCTTTATCAAGTCTGGTTGTATTTTCATTTTTTTGCTTTTCAACAGTGAACCCTCCTGGTTGCCATCTCAGGATGACCTTCATCACCTGACAGAGAAGCTGCCATACAGACTGTTGCGGACCCAGCATGTAGTAATGAAGTAGGTACAGGAGTTGGTGGGCACTGCTGTATCACATCCAGATGTACAGCAGATACTGCAGAACAAAAGAAACATACATGGAGAGAAACAAATCAACAAAGGACAAATTACAAAATTAAAAAGATGACAAGGACAAAGAGAAAAAGAAATACACAGTGTAGTAGGTTGTGCTGCACTGTTTTCTCCTATAGAGCCTGGGTGGTGAGAAATGCAGTCAGCTGAGCAAACAATATATAAGTGCCAAACTTGTCTAAGGCAAGCCTATTATAGAACTATGTGAACAACAGGGCAGGATATGATGGGAGGTGCCCTGTCATTGCAGTGTAGCACAGTGTATCAGTGTCAACCAAGGTGACTGAAATAGGCAGAAATAGCCATTATAGTGAACTGCGCATCTCTGAGAGGATTATGGACAGGTGGCACACACAGTGAGGTTAGCGTTGGGATGTGTGGCAGAGGGTGGCATATGACATGTATATATATGACATGTCCCAGAAGACCAGCAGGAATATACAGCTGACATAGAACCATTGTGGTAATACTGCACCGTAACAAATGCCATTCCAAGTGCAATGCTACATGACATTCCAGAGTTTCCTTGGCCACGGTATGTCAGTTGTAACTGCCACAGGCATAGGCTATAGAATGAGCATTCAGACAGAACATTATGTGAGTCTAGCAGGGACAGTGCAGACTACCTGAATAGTATCACATAGCTTTGAGGCAGGGAATGATTCCAACCAGTAATGTGCCATCACAGAGGCCTAAACCCTTAAATACAGTGTTTCCCCCATGGCAGTTCATTCTGGTTTATAGGTTCATAGGGGTTACAAGACTATTGGCCCTAGGGTTTTATAAGCCTAGCCATGTTCCCTTATTGACCAAGTTGCATGGTCTATATTTGCAGAGCGAGTTTGTGATCAGCACCGACTGTCCTTATCCAAGAGGGACACAGGTGGCACTCCCCAGGGTAAATTTATGGTCTCCCATCCAGAAGACACTATCATAAATACCTGGCAGTAGGAAAAACAGCATCATTGTATATTCAAACTTAATGGCACATAAAGCAAAGGAAACCTTTGAGCACCGCTGAAGTTAAAGCAAAGCTTTATTATTAAAGCTGGTGAAGTTAAAACAAAACAAAACAAAATCATAATCACTAAGTTAATACAAACCATAACTATAAACACTGTTGAAGTTAAAGTGAGGTATAAATATAAGTATTGATGAAGTTAAAACAAAGTAAATCTATAAGCACTGACGAATTAAAGCAAAGCAGAACTACAAGTGCTGGAGTAGTTAAATAGCAGATTGTAAAGCCATGCATTTCAGCATGTAAGGGTTATAAAATAAATTTTCCTACATATCCCAGTCCCTGGATAAGCATGCCAGCCACCTCACAGATCATTGTATTTTCTGCTGTCTCCTCCATTGCTGAAAAGTAGACAAAAGAAACAAAAGAAAAACATAGATGTGAAAATCAATAACTGCTAAGTGTACAGTAAAACTTACATATTTAAATACAAGTAATCATTTTATCATATATTCTGTAGAACTCAGGCTTCCTCCCCCTTACCTCCTAATCTAAGAAGGTAAGGGTGGAGCCTCTCCAGATCCCTGTACTGATCCTGGGACTATTCACCAGAATGTATGATGCCCATGACATCACTCACTCTACTGGCAAAATTTGATAGGCATCCACCACGTACTGGCTGGTCCAAGCAGGCACTCCCAGTAGTACCAATACAACATGTGTTGAAAAATTAGTGTCTCTCTCTGCTGTACCACATGGGAGTATTTCCAGTATCAGCCTTTTCAGAAGCCATAGACACTAGCCTGTTTGAAACCAGGAAGGAAATGGTATCTGAGTCATACTGACTCACAAATACCATATGGAGCAAATAGATTAAAGCCATGGCAGTGTGACATAGCCCACTGCCAGTGTATAGCAGCAGAGCAGCACTGGAAGTGTGTGCAGGAGTAATGGACAGATGCATACCAGTCACATACAGTAGAGTGTCTGTACCAAGAGATATAATGTATGTTGGCACCGGCAGGCTTTCATGACCTTAAAGGCCATTGACTGGGTTATTGGGGGGAGCATTTAGCAGCAAATTTTTAGCCATACTTCAATGTTATTGAGTGATTTCCTGTGATTTTGTTATGAAGGACAGGAACAGATAAGGGTAGAATCAGTGGCATAGAGTAAGGTACTGGAAAGTGTTGCAGCAGTATGAAATTTATTTGTGAAAATATTAAATAGAAGGGGGCTGAGTATTGACCCTTGGGGAACACAACAGAGATTGGTTAAAATTCTTAAAGGTTTTGTTGCCATTTAGTTGTTTGCTTATAATTACATAAATAACTGTGAAACCAGTTGAGGGAGGGGTAAGTAAGACCTAAAGTTACAACTTCATAAAGGAGCTTTTGATGGGACACTGTGTCAAATGCTTTGGAAAGGTAAAAAGAAATGAAGAAACAAGGTTGCCCTCATTTCTGTGTTGGTTTACTATGTTGGTGAAGTTGAGGAAGGCAGTAGTAGTAGTACTGGAGCTCAGCCTGAATCCATGCTTGGCGTTAGAGAGGAGGTTGTGTTTGGTTATGTTTCATAAGCTGAGAGTGAATACATTTCTTGAGGATTTTTGAGAGGGGTGATAGGAAAGTAATGTCTGTTGAAGTACCTCCTTGGTGAAGGTGTAATAATAATGGATTTTTTCCAGATGAATGAGACTTACGTTTCAGTAACTGACCAATTGATCAAAATGTAGACCGGGAAGGCTAGTGCTTCTGCCCATATTTTGAGTAACTCAGTGGGAAGCTTATTGGCAGCTAAGTTTGCTGCTTTTACTTTTGCTAGTGATTTTTTATGGTTGATGTAAGACAACTAAAAGTCAGGGGGATACAATAAAGCCTACATGGTAATTTTTGACCGTGTGCTCATTGTGGTGTGAGGCTCACAAAACCGCAATTAGTTTTAGATTCAGTAAACTGCGCATAGTGGTGTGCACTCATGCGCAAACACAGATACTTCCATGGCATACAATTTACAGCATAAGTAGCGGAATTGTATGCTAATGAACAAATCAGCACAGTGGAGTGATTCAACAAGCTCCATGCTTGTGTTGGCCGTGTATTCAAAAGTTTTCTGCATACAGCCACAGAAAGGAGTCTACATGGAAACAAGACCAAGTAAAAGTCCATAGCTATATACACAACAGAAGGCAACATGTAACCCCACACACATTATGACATTATCAGACATGGTGAATGCTAGAAAATTAGATTAACAAAAGCAGCTATACTACTCAGAAACAGCTCCTCGTGGTCCTGCAGAGTGGTCCTAGCAGCAGAGAACTGAGAAAAGTGACTACTTTCCTGATTTAAGTATTTTTTGCTGTTTTTTACCTAAAATACCTTCTCTTGCTTACTTTGAACAAGCTTAAACTGTTTTTTTAGCTGTTTGTTGCATTATATATTATCTGCACTTAAAGTTACATTTAGTCGAAAATTGGTCGAAAGTTGTTTGTTTGTTAAATTTAACTGTTGAGGCTGCCCACTAAAGTGTGCTAGCCTGTGTAACTGATTTATTACTGTTTCCTGCATTTCTGTGTGCTTTCTGTCTCAAAAACAAAAAAAATCCTTGTTTTCCCGCCTCTCCTCGACTAGTTTAGACCAGTATACAGGCTTTGCTGTATTCTGGGCTGTGGTGTAGGTAGTTCCTGTGTTGTCCATTGCCTTACTTGGATAGAAGGAAGTTTCTTTGCTCACCAGTAGGAGTGGGGAGCCTTGAGCAGCCTATCTGTCCCTGAAGGAGTGACCTCAGCACAAGAGCTTGTAGTAATTGGTTGTTTTGGACCATTTCTAGCTCTTTTGAAGTTCCTGTTTAAAATCCGCCTCTGAGCGTTTTTTTCTGGCTATTCTACTCAGAAACAGCTCCTTGTGGTCCTGCAGCGTGGTCCTAGCAGCAGAGAACTGAGAAAAGCGACTACTTTCCTGATTTAAGTATTTTTTGCTGTTTTTTACCTCAAATACCTTCTCTTGCTTACTTTGAATAAGCTTAAACTGTTTTTTTAGCTGTTTGTTGCATTATATATTATCTGCACTTAAAGTTACATTTAGTCGAAAATTGGTCGAAAGTTGTTTGTTTGTTTGTTAAATTTAACTGATGAGGCTGCCCACTAAACTGTGCTAGCCTGTGTAACTGATTTATTACTGTTTCCTGCATTTCTGTGTGCTTTCTGTCTCAAAAACAAAAAAAAAACAAAAAAAAAATATCCTTGTTTCCCGCCTCTCCTCGACTAGTTTAGACCAGTATACAGGCTTTGCTGTATTCTGGGCTGTGGTGTAGTTCCTGTGTTGTCCATTGCCTTACTTGGATAGAAGGAAGTTTCTTTGCTCACCAGTAGGAGTGGGGAGCCTTGAGCAGCCTATCTGTCCCTGAAGGAGTGACCTCAGCACAAGAGCTTGTAGTAATTGGTTGTTTTGGACCATTTCTAGCTCTTTTGAAGTTTCCTGCTTAAAATCCGCCTCTGAGCGTTTTTTTTCTGGCTATACTACTCAGAAACGGCTCCTCCTGGTCCTGCAGAGTGGTCCTAGCAGCAGAGAACTGAGAAGAGCGACTACTTTCCTGATTTAAGTATTTTTTGCTGTTTTTTACCTCAAATACCTTCTCTTGCTTACTTTGAACAAGCTTAAACTGTTTTTTTAGCTGTTTGTTGCATTATATATTATCTGCACTTAAAGTTACATTTAGTCGAAAATTGGCCGAAAGTTGTTTGTTTGTTAAATTTAACTGTTGAGGCTGCCCACTAAAGTGTGCTAGCCTGTGCAACTGATTTATTACTGTTTCCTGCATTTCTGTGTGCTTTCTGTCTCAAAAACAAAAAAAAATCCTTGTTTTCCCGCCTCTCCTCGACTAGTTTAGACCAGTATACAGGCTTTGCTGTATTCTGGGCTGTGTAGTTCCTGTGTTGTCCATTGCCTTACTTGGATAGAAGGAAGTTTCTTTGCTCACCAGTAGGAGTGGGGAGCCTTGAGCAGCCTATCTGTCCCTGAAGGAGTGACCTCAGCACAAGAGCTTGTAGTAATTGGTTGTTTTGGACCATTTCTAGCTCTTTTGAAGTTCCTGTTTAAAATCCGCCTCTGAGCGTTTTTTTCTGGTTATTCTACTCAGAAACAGCTCCTCGTGGTCCTGCAGCGTGGTCCTAGCAGCAGAGAACTGAGAAAAGCGACTACTTTCCTGATTTAAGAATTTTTTGCTGTTTTTTTACCTCAAATACCTTCTCTTGCTTACTTTGAATAAGCTTAAACTGTTTTTTTAGCTGTTTGTTGCATTATATATTATCTGCACTTAAAGTTACATTTAGTCGAAAATTGGTCGAAAGTTGTTTGTTTGTTTGTTTGTTAAATTTAACTGATGAGGCTGCCCACTAAAGTGTGCTAGCCTGTGTAACTGATTTATTACTGTTTCCTGCATTTCTGTGTGCTTTCTGTCTCAAAAACAAAAAAAACAAAAAAAAAATATCCTTGTTTCCCGCCTCTCCTCGACTAGTTTAGACCATTATACAGGCTTTGCTGTATTCTGGGCTGTGGTGTAGTTCCTGTGTTGTCCATTGCCTTACTTGGATAGATGGAAGTTTCTTTGCTCACCAGTGGGAGTGGAGAGCCTTGAGCAGCCTATCTGTCCCTGAAGGAGTGACCTCAGCACAAGAGCTTGTAGTAATTGGTTGTTTTGGACCATTTCTAGCTCTTTTGAAGTTCCCTGTTTAAAATCCACCTCTGAGCATTTTTTCTGGCTATACTACTCAAACAGCTCCTCGTGGTCCTAGCAGCAGAGAACTGAGAAAAGCGACTACTTTCCTGATTTAAGTATTTTTTGCTATTTTTTTTACCTAAAATACCTTCTCTTTCTTACTTTGAACAAGCTTAAACTGTTTTTTAGCTGTTTGATGCATTATATATTATCTGCACTTAAAGTTACATTTAGTCGAAAATTGGTCGAAAGTTGTTTGTTTGTTTGTTAAATTTAACTGATGAGGCTGCCCACTAAAGTGTGCTAACCTGTGTAACTGATTTATTACTGTTTCCTACATTTCTGTGTGCTTTCTGTCTCAAAAACAAAAAAAACAAAAAAAAAATATCCTTGTTTCCCGCATCTCCTCGACTAGTTTAGACCAGTATACAGGCTTTTCTGTATTCTAGGCTATGGTGTAGTTCCTGTGTTGTCCATTGCCCTACTTGGATAGAAAGAAGTTTCTTTGCTCACCAGTGGGAGTGGGGAGCCTTGAGCAGCCTATCTGTCCCTGAAGGAGTGACCTCAGCACAAGAGCTTGTAGTAATTGGTTGTTTTGGACCATTTCTAACTTTTTTGAAGTTCCCTGCTTATAATCCGCCTCTTAGTGTTTTTTTCTGGCTATACTACTCAGAAACGGCTCCTCCTGATCCTGCAGAGTAGTCCTAGCAGCAGACAACTGAGAAAAGCGACTACTTTCCTGATTTAAGTATTTTTTGCTGTTTTTTACCTCAAATACCTTCTCTTGCTTACTTTGAACAAGCTTAAACTGTTTTTTAGCTGTTTGTTGCATTATATATTATCTGCACTTAAAGTTACATTTAGTCGAAAATTGGTCGAAAGTTGTTTGTTTGTTAAATTTAACTGTTGAGGCTGCCCACTAAAGTGTGCTAGCCTGTGTAACTGATTTATTACTGTTTCCTGCATTTCTGTGTGCTTTCTGTCTCAAAAACAAAAAAAATATCCTTGTTTTCCCGCCTCTCCTCGACTAGTTTAGACCAGTATATATGCTTTGCTGTATTCTGGGCTGTGGTGTAGTTCCTGTGTTGTCCATTGCCTTACTTGGATAGAAGGAAGTTTCTTTGCTCACCAGTGGGAGTGGGGAGCCTTGAGCAGCCTATCTGTCCCTGAAGGAGTGACCTCAGCACAAGAGCTTGTAGTAATTGGTTGTTCTGGACCATTTCTAGCTCTTTTGAAGTTCCTGTTTAAAATCCGCCTCTGAGCGTTTTTTTCTGGCTATACTATTCAGAAACAGCTCCTCGTGGTCCTGCAGAGTGGTCCTAGCAGCAGAGAACTGAGAAAAGCGACTACTTTCCTGATTTAAGTATTTTTTGCTGTTTTTTTACCTCAAATACCTTCTCTTGCTTACTTTGAACAAGCTTAAACTGTTTTTTTAGCTGTTTGTTGCATTATATATTATCTGCACTTAAAGTTACATTTAGTCGAAAATTGGTCGAAAGTTGTTTGTTTGTTAAATTTAGCTGTTGAGGCTGCCCACTAAAGTGTGCTAGCCTGTGTAACTGATTTATTACTGTTTCCTGCATTTCTGTGTGCTTTCTGTCTCAAAAACAAAAAAAAATATCCTTGTTTTCCCGCCTCTCCTCGACTAGTTTAGACCAGTATACAGGCTTTGCTGTATTCTGGGCTGTGGTGTAGTTCCTGTGTTGTCCATTGCCTTACTTGGATAGAAGGAAGTTTCTTTGCTCACCAGTGGGAGTGGGGAGCCTTGAGCAGCCTATCTGTCCCTGAAGGAGTGACCTCAGCACAAGAGCTTGTAGTAATTGGTTGTTCTGGACCATTTCTAGCTCTTTTGAAGTTCCTGTTTAAAATCCGCCTCTGAGCGTTTTTTTCTGGCTATACTATTCAGAAACAGCTCCTCGTGGTCCTGCAGCGTGGTCCTAGCAGCAGAGAACTGAGAAAAGTGACTACTTTCCTGATTTAAGTATTTTTTGCTGTTTTTTTACCTCAAATACCTTCTCTTGCTTACTTTGAATAAGCTTAAACTGTTTTTTTAGCTGTTTGTTGCATTATATATTATTTGCACTTAAAGTTACATTTAGTCGAAAATTGGTCGAAAGTTGTTTGTTTGTTTGTTTGTTAAATTTAACTGATGAGGCTGCCCACTAAAGTGTGCTAGCCTGTGTAACTGATTTATTACTGTTTCCTGCATTTCTGTGTGCTTTCTTTCTCAAAAACAAAAAAAACAAAAAAAAAATATCCTTGCTTCCCACCTCTCCTCGACTAGTTTAGACCAGTATACAGGCTTTGCTGTATTCTGGGCTGTGGTGTAGTTCCTGTGTTGTCCATTGCCTTACTTGGATAGAAGGAAGCTTCTTTGCTCACCAGTGGGAGTGGAGAGCCTTGAGCAGCCTATCTGTCCCTGAAGGAGTGACCTCAGCACAAGAACTTGTAGTAATTGGTTGTTTTGGACCATTTCTAGCTCTTTTGAAGTTCCCTGTTTAAAATCCACCTCTGAGCATTTTTTTCTGGCTATACTACTCAAACAGCTCCTCGTGGTCCTAGCAGCAGAGAACTGAGAAAAGCGACTACTTTCCTGGATTACGTATTTTTTGCTATTTTTTTACCTAAAATACCTTCTCTTTCTTACTTTGAACAAGCTTAAACTGTTTTTTAGCTGTTTGATGCATTATATATTATCTGCACTTAAAGTTACATTTAGTCGAAAATTGGTTGAAAGTTGTTTGTTTGTTAAATTTAACTGATGAGGCTGCCCACTAAAGTGTGCTAGCCTGTGTAACTGATTTATTACTGTTTCCTGCATTTCTGTGTGCTTTCTGTCTCAAAAACAAAAAAAAACAAAAAAAAAATATCCTTGTTTCCTGCATCTCCTCGACTAGTTTAGACCAGTATACAGGCTTTTCTGTATTCTGGGCTATGGTGTAGTTCCTGTGTTGTCCACTGCCTTACTTGGATAGAAGGAAGTTTCTTTGCTCACCAGTGGGAATGGGGAGCCTTGAGCAGCCTATCTGTCCCTGAAGGAGTGACCTCAGCACAAGAGCTTGTAGTAATTGGTTGTTTTGGACCATTTCTAGCTCTTTTGAAGTTCCTCTTTAAAATCCGCCTCTGAGCGTTTTTTTCTGGCTATACTATTCAGAAACAGCTCCTCGTGGTCCTGCAGAGTGGTCCTAGCAGCAGAGAACTGAGAAAAGCGACTACTTTCCTGATTTAAGTATTTTTTGCTGTTTTTTACCTCAAATACCTTCTCTTGCTTACTTTGAACAAGCTTAAACTGTTTTTTTAGCTGTTTGTTGCATTATATGTTATTTGCACTTAAAGTTACATTTAGTCGAAAATTGGTCGAAAGTTGTTTGTTTGTTAAATTTAACTGTTGAGGCTGCCCACTAAAGTGTGCTAGCCTGTGTAACTGATTTATTACTGTTTCCTGCATTTCTGTGTGTTTTCTGTCTCAAAAACAAAAAAAAACAAAAAAAAATCCTTGTTTTCCCGCCTCTCCTCGACTAGTTTAGACCAGTATACAGGCTTTGCTGTATTCTGGGCTGTGGTGTAGTTCCTGTGTTGTCCATTGCCTTACTTGGATAGAAGGAAGTTTCTTTGCTCACCAGTGGGAATGGGGAGCCTTGAGCAGCCTATCTGTCCCTGAAGGAGTGACCTCAGCACAAGAGCTTGTAGTAATTGGTTGTTTTGGACCATTTCTAGCTCTTTTGAAGTTTCCCGTTTAAAATCTGCATTTGCGCAGCTTTCCACGATTGTGTGCATAGCACAGCGTTGGTTAAGCAAGGTTAAACTTTTTCTGGCTTCGCCAAGTCTGCTCTTCAAATTTTCCCTTAAGAAAGCGCTACTCTTATAATAATCAGTCTACTCGCTTTATTATAAGCCTAGCACTTGTTATCAAAACCTCTCTTCCAAGTAAGCACTCTCAAACTAAAGTAAGCACTACATCCACCTACCACCCCTGTGAGTACCCACTTCCCTTAAAGGCACAGCACTCCCCTATAATATTCTAGCATGTCGAGTGGTAGATTACTAGCATCCTCTCCTGTTCAGCTGGTTATTCTGGGAATCTTGAGACAATGCTACAATTGTCTCATGTATACAGACAACCCTCTCGTTCTCCCAACAAACACAAATACATGTGAGAGATGCAACTACATAGCCAAACTGGAGGCTGAACTATCTCAACTCAGGACTGGCAAGACCAGACAGGAGGAGAAGGTAACCACACACACAGCAAACCCAGTCCCATATAGACCTACAACAACTGCAAACCAAACACATAATAACACAAAGACATATTCGGAGGCTCTAACAAAAAACTTACCAAAACAACAGAGGCTCCCAAAGTAGAAACCCAAAAATCCACCACCTCAAAACATAACACATGCAACACATACTTCAATAAATCAGTGTGTCAAACAATCACAGCCCTTAAGGCCAAACACCACGCCTGATACACTAGTAATTGGTGACTCTATAGTCAGACACACTGACATTCTGCTTACCAGGCTGAACAAGGAGAGGGTAATGGTGAGCTGCCTATCGGGAGCTAGGATCCACCACATAACACATGCACTCAGGTCACTCCAAAGCAAGTACAAATATGACTCCGTCATTGTCCATGCTGGCGTGAATGACCTGAGATGTACCTCCCTGGACTACATGAAAAGAGACATAGAGGAGCTCTCTGATTATGTAGTCCAGGCTGGTATGACCCTGATCCTGAGCAGCATCTTGCCCTCACCAAGAATGATGTCACAATACAAAGACAAGATGATCAGCTTTAATAATTGGCTCAATTACTGGTGTCATTCTAGTGGGATCCAATGTCTGTCTGCTTGGGATGACATGCTGGACAAGCCACGCTGCTTCGCAAGGGACGGCTTGCATCTGTCACCACTGGGTTTCTGGATATTGGCTAAGGCTCTTGCCACCCTCATAGTGCCTTTTTTAGGCAAGGCTCAAAAGACAAACCCACCCCCTTAGAAAACAAAAATGGAAAAAAATTAAGGGTAATGCTGCTCAACGCCAGAAGTCTAAATCTCAAGATACAGGCTCTTGAAGCACTCCTCAATATGGAGAACATCGATGTCTGTGCAGTAACTGAAACCTGGTTCAAGGCTCCTGAGAGCACCCCAGCGCTACCAGTCTATACCTCGTATCATGCTTTTCAGACTCAAAACTCGGGCCAAACCAAAAAGGGAGGGGGAGTGTCCATATTCATCAAGGACACCCACACCTCCAGGTTACTGGCAACACATGAAGCATCAGAGACCATCCAGGTATAACTAACCATAGGCAAAACTGCTATACAACTGGTAGCATGTTACAGACCACCCTCCCAATCTCAGGAACCCCATTCAGCCTTCCTGAAGACATTGGAGGATATGAATGTCTCACCAAACACCATCATATTAGGAGACTTCAACTACCCTAACATAGACTGGGTGCATTATTCTAGCCCAAACACCCTAGCCCAAAGGTTCCTGGAATTCATAAATTCAAATGCAATGGAACAGCTTGTCATCTCTCCCACAAGGGGAGATAATATACTAGATCTGATCATCACAAACATGGGGACAAAGTGCTCCACACCGGAAGTATACCCCTCACTAGTGAGGTCTGACCACAAACTAATCACCCTGGATATACATATCCCACCTCCACCCCCAACACAAAAGACTACAGTGAAAAACTTCTCAAAAGCTGACTTTACACTTCTTAAAACTGAGATGGTATCCTTTAAGCCCACTGGGCCAGTGGAAACCACATCTCACAATGCTGAATCCTTCACAAATGCTTTCTACGGACATCTCCAAGAATGCATGGATCATGCAATCCCAAATAAAACCAAGACCCTCTCCGCCAAGGGCAGGCGTCCTGTCTGGTGGACCCCAGCCATAAACAAATTGTATAACAAAAGATGGAAGCTACTGCACGACAGAGCAAAATCCCATAAAGAGAAGCATCTCTGATCAGCACTAGTAGAAAGCTACATTCTCTCATAAAACATCCAAGGCCAACTTTGAGAGAAAAATCGCTATGGACACTAAAGATAACCACAAGGCCTTCTTCTGCTATGTTAGAAACCTGGGCAGAAACCCTCAGATATGCTCAGAGTTAGTTCACAGTGACAAAAAATACACTGAACCCACAGATATTGCCAACATTCTGGCAGACAAGTTCAGTGCAAATTTCTCCCCTCCCTCACCCCCAAAAGAAGAAATACTTATTCCAGCTGAATGTAACCTCCCTGTCATCTCAGATGTCCAGGTGAGAACTGCCCTCAGCAAAGCTAAAAACACAGCATCAATGGGACCTGATGGTATCCCGGGTTGCGTGCTACGTGAACTCCAAGAGGAGCTAAACCCGCACATAAAAATGCTATTTAACCTTAGCCTTACTACAGAATATGTACCTGAACACTGGCGTACAGCAACAGTAGTCCCACTCCACAAAGGAGACACCTCTACAGACCCTGGTAACTACGGTCCCATAAGCTTAAAGAGCCTGGTCTGCAAAGCTATGGAAAGAATCATTATGGAACTCATAAACAGAGACATTGGGGACTTACAGACACTTGATCCCACCCAGTTCAGCTTTGTAAAGGGCAGATCCTGCCTTTTGAACCTGGTTGACTTTTTCAAAACAGTCACTAGAGCCATTGACGAGGGCAAAGCAGTCCATACAGCCTACCTGGACTTGGCTAAAGCTTTCGACACAACACCCCACTCAGGCATCATAGACAAGCTCAACAGTTTAAATGTAAATCCATATGTCACAAGATGGGTTGCAAACTGGCTAAAGGATAGAACCCATAAAGTCAAAATCGCTGGAGCCATGTCAGACTCGAAGCCAGTCACAAGTGGTGTCCCACAGGGCTCTGTCCTGGGACCCCTCTTGTTCGGCATTTATTTCTCAGATGTGAAAGCAAACATGGGAGGGTTGTGGCTGACAAAGTTTGCAGATGACTGCAAACTAGGCGCCATAGTCGATACACCAGCTGACACATACATCCTACAGAAAGGCCTCACTGAAACAGACAACTGGTGCCGGAGTCATGGCCTTAAACTAAATGCCACAAAATGTATAGTCATCCCCTTTGGGAAAAACAAAGTACCCACAAATTATCACATAGACAGTAACCTACTGAGTACGGAAAAAGTAATCAGAGACCTGGGTCCCAAGTCGATAGTGACCTCTCATTTGACACCCATGTTGCCAAAGTGGTTAGAAAGACTTTCTACCTTGCCCACCTTATCATGAAGGGATTCACATCCAGATCAAAGGAGGTCATTGTACCCCTATACCCCTCCCTTATCAGGCCCATGATTGAGTACAATGCCCCATTTGGTATGTACCTCACCCGGCACTTGCAACAGCTAGAGAGACCCCAAAAGTACCTCACCAAGAGGATCAAGGGTCTCCAACATATGTCATATGCTGCCAGACTAAAGAAACTCCAGCTCTATTCAGTAGTATACCGCCTACTCAGAGGTGATCTGTGCCTGACGTACAAGGCCATGTCCAATCAGGAATTGATGGACATGCTCCACCTCAAAAAATCCAAATCCATCAGAACCACGAGAGCTAAATATTTAAACTTCAGCACAAATATGAATAGGACATGCTGGAGGGACAGATTCATAACTCAGAGGCTTCCCATACTCTGGAACAGAATCCCAGTTCATGTTAGGCAGAGCCCCTCACTGACTCTCTTCAAGAGAAATCTTGACGAGTGGATGGGAGATCGTAGGTTTACCCCAGGGGTCATCTCTGTGTCACTACTAGACAGAGGCACAGTAAACTAATTCTATTATGTAAGGGGGTCTTCACTGAGTCACTACTAGACAGAGGCACTGTATTCTAAATCTATTCTGTACACTTTTGTACCATTACATGGGGTGGCAAAAGCCACATCACTATGGCTAGGCTTATAAATGCCCCTGGGCAGATAGCCTAGTACTAAACTATGAAACTATGAAACAATTCCTTTTTAAGTGCCATGACATAAATGCAGCTTTGCTCCCCCACCTCCAAATAAAGAATGTACTCGTAACTAATGTAGACAGCAAAAAGTGTAAACCCCGTGAAACATACTAGTCATACTGTCATGTAAGCATATGCAGTATGTATCTGACAGAATAAAGTCAAATTTATCCAACCTGCATTCCTCTGTGCTGATACATACCTCAGTAACACCCTCCCTTGAGTGTACAACATTGGTCTCCCCTTCAATTTCCCTGCCTACACAGTTACCGACCATGTAGATTAAGGGCTGTCAGCACAGTGAAGATGCAAATTAGGTCAAAACTCATTAGACTTGCTGAATCCCAAAAATTGTAATTGTGTAGGGATGTTCACTTTGTGTAGGCACTTCCACAGTGTTCGTGTTGAATGCATGGCAACAGTGAATGTTGACATCAGGGGTGTGTGTCAGGATACACTTATAGGGGTATACATGTAGGTCTGTGAAGTGTAAAAGTGCATATAAATGTTGCACAATTCAAAAGTTCTGTTTCATCCTCTTTATTGTTTGTTAAAATGTATCATCTCTGTCTGCTTTAAGTCAAAATTTCTTTTTTAATTTTTGTCATTGTTTGAGCGATTCAATGCTTAGCTCGACCACGAGAAACAGAGGAATGAATGACAAGATTCTCAATGCTTGCCACATAATTATTCCTGTGGCAGCATGTGTATGTCTAGGGCTAGAGTATAGAAGGTCCTGGGTTCTAGTATATGGTTTGCAACCTTTCCTTCACGTTCTGAGCAAGATGCTTGTGCAATATCACAGGCATGGAGAAAAGTAATAACCAGATCACCTGTGTTTACCTTATTTCAGCATCGGTGCATGCAGCATTGAATGGGTGTGCACTTCACACTAATGAGCACCAATGGAGTTGATATATTCAGTAAAGCAGATGTTTTTCATAGGTGCTAATTACAGTATAAGCAGGTGATTTTCAGTACAGAGGAGCTATTCAACAAGCTAGAAAGCATCCCAGTAGCCTCCATTCTTGTTTTTTTCCTGAATACTTCCATACCATTGGAGTAGAGATAAGAAAATTCTAGGCCTGAAATAAAATTGTGTCAACTGCTGCATTTGCAAGGTAAGTCTTGAACCTAAAATGCATTCGTTAATAATATTATGACATATCATTGTATTTCTTAACTTGGTGCAATAATGAAGTAAATAGTGGTGGATTTGTACAGAAAGTACCTTAGCATGTGACAGCAGGCACTTATTTAACTTATATGTGACTATTACTAAGTTTTTCTTTTTTATTCTTCTCATTTTTTAATTGCACTTTTTGCATAATGTGCAGCAAAGTGCAAACAGTGGAAGCAGGGAATGGCTGTGTTTATCTGCTTTGCATAAAGTGCGGTGGACCACCTAGGAAGGGAACAGCCAAAAAATAATAACTGGATATATTAAATTAATGCCCTTAGCCATCATGAAAACCCAGTCTGGAGTACAGATGGTGCTGGGTTTTAGTTGTGTGCAACCTTTGTTTTACTGCTGTGACATTGCAGTTTACAGCAATGAACTGCATCGCTGACAACTGTTTCTTCAACATTCTTGTGGAAACAGGTGTAAGTGTAGGACTGCCATACACATAGTCCTGTGTTCAAATGCACCACATTCTATATAGTGTTATTTTTACTGATAGAGTAATCTATGTATTACTATATTTATGATCAAAGGTACGACTGTGGGTATACTGTGTGCTATAGTCCTGTAAATGTATTCCTGCTATATTGACCAGCATGGTTTTAACTTTTGTGAAAAATGCATGCACAACTGCCTATACATGAACTTGCTTGTCACTGTTGCATTCTGCTTGGCAGAAGTTAGCAATGCTGCTCGCATGCAAATAGGTGTAACTCGCATGCATGTACACTTTGTTAATCATCACACAGATCTGTTCCTCACTGTGCTATGGAACTGAATATATGATGCTTTCTTATTGGTGTTTATTGTCGATTTCCCTTGTATGACATAAAACTACATGTGGAAATATTGCAAATTCAAGGTACATTCTAACTATACATCATATAGTCACAATAAATACATGTGTTACCCCCCCCAAGCAATAAATCCCTAGGATCTCAGTATTTTTGCACACATATATCAACCACACTACAAAGTGCAATAATGTTGTGTGCTCCCTCATGGATAGGGCCAGTTGGTGGTGCTGACAACCTTGCTCTGCTAAACTCAAACATCCAACTATGCTCAATAAGGGTACTTGTGTTTCTACAAAGCTAGGTGCCTACACATCTTAGTGCTGTTATGTTACTGGCCTCATATGAACCTATGAATCTATGTACCTATGTAGGACTCTCAACCTGCTGTCCCCCTCATGGCCTACTGATGTCATCTAATATAAATTCACCTGCAGCCATGTAAAGGTCAGACTTGTGCCATGTCTCTTGGGTAAAGTACTGAGTTCTGTATTCTTTCTACATATATAGGTAAGGGTTCTGTTCTCACTGCAGTCAACTGTGTGTGTGTGTGTGTGTGTGTGTGTGTGTGTGTGTGTGTGTGTGTGTGTGTGTGTATCTCTACTCAACAGAGTAGATGTGCTATCCTACAGTTACTTCTCCAATGGCATGGCTTGCCAGTCTTTTGATACTTGCACAAGCCTATGCATCCATTTCATTCAGCTCTCCCAACCTCTTCTTTCCCACATGGCCTGCTGATGTCTTCCACTATAAGATGACTTGCAGCCTTGTAAAAATTAGACTTGTGCTGTGGTGCTTGTGTAGACTACTGTGTTTTGTAGTCTGTACTTAGATAGGTAGGGGTTCTATTCTCACTGCATTCAATTAGATTGTGTGTGTGTGTGTTAGCTGTTACTTGACATTACAGAGAGCCTTTTACACCAGCATGTGGGACAATGTTATCACCATACAGTCAACAGACAATGCTGATCTCATCAGTTATATCAGATTATTGCATATGAAGTCAACCTACCAGGGCATGATCAGACACTGGCCTGGCGCCCAGGCAGATGTCTCTTTAGGCTCATAGGTTCATAGGAGGTTATTAGGCCATTGAACCCAGGGCCATTATAAGCCTAGTCATGTTATACCCTTGTTGCCTTATTGACTAAGTTGTATAGTCCATATTTGCAGCATGAGTCTATGATCAGCACCGACTGCCCTTATCCAAGAGAGACATAGGTGACACCCCTGGGGTAAATTTATGCTATCGCATCCAGTTGTCTATGTTACTCTTAGATAGGGACATTGAGAAGCTCTGCTTCACGTGAATTGGGAGTTTATTTCAGAGGAGTGGAAATCTCTGGGAGACATATCTGTCTCTCCAGCATGTCCTGTTAATGCCACAGGCTAGGTTAAAATCACTGAAGTGAGTGAATCTTGTCCCATTTCACTTGTGGATGCGCAGCATTTCCATTAAAATGGACATCTATGTCCTGTCAGACCTCCCTGGTAAACAAATGTAAAATAATTAAAAATTAGAGCAGGGTCTGAGACTGCTCTGTAGTCCAGGCCCAAGTCTTCTCAAAGCAGCCTATACGATACAGAGTACAGTGACATAGACTACAGTCTGTCCATGTAGGTCGTGTGTCAAAGGTCCTGAATGCTCTTGGTGAGAAACCTTTGAGGTCTCTCCAGCTGCTGCTGTGGGTGTCTGAGGTACATACAGAAGGGAGCATTGTACTCTATTAGTGGTCTGATAAGGGATGAGTACAGGAGAGTTATAACATCCTTAGCTCTGGATGTGATGCCATTACTTAGGAGATGTACAGCATAGAAGGCCTCACTTACCACTGTGTACTCATGGTAATCAAAGTTAAGGTTGCTACCAACCTGTGTTCCCAACTCTCTAACCACAGGGTTTGAGCTAAGGGGGGGTACTGTTAATACTGTAATTTGCAGGGATGTCCCCTTTGCTGAAAGGGATGATAATGCATTTGTTTGCATTTAGTTTAAGTCCATGGCTTTGGCACCAGTCATTTGTTTGTGTAAACCATTTTTGAAGTATGTCAACATTGTTGGGAGACTCAATGATTGTATCCAGTTTGCAGTCACTGGCAAACATGGTAAGCCACAGGCCATCTATTTTCACCTGGACTTCTGAGAAATATATTCCAAACACTAAGGGGCCCACCACAGATCCTTGTGGTACACCTCTGGTAACTGGTCTGCTGGTAGAAGAAAAATCTCCAAATTTGACTGTATGCATTCTGTTGGTGAGCCAGTTGGATACCTGTCTAGTGACATAAGGGTTAATTCTGAGTGCTCTCCCTTTTTAATTTCTCCACCTCTTTTGGGATTCTAATACCATGACAAGAATGGACTCCATTCCTAAGTCAAAGTACAATTAAAGTTCATGAAATTAGTATTGTTTCAATCTTTGATGTCAGTCAGAAGTGCTCTTTGCAGCACCCACAATGTGCCCAGTAATGACCCCTTCTGCAATCCATACATAGTTATATATGTTGGTAACATATCTAAATGTGACTGTAGAACCATTGCTCCTACTACTGTTGGGACTGTCTGGGTATCTTTCTTCCACATTGCTCTCATTTCTGCCTGCAAATCCTAATATTTTATGAATTTGTGTCTCTCTGTACACAAGACACTGTAGTCACTGGGTGAGGTGATTTCAATGATAAATGCTACTTTTCTCTTCTCTTCATGGACCACTATATCGGGTTTTCTAGCATCTGTCTGTTGAACTGTTGGTAATGGATGATCCCATGTGATGTAAACTTCATTATTTTCTATGATGCTTTGTGGCTCATGTTTCCAGTGTTTTCCAGCCACTTGAATGCCATAATGTTTGCACAATCCCCAGTGTAACAATCTTGCCACATTAGTATGCCTTTCAGTATACAGTCCTTCTGCTATTAGTATATCACAACCAGCAATGAGGTGTGCGATTGTTTTCAATTCAGTTTTACAAAACCTACATTTGTTTGTTTTGCCCACATGTTCAATGGACTTTGTAAATCACTGTGTATGCAGCCCATGATCTTGAGTCACCAACATTCACCTTTCATCTCTTGGTTTGAATTTGCCTCTCCTTAACCATTCCTGCATTCATTCCTGATCAACATGAGGTTCTTCCATAAGTTTTCTATACTTGCAACATTTATACATTCTCCACATTTCTTGCCTTCTCATCTGGTCCTTCACCTTATATTCTTTCTTTTGTTTTTTGGCACATTCAGTTGCTGCCTGATTTTTGTCTACTTCTGGTTTTATTTCCATTCCTGCTTGATGCGATATGCTTCTGCTAGATTAAGTAGAGAAGTCATCTTAGATTTATTCTCCTCATGTTTCAAAACTTTCACTATGTTTGGGTCTTGTGAGGTTGACAAATATGTGTGGAGTCCCATGATTGCAGATCTATACATGTAATCAATTTCAAGGAGGCCCATCCCTCCTTCGGAACGGGGAATATATAATCTTGGTATGCACTGATTTTTATAAATCATTTGGTGAGGATAAAGCATCCTTTTTGTTTTCCTATCTAATCGAGCCAACATGTTTTGGGGCCAGTCAATCACTCCAAAACTGTAAGTTAGGACAGGAAGAGCAAATTGGTTTTTAGTCTGGATCTTGTTCCTAGATGTCAACGCTGTTTTCAGGATTAAAGTCTTCTAAAGTATTCTTTACTAAGATTTATTTGCATTTGTTCATGTTTTATTGTTGATCCTTCATCAATTCCTAAATATTTATACATTCCCTCTTGCTCAAGTTCTTTTATATCGCATTCTTATCCCAGACTGATGTTTTCCTGGTTCTGCAGTTTTCCTGCTTTAAATGTTGCTTTTGCACATTTATGAAGACCAAATGACATTCTTATATCATCTAAAAAAGTTTTGAAAACCTGCAGTTGTGCTTTCAGTTCCTCATCCGATGAGCTATACAGTTTTAAATCATCAACAGAGAGAAGATGAGAAGTCTTTACAGTTTGTTGTTTTCTAGGAGCCAAATTATAGCCATGGCCTAAGCTAAGTGGACAGCTTAATGGGTTAAGGGCAAGGCAGAATAGCAAGAGTGACAGAGAGTCACCCTGGAATATCCCCGTTTGAATTTTTATTCCTGGGATGATAATTTGCTCTTTATCATGGCGTAATTGCAAAGTGGTCTGCTACTGTTCATGGTCACAGTAATGTAGTCAATCAGTGTAGGGTGTATCTCATACATTGTTAAACACTCTTTTATCCATGAATGTGGGATACTATCAATTTTTTTTTGTAGTCAGTCCATGCCATACTTAGATTCTTCCCCTTTTCACAGTTCTCCACCATTACTTTATTTAACAACACATTATCCTTTTTTCCATATGATTTTCTTTTATTGCCCTTTTGTTTTACTGCCATAATTGAGTTTTCTTCTAAATGACTATAAACTCTGTCATCATCAATTCCCATGTATAGTTTATACGTCATTGGCAGGCAAGTTATTGAACTATAATTTTTAGGGTAGCTTGCAGGTTCACTCTTAGGAGCATTGTTTTTCCTGTTGTTAGCCAGGTTGGTGCCTGTTCAGGGTGTGCATATAAATAGTTCTTACTCATGGCTAAATCTTCATGCAAAGATGTTAATACTTTTAGCCAAAAGTTGGGTACTCCATCTGCACCTGGGGTTTTCCAGTTAGAGGTTTTTCTTAACTTTGTTTCAATCTCTTTGACTGTTACTTTATCCCATTTCATATCATGTACCTTTAAACTTCTTATTCTTTCTTTTACTTCTATCCATTTTGAATCTTTGTTATGTTCCACAGGATCTTCATAGATACTTCTCCAAAATGTATCTATTTCTTCTTTTTTAGTGGTCTTTCAAATCATTTTACCTTATTTCCCAATTCTCCATAAAACTTTTTGGGTCATCAATAAGCTGCTTATTTTGTACTTTTCCTTTATATTTTTCTACGTATCTTCTAGATTTTCCCACCTGTGCTGAGATTTTTAGTTTGCTGTTTCAAATAGTAAGTGATAGATCCTGATTTGTTCTCATATTGTGGGTTGCTTTTATCATGTTCATCTCTCTTAGTATTTTTTTATCTGTTCCCTCTTCTATATTCCTCTAACAGTGTTTTCTCTATTCAATACTTCCATGATGATATTCGATTTCTCCCCTTACTTTCCTTCACTACCCTGTGTTCTTGTGGTAAAACTTTATCAGTTATTAATTTAGCTGCACAATAATATATATACTGTTTACTTCTGTTATATTGCATGGATCTCTATGGACAGTCCTTATTACTGTGTTCATTTTTTTATCAAATTTCTGACGTTTTGAGTTTTAGTGACCTTCTGCAGTCTGTTTCTTTCATTGATCTTAATATGTCGATCTATGTCTATTAAATCAAGCAACTCTTCTCATCTTATTTTCTTCTAAACTGAGGGTACATTTTTGTTTTCCATTTCCTGTGGGCATTCTAGAGAAAGTTCTATAACATCTTCCTGTGGCACATTCTCTTCAATTTCATCTTGTGCCATCCATTGCTCTGTCATATGGGAACTCACTGGCCTATCACTTCTCAACATTGACTGCATCAGAGTTTCCACAGTTTCCTGGTCCTTCCCTTGCTGTCCAGCTTCAAGTTAACATTTATACTGGTTTCCAGTGGAAGGCTCCAAAATATCTTCATATGGCATCTTACCAGTTGCTTCCCATTCCACTAGGTTCCCCTTAATTTGTAAATTCTTTGCTCTATCCTGTTGTGGTACTTTTTGAATTAGATTTTCTACACATAATACTTTACTTTGCAGGTACTCCATAACCTCAGTTTCTATTCCTTTAAATTCTCCATTACTAATCTCCTTTGCTACTTTTCCTCTTTGTATTCTTATTTTTTGTGTTGTAAAGTTTTCCATGTAAAGATTATTTTGCCTGTATTTCTCTTCAAATATCTTTGGTACTGCTCTTTTTGTATTGGTTAGCTTTGCCTTCTCTTTTGCATAAATATTACATCATATTAAATCTCTTGTTCTTTCCCATGTCCATATTTCTTCTTCAGATGTCTCAAGATCTTCCTGCTTCTCCTTATTTTGACGACTCACTCCATCATGCTGTGATGTAACCTGTGATAGGCCTTCTATACCAAATCTTTCACTTCACATGTACTCATAACTTCAACTTCTATTTTTTTTAACTTCTACTTTACTAATCTTCTTTATTACATTCCCTGTTTGTGATATTATTTTTTTATTGTGAAATTGTCAATAGCTGGATGCCTTTGCCAGTATTTCTCTTCAAATATCTTTGGGGCTGCCTTCTTTATATTGATTAATTTGGCTTTCTCTTTTGCATAAATGTTGCACCATATCAAATATCTCTTTTTTTCCCATGTCCATATTTATTTTTTTATACTTTTCAAAAACCTCTAGATTTTGTTGTTTATATTTTTGCACTTCTTCAGATGCTTCTTTTTCTAAACAGATCAAAGTTTCTTGATCTATATACTGTATTTCACAAATCTTTTGTATTAATGAATACAAAATTTTATTTGAAGCTTCTGACAGTTTTTTTTTTTTTTTTTTTTTTGTGGAAGTATTTTTCTTTCCTCTAATTTCTCTCTTAATCATTCTGTATATCTTATGTCTGGAAATTCTGGGCTTTTTGCATAATAGTAACTATACATAATTTCTTTCTTATCCTCAATAGTCCACTTTAATGTCTTTATGGCTCTTCTTTGGCCTATCTTTTTTTTGTGATTTTTGTGGATTACTACTTCCTTCTACAACAGGGGGCCGTCTTCCCCCTGGGCCTGACCCCATTGTAGGAATGTTGCTGTATTTTGAGGCTTCTATACTGTCATCGTTTCCAGTCCTGTTACCAGTGTGCCTATCAGGATTGGGCACTTTTTTATCCTGGGTCTTGTGCACCCAGCTATCCTTTTTTTAATATTTAACCTACTTCTTTCCATGATATATGCTATACAAATACAGTCTATATATCAGTGTTGTCTTAGTGAGATGTTGTGAAAACAGGGTCCACCTCATGAAGGTACTCACCAAGGCTTGAGGATGAATTCCATTTCAACAATACTACCCCTTGTTTGCTGACTTATCATCTCTCCATTCAGACCCCAGGTGGGTGAGTTTCTCAATGATGCATGAGTGGGGGATTATGTCAAAATTCTTGGCTAAATCAAGATAGGCTGTATGTACTGTTCTGACTTCATTAGGGGATTTGGTGACATTCTTGAAGAAGTCCACCAGGTTTAATAAGCATGATCTACCCTCAATAAAACCAAATTGGGTCGGGTCAAGAGTTTTGATGGAAGGATAGCTGAAATCACTCATGACCAAGGTGTTTTGCTGTATAGTGACTTACTCAAGAATTTTCAGGTAGGCAGAGTAGTTCTCGTGGTTCATGGTGGGGGACCTATAGCTAACAATGATATTGAAAGGCTTGTACCTACAGTTAGTTGGACCTAAGGTAGCTCTAGTGAGTCATACTGTTTGGCCACCCTTAAGGTATATTTGTCTTTAATGAAGATGGATACACCTCCACCTTTGGTTCTTTCATGCTTGTTTTGAGGTCTTAATGTGTGGAAGGCATTGCAGCCTTGCATGGCCAGGGGGGCCTCTGCGGCCTTGAACCATGTCTCTGTGGCTGCAGAGATATCAGCACTTTTCAAGGTAAGGAGTGCTTCCAATGAATGCAGTTTCTGATTTAGAGTCCTAACATTAAGCAGTATAACCTTGAGTTTGTCTTTAGTGGATTTTTGTACATCGCAAGTTTTTTATTATGCCATTGTCTAAAAAAGGCACTATGGGGTAGGCAAGTATGTTTGCCAGTAACAGAAAATCAAGAGGTGCCAGGTGATGACAATCTCTGGCAAAGCAGCATGGTCTGTTAACCATATCTTCTCAGGCTGACAGAGACTGGATCCACCTGGACTAACACCAGAAGCTAAGCCAATTGCTGAAATCAATCATTTTTGTTTATACTGAGGCATCATCCTGGGTGAAGGTAGATTGCTGCTTAGGGCTAGAGACATACCTGATTGGGTTGGTTTACTATCAAAATTCTAAAAGACAGTTCTTTGAGTAATGACTTACCCAAAAAAAAAGGTCAGAAGTGAACATCATTCACTCACAACAATGAAAGCGGTAATGTCAGTAACTGGAATTTGGTAAATTTCCCAATCCCCACTGTCGTGCAATCTGCAATCAGAATGTTGACCTCACAACAGCAAATGCAGACTAGCATTCACTGCTGTGGAGCTGACTATTTTCCAGATTGGCACTACCTGAACTTGAAACTATACTTTCAACCAACACAGTTTGCATAACTGCCATCCAAAATTTTGATAGTAAACTGCCTGGGACACACAATCTGAGAGCTCAGTCATTTCTCTCTTCATATAGTCCAGTGAGGTATGTCTCAAGTCATTCACTGCGACATGAACTATGACAAAGTCATAAAGTTATTTGTTGTTGAGAGACTTGAGTAAGTGCATGATCTGATCTATCCTGGCACCTGACAGACAGTTAACCATGACCTTCTCCTTGTCCATCCTGGTGAGGGAGACATCTGTGTGTCTCACTAGGGAGTCACCTATGACCAAGACATTTGTTTTTTAACTGTTTTGCCATACAGGCTTATTGGCTGAGACACTGTTGTGTGTATCATTATGTGTAGTGGATTCTGCTGGGTCTGCAGTGTGTGCAGTAGGTTTGCACCTCGGAGGCCTCTGATCTCTAGGTAGGCTTTTAGTGAGTACCTCCATGTATGTGGGCTTATGTGTTGTGAGCTTGTTATGTGCAAGAGGTGAAGTTTGCATGCTGACAACCTGTTTGATATCTGGTTTGTTGTTATGTAAGAGAACTGATTCAAAATTCATAGTATAGATACAGCTCTCACATGCTGTATTTCTTTGGTTTAAAAGTAACTGGTTGTCAGTATACATGAGGCAATTGCTACATTGTATCAGGATGCCCATGTCAATCAGGTTGGCTGGAAAAATGGTGGGAAACTGTCCTTCCATTATGGCAGGCATATACTGTACTAACTAATGGGGAGTGGGTTAGATGGACCAGGTTTTGCTTTAAGATTAACAAAAACAACTATTCTGTGGAGGGTTAGGGGTAGAAAGCTGCGTTGATGCTTTACAATGCACAACAGAGGTGCTCACAGAGCAGCAGTGCAATCTCTGAGGAGCTCTGGTAAACTGAGCACAAACCAGCACAAGCATAATGCTTAAATACAAGTGAAGTTAAACAATTTTAACAAAGTAATCAAAGGGAAAGCCCAAGACTGAGCCTTATTCTAGCAATCCCCAACTCAGATGGGTCCTTGACTGCATACTCCTGCTACAAGTTTTTAAGAGGGGCTTCGTAACTTCAGATGGCTGGTTTTAGTGCTCAAATGATATTAAACAGTCTAGATTTAGCAAGCCTGAATCTAGCCTATGCTATAAAATGCAGAACTAGAAATCCAAAGTGCAAAAAGTCACAGTCATAACAGCAAAAAAAAAAAGTTTCAGTAAAGCAGCAATTCAGTAGGATACGCCCACTAGAGTGTAGATGACAAACCTTCCTAGTGTGAAATAAATGGTCTGGAACTCAAGTGCTTAAACCCAAACAAAGACACTTAGAATAACAGGCACAATAAGCCTTCACCACCAATTCTCAGCTTAGAAGGGTGTAGGCTGCACTCTCCTGTCACAACAGTCTTGACCACAAAACCTCCTAATGTAAAATAACTAGTTTGGAGCCCAAGTGCTTAAACCAGAACTAAGACACTTTCAGAAAAACAGGCACACTATGTCTTGAACCAGCAATTCCCAGCTTAGAAGGGTGTAGGCTATCCTTTCCTGCCACAAGAGTGCAGACCACAAACCTTCCTAATGTAAAACAACTGGTTTGGACCCCAAGTGCTTAAACACTAACAGGCACAAATAGCCTTCAACCAGCAATTCCCAGCTCAGAAGGGCAAAGGCTACCATCTCCTCCCACAAGAGTGTAGACTAAACAGCTTCCTATAGTAAATCAACTGGCCTGAAGCCCAAATGCTTAAACAAAAACTAAGAGGCTTAGAATAACAGTTACAATTTAATGTGATACCATACAGATAATAGTGACTTGTCTTTTAATCAAGCCACATACACCATGGTATTGTTAGTAGGCCTTGCGTTATCTTGATGAGAAAGCTCTGTGGTCTGTCCAGCTGCTATATGTGTCTGGTAAAGTTCATGCAAAAGAGAGCATTATACTGTATTACTGTTCTGATGATTTTGAGTACAATCCTGAGATCTGAATGTGATGGCATGTCTTATGATGTGCACCATATGCAAGTACTGGAAAACATTAAACAGAAAAGTTAGAAAGTAATGAGAAACATTGCAGTTCCTGACTTCACAAACCTTACAAGAGAATATACTACAAAGTGCTAGCATGATGATGCTATCCACTGTATAATTTGACAAAGCAAATATAAGTGACAGGTGCAATTATCAGTTCAACAGTTCAAGTGTGCCAAGAATAACCTTGATCTGAATGTCAATAAAACAAAAGAAATCATTATAGACTTTAGGAAAAGATCAAAAACACACTCACTGCTCGTGATAAATGGTAAACAGGTGGAAAGGTTCAAATCTACAAAGTTTTTTGGGGGGTGCACATTTCGGAGAATCTCTCTTGGACTGTGAACACTGAACAGTTGGTCAAAAGAAAGCAAGTCAATGTCTCCACTTTCTCAGAAGCTCAAAAAAGAAAGCTCCCACCTACTGTTCTCCCCACATTCTACAGAAGAGCAGTTGAGAGAATTCTCACTAGTAGCTAGTACAATAGCAAAAAGAAAGAAGCTACAGAGTCATGCGAGTTGCCAAAAAAATCATTGGCAGAAAATATCAATCCAGGATCTCTTTGCAGCAAGAAGCACTAAATGTGCATCCAAAATAATTCATGACCCCTCTCACCCTGCACATGGCTGGTTTACACAACTGTCTTCAGGCAAGAGATATTAGAGTATCTGCTGCAGGACCACCTCATACTTGAATAGCTTCTACCCAACAGTGTTGAGGTTTATAAACTCTGATACCAGCCACCAATTATTTAGTCAGTAATAATTCACAATACATTGCTCAGCTGAAAAGTGTGCAATATATTTTTTTTATTCTTTGATGCAGCATTATATTTTCTTATTCATGTCTAATTGCCTGCTGTTTGTCTGATGCAGATGAACAAAGAAGGACAATCTTAACGTGCAATCATACACTGTCATGCTGCTATGTACAGTATTCTTCTTATGACTGTCTGGGGGCTTGTGCGTTTTTGCTGTTATTATTGATTTATTTATCCTTCTGTGGGTTTTGTATTGAATATCTTTTTTAAACTGAAATGTTATGCTGTTGTTCTTGTTATCCTTGCTTCCTGTGTAGTCTGTGCTTGTGTAGTCCTAAAGGACTTTGACTTTGAACAACACAAATGCAGATATATTAGGCAGTAATGTAGCTATGCACCTTGTGCATCAGACACAAAGCCTTTGTATCTCTAAATCCAAAAGAGAGAAAATAAGGATATGCAACAGTTATAATAAACACAAAAGATGGCAAACGAAGTAGTGAAGTACAAAAAGTTGATTTAATAAAATAAAATAACCACAAAAGATTTCAAAAGCACTTTTCGTCCAGTACTATGACCGGACTTCCTCAGATACCAACAAATAATTAATGATAATGTTAAATACTTGTTCCACTAAGTCAAATGACCATTGCATCAGTGCTTTACAATTAACTAATTAACTAAATAATTACTCCAAAAACTAGCAAGTCCTAGAACTAGGTTAAAACTAAAACAAACTTGAATGTTGAGAGTACATAGGTGAAATGTTAAAAGTACATATATAATGCTACTTACATATACTCACATAAAATGTTGCATGTTAAATGTTAAATATTGGATACCTTTTCTTAAAACTTCAAAATGTTATAAATAATAATAAAAGTGAAAATATTGTTTTTTAACGTAATAAACTTCTCAGTTTCAAAAAAGGTAAAATAGTGCAAGTTTCGTTAATTCCTGGAAATTGATTGTTCAAACGCAGTTGCCATAATAATTCAAGATATTCTAAAAATAATGAAGAAGGTCCCCCTTGAGTGTTTTCGCTCATTTGATCAATGACCCTAAACTTGAATTTATGACTGGCGCAAAGTTGGATGTGTCTGGCTAGTGCGTTCTCTGTTTTAACTCTCCGAATGGCATACAAATGCTCATAAATCCTTTCTTTGAGTTTTCTATCTATTTTACCAATGTAAAAAACTGGACAGAGAACGCACTGGGCCAGATACACTACCATCCTACTATTACAATTATAACGACCAATAGAAGTGAACTTCTGATTGTTGATGTGAAAAAATTGTCCCACTGCAATAGAACTGCAGTAGTTACAATTTTCATATCGATACATACCTGGTGTTCTAATGTAGATTACCAAAGGTGTCTCTATAAGTTTCTTTAAATTCTTACCCCTTCTATATGTGATGACTGGTTTATTACCTAACTTGTTCATTAATTCAAAATAACTTCTAAATAAAACCCAGTTCTTATTAATAATCCTTTTGATGCCAATTGAATCTACACTAGATGTCATTATAAAGTTCGTCCTATATTTTTGAACTTTATTTACAACTGAATTTGTGTTATCGTCACCTATGGGTGATTTCATTTGGGGTGTCCTTTCTGTATCCTCAAAATTAAGTCCACTTAAACTAAGTATTGGTTTGTATAAACCTACTTCATGTTTCTATGAAACCTCTGTAACCATCTTGTCAATTAACTTGTCAGGGTACCCTCTCTTAATAAACATGTGTTTAAGATTGTTAACTTCAGCTAAAAATTCCTCGTCAGTAGTTACCATTCTGGCAGCTCTTACGAGTTGCCCCTTTACTACTGATTTTTTTGTGCATAGTGGATGAGCACTTGTGTAATACATAAAGGTGTTACCATATGTTGGTTTACGGTAAATCAATGCAGTATAAGCATTAAGTGTGACATCTTTTGTTAACATGACATCCAAATATGCTATATTGTTGTCACTATAATTAGATGTAAATTTCAAAAAGTTAGAACTAGCATTAAGTTCTTGCAGGATAAATTCAGCTGCACTTTAGTTTCCCTTAAAGATTATAAAAATATCATCCAGAAAACGTGTATAATGTACAATCAAGTTCATGACGTTGGTGTTATTCAACAAGTGGACATGTTCCCAATGGGCCATCACCATGTTAGTGAAACTCGCACCACATGGTGAGCCCATTGCCACCCCTACCACTTGTAAATATATTGTGTCGTCAAAAAGAATAAAGTTGTTAGATATGATAATACCCAACAGGTCCTCCACTATCCTAAGCTCATTCTCTGATGCATTAAGGCTATGCATCCTAGCTAGAACTAATTTGGTTCCCTCTTCATGTGGGATCAAACTATATAAATCACATACATCAATGCTTAAAAAGTTGTTTTCCTTAGAAAACTTTATTTTGTTCACTTCTTCTAAAAAGGTCCAAGAATCATGACTAATTTGGGGTTCCTGTTCCACATACTTCTTAAAAATAGAATCCACAAGTTTAGCACTGGCATAAGTTATTGACTGATGTGCATCAACTAAAGCACGCATTGGGGGGGGGGGGTCTTGTATGTTCTTATGGATCTTTGGAGCTCCAAAAAGATTTGGAAGTTTTGGATGTAACATTGTTAGGTAATTTAAGGTATTAATATCTATCAGTGCCTGATGCCGCGGTGGTACAGCAGTAGCATTGTTACCTCACAGCAAGAGGTTCTCCGGTTCAATTCTCGGCGTGGCTTGGGAGTGCCTTCTGCATGGAGTCCGCATGTCCTCCCCGCAGTTGGGTAGCATTCGAAAGACATGTGTGCGTAAATGGGCATGCCTTCTTTGAAGGTTGGGCGTCAAGCTGGCACCTCGGCGTTTCATAAAAATCTACTGCCAATCATTAGTGGACCAGAGTTCCGCTGTGGCGACCCCTTACCGGGAAAGAGCTGAAAGACAAACAACCAACAACAACAATATCTATCAGTGCCTCTAAATACAAATCGTTCAGGTATGTGTTGATCCTACGATACGCACTGTTTAATTCATTCCTACTTACTTGTTTGTATGTGTCAGTGTTCAATACTTTCCTCATTCTATACTTATAATTCTCATTACTCATACAAACCAGTCCTCCCCCCTTATCCGGTTTCATCATTCTCAGTGCTTTACTTCTTATATCGTTCAACAGGTCCCTTTCTAGTGAACTGATGTTAATGTAGCTATTACTCCATGTATTCAATCGTGCTCTAATATCTAGTTCACATATCTGGTCAAACATGTGTAATATCGGATGCATTGGGGGATTAAATATACTAGAAACGTACAGTTCTCTGTGCATAGATTCACTGTTGTTAAAAAACATTGAAAAATTAAGTTTCCTAACGTACATTTTAAAGTCAAGTAACGTTTTAGCCAAGTCAGCACGGCATGTAGGAGCAAACGTTAAACCTTTTGAAAACAGTTCAATGACCCTTTTATCAATATACTGTCCAGAAAAGTTATATATCTTGAAATCACATTCTGCATTTGTTAAGATGTCACAAGTAGGCTCATGAATATCTACCTTTTGGTTCTTGCTTTCCCCCTGGTATTGTAAGGGTTCTGTTGATTCTCCATTGCTTTCTTCTGGTGTTTGTTCCCTGCCTGGTGAAAATTTTGTCGACTCGTTTGTACTCCATCAGAATACAACATATCCGTCTGATTCATAACATTGCATTTATTAGCTGAAACGTTGTTATTAATAACAATGGGCCCACTGTTGATTTGTTTCTCTTTTTGTCCATTTTGCGCTGTTTCTTGTGTTTCTATTCTTACTTGATTACTTGCACCATTATTGACTGTGGGTACTTGCTTCCATTGGGCTGTACCATTCCATATTTGTGAAGGGGGTGGATTAGGGTAAGCAGTCCCATTTTTATAATCATTGACATCCCTTTCCAGTTTTTTATTTTATTAAATCTAAGCTTCTCAACTTTTTGGTTGATGCTGTTAAAAATAGGCTGATAGTCGTAGTTGTAATGAGCAAATTCAGGGTGGTTTATAATGTTTTTGCTCAATTCCTCTACCTCCACTGAAATCTCATCTGCTTGGACCTTGTAATGTTTACACATTAAGATCATCAGGTCTTTGCCTTGCTGGTCAAATAATTCTAAGAGCTCTTTATGAAATAGTGATCCTGCAACAAGCCCCGTAGGGTATTGCCAGGATCTAAGACCTTTCGGAATAACATTCTGTCTTAAGTTTTCAGTAAAGTATGAGAGTTCTAACTGTAGTTTCTTAAATTTAAACAACTTGTAGACCAAAGTTTTTAAATCTCCCACTAGTGTCTGCTCATAGTTTCTGGCTGTTTGCACTGGGTTTGGTTCCAAAGTGTGTGATGATAAAATAGGAGAAGCTCGTAGCAACGTTACCAAATCTGGTGCTCCAATAAGCCCTGAAATGTGGTTGGACTGTTGATTGAATAGTTGTTGCCCCGCAGTGGTACTAGAGTGACTTCTCAAAGTGGACCTTGTAGTAGTATTCGCTCCAATCAAACACGGGTTTATATGGTTACAGTTACCCTGTATTGTTTGAATGTTCGCATTGTTGTTATCTCTTATATTGGCACCAACATTAGTAGAAAAAGTTTCTGGGAGTGGGTCGTTACAATGTCCTTCACTCTGTGAAATTGTACCATATTGTGAATAAATTGTAGGGTTTTGAGATAGTGCTTCAACCCTACTTGATAAATCATCCAAGCTTTTAGTCATTAGTCCTAGTAGTAGGGTAAGGTTGCCTATATCACCTTCCGAACTTTGGGAACAATGCACAAGTGGAACTTCATAGTCTTCAACCTCTTCGGATGCCATAACGTATACAGACTAGTGTCAGCATGAGACCAAAGTAACAAACTTAAACAAAATGCAAAAGATGGCAAACGAAGTCGAGAAGTACAAAAAGTTGATTTAATAAAATAAAATAACCACAAAAGATTTCAAAAGTGCTTTTCATCCAGTACTATGGCTGGACTTCCTAAGATACCAACAAATAATTAATGATAATGTTAAATACTTGTTCCACTAAGTCAAATGACCATTGCATCAGTGCTTTACAATTAACTAATTAGCTAAATAATTACTCCAAAAACTAACAAATCCTAGAACTAGGTTAAAACTAAAACAAACTTGAATGTTGACAGTACATAGGTGAAATTTAAAAGTACATATAAAATGCTACTTACATATACTCACATAAAATGTTGCATGTTAAATGTTAAATATTGGATACCTTTTCTTAAAACTTCAAAATGTTATAAATAATAATAAAAGTGAAAATATTGTTTTTTAACGTAATAAACTTCTCAGTTTCAAAAAAAGGTAAAAAAAGTACAAGTTTCGTTAATTCCTGGAAATTGATTAGCATTCAAAAGCAGTTGCCATAATAATTCAAGATATTCTAAAAATAATGAAGCAGGTCCCCCTTGAGTGTTTTCACTCATTTGATCAATGACCCTAAACTTGAATTTATGATTGGCGCACTATTGGATGTGTCTGGCTAGTGCGTTCTCTGTTTTAACTCTCTGAATGGCATACAAATGCTCATAAATCCTTTCTTTGAGTTTTCTATCTGTTTTACCAATGTAGAAAACTGGACAGAAAATGCATTGGGCCAGATACACTACCATCCTACTATTACAATTATAACGACCAATAGAAGTGAACTTTTGGTTGTTGATGTGAAAAAATTGTCCTACTGCAATAGAACTGCAGTAGTTACAATTTTCACATCGATACATACCTGGTGTTCTAATGTAGGTTACCAAAGGTGTCTCTGTAAGTTTCTTTAAATTCTTACCCCTTCTATATGTGATGACTGGTTTATTACCTAATTTGTTCATTAATTCAAAATCACTTCTAAATAAAACCCAGTTCTTATTAATAATCCTCTTGATGCCAGTTGAATCTACACGAAATTTTGTTATACAGTTCATCCTATATTTTTGAACTTTACGACTGAATTTGTGTTATTGTCACCTATGGGTGATTTCGTTCGGGGTGTCCTTTCTGTATCCTCACAATTAAGTCCACTGCGTTTGAATGCTAATCAATTTCCACGAATTAATGAAACTTGCACTATTTTACCTTTTTTGAAACTGAGATGTTTATTACGTTAAAAAACAATATTTTCACTTTTATTATTATTTTTGTAGTTTGCTTCTTCGTTTGCCATCTTTTGTGTTTATTTTAAGTTTGTTATTTTGGTCTCTTGCTAACACTAATATGGCACAGTTATCACAGGATGTTTTGTGTGTGTGTGTGGGGGGGGGGGGGCAGGAGGCCTAGGCTGACACAAGAAGTTGGTGAGTCTGTGAGTAAGGAAGGGAAGCAGGCAGACTGAACCATGTGTACTTGTGTATGTGTGTGTGTGTGTGTGTGTGTGTGTGTGTGTGTGTGTGTGTGTGTGTGTGTGTGTGTGTGTGTGTGTGTGTGTGTGTGTGTGTCTGTAGGGATCCTCCATGTGAAAATGGTGTGTAGGAGTCTACATGAACACAGCCAAGCTCAGTGCTAGTTCTATATCATACATGGTAGAGTTGGCAGTTCATCATTGTCACTCCCCACCATGAGAAATGGATCTGCCAGGAGTTGCAATTGCACCTCCACCCCCAAGATCAGATGCAGTGCTGCTACCTGAACATGACTGATGTCTGCTGGATGTGGTCTCTTCATTGGAATGCCTAGAACTATGAATCTATGGCCTGCCACATCTGGATGTGGACAGCACACTCACTAATTGACCAGAGGAAGTACTGCCACTATGAGAGGGTGATCAAGCACTGCCATGTTGGTTATCAGCAGATGTTGTGACTGACATACACCCACAAGGACACTGTTCCCTCTGTTCCATCGCAGACACTGCTCATTTCATGACAGACACCCCTCAGTCCATTACAGACATCTGTTTCCAATGTGTCATTCTTCCAATCCAGTGAATCAGCTGCAAAATGAAGGCAGCTATACATGTCAGCTTGTGCCACACCTACAACCCTGAGCATTTGTCTGGAGCACCTTTCTGAACATGCCTGTGCCTCTATAGTGGCCCTAAACATACTTTAAGTGACATGGGATGAGACACATGCAACAGGTGGAGGAGGGACAGCAGGCCACCTTCAAGCACCCCTATCAACCCTCCTGCATGGTACCTCACCAACACTTTGGCTATGGCCAGACTCAACAGGCACTGAAGCCACAGTATCCACACATCCCTGCTCAATGCCATTGCCCTCCACCTGCCCAATATCTGTGGGCTCAGGTGACTGGGTAGGTGTAGAACTACTGGTTGTGGGTTGGGGAAGATAGTAAAGTGGTGAATTGGGAGCAAGTGGGGGGGGACAAAATGAATAGAGGGCAGGAATGTTCAGGAAAGATGTAGGAAAGAACCATAACTTTCCATTTCTTCAACAATAAAGCATGATCATATATGCAAAATATTAGTTGAATTTGGACTGTCACTTCCAGAGAAAGGAGTGACTATGACACAATCATGTTGTATAGCCAACTGGATAAAATCAAGTGTGTTGTGAAGAAATGTGTGCAAAATGGAGAGCTATTTATTGGACAAGTGTTTGCTTTGCGGAACGGGTGTCCATTTTTTTGACAAAGAGAGGAATGTTGGGGAAGGGATGTAGGAATGTGTGAGTGAGGTAAGTTGGGTAGGTGAGGAAGCAATTGTAGACAGACAAGGCAAACAAGACAAGAGATAGGGATGGTGAATGAAACAAGAGGTGGGTGAACACCATGGTTGGGGAGAGGGTGGGGAAATCGAGGTCCGAAGCATGTCAAGATGGTTGACACTGAGAATCTAGTCCTCACCCAGTGGCCTGTCATCACTGTCACCTCATTATGTCACTGACTGCAGTGCTAAACATCTGCGTATTCTACAGGAATTCTAAACCAGGATGGAGGGCAGGCACTACATCCAGCATAGGCATGCACCCACAGTGTAATGCACAATCCTACATACCATCCCTGGCAGTCCCTTTTGGATGATAAAGTAACCACCTCCACCACTGCTCCCACCGGTAGCCACAGGCCTATAGTCCAGGTAGTGCAGGACCAGTAGAGGGGATGCTTCCAGCTCATGCACCAGACATGCTGGACAGCTGTGCTGTAGTCGGTGGAGTGGGGGCAAGAGGATCCTGTGGGACAGGCCTATCTGCTGTGCTGTGGGAAAAAACACAAAAAAGAGAAGATAATGGTTGAAGTGCGAGAAAAAAGGGAGGACATATGTGACATACAAAGCATTGATACAATTAATTGAATTGATTCTGTTACCTTAACCTTTAACACTACAAACTCCTAAAAATTGTTTTCATTACTTTTAAGACTACCCAGTTCGTAAGAGAGGCATACTATAGTACAGATTGCAGCCACCAATTCTTGATGTGTACATATATTGCACATATGTGTGTTCCAATTATACTTATTACAGTTTACAGAAAGCCAAATGTGCTACTAGTATAGAGGTCTGAAGTTACATTGCAATGATGATAAAAACCTAGTAGTAGTGTATATTTGGGAAGTGTGGTTTTTGAACCCACAACCGATGACTACTCTCTAATATTGCATTGTTATTTTGTCCTACAGACTACTGCATGCATACTTTCCTTTTACAGTTTACAGATGCATGCTTTCTGTTATTTGAGGATGAACAAAGCAGGACAATCTTAACATGTGCAATCCTACAATGTCTTGCTGCTATGTACAGTATTCTTCTTATGACTGTCTGGGGGGGATGTTTTTGCTGTTATTATTGATTTATTTATCCTTCTGTGGGTTTTGTATTGAATATCTTTTTTAAATTGAAATGTTATGCTGTTGTTCTTGTTATCCTTGCTTCCTACGTACTCTCTGGTGAGTTGATGCTTGGAATTTCATTTAGGCTGCACTTGTGTAGTCCTAAATGACTTTGAATAACACAAATGCAGATATAATTTGTGCTACAGACTAAGGCATGCATACTTTCTTTTCCAGTTGAGATATGCATGTTCAATTTGGTACAACTGTATTAAATACCAATGAAGCCATCCTTAAGCTGTAATACTACTAAATTACTATTAAAATTATTATTATTATTAAATTACTATTTAGAACAGTAGTGTTCTGATGCATACATACCACATGCATCTCGCATCTTTAAATGCATGGAATGGGACCTTACATTTGAGGCTTGCTCCATGGCAGCTGTGAAAAAACAGAATGGAACAGAATACCATTATGAATACCAGTGTTGATTATATTCAGCTTTTAACTCTTACTCACTGAAATTGATATGTACACATACGTGGGTTGTCCCCTGCACTAAATCCCCTGATCCAATTGTCAAGAGTATCCAGCTTCCTCCTCCTGAGGTCATCAAAGTGATGTCTGCATTGTTCACCAGTGTGGGGGATACCTGTAGCACTGGTCAAAGTCACGGTGCGGTATCTGGGGCCCATGGTCCTTAACTAGGAGTCCAGTAAAGACTTTGGACTCCTAATAACTCCACCTCTGCACCCAAAGACACACTTCCTCACCAGCAACACCAGACATATCTACCATAGCTCAACTCAATCTCAATGTAGAATGAGCATGTCCTGTCAATTACATTTTATATCCTGATGTTTTCCCACCAGCTGCACATCTGATGCTTACTGAGAGTGTGCACATTTTGGTTTTGCAACATTTGAAAATTTGAGCATCTCTTACCATTGTGTAAACATAGTAGGCAACAGTGCGCACTGCTGAGCACCACTTTTGCCTGATGTGAAGTGATGCACAACAGTGATAAGCACTGTAATTTCAAGTGTATTTGGTATACAGGCACTTACAGCTATTACCACAACATAGTTGAGAAAACAGTTGCATATGTTGCACTTCATTGCTATAATCTGCAATCTCAACAGTAAAACAAAATTTGCACACCCTGTACTAGAATCCTGGACCATGTGCACTCCACACCTACACTTAACACCTGCTACCATAGGATTAGTGACATGATATGCCCTATCACAGTATTTATTGTAAAGTTCTTGCTGTTAATTGTAGCACAATGGAACCTACCATGTTTGTACGATGCCCAGTAGTATTAATTGAATGTATCTGGTTCATGTCTTTGCCTGTCTTGGTCTTGTCTGTAACCTGGGTGGTACATTCTTCCAGTTTGTGCACGGCTGCGTTTCGCACAAACCAGGTGAGCGCAGCCAAACATGTTTGTGCTAAGCAGTGCAAAAATAAAGAAACAAGAAAAAAATTGGAGACATAGTTGAAATGAAAAAAAACAATTTATGGCAGTGCCTCAAACAAAGTTTAATGAACAAAACTCAAGTAATGGAAAAGCAATTGCCTTGCTGGCCTGCAATTTGCTTTTGTGGCCAGCAACCTTACACAGAAATGGTATTCGCTTCATATCAGCATCATACCTCCCAACCGTACAGAATTTTGCAGAATGTCTAGATGTTTGCATCATATTTTTTGGCTGTTCCTTGTAAAATGTATTGTTTTCTGGAAAGATCACTGAAGATTGAAATCAGTACATAATGACATAAATTTCCGTTTCGTACTTCACATCCTTCAGAAAATGCATACTAACACAAATTCCATTATTCTACCTACTTCTTACATTTATAGGAACAATATGGTAAATCTGTCCCTATTTTTGGCCCTTTGTCCCCTCACTATTTTAGTCTTTCTACAGATTTCTTGCACTGACAGATTGGGAGGTACGATCCGCATTCATATTACAGGTTTCACAGCCAGCAACACTGGTGCGAGCTGCAAAACCTTGCTTATAAGCACAGTGCATCATTAATATGCATGGCACAATGCTGCACAATGCAGTGTGATGAGCAATATCACAAATTCAAAAACACTCCATGTAGGTTCTGCACGGAACCTACAAGTAATTTATTGAATCCAGGGGAGTGTGTTGCTTTCTAGAATAGATGAAGGTTGGAGGGGTGAAGTGAGGTGGTCACTGATTAGTGATAGAATGGACTGGATAAAATGAGTACTGAACTGAGTGGCAATGGAATCTTTGGTGTTTCAATAATAGGACAGGGTGTTGTGGTATGGCCGGGATGTGATAGTTTATTTACAGATGACCAAAAAAGCTTGGGGTTGTTTTGATGGTTTTGTTGGAGATTATTGTAGTATGATTTCTTGTCAGATTTAACAAGGACCTTGGTACGGTTTCTGAGATATCTAAAATTTTGGAAGTATGTTGTGTTTTATTCTTATACCATTCATTCCATGCTTTATCTGTTTGCAGTATGAGCTGTTGGGTCTCCTTTGTAAGCCATGGTATTGTGTTAGTTTTTACACTTCTTGTCCTAACTGGTGCTAAATCATTTAGTATTTTTAGGAAGGTATAATTGAAGTGAGTAACTGTGTCATCTAGGGGCATTACTCATAATATATTCTAGTTGTAGTGGGACAGGGCTGTAATAAATGCGTCTTTGTCAAATGTGGTTTAATTGTGTACTTGTTTATAGATTATTTGTTTGGATGAACCATGTTGTTGCCAAATGACATAGTTTGGGAGGTGGTCACTTATAGTATCTGGTAAGCAACCAGAGGATTTTATATTATGGGGCTTGTTTGTCAATATCCAGTCCAGTGTGGACTGCCTGTTAGTGCTTTATTGATTCTGATGGTAGAGCTTATTAGTTGGGTGAAGCCAAAAAGGTAAATAGAGTCCTTAGGGTTGCTGCTGTTTATGGCTTGCCAGTTTATATTCAGACCACCTAAGAAGGTTTCCCGGAGGATGTTGTCAGATATCCAGTGCAGGATATTTTTGGCTGTGGTAACATTGCTGCTTGGTGGGATGTATACTTCTCAGATGCATATAAATTTCTTTTGGTTGATTTTGTGGTATGCAATCAGATGTTCGGCACACTATTATTTTGTGATATTTAGATGGGCTGGAATAATTTCTACATGGGTTTTATAAATAATAGCAATACCACCTTCTCTTTTAAGATTTCTGTCCTTTTCAAGTATATTAAAATCTGAAGAAATAATTTTGTTGTCAATTATTTCTTGTTTTAATCAGATTTCAGTGGCAATTATAATGTATGGGGAGTAAAAATCTAGGCATGCATGGATATCATGAATTTTGTTACAGATACATCTGAGGTTGATTTTGAAAAGAATAAGGTTAGATTCATTATCTGATGGAAAATAATGCTGGGAGCATTGGAAGTTAATGGTTTGGCCATGGTGCGTAGCTGATGTCTTGTTCCGGGGTTAGGATGAATATCTCCACTAAGTTTCAAGATGGAGGTTAGGTGACAGAAGGTATGTTGCCATTTGTATTTGTATTGGACTTTCAGTACTGCTGAAAAAGTGCATTTTTAACTTTAATATATCTATAAGGAAATGGATCTGAGTATGTATATTGGTACAGAGAAGAAGAGATAGGGAGAGAAAGAAGGTTTTGTGATTTAATGCATGTGTGTTGGTGATGGAGTTGGGATATGTTGTTGGAATATTATAGCAGTTATTAAAGTGAGCTAGTGTTTGGAGTGTAAAAAACAGTAGCAACTGACTTACTGTCATTGTGAGTTGAGATAGTAAGGATTTAGATAGTGGGTAGAAGAAGGTAGAGTTTGATAAGATGAAGGTTGTATGATATATTAATGACAGGAGTGTTATGAGAAATGGAGAGAACATGGTGTGGTAAAGGGTGGGGAGATGTTTTCAGGGTAGTATATAGATAGTTAACAAAGTGGAGAGTGGTTTGTTTGTGTGCAGAAAGCTGCATGGTATGAGTTAGTTGGCAAGGGGAGGTGAAAAAATGAGTAGAAGAGAGAGGAGACAAAAATGTGCATTGATGAGAAGGATAATAGTCCAAAGTAGTAGCTATAAGTAGTAATATGAGTACCTAAAAGTGCTTTTGTGGTATTGGTACATATTTCTGAGTGTGTGTGTGTCTCTGTGTGTGCAAGCGTGTGCATGTGTGTGTGTGTGTGTGTGTGTGTGTGTGTGTGTGTGTGTGTGTGTGTGTGTGTGTGTGTGTGTGTGTGTGTGTGTGTGTGTGTGTGTGTGTGTGTGTGAATGGATGGATAAAGGTTTTGGTAAGCAGGGGTGTGTATACAGAAGTTATTTGGGAATGTTAGGCAGGGGTTTGTATGAAAAAAAGTGGTTTGGGAATGTCTGTAGAGAAAGCTTTGAGTCTGTGGAATGGGCTGCAGCAGGTACTGGCAGAGGAAAGAAAATGAAAGAGGGGGTTTTAAGGCATACATCTTTAAGTGGTGGGTAATTTATACTAAATTGTGGGAGAAGTTAAGAGGGAATAAATATCAGGGTCCAGGGGTTGGCTGGGGAATTAGGGGTGGGAAGGGAGCAAAGTAGGGAGAGATAATCAAACACAGTAGCAGGAGACAACCAGTCTATGCAGGCAACTTTAGCATAAGTAACGGTAAAAAGACCCATTTAAAATCATGTACATTACTAATTATGGACTAAAATACTTAGCTATTAGTTTTGGACATGCAAACTCATTACTAGCACAAATTAAATTGGCTAACAATAGATAAACTATTAAGGTGGGTGGGGAGTAGTCATAGACATCTCCTTAGCCTGAACTGATGCAGTTATTTTTACTAACAATTAACTAAGAAGAAGATGCAAGCCTTGCTAACAAGTAATTTAACTGGGTCTGGAAGCTCATTTACCAAATAACAAGACATACAGCAGTTAACATGTATTTGCTACTTTACATGCCTTCAGCAATAGATGTGCAATGTCTTGTTAGTTAATGTAAAAGAAGAACCCAAACCGAAACTTCAAGTTACTGGCCATGAAGAAAAGACTGCCACAGAAGTAAATAGAAGACAGATTATTTTTCCAGTGTTCTACTCAGTAGAAATGTGCTCTGTAGTTGCTGTGGTAACAATGCACATGCTAGGGAAGGGGATATGCAGAATAGCTACATATACCTTATATGTGGTAAGTGCTCATCAGCATGTAGACAGTAAGATATACAACACAGGCAGATTGTCATGGGGGGTATGTGGGGAAACAGGATTAAGTCCAAATAGCTGTAGCCTACCTGATATACTGCTGAATATCGCAGATCGCCCTACTGATCTGTACCTGAGCACCCTACTAGGTTGGCAATATAGACATAGTCATGTGTCAGACTGCATGTTCACCACTAGAGGAGTACAGCTGATATTGTGTTCTAATGGATACAGGGTGGCATGGTATGTGAGGATTCAGGTCCTTACAGATAGATCACAGGGCATGGTTCTACACTTTTTGTCTCCATGCTGTCTTGATTGGGTTGCTGTGTGGAATGTATAGCAGGCATGCCTCATGTTACAGAAATTTCTGTCATGGATGAGTAGAATGGTACAGCCAATGGCAGACATATCTGTGTCCTTGCACTGACCATATGTGTATGTCTACATGTAGGAATGTAGATTGTACTGAAACAGTTCTCCCTGTCAGAGACAGAGGCCAACAACTCACAGTACAGGTTCACAGGTTCATAGGCAAGTACTAGGCTAGCTGCCCTTGTGGGATATTTTAAGCCTAACCATTTTCCCTTTTTGTGCTCAACATACCCTATCCCATTTGGTTATAGATTGACCTTACCCATGCCATGGTCAATAATTATATATTACACAAAATGAGAATAACTGGGATCATACCATAGATAATTTGAGGGAATCAATGCATGTGATAAAGCGTTTAGGAGCTGTCTCTGTCCATTAATAGTACAGGGGGCAGTCCTGGGGTATATTTTTGGTTTCCCATTGATAGATCTAAGGTGTGCTTGAAAATGGACAGGGATGAACTTTGTTTTATCTGGATGCAGAATATACCTGCCCCTCCTACCTATTCTGTAGATGCTGCAGAAGAGGTTTAGATCCCTAAACTGAGTATTTCTAATGCAATTTGACTTGTTGATGTGCAGTAAATCCATCAGTAATGGGTCAGAGGATTCCTTGTATGCCAGATATAGGTCACTTCTTAGCAGTCTATAGGATACAAGGTGTAGTGACAGAGTTTTGAGTCATTCCATGTAAGACATGTTGTTTAGGCCTTGTATGCTTTTAGTAAGGTATCTCTATGGGGGTTCCAGTTGTTGCATGTGTCTGGACATATACATGCCAAAGGGAGCATTATATTCAATAATTGGCTTAATGTGGGCTGAGTAAAGGGGAGCAATGACATCCCTAGATCTTCACACAATTCGTTTGTTCATAGACACATGCTAGGCAAAGGTTAGGTCACTGTCAACATAAGTTCCCAAATCCTGAACAACTGGGTCAACTCTTAGGGGTGAATTGTCAGTGTGGTAGTTCCTTGGGGTAGATGACCTTGCAAGGGATACAATAATGCATTTTTGACCTGTAGTTTCAGACCATGATTTTGACACCAGTTATTTATTTGGGGCAAATCTTCCTGCAGTATGGCTAAGTCATTTGGGGATTTAATAACTGCTCCTAGCTTGCAGTCATCTGTAAACTAAGTCAGCCAGAGCCCTATGGTATTGCTTTTTACTTCAGAAAAGTAAATGCCAAACAATAGAGGTCTCAGCACAGAACCCTGGGGGACTCCACTGGTGACTGGTCTCTTTGTAGAGGTAACTTCCCCTATCATCTGCATCCTATCTGTGAGCCAGCTGGAAATCCAGTGCATGACAAAGGGATTTATTCCCAGTTTATTTAACTTTTCTACTATGCCTGACTGGGGAATTATGTAAAAGCTTTGGCCGGGTCAAGGTATATCATGTTTACCATTTTGCCTTCATCCATTGCTTTGGTGACTTTTTCAAAAAAATCTACCAGGTTGAGTAAGCATGATTTTCTGCTAATGAATTTTAACTGAGACAGATCTGGTGTTTGGAGGTTCCCTATGGCCTGATTGATTAATTCCATGATAAGTTTTTCCATGGTTTTGCATATGAGGTTAGTCATACTTATGGGTCTGTAATTGCCTGGTTCTGTGGAAAGTCCGACTTTATACAAGGAAATGACTGTAGCTATTCTCTATTCACTTGGTAAAAATCTGTATGGAGAATAAAATTGAACAGTGTTATTAGGGGTGTAGATAAATCATGTTAAATGCTATTTAAGATGCATCCTGGGATATTGTCAGGACCGACTGATGCTGTATTTTTAGCTTATGATAGTACTTTCAGGACTTGGCCTTGTGTGAGGAGGTGAGCCAGTTTCAGGTAGATGTTGAGGGACAAATATGGGGGAGAGGGGATAATGTTAATTTATTGCACAGTAGGTTCGCTATATCTTCAGCCTCAATGTAGGTAACATCATTCACAATCAGTTCGGTGCATTGCTGAAGTGTGCTTTTGAGATTATGAACATAACTAAAAAAATGTGTTGTGATTGTCTTTGGCTTGGGTAGCTATTTTAGCCTCAGACTTGGCTTTGGTGGATTTTAAGCTCCTGAGTTGTTTGTTAATTTCACTGACAAAGGTTCTAATATTCTGGGCATTACTCTTTTTACTTCTGGTCAAAATTATTTTTCTTTTGTTGTAAAGTTTGTTGATAATATGTTTCCACCATGAGTGTGTGTATGAGGATGAGTGTGAGTGTGTGTATGAGGATGAGGATGAGTGTGAGTGTGTGTATGAGGATGAGGATGAGTGTGAGTGTGTGTATGAGGATGAGGATGAGTGTGAGTGTGTGTATGAGGATGAGGATGAGTGTGAGTGTGTGTATGAGGATGAGGATGAGTGTGAGTGTGTGTATGAGGATGAGGATGAGTGTGAGTGTGTGTATGAGGATGAGGATGAGTGTGAGTGTGTGTATGAGGATGAGGATGAGTGTGAGTGTGAGTGTGTGTATGAGGATGAGGATGAGTGTGAGTGTGAGTGTGTGTATGAGGATGAGGATGAGTGTGAGTGTGAGTGTGTGTATGAGGATGAGGATGAGTGTGAGTGTGAGTGTGTGTATGAGTGTGAGTGTGTGTATGAGTGTGAGTGTGAGTGTGTGTATGAGGGTGAGTGTGTGTATGAGGGTGAGTGTGTGTATGAGGGTGAGTGTGTGTGAGTGTGTGAGTGTGTGAGTGTGTGAGTGTGTGAGTGTGTGATGATGATGATGATGATGATGATGATGATGATGATGATGATGATTTATTTTTTCCCCATTGGGCAGTCGTGGTGGTGCAGCAGCTAGCATTGTCACCTCACAGTAAGAGGCTCTCCGGTTCAATCCTCAGCTGGGGTGCCTTTTGTGTGGAGTCTGCATGTCCTCCCTGTGGTTGCATGGGTTTCCTCCAGGTGCTCTGGTTTCCTCCCACATCTCAAAGACATGCTGAAGGTGGATAGACCACTCTAAATTAGTCCTAGGTGTGAGATTGTGCATGTGTGTGCCTTCTGTGGAAGGTTGGGTGCCGGGCTGGCAACTCGACACCGTAAAACTCCACTGCCAATCATGAGCGGACAGGTAATCTGCTGTGGTGACCCCTAACCGGGAAAGCCAAAAGAAGAAGAAAATTATAATATTTTCATTGACACTGGCTGTAAGAACAGTCTCTGACATATGCTAACCAGCTAAGGCAGTTGCTACTGTCAGCATCTTATTGCAGTCTTTCTCTCTGTTCACTGAGAAATCGTGGTGGATTTTATTAAGCTCCTCACTGCCTGTAGCATCTCATTATGCAGTCTTTATACAATTCTGAATCATGCCAGCACATTGTTTGCTCTAATTTGCATTTACCATTGGTCTCATTTGCATATTGCTATTCATTTCCATATCATTATATGGTCATTTGCATAGAGTATCGACCACAGTCTTTTTCCAGTCTGCACCATTGTGCTACCTATGTCTCTGAACTGACCCACTGTACAGGTTGCTACTTACTGTACAGTTTAACATTGTTTCTGACCCCTAGGCAACATTTGCTGTGTTATGTGAATTCATTTTTTTATTCTGCTGGATATTTATGCTGGGCAGTGGCATAGCTAGGTTGGGGTAAAGGGGACAGCCACCCTGAGTGCAATGTGTTAAGGGGTGCGATCAGCAAATGCCAATCATTCTTCAAAGCATTACCTGCATTTAAATGCTGATACTTGCATTCATAACCAAAGAACTTCATCACTCTGTGTGTGGCATACATTAGGATAGAAACTGAAGCAGCTACTTGTTACAAATGTAGCAAGCAGTTTGTCACAGTTAAGCAAGACAGAAGAGTTGTTTTTATTATGTTTTTCTCTAAGTTGAAATTCAGTTGTTTTTATTATGTTTTTATCTTTAACTGGAAATTCAACTTAAAGTTCAGCAGGTTGTCAGATCATGGGATACACCCAGTCACCAGAATAGCTGGCTACACCTCTGATACCAGCCCTACAAACATATATCTTCAAAATATTTTTAAGGTAGCTCATCTCTCCTTACATCACACTAATCCATTCAGAATACAATGCCTCTATTTGTTGAGAAAGAAAATTGAAATATATGTCAGATGTGTAAAAAGTATTTTGCAACTTCATATGATTGCTGACTTAATATGTAACGTTAGAAATCCAGTAGCTAATAATCTGATAACTGTTAAGAAAAATAAGCATTGTAGCGTAAGTAGCATTTGCACAGTCACTGTTCTGCATTATTCACTATGCATAATATTTATTTTGTATATTCAGATCAAAAATCATGAAGTGGTAGTTCTGCAAATTAAAGTCAGCTGTATTGAAAAGACATGTCACGTATTTGGCAAAAATGGGAAAAAAATATGCCCTAAGTATTTTAGTTTGAAGCAATCATGTATACATTATATAAGAATTTCTCTTCACAACATTCTTGACCTATAGACCTTTGTGTTTATTTGAAAATATCAGTAACATAAATTGGAAACTTGCAGCTTTTCTTTCCCTTCAGTGTGACCACATAAGTCTTGGTAAATAGCACAAAATATGCACTTTATAGCACTCGTGACCTCAAATGTGTTCCCCAGCGTAGGCAGATCTATTATTTCAGAAAAGAAAACCTGTGAGAATAAACTGTACAGAACTGCTCTTTACTAAACTATGTCATGATGTTCTATTTGAGAGTGTAGTAGTGGGAACTAAATAAACAAATGTTTTCAGGATTTTATGCAGACATTATCAAGAGACAGTTGGAAATGAATACAATTAAAGGAGGAAACTATTGCTTTTTTTAACTGAACTGAACTTTGCCACTGATGAAGAATCAGACCTTCAATTTTCCCACATACTCATCTGAGTCTCCCAGCATGATATTTTAAACATTTTTATTTGTGTGCTATCAATTTAATGGGAGATAGTGTTGAGAAAGCAGCAATGGTCATGGAAATTTATAGTTTATTTACTCTTTCCTAGTCTCAAATCTAATCATTCTTAGCAGTGATGGTGTTGTGTATTATCCTTTATAGCTTGCTGAACTTTTCCATTCTTCTATAAATTATAGTACTGGAGAAAGAAAAGTTTAATAGGAATCAAAATAGAAAAGCATGCCCGTAACATCAGTATTATAACCAACATAAATAAAACTAAAATGTAACATGCAGTAAACTGAACATGTTGACAAATCCAGCAGCCTAGTAATTTAAAATTCATCTATTTGAGAGCTCTGCCTTTGCATCCTAATATCTATTTATACTACCTTCAGGATAAGCCAAACTTAGAGAAAAGTGAAAGGTATTAAAAACACATAAAAAGCACAGCTCTCTTTTTTTTTCCTTTCCCTTTTACTCCAAGTAGCCCAGCCTCACAGAAAACATTAAAGTCAACAAGCAACAGTTTCACAGACATTACAATGAGGACGTGACATTACAATTTTTTTAAAGGGGCACAGTGCTTCAGAATTTAACAAAAGTGCATATAACAATCAGTAGTATCATCTTTGCTTCAATGTATGATGTTATTTACACACTTCAAAAGAGTTACTGATTGAGCTTTCAGCATTGCAGTACTGGAGAGAGAATTTAAATATATATATTTTTAATGTATTCATTTGTTAAGAGAGTAAGGGAATTGGTCATTATGAACCATTTTTAGCTACAACTGAGGCCACAAAGGCAAGTGTAAATGCAATGCATATGCACAGCTTAGTGTACCTAATTAACCAACATGGCTTTTGGACTTGGGAAGAAAACAAGAGTAGAGAAATGGACCAGACTTGAACATTTTATACAGATGGTGGCTTGAGGTTAGGACTGAATTTCAGACCTTGAAGCTATGAGGCAGAGATCTTAACCAGTGAGCCAACGTGCTATCCACAAATGGGTAGCTGGTATAAAGTTCAGCATTTGTTAGGCTGATGTCTTAGTCTAGTTGCAAGCTGTCCAGTGATAGAACAATCAGTTGGAATGCTGCAATACTGCCAAAGTCCTCCAAGATCAAAGGAAAAATTAAAAAGCTTTAGTGGGCTTGTCTTTCTTGGATGAGGGGGTAGTGCGGAGCATTTCTCATTCCTGCTGATGTGTCAACTCTATTGGAGAATGTAAAGAACTACAGCAAAATCAGTATAACTAATGGGTGAGGAAAGGTGCAGGCTTGTGTTATGAGCCTTAACTGGCCTTTTATCTATGGCAATTTTACCCCCACATTTAGAGAAAGGAGATATATTTATAAGATAAGAAAATTGTCATTTGATGCAGTTGTGGCAGAAAAGAGTTCCAGGACCAATCCATCTACTCAGTTAACAAATTTAAAGTAAATGCAATAAATATGTGAATAGTCCAAATATAATAGTAAGCAAACCTTTCTGTCCTGACTGTTATGTTTCTTAAGAATGAATGGGTCAAGAAGGCCCTATAGGCAGAGGACCAGATAGTCTGCTGGATCTGCATGAGGCTAATTCAAACTGCATAAAATAGAACTTGATAAAAACCTAGATGGGAAATGTCCATGTCATCATCCAACCTCAAAACACATGAAATAGATCTTGAAAAAAGCCTAAGGAGGTGATGTATATTTCATCAACCAAATTAAAATACATAAAATTGAGATTAATAAAAGCCTACGAATGAAACACATATCTTATCTTCCAACTTAAAATCAATCAAAGCAGCAGCACTGACAAGAATATATATATATATATATATATATATATATATATATATATATATATAGATATATACAGATATATATATATATATAAAGATGAAAAAAATGCTTCTGCCACCCTACTAGGGGTGAATTTTCATAGGCATGCACAAATGGGCTGTATAGAATCATGACAAATTAATAGAAGGAAAAATAATGTATTGCCTTTTTATATAAACAATTGACTTTAACATATCTAGCAAGCCTACTAAGTCACTTTGATAACCAGTCCCTAGAGTAACATTGTCTCATATCTAAACTCATACAGCTGTCTGCCTGAGTACATAATCATTCCAGCAGTACTCAAAGCAAAATATGGTTTACGCAAACACACACGATACATAGAATTAGATAAATGTTTTATCAGACAATTACGAGAATCAAAGCACATGACCTACATTGTCACAATAATGATCAAAGCAAACAACACGGAAGAATTCCTAATATGTCTTTTCTCACTGACACTGACACAAGTGCAGAGCTCTGAAATATAAGAAGGCAAGAATTTCAATGTATGTTGAGTTAATCATTTTAAATCTTCTCCAAATACTTTTTCTAAAGGAATATTTCATGGAGCAGAATTAGCTAACAATTTGTTTTAATGTTTAATGCAAAACAACAACAGAAAAAAGAAATAGCTACTGTTAACCAAGTGTCTATCTACAAATCAAAAATGAGAAAAGAAAAAAAAAATCTATGTTATCTATTCCTGTTAAACATCTTTTTTATTAGTACAGACTTTCAGAGACTCACTTTGAACAGTCTGATACTGAGACATAGTCAAGCAAGTTACTGAGCAATAACCTGCATTGGAAATGGCAATGGTAGAACATATGTAACTGCACCAGTAATTCTACAATAACATACAGAGGGGCAGAACTACAGATACTAAGGTACTAAAAGATTTACTGGTTTAGTATAAAACTCAGACACCAACTTATACATCATTTCACTTTAAATTGCATGAAATGCTAATAGCAACTTAAGAAGTCAAAATTCAAGATCACTTTCCTAGTGCTGTAGTGTAGAGAGATGGAGCCATGACTATGACCCAGACAGCCTGAGACTGATTAGTGACTCAGGTAACTGAGGATCCTGACTATGACCCCAACCCCTGACAGCCTGAGACTGGTAAGTGACTCAGGTGATAGATGATTCTGAAAATGATACAGACAGCCTAAGACTGATGTCTCAGGTGCTGGAGGATTCTGAATATGACCCAGGCAGCCTAAGACGGATTAGTGACTCAGGTGACTGAGGATCCTGACTATGACCCAGACAGTCTGAGACTGGCAAGTGATTCAAGTGCTGGAGGATCCTGACTATGACCCAGGCAGCCTGAGACTGATTAGTGACACAGATGCTGGAGGAAACTTTGACCCAGACAGCCTGAGACTGATTACTGACTCAGGTGACTGATGATCCTGACTATGACCTAGACAGTCTGAGGCTGACTAGTGACTCAGGTGCTGGAGGATCCTGACTATGTTCCAGACAGCCTGAGACTGGTTACTCAATTGCTGGAGGACTGAAGCAGTAAAGGGTGAAAGTGAGCAGACAACATCAGCTTATCCAATGTGAGAGGATGAGGAAACAGTCTGGGCCTCTGCCATACTGATGCCTTCTGAAGAGAGATGTATACAGCATGTAGGATTTTGTGCCAGGGAAAGTTGATTGGTGCACCTGCATAGCAAGGGTAGGAATGCACATACTCATTCAGGAATGTGTGGGAGGCCATCGCATCAGCCACTGGAGAACTGATTAGTCCAAAAGAGAGAAAATACCGCTTCAAGGCTACAGACATGATGGCTATTCCATGAAAGGGATTTGTACTAGTGCTGAAGAATGAAAGGGTGGGAGATGCAGTTGCTAGATTGTCTAAAGGCATGGAGAACAGGGTTAAAAAAGGATGCAAGAAATTAAAATAACTCTAGCTATTGTTTAATAGCCACAACTACCAGATTGGTATGACCATTAAAGAATTTTCCCATGCCTGCTATTGTTTGATCACTCAGGATTACAACTCAGAATTTTCCTTTTTAGACAGAGTTTGTAAGCCTGGGTAAACTCTGCATCACCCACATCCAAATAATCCTTGCTGCTGTAGCTACCACTTGAATTTTACTTTAACTTTAGATTGCTTTGACACACAGCTTTTGATTTGTCAATTTAAGTGTTTAAGAATAAGAAATTCTTTAGCTAATGTTAAGAGAACTAGATGGGACATTAGTATACCTTATTATACCTGCCATGTGAATTATTCTGTTGCAATTAGGCTTTTTCAGACTATAAAAAACAAATCTAGTCACTTATTTTTAAATTCTTGTTCTGTTCTTTTGCCCTAGTTAGGTTTGTGAGAAATACCCATTTCTCTTGCCCCACCTCTTCTTCTCCATATTCATTAACACATTTTCTTGTGACCTCCTTGTCTCCCACTCATACTCTACTCAAATGACATGTTCATTGACTGATCAAGTCACTCTCACACCAACATTTAATTTCAACTCCAATCAAACTTAGCACAAGTTACACCAATGTCTCATAAAGTTCAAACTACTTCTCAGTCCTTTCCATGATCAAAACTTTTTTCTGGAACTGTACAGAAACTTTCCCAAATGCCTGACTCTATAACTATGGTTGACTTAGGCAGCCATACCATATTATTATCTTCCACCTTCATATACGTAGGGTTATGGCTTAATCAGTCTCTAAACTTCCATTTCCACACACAGGTTTACATCAAAAATGGACTCACTTCTATTCTAGGCCAAAAAGAGCTCACCATTTCTATCTGAACAGTCATTGGCAGAGGAGTTCTCCTCTCTCAGCTAGAGTATGGGCTACTCATTTTCACATCCACCTCCAAGAAAAACATCACTACAGACTAGATTCTCTCTAATAGCATCACTGCATTATGCTAGAAAAGGTCAAATGGCTGCCCATAAAACAAAGATCTACCCTTCTTTTAGGATCCCAACACTACAGATTTCTCCACCTGTAGTCATTTACTTCTTCCCTTTTAGCTAAACTTCATGAAAAAGCCTTTTCATACAACCTGAGGCACTACCCATAAGCTACACAAACTCACATTGGCCATGAAACCAAACTCCACAGCACTATACATGCATTATCTCTCTCTGTGATAAGCTCTCCCCATTGACCTATGAGAAATCAGCACTGGGTGTATATTACAACAGTGAAGTTTCACAACTTCGAATGTTGTAACATCAAACTGGAAACCTCGAAGACTGAAAATATTGAAGCTGCGGAACATCAAATTCTTTCCCATGGAAAGAATTTGGTGGGCTGTTTCCGCGGCTTTGTTATTTCCTCCACTGTGGTGCAATCTCGGAGTTGGTATATTTAAGTAGGGGGGGGTGTGGGGGGCAAAGCTCCCCCCATTAGAAACAGTAGTGTTTGTGTGTTTCATGTTTTGTACTGGAACAGTGATTTTTTTTTCCCAGGGAAAAGAATCGCTGTTCTCAGTCTTCGGGGTTTTCAGTCTTCGAGGTTTGGCTAACACACTATCCCTATCTCCTTTCTGCATTTCTTCTTCTCTCACAGAATTACTATAAGTTGACCCTCATTAATAACTAATGTAAATAGTGTACATTACACTCTGCTTGTTTAATATCATGTACATATACAGTTTTTCTATGTAACTAATCTTAAAAAAATCTGGTATTGCTTACATTTGTATCACTATTGTTTGTGAAATGTTTTGTATTTCACCTGGGCTGTGGCAGAAGTTGATCAGTATTGATCGGTATAGTACCCCGATAAATGAATAAATAAATAAATACAGACAAAAATAAGTTGAAGCCCATCTCAGCATTCATTGGGATTGTGGGAATGAGGTAGAAAACTATTTATGGATGGGACACCAGTCCATCACAGGACAGACAGATAGATATACATGTGTGCACATGGGCTCTGTCAGACACACACACACACACACACACACACACACACACACACACACACACACACACACACACACACACACACACACACACACACACACACACATTTATCTGTGCGCAGATAGAGGACCACAGTTCACCTGCCCGCACCTGACAAAAAGTGAGGAGTTGGTGTTACAAAATTAACATTGCTGACAGTTTTTACTTAAGAGATTTTAAATATTTTGTAAAGAGCAGATATACTTGTAATTCAAAAGCAGTGGTCCATTTAGTTGTAAGTAATTCTTGTCCAATATTTTATATTGGAAAAACTGAGCGGCGTCTCACTCAAAGAATATACGAACATGAATATGCCATAAAGAAAATCAACTTAAATAATGCTTTGGCAAAGCATGACAGCGAGTTTACTAGCCATCAATTCTTTTTTATGGCTATAGACCATGTAAACATCATGGAAAAGGAACCATGGGGGGGCGTACCTAGAATTCAAAGAACTAAAATGGCAAATTAGAGTTCAAGCTGATAAATGGCCAGGAATTAATGAACACACTTCCATAGCACCTGGATTAAAATTAAAAGCACTACAAAGAAAGAAAATTGGTTAATGACATGCATTTTTTAAGTTATTTTATACATGCTATTACAATTGTTCAGTTTTTTCCATGTTATTACAATGGTTCATTTATTAGCAATCATGTACATTGTCCTTGTTTAACATCATTTGATGCAACATAATTACATAGTTTTTTTATGTGTAAAAAATAATTTTTATGACATTTTAAACATTTTTAAATTTTAAATATTTTAAATGTCAGTTTATTAGGTATTTAAAATGTATACTTTGTGATAATTTCAAGTTATTGGTGAGCAAATCCACATATTGGGTTGAAGTGAAGTAGTTAAAAAACTCAATGTAATTATTTATGTTTTATATATATATATATATATATATATATATATATATATATATTAGTTTATGTTAATGAGAGTCCAATGGAAAACAAAGTGGCGACATAAAAGGAAATGATGTAACACATTTTAAATGTCTGAGGAAGTTTAACAGAGATTTAAATGAAAACGCTAACATTGTATGTTTTATCATTAAAGTATCAATTATTTTATACTATTCAAGTTCGTGGTTTGTAGCTGAAGAGACATGGTGCATTGGCCTTTTTTAATTTTAAAAAGTGAGGAGTGTCACACAAACTACACAAAGATGACACCCCAGCTACTGTACAGATCAGCCATGGTAAACAAAATGATGGTGAAAATAACCAGTGTCATATGCAAAGCAGCTCTTGAAAAAGTGTTACTCTAGGATATCTTACTGCTGCTGCACATATAGGAGGTATATGCAATGTGGCCAAACACCTGTCTGGTAATGCTATTTATTTATCATTCAAGTCACAGTAAAGTTATAATTCATTATTTCTGGCTCCCTCTCCTGGCCAGTGTTTGTTATTTATTTGGTTGTCTAATGCAACAGTTAGCTATAAAGTCACAGACACACAGCAGAGATGACAATCCAGAGATCATCTAAACAATCCTGTTTTAGTTTGTGATTTACTGTGAAGTTGACTAGTAAAATAAGTTTTATTTGAAATCATATTTTATTTCTTATCATTGTGTTTCACTGTTTATAGGAAGGTCAGGATAGCTTGTAGAAAAAAGATTTTTTTAATTTATATTTTGTTGTTTTACCTTTAATTTTCACTGTTTGTTAGAAAAAGATAAGTTTCTGACAGGCAAACTCTAGGCATCCTATGGGACCTATTCAGCTATAAAGTCACACAGACTGCAGAAAGGACAATACAGAGCTTATCTAAACAATCCTGTTTTGGTTTGTGATTTACTGTGGAGTTTGATAAGAAATGTTTTATTTGAATTTTTATTTTATTTCATACCACTGTTTTTCACTTTTTTTCACTGTTTTTAGGAAGGAAAGGATAGCTTGTAGACAAGATTTACTTTGATTTATATTTTGTTGCTTTACCATTAATTTTTACTGTTTCTTGTTGGAAAGGGATAGGTTTTAGATAGGGGAATTCTAGGCATCTTAAGGGATCTAGTCAACTATAAAGTCACTCAGATTGCAGAAATGACAATTCAGAGCTTATCTAAACAATCCTGACTTGGTTTGTGATTTATTGTGGAGTTGGTTGGTAAGAGAAATTTTATTTGAAATTATATTTTATTTCTTGCCACTGGGTTTCATTGTTTATAGGAAGGAAGAAAGGGATAGCTTGTAGACAAGAAGATTTACTTTGATTCATATTTTGTTGTTTTACCTTTAATTTTCAGAGTTTGTTATTAGAAAGCCAAAAACACAGCGTCAAAAGCCAAAAACACAGCGTCAATGGGACCAGATGGTGTCCCAGGCTGCATCTTGCACAAACTATAGAACGAACTAACCCCCCCCCCCCACCTAAACACGCTGTTCAACCTCAGCCTCTCCACATAGAATGGTGCACAGTAACGGTTATTCCTCTCCACAAAGGAGGGACCACAATTGACCCTGGTAACTATCGCCTCATATGCCTGACTAGCCTGGTCTGCAAGGCTATAGGTTCAAAGGTTCATAGGTTGGTACTAGGCTATCGGTCCTAAGGCCTATGCAAGCCTAGCCATAACAATTCCCTGGAAATTTCTTCCCACAATATTTACTTCTCTGGGACCCTGTCTAGCAGGGCGACTGACATGATCCCTGGGGTGAATTTCCTATCTCCTATCCAGTCATCAAGGTTCCTTTTGAAGAGGGCCAATGCGGCACTCTGCTTGACATGTATGGGCAGTCTATTCCAGAGTATGGGGAGTCTCTGGGTCAGGAACCTATCCTCCAGCATGTTTTGTTCATTGTGATGATAAGGTTTAGATCCCTGGAGCGTGTGGTTCTGAGGGATTGGGATTTCTTTAAGTGGAGCATGTCCAACAGCTCAGGGTTTGACATGGCCTTGTATGTTAAGCAGAGATCACCTCTGAGTAGATGATATGCAACAGAGTATAGCTGGAATTATTTTTAGATGGTCGGCATATGGCATCTGCTTTAGCCCTGTGATTCTTTTAGTGAGGTATTTCTGTGGCCTTTCCAGCTGTTGCAGATGTCTTGTGAGGTACATACCAAATGGGGTATTATACTCTATAATGGGTCTAATGAGGGATGAGTACAGTGGGACAATGACCTCTTTTTTTCTGGATGAAAAGCCCTTAGTGATGAGATGTGCCACATAGAAGGATTTCCTGACTGTTGTGGTGATGTGGTTATCGAAAGTGAGACCACTGTCCACTTGTGTCCCTAGGTCTCTCATCACACTTTCGATGTTTAGTGTCCTGCCACCTATGTGGTAGTTCATGGGTACATGTTTTTTTCCAAAGGGGATAACTATACATTTCTTAGCATTAAGCTTGAGCCCATGGCTCTGGTACCAGGCATCTGTTTCTGTAAGGCCCTTTTGTAGACTATCCACATCATTTGGGGATTCAATAATGGCTCCCAGTTTGCAGTCATCTTTAAACTTTGTTAGCCAGAGTCCCTTAGTGTTGGCCTATACTTCAGAGAAGTAGATGCCAAACAAGAGTGGTCCCAGGACTGAACCCTGAGGTACTCCACTTGTCACTTGTCTGGAGCTGGATTTGGAGTCGGCTACTTTTACAGTCTGGGTTCTGCCAGTAAGCCAGTTGGCAACCCATTGAGTGACGTAGGGATTTATGCCCATCTTAGTAAGTTTATCTATGATTCCAGAGTGGGGGATGGTGTCAAAGGCCTTGGCGAGGTCCAGATAGGCTGTGTGGACCGCCTTACCCTCGTCCACAGCTCTGGAGACCGATTCGAAGAAGTCAATCAGATTCAGAAGGCAAGATCTGCCCTTTACATACCCAAACTGGGTGGGGTCTAGTGTTTGAAGGTTGCCAATACCTTTGTTTATAAGTACCATGATAATGCATTCCATGCCCTTGTAGATCAGGCTTGTCAGACTGATGGATTGTAGTTCCCGGGATCCAAGGTGGATCCTCCCTTGTGGAGCGGGATAACTGTAGCTGTGTGACACTCAGTGGGCACGAAGCCTGAGGTGAGGCTATGATTAAACATGATACTTAGGTGGGGTGCCAGTTCATTTTGTAGTTCATGTAGTACACAGCCCGGGATGTCATCTGGTCCCATGGATGCTGTATTCTTAGCTTTGGAGAGTGCTGTTTCTACCTGTGTGGCTGTGATTATCGGAATTTGGCAATCTTTTAGTATTGAGATGGGCCCTTTAGGGGGAGAGAGGGGGTGTGAAGTTGGCACTAAATCGATCTGCCAGGATATTGGCAATATCCTTGGGATCAGTATATTTAATGCCATTCTGTTGCAGCTCAGAGCAGATCTGAGCATTACCATATAGATTCTTGACATAACTATAGAATGCCTTGTGGTTGTCTTTGGAATCATTGGCAATTTTATTTTCGTAACTAGCTTTTGAGGATTTTATGAGGGATCTCAGCTTCTTACTGAGGCTGGTGAGGGAATGTTTTGCATCCTGGGATTTTCCTCTTTTCTGCAACAGTTTCTTCCTTCTGTTGTATAGTTTGTTTATACCAGGGGACCACCAGATTGGCTTCCTTTTTTTGGAGAAGAGCATCTTGGTTCTATTTGGGATGGCACGATTCATGCACGAGTGGATGTGCTCATACAGTGCCTTAGTGTGGGATTCTGCAGTTGAACTTCCAGATCCTATCTGCGTGGGTGTTGTTGTCACTTCTGACTTTAGTAGCATGAAGTTGGCTTTGGAGAAGTTTTTTAAGGAGGTTTCCTTACTGGGGGTGGGGGTGGGATGTGGATGTCAAGGGTGATTTGCTTATGGTCAGACCTGACCAATGAGGGGGTGACCACTGGTGTGGAGCATCTATCTCCCATGTTGGTAATGACCAGGTCTAGGATATTGGAGCCCCTGATGGGACAGTGGATTAGACAGATGATCCAGGGCATTGGAATTTATGAATTCCAAGAACCATTGGGAAAAGGAGTTGGTACCCGAGTAGTTTTCCCAATTAATGGCAGGGTAGTTGAAATCACCCAGTATTAGGGTGTTTGGTTGTATCTTAATATTTTCCAGTATGTTTAGGAAGGTGTAGTGAGAATCTTGGGGTATGGTGGGGGATCTGTAGCAAGCTACAATTTGGATTGCAGTCTTACCTAGTGTTAGTTGCACCTGGAGAATTTCAGAAGCATTGTGTTGGGCAACTAGCCTAGAGGTGTGCATATCCTTGGTGAATATGGACACTCCTCCACCTTTAGTGTTTCGGTCTTGGTTTTGTGGCCAAAAAGTGTGGTAGGAATTGTAGCCTGGAATTGCAGGGGTGCTATCTGAAGCCTTGAACCAGGTCTCAGTCACTGCACAGATATCGATGTTCTCCATTTTTAGGAGTGCCTCGAGAGAGTGCATTTTGAGGTTTAGACTTCTAGCATTGAGTAGCATTACCTTCAGATTTTGCATGCTTGTATCTGTTATGGTGGTGGTTTTATCCTTTCAACCTTGACTAAAAAAGGCACTATAGGGATGGCAAGAGCTTTAGCCAGTAACCTGAATCCCAGGGGTAACAGGTGCAGACCACCTCTGGCAAAGCATCGTGGTTTGTCGATCATGTCTTCCCAGGCAGACAAATACTGGATCCCCTTTGAATGACACCAGCAGCTTAGGCAATTGTTGAAGTCAATCATTTTGTCCTTATACTGTGGTATCATTCTGGGCAAAGGCAGGATGCTACTCAGGGCTAGGTTCATACCTGCCTGGGTCACATGATCAAAGAGCTCTTCCATGTCTCTTTTCATGTAGTCCAGGGAGGTACGTCCCAAGTCATTCACTCCAGCATGGACAATGACAGAGTCGTATTTGTACTTGTTGTGGAGTGGCTTGAGTGCATGTGATATGTGGCTGATCCTGGCACCCGACAGGCAGCTGACTGCAATTTTCTCCTTGTTCAGCCTGGTGAGTGGGACATCAGTGTGCCTGACTATAGAGTCATCTATGACTAAAGTGTTGGGTACATTGTTTTGGTTTGTCTTGCCTTAGGGGCTAATAATCAAAATGATACCCAAAGCCACAGGACCCGGATCTCTCAAACTTCAGTAATTCAGTAAATCCACTTCGAATAGGCAACAGACTTTATTTCACAATCCATTAAAAAGGAAAAATGATTAAAACCAAGTTCTTTCGCTTGGTCAATACTGAGCTTCTTCAGAGTGCAGTATATTTTGTGTTTCCATTAAAACTCATTAAATAGTCAGGGAAACAATCACATGACTTTCTCATCAATCCCATCAATTAGAGTCATGTCATGTCTTAAACGTATATAAATATATATAACAGTAGTATAAAAACAGTATGTAAAAAACTGTATATAAAAAAACTATATATAAAAAAACAATAAATTATCCTTGGACAACATCAAAATAAAAATTTGCAGAGTTATTAGTTAAAGTCAGTATGTCCAACCAAATAAAACATTCATTCTCAAGTTTAAACTACACACACTGTCTATAATAAATCTTTCCTAAACTTGTTATGTTACAATTTTCAAACCTAATTATTACACACTCAAAAATGTATGGAATTGAAATTAAGTTTAAGTTAAATTCAAAACATTACCTAATGTGTTATTATTGTAAATATTATAGTCAATATTATAGTTGAGCCATTCTTAACTTTAGCACATTACTGATGTTGTTATTTTCATTCAGCCCAGGGGACCTCCCTGCATCTAACTTTAACTGCCTGTATAGTTCACGATATTCGAGCCTAGTTTCCCAGTTGCCACCTTACAACTCTGGTGTCACTTGCTCTAAAATCGTGAATTTCAACTCCATATTGTCACACTTAAAGAAGGCATTGTTTTCTTTACCCTTAACAACATCATAAATATGTTCATAAACTCTTTTCCTAAGTTGTCTCTCCGTTTTACCCACATAAAAACTGTGACAGTGTACACATATTCCTAAGTACACCACTCCTTTCGTTCCACAATTAAAATAACTAGTGGTTTTGTACCTAAATTCTCTACAAGGAATAAATACTGTGTCCTAATCCAACATGAAGCTGCATTGCTTACAAGAACCACATCTGTGTGTGCCTGTTTTTATCCTACTTGTTCTCTTAACATAGTCCTCTTTTCTCTCAAAGACTTCTTTTAAGTTGGCGTCCCTTTTTCTTACAAAGTGGGGCTCAGGTAGGACAAATTGTTTTATTTCTTCATGTAATGCCAATATAGGCCAATGTTTTAAAATGACCTGTTCAATTTCATGGGAGCTAGAAGAAAAGGTGTAAATAAAATTGTTCTTAAGGTCTAAGCGATTTGGTCCTACATCTTGTTCTAAAATAGATAATCCAGTTCCTAACAGAGGGAAATATTTCAAATCCCTGTCTTTTGTCACTTCTTGAATCATTTGATCTATCAAAGTTGTAGGGTAGTCCTTTTTTTCAAATAGTGCCCGAAGGGTGTTCACTTCTTCTAAGAAAGCCTCAAGGGTACTGGACATTCTTGATGCCCTAATAATTTGGCCCTTGACTTATGCCTTTCTTCTGATAGAAAGGATGCCCGCTATCAAAGTGAAGGTATGAGGTAGAAAATGTACTTTTCCTGTATAACTTAGATTGGAAGCAGTGATTCTCATAGTCCTTGTATAGAGTTACATCTAAATAATTTAGTTGGTCTTGGTCAATGTTGTAGGTAAACTTCAAGAACTCAATACTATCGTTTATATATTTCAAAAAATTGTTTAAATCATTATTGGTACCCTTCCACAACAAACAAATGTTGTCAAGGTACCTTGTATAGTGTTCTATAAATTCTGACCATTGACTCTCAAAGATGTGTTTCTGCTCCCAATAATACAGTACACAATTTGCGTATAGTGAAGCACAAGGGGCACCCATCACCACACCTTTCTTTTGACGATAAAACTCCCCATTGAAATAAATAAAGTTGTTTTCCAACACAATTTCCATGAATTCTAGAACTAAATTAATGATAATGCTGTCCAACCCAGACTCAAGACACTAATACCTCTTTAAACCAATCTAAACCTGTTCAATGGGGGATGCTTGGAAAGAGTTCTACAATATCAATAGTGACCACAGAAAGGTGCACATTGAACATATGCTGGTTAATTCCTTTCAAAAAATACCATGAATCTTTGCAAATGTGTGTAATCGAAGATAGAAACTTTTTTACAACATGATCGACAAATTTCGCCAGCGGTTCGGTAATACTTCCTGTACCAGAAACAATAGGTCTAAATTTAATAGGATCCAAACCTTTGTGGGTCTTGGGATGCCAAATATCACCGGCACTCTTGGTTTCTCAACGTGTAAATAATTGTATAACCGCTCATTAATCGTACCCTGCAAAAGATGATCATAAATAATAACTTATTTTAGAATGCGCTAAGTTGATTTCATTTAAAGATAGTAGTTCATATTGCTCTGTTTCTTGCAACATATCATGTAAACTTGCATCATAGTCTACCATGTACATCAACACTACACCCCCCCCCCCCTTATCGGGTTTCATAACCCTGCACTTCTCTTGTTTTAGGTAATCAATTAATTGAACTTCTTTGTTGTTAAGATTAGTGGGGTGGGTGTAGCTCTTGGGTCGTTTCATCTTTCTGATTTCCCGCTCCACTATTTCCTCGAATATCTTAAGGCAAGGATGAGTGGAAGGATTGAAGGTACTGCATCTAGTCAGTCCTGTGTTGGTTTTGGTTTGCCCCTTAAAAAATATAGTGAGATTGAGTTGTCTAACAAATAGCTTTAAGTCAATCAAAGTATTGATTATGTTAGAGGGACGAGAGGGAACAAGGTGAAACTCCCTAGAAAATAAATCAAAGTAATCTTTAGTAAGTACCAGATCAGTAAAGTTAAAAATTGTAAAATTGTCTTTTCTACAAATCACTTGCTTATTGCAACCTTCATGTATTTCTGTGGAAAAAATACTTATTTCCACAGGGTCTAATTCGAAGGGTGATTCCACCCTCTGTACTGGTGTGTCATTACTCTCCCTCCCCCCCTGTTGGGGGGTGCTGAAAATCCTGATGGGACTGTTTCCTTCCCCTTTCCGCTATTCTCTCACTTCTTCTAAGGGGTTCAGTCTCAGCTCTAGTGAAGTTACTATCATAGTTGGTCTCATTTGCCCTATCTACAAACACTGTATCAGAATTGTTCTTCCATCCCCCACTTCTATGGGTGGGGTAAGCAATCCCCTCTCTACATTCATAAAGATCTCTTTCAAGTTTTTTGATTTTTCTGTTCAATACTTTCATACAATGTTGATGTACTTCATGGAATACATTATCGTAATTTCTCTTAATACTAACAAAATTAGTGTCACTAGTCACATTTAGATTAAAAGCATTCATTTCCTTTAATAACAATTATGCTTTGGTTTCGTATTCCGCAATCATCAATCTAAGCATGTCTATTCCAGCTTTGTTGAAAATCTCGCATAATTGATCATAAAAAACAGTCCCTGGTTGCGCACTGTTAGGGAATTTGTATAAACAAAGCTCTTTAGGGACTCGATTGACTTGTACGCATTCTTTAAGGTAATCTATTTCCAACTGATTACTCTTGAATGCATAAAGTTTGTCCCTAAAGCTATTAAAACTGTCTTCAATATTTCTGTTGAAAGTAACGTTCACAGTACCTTGTTTAAAGTGAAATTGTTTCTCAGTCCAGGCGCCAAAGTTGAATTCTTTATAATTATCTTCTTTTCTGGTTCTATGACTCGTACCAGCTTTAGAGTGTGTTGTGCAGGTCTGGCCATTACCATGCGAACAGTTAACAGGAAGTTCGTCATCCACAGTGTTGTTCAAACTTGGCGCGGAAGACGTAAATGTTTTCTTCTGCTGATCTATTAGTTGTAGTTGGTTGCCTGGTAACCGGGTAATTGGTTCCAGAATCCGTTCACTAATTTGGTTGGACAACTGCGTTAGCAAATGTAAAACTTGCCTAAATTCACCCCGAGTCACCGGAGCACTACAGAATCGTCCTTAAGCAGGACTGGGGTTTCCAAGAAGTTCACCAAATCCGTTCCTTCAGCCATGGGAAAAGTGCAAGTCTCAGAACAACAAAATGAACAAGCCGATAATCCAAATGATACCCAAAGCCACAGGAACCAGAGCTCTCAAACTTCAATAATTCAGTAAATCCACTTCGAATAGGCAACAGACTTTATTTCACAATCCATTAAAAAGGAAAAATGATTAAAACCATTCTTGCCTTAGGGGCTGTTGTTGGGTGGTACACTGGTGTTGTGAGCTATGTGTCACTTTGGTTGTGACTGGTGTTTGCTTGCGTTTCGGCTTCAGAGGTCCTTGTTGCTTGGGCAGGTTAATGGTAAGGGCCTCCACATATGTGGGTTTAGTGTTGCTATGTGTGGGTGTTGATGGTGTGGGTTTTGAAGGGCTATGAGTTGCTAGAGGTGTAATGCAGGTGTTAGCCTTCTCCTCTTGACTGTCTAGCACAATCTTGGCCGGAGAGAGCTTTGCTTCCAGTTTGGCTATGTAAGCGCATCTCTCACAGGTTGTAGTGTTGGGTGGTAGGAGGAGAAGATTGTCTGTGTACATGAGGCAGTTGCTGCATTGCCCCAGTATGCCCAGATTCACCAGGTGGACAGGAGAAATCACCGGAAGCTGACCCTTGGACATGCCTGTTTAGGTGCTTTTTTGTAAAGTTTAAGAGCTGTTTTCCCTTACCTTTGCAAGGTACTTTGCAATTGTAGGCTGTTTAGTGTCTATGATTAATTTCTCCTTATTGACAAGGAGAGCTGAATGCTTGAGTGCCATGAGTGCTATGGAGCACATCATCATGGAACACATTAACAAAGATATTGGGAACCTCCAAACACTTGACCTGACCCAGTTTGGCTTTGTTAAGGGCAGATCATGTCTATTAAACCCAGTGAACTTCTTTGAGACAGTCACCAAGGCCATAGACGAGGGAAAGGTGATTCACACAGCCTACCTTGACCGTGCTAAGGCTTTTGACACCATTCCCAACTTGGGTATTACAGAAAAACTCACCAGCCTGAACATAAACTCCTACATCATGAGATGGGTTGCCAACTGGCTTACAGACAGAACTCACACGGTAAGAATAGTGGGCTCCAGGTCCGACTCTAAACCAGTCACAAGTGGTGTCCCGCAAGGCTCAGTCCTGGGACCCCTACTGTTCTGCATATACTTTTCAGAAGTACAGGCAAATACAGGAGGACTATGGCTAACCAAGTTCACCGATGACTGCAAACTGGAAGCCCTAATTGACCTTCCGGCTGACACAGACATCCCCCAAAAGGGCCTTACTGAGAAGGATACCTGATATCAAAGTCATGGCCTCAAGCTAAATGCCAAAAAATGCATAGTCATCCCGTTTGGGGAAAAACAAAGCACCCACGAATTACCACATAGGTGTCAGCCCTCTTAATACAGAAGAGGTAATAGGAGATCTGGGGACCCAGGTAGATAGTAATCTCTCCTTTGACAATCATATTGCCAAAGTAGTTAGGAAATCCTTCTATGTGGCCTAATTACTAAAGGGTTTGCATCTAGAAATAAAAAGGTTATAGTGCCTCTCTACTCATCACTCATTATACCCATCATAAAGTACGATGCCCCACTTCCAACAGCTGGAAAGACCACAAAAGTACCTCACCAAGAGGATTACTGGTCTCAAACATATGTCCTATGCAGCCTGACTGAAAAAACTCTGGCTGTACTCAGTGGCATATCGCTAACTCAGAGGTGATCTCTGCCTGACTTACAAAGCCATGTCCAACTCAGAAGTGATGGACATGCTCCACCTAAAAAATCCAAGTCACTGTGAGCCACTCGGTCTAGTGAGCTAAACCTCACCACAACAATAAATAGAACATGCTGGAGGGAAAGATTTCTGTCACAGAGACTCCCCAATTCATTTGGAACAAAATTCCAGATTACATCAGGCAGAGCCCCTCACTAACACTCTTCAAGAGAAACCTTGATGAGTGGATGGGTAACAGAAAATACACCCCTGATATCACTTCATTGGCTCTACTTGACAGAGGATCAGTTAATTAATCAATGGGGTGGCAAAAGCTGACACACTCTGGCTAGGCTTATAAATGCCCTCAGGCAGATAGCCTAGTACCTACCTATGAACCTAAAAGGATATCTTTCAGATAAGCAAACTGTGGGCATCCTAGGGGAACTAGTCAGCTATAAAATCACACAGACTGCAAAAAGGACAACTTAGAACTTATCTAAGCAATCCTAGCATGGTTTGTTGTTTACTGTGGAGTTGCCTGATAAAAGAAGTTTTATTTGAATTTGTATTTTATTTCTTACTACTGTTTTTTGCTGTTTAAAGGAAGGAAGGTATAACTTATATATAAGAATATTTATTTTGATTTATAGTTTGTTATTTTACCTTTAATTTTCACTGTTTGTTGTTAGAAAGGGACATGTTGTAGACAGGCAAACTCTATGCATCCTAAGGGACCTAGTCAGGTATAAAGTCACACAGACTGCAGCAAAGACACTCTGGAAGTTATCTAAGCAATCCTGTCTTGGTTTGTGATTGATTGATCTTCATTTTTAAAAAGAGGTGTGACTATGAGAGATATTGACCAGAAGCTACTGTGCACATTTGCATGTGATGCAAAGAAATTCCAGCTTTTGTCTGACTTTCAGAAGTTGTACGGTGAGGGCAACAACTTTACTATACTTGCTTAAGTATTTAGTTGTATATTGTTTGTGTGATTTTTTTTTCTCATAGAAGTTCTCTTTGTATTCTGTGCTAAATGATTTTGATTATTCTTTTTTATTATAGTTATTTTATTCATTTGAAGCTGCATATGTAAATGAGCATGCCATTAATGATTTGCTAAAGCACAAATATCTTGTACAGTGTAATAAATACTGTGCATATTTAAAGGTAACACCTGATAAGACTGGTGATCTATGTTCCTCGTGTCAAATGCTGGATGATTTGCTTACCATTATTAGTAAATTTAAACATACTAATGACAATTGCACTTGTGTTATTGTCACGGCTTGGAGAACAGTTGTTACAAATATTAATGACTGGACTGGTGAGACAACTAATGTTACACAAAGAGCAAATAGAACACATTTAGAAAAAAGATGTGTCTCTTGTCTGTAAAGATCATTCAACCCCTATGAAACATGACAATGCTCCTGACAACTTTGCTGAATACTTGTATATAGAGTTCTAATCTGTGGATTCAGAGTGTTTAGAAGGAAATAAAAAAGAAAGAAAAGAAGTTCACAACAAATAACAAGGAATAATGTCTGTAAAGAGAATACATACTAAAAAGGACTTTGCTTTATGCAACACACAAATTTACAGGGAATGATAATATTTTTCTATCAGAAAATATTCAGTCTTCAGAAAAAGGTGTATTTTTCCCAAAGAGAAGGTGAAAAAGAAGAAATCAAAACTGAACATGGAAGGATTCAAGAACATTATTGTATGAAAAAAAAATGAGAAAGACAGACGTTGACAACACGGCTCAAGCTGTGGATATACAAAGCCTGCTGGATGGGAATTGTATGCTTGCACATGTAATACACAATGAAACCTGTGGGATTAATAAGACTAATGGTGATGAAGATCATTCCTTTGTAACAATTGAAAGAGCTGATATTACTGAATTACCAGTTGAAGACTCCTAAGATCTTGTCAGAAAAGATATTCTTATATTTGGAGATTCACTTATTAAAGGAACTGATGCTTGCATTTGCAGAGAAGATAATGAACATCGAATAATGTTATGTTTGCCGGGAGCAAAAACAGAAGATGTGAGACAAGACTTGGAATGGCTTAATGTAAGGAAGTACGGATCTGTTTTAATTCATGTTGGGATAAATGATCTCATCTGCAAGGACTCTCTGACTGTTAGTAGGGAACTTATAGCCCTTTTAGATAGTCTAGCTTATATTGGTATTAGGGCATATTTTTTACAAGTCGCATATAGAAAGGACAGTCAGGTCGCCATAAATTAAAATATTTTTGGGGTAAATACCTACATGAAAAAAATGTCTAGTTTTAAAACATGAAATGTGTAGAGTATCTGATCCCAAATTTGACAGAATGGTGTACATTTGTAAAGATCAGGGAAAAGAATTTTTGCAGCAGGTATTTTGCAGTATTAGACAAACACAAAACAGGATTTTTGTCTGGTTGAAAATTAACAGTTCACAGATAGCAACATTTATTTTTTATTTATTTATTTATTTTATTTATTTTTCATTTGTTAACTGGGTTAATCTGGCTGAGCTTTTGGCTCATTTTCAGCAGAGACCTGGGGAGAAAAGCTCCTCAGGACTAGAAAATAATTTATTAAATTTTAGTAACATAGTAGTAACAATCAGCTCTAGGATCTTACAAGCAGAGACATGGAGAGAAAAAAAAGCTCCTCAGGCAATTCAATTATACAGAGTATTAACAATTGGCAGACAAGTATGTGAGTTGCTACAGACAAGGTTTTAAACAATCTTGTGGGAATGTATCTTTGATGTATCTCTGATGGTTGGTAATGCTAGGAGCATTAAAAACAAAGTTTTTTAGGAAAATTTGCTATTTTCCCACAAGATTGATGTTATTATTTATGAAACTTGGTTAAAGGACGATGAATGGAAACTAGTTTTGTCAGGGTATAAATATTTTTAGTATAACAGATGTTCTAACAAAAAATCAGGTGGAGGTGTCATGATAGGGATTATTTATTTATTTATTTATTTATTTTAATTTATTTATTTCATTTGTTAACCAGGCAATGTCCAACCGAGCATGAGGTCCATTTTCAGTGGAAACCCGTAGAAAAAAGCTCCATTCATACAGCTGAGACACATTAAACCAACTTAAACAAAGTGATGAACATTAATAGTATTTACAGTGTACGATGTACATCCTGAGTGGTAATTTAAATAGTAGCACTATTCAACAAAAATTTATAAGGTTGGCACAGTTTAAGATGGTATTCTGAAATATTAATTAATTAAATTTACAGGAATGGCACAGTTTGAGAAGGAAATAACAGGATGAAAAGTAGTGAACAGTGTGTTACTGGATAAATGGATGCAGTCACCTTAATAGTTGTAAGACCATGCAATATTATTGTTAATGTTGCGAATTGAGAGAGTGTTGCATCAGCTTAGATTCAGCAGAAAATAACTGTAGCTTTGAGAAGAGCTATGAAGTAGGAGGTAGGGAGAAGTGGGTGGACTAGCCTGGTGTATGACAGGAATAGAGCCAGTGTTTTTCTAGATGTTGCTTGAGGAGGTGTTTCAACTCATGAATGCTAGGGTTTTGAGTGATAGGTAGAGGAAGATTGTTCCAGAGTTTAGCAATTTGATATGAGTAGAGGGCAGTGGCTTGTGTGTTGTGGGGTACAGTGATATTTAACATTTGTTTATTAGAAGATCTAAGTGATCTAGGATTTATGTTGGGTTGTATTAGGTTAGTGGTTGCCAAGCAGTCATTTGGTTGGTGAATTATTTTGTGGGCTATGGACAGTTGATGTAGATTTAGAAGGTTTGGGAGTTCTAGCCATTTAAGTTGTGAGAGTACCGAGCAGTGGTGGATTCTATAAGGGTGGCCTGTAGCACATTTGGCAATTTTGTGGTAGCAGGACTCTAGGTTATTTAGGTCTGATTTACGTAAGTTTGTAAATACTTGAGATCCATAGAGGAGTGTGGATAGTAGTTGTGTGCGAGCAATGGCTAGTCTGACACTATCTGTAAGGAATGGTTTTATTCTATATAGGGTACCTAGTTTGGCATGGACTTTTTTGACGGTGAGAGATATGTGGCTATTGATAAGGTTTTCATCAATACTGACACCTAGGAGTTTGGATTGGTTAGTGAGTTCAGTTTTGGTTCTATTTGTGGAAAGGATTGCAAGTGGGGACTGGTGTGTTTTGAGTTTGTATTAATTGAAAATGATTAACTTGGTTTTGTTAGGATTTAGTGTAGGTTGATGGTTAGTGAAGTAATTTTATATATCTTGGAAAGATTTTTGCATTTTTATTTATAGGTCCTGGGGGGTAGAGGCTGAGCAGATAAGTGTGGAGTCATCAGAGTACTGGATTATGGAGGCTAGTTGGGTTGCAGAGCTGAGGGAGTTAATAAACATAGTAAAGAGACTGGGGCCAAGAATGGACCCTTGGGGTACTCCTACACTGATAGAAAGAAGAGTGGACAGATTGTTTTCCCATTTGGTGGCCTGCTGGCAGTTAGAGCAGTAACTATGGAACCAGGACAGGGCAGATGTGTTGAGGCCCTGGAAAGCCAGTTTGTTTAGTAGAATTTGGTGGGAAATGGTGTCAAAGGCTTTTGACATGTCAAGAAATATGGAGAAGACAATTTGGCCATCATTAATGAGACCCTGGTTCATAGGTTCATAGGTTAGTACTAGGCTATCAGCCCTAGGGCCTTTACAAGCCTAGCCATAACAATTCCCTGGCTATTTCTTCCCACACTATTTATTTCCTTGAACCCCTGTCTAGCAGGGTGACTGATGTGATCCCTGGGGTGATTTCCTTTCTTCCATCCAATCACCAATGGATGGTGTTAGTAAAAGATAATAGGGCAGTGCTAGTGCTATGTTTTGGCCTAAAGCCATGTTGGGTGGGGGAGAGGAGGTTGTGTGTGAGGAGGTGGTGGAGGAGTTGGGAGTGAATACATTTTTCTAATATTTTGTCTAGTGGGGAGACAATGGCTATGGGATGGTAGTTAAGTCAGATCTTTTGAGAGCCCACCTTTGTGTAGGGGGATGATGTGACAGTAATTCCAGTTGTATCCTGTTATAGATCCCCAACCATGTCCCAAGATTCACACTCCACATTCCTAAGCACCCTGGAGCATATTAGGGTCCAACCTAACACTCTCATACTGGGCGACTTCAACTGCCCCTCCATTAACTGGGTAGACAACTCATGTACCAATACACTTGCACAGTACTTTCTGGAATTAATTAATTCCAATGCCCTGGACCAGCTTGTTCTCACCCCCAATAGAGGTAGCAACATCCTTGACCTGGTCATTACCAAAATGGATGACCGTTGCTCTACACCAATAGTCAGCTCCTCCCTGGTTAGATCCAATCACAAGCTAATCACCTTGGAAATCCACATCTCTCCCACCCCCTAACAGAGGTAACCACTAAGAGAAACTTCCAAAGCTAACTTTGGGCTCCTAAAAACAGAGGTGGCTAACTTCGCAGCACCCATGCAAATGGAGAATAGTAACATGACCACCAAATCATACACCAATGCACTGTATGAACACGTACACAAATGCATGGATCTCGCCATACCCAATAGAACTAAGACGCTTTCCTCAAAAAAAAGGAAGCAAATCTGGTGGTCCCCTCCCATAAACAAACTCTACAACAGAAGGAGGAAACTGATGCGGAATAAGGTGAAGTACTAAGACTGGAAAAACTCCCTTTTCAGCCTCAACAAAAGATTAAGATCCCTCATCAAATCCTCTAAAGCTAGCTATGAAAACAGAATTGCAGCAGATAGTAAAGACAACCACAAGACCTTCTATAGTTATGTGAAGAATCTCCATGGCAATACCCAGATTTGTTCTGAGCTACTGCACAATGATACCTCCTATACCGAGCCAACAGATATTGCAAATATACTGGAAGACAGATTCAGTGCTAACTTTACTCCACCCTCCCCCCAAAGGACCAATCACAATACCAGTAGATTGCCAGGAACCCAGTATTACTGCTTCACAGGTTAAAACAGTGCTGTCCAAGTGCAAGAATACAGCTTTTATGGGACTTGATAGTATCCCTGACTGTGTTCTACATGAACTACAGAGTGAACTAGCACCTCACCTGTGTACCCTGTGAAATCATAGCCTCACCTCAGGCTTTGTCCCTATTGAATGGCGCACTGCTGCAGTCATCTCTCTCTACAAAGGAGGAGCAATTACAGACCCCGGGAACTATTGCCTCATTAGCCTGATGAGCCTGATATGTAAAGCTATGGAACACATCATCATGGACCTAATAAACAAGGATATAGGGAATCTCCAAACTCTGGATCCTACACAGTTTGGTTTTGTGAAGGGTAGATCATGCCTGATCAACTTGGTCTACTTCTTTGAGTCAGTCACCAGAGCTGTGTTTGAAGGCAAGGTGGTGCATACAGCCTACCTTGATCTGGCCAAGGCCTTTGATACCATTCCCCACTCAGGAATCATAGAAAAACTTACTAAGTTAGGCATCAACCCCTATATCACTAGGTGGGTTGCAAACTGGCTCTCAAATAGAACCCACAGTGTGAAATAGGTGACTCCAAGTCAGACTGCCGACCAGTCACGAGTGGAGTCCCACAGGGTTTGGTCCTGGGTCCTCTCCTGTTTGGTATCTACTTCTCTGAAGTCCAGGCCAACATGAAGGGACTCTGGCTGACAACGTTCGCAGATGTTTGCTAGTTGGGAGCTATTATTAACTCCCAAAGTGATGCTGACATCCTACAGAAAGGCCTCAATGAGACCAGTGACTGATGTCAGAACCATGGCTTTAAGCTCAATGCCAAAAAATGTGCCTTCATCCCCTTTGGGAAAAACCTGGTTCCCTTGAATTACCACATTGATGGTAGTCCAGTGAATACAGAAGGCGTTATAAGAGATCTGGGAACACAAGTTGCCAGCAATCTCTCTCTTTTGACCACCAAGTTGCCACTGTGGTCAGAAAGTCCTTCTATGTGGCACATCTCATTGCTAAGGGTTTTGCATCCAGGAAGAAAGGGGTCATTGTCTCCCGCTACTCTTCCCTCATTAAGCCAATCATCAAGTACAATGCCCCATTTGGCATGTACCTCACTAGACACCTGCAACAACTGGAGAGGCCACAAAAGTACCTCACAAAGAGGATCCTAGGCCTTAAACACTTGTCCTATATGGACAGATTAAAAAAAAACTCCAACTATTCTCTGTCTCATATCACCTACTTAGAGGTGATCTCTGCTTGACTTACAAAGCCATGTCTGACCCAGCTCTGTTAGAAATGCTACAGCTAAAGAAATCCCAATCCCTCTGCACCACACGCTCCAGAGACCTCAACCTCATTACCACAATCAACAGAACATGCTGGAGGGACAGGTTCATAACCCAGAGACTGCCCATGCTATGGAATAGACTTCCCATACATGTCATGCAGTGCACCTCACTGACCCTCTTCAAGAGAAATCTTGATTAGTGGATGGGAAATAGAAAATTCATACCGGGGATCACTCCAGTGGCTCTACTCAACAGAGGCACTAGGAACTAAGGTTGGGTGGCACAATGTCAGGGTAATCCTATGGGCTAGGCTTGTAAAGGCTCCAGGGTTATTAGCCTAGGACACACCTATGAAACTATGAACCTATGAAATTTTCCACTTGATATAGGATAGGCTATTGTGGGGCCAGTAATTTTAAGGAATTAATTGGGTAGTTGGTCTGATGCTAGACAGCAGGGTTTGAGTTTGGAAAGGAGCGATTTTATGTAATTAGTATGGATTGGAGTGATAGAGAAAGGAGTGGGGGAGTCTGAAGGGGGATATGGTAAAGTGAGAGGTTGACTATGCTGATTACTGAGCAGTGATGTGATAGTGTTACTAAAGTAGGTATTGAATTGTGCAACTATTGGGTCTGTTACCTCGGAGTTGGTTGTTGGGGGGGTTGGGGTATTGCCTGGGTTGAGAAGATCGTTAATGGCTTGTCAAAATTTGTTGGGGTTGTTTTGGTGAGTTTGTTGACATGCTAGGCAGTAGTTATGATTTTATCTGTTTTTTAGCTTGATTTCAGAGTTTTTGATATTTTGTGTGGTTAGCTTTGTCATGGGTGGTATGGTAAGTGGACCATGTCCTGTTTCTCTCTTTCAGTAGATCCATGGTATCTTTTGATAGCCAGGAGGAGGAGGTAGCTCTTATTTTTCTTGTGGTTGCTAGACTATCCAGAATTTTAAGAAAGGTGTTGTTGAAGTATTGAACAGCCTGATCAAGTGTGAGGTTTCTGAGGGGGGACAAGTTACTTTGCTGAAGTAAAAGATTAACGGTGGAGACAGAGAACCTTTTCTTATTTCTGACAAATTTATATTTTGTGCTGGTTTGTGTTTTAACTTGTTTTCTACACAAAAAGAAAGGGTGAGTTGTCAATGAGGGAGTCTGGAAGGCAGCCTGCTGAGTAACCTATATTGGGTTTGTTAGTGAGTATACAGTCTAGTGTGGACTGTTTTTTTGAGTGTCTGTCTATCCGGGTTGGACAGGAAAGGTTTGGGTGAAATTTAAGAGGTTTAAGAAATTTGAGGGAATTATTGGAGAGGCAGAAGTGCCAATCCAGGTTGAAATCCCCTAGGATGATGGTCTCCTGGTTAAAAGTAGATGATGCCCAGGAGAGAATATTTTCAGTAATGAGTAGGTTTTATTTCCAGGGAGGGAGATATGTGGCTATGATAATAATAGTTTTGTTAGAGTTGATTACTAGGTGTGTTGATAGTATTTCGGAGTTAGGAAGGTTAGGAGGAGTATAGTTCAATGGCTCAAGTTTGAGTGTGTCTTTATACATGATGGTGACACCAACACCCTTTTTATTTGGTCTGTCTATCCTGATTATGTATCCATTTGTAATTATTTCTTGTCTTTGATGTGGGACTTTAACCAGGTTTCTGTTAAAGCTGCGATATCTGGTAAGTAGCGGTTAAGGGTTGCATGAAATTCAGATATTTTATTCACTATACTTTGGAGGTTAAAGTTTATAAAGACTAGGTCAGTGTTGGTTATTGGTAGTGGGGACGTTGAAGTATGGTAGGTAGAGGTTGTTGTTAGGATGGGAGGGGGAAAAGATGTGGAAGAAAGAATTTGGTTGAGTGGCCCTGGGTTGGGGTGGATGTCAGCCTGGAGCTTAATTTGTGTTATGTTGTATAGAAGTAGTTGACAAATTATATTGGTTAGTTTTATGTATCTGAGTACTGAAGGGTAAGTACTGTGGGTGAGTAGGTGTTTGAAAGGCAGGAGGAGGAGGTAGGTAGGTGTATTATAGAGATGTGAACTAATGTTAGTGGATGAATGTGTGTGATGGATTGTTCTAATGGCTTGTTTGGTGATAGGAGGGGAGTGGAGAGTGATGCAGGAGGTAGATAGGCTGTTGGTGGACGGGGTGTGGTCAGGTTAGTTATAAACCTAATGGAAGTGAGGGTGGGTGGCAATGGGGTTAGGGCAGGGTAGGTGAGTGAGCCCGAGCAGAGCGAGGGCGAATGGAGCAGGGCTATCCCACCTAGACTGTATGCTGACAGAATCAATCAGCCACAGTAAGCCGTTTGGAGGATGCTACGTATACAGTTAAGGTACGGTCATAAGTGTAGTAACCACATTAAAAAGTGTAGTACATTACATGCAGACCATAGAGAAAGTTGCTACTACTGCATTAGACTGAGCCACTGATTTATGGGCAGCTGTTTGTTACAGATTACGTAGTGTATATAGTCTAGCAGACATTATACAAACCTTCTTTTAGAAAACCATGAGTTTTAAAAGTGGCTATACACAAAATAGGTTTAACATAAGGAGGTATGGGGGGGCTAGGAGAGTGTAGAATGTTAAGTTGGGGCTGAGTGGGGGTGGGCAAGGTAACTAAAAAAGGCAGGAGATATGGGGAAGAGAAGACTGTCCGAGCAGGGGAACAGGGATATAATCTGCAGGGCATCTCTGGTATCATGCTCACTCTAGTTTTTACAATTACAATAAAAAAGGCTATTGCAATGTCCTGAAGCACATACTTAGTTGTCAATGTTGGCAAGCTGATTCGGGGTTTTTTTAGTACTGGACCCGCTTTGATGTTGCTCGGAGATCAGGAGGTAAAAAGACTGGCTAGGCTAGTTGTTGAGCAGGTTGTTTTTGAGGGAGTCCAGCTGAAAAATTAGAGAAAAGTACAACAGAGGGCAGTCTGTATTTAGTTTATGAGAATCATTAGGGTGATGGCAAGGAACAAGTGGTAAAATCCACAGCTAGTTTATACTGTAATTGGCACAACACACTGTCTGCCTAGTCTTATGATCTGTACATCTTAAATTCCGTACACAACTAGCTATATAGTTATAGGAAATCTTTCAGTAAAGTAACAGATCCCGGACTGTATTGACTGAAGAAAACAATAATCAGCTCGGTCTCATTGTGTAAAAACATTTACAATAACAACCATCTAGAACTACATAGGAGGTATTACAGACCTTGCCGTGAATTAAACAGGTATATAAATGCATTAACTGGAGGAAATACTAATTAGTTGGTCTATAGTGCTAGAACTTTGCAACAAATTAAGCACAAACACTAAGTATAGTTATGATTAAAGATAGTTATAAGACTTGTGATTATTACATGTTCAGTGATAACACCAATACTATAGATTGTGTAACTGTGATAATAAAGACAGCCCTGGAAGATATAACAATTGTTCGAGTGCATAGACCACCAAGGTTAAGTGCTGATGACCTAGAGAAATTCATACATTTCTTGCATGAAACTGAGGACTTACATTTACCCGAAATAGATTGGAATAATATTGATTCAACAACATTAGTAAAGAAATTATTCACAATGTGTGCTCAGGAACAGCAATTGTTTCAGATTGTAAAAAACATGTAGCAGGGAAAGGAATATGCTAGAAATCGTTATTATTCCTAAAGAAATTACTGTTACTTCATGGCAAGTTTTACAAATGTTGATGTGCAGTGATCATGGGGTTATAAAGGTTTATTTGTTGCTAGATAATTCTGCCAAACTGAAATCTAAACCAATGCACAGATGATTAATTATAGATTATATGGAACCAAAAAATCACTATATAAAAGCAATTGGAGTAAAGTGTTCAGTGGAAAGAAACTGCAGAAAGAATGTGGAAAGTTTTGAAAAAGAATGCAAAAAATGAAAAAAAATATTTAACATCAGGATCTAGAAATACAAAGTCAGGGGATATATTTCCATAAGAACAACACACCTGATTATGATGAGAGATAAAAATATAACAAATGGAAAAGAGGTTGAACTACAGCTTTGGAAACTGAAATTAAACATAGTGTGACACAAGATCAAGAATATTTTGAAGGAAATTTATATAAAAAAATTCAGCACAATAGGAATGGAGCTAAATAAGATGTGGAAGGAGTAAAGACATACAAAATAATAAACGGTGTGTAGATTCTAAAATGTATTCTCAGCCACAAAAGATTACAGATATATTTACAAAATATTATACAAAACAGTTTGGCTCCACAAAGGGGGGGTGATAAGTTGGTTTGTTCTAGTGACATCCAGATAACCTCAGATACTGGAATCAAATTAGATTATATTGAAAAAGAACTTTGCAAACTGGATCCAAACAGAACACAGGGTGGAAATTAGTAATAATGACCCGAGAACACTTCAGCAAGAACTTATAGTACCATTATATCTATTATTTACTAGGTCATATAAATATGGGAGACTCCTCAAGATTGGGAACATGCAATTATTAAACCTGTCTTTAAGGAAAAGGGGAGCAGGACAAACCCACAATCATACAAACCCTTAAGTCTACTTTCACATTTTGGAAAAATAATTAAGAAGGCAATATTGGATAAGTTATTGTCAGAACTAGAAAGGCTGTGACTTGAAACCATATATCAGCATGCATGTGTTGAAAATAGATCTATCACCACCAGTGACATGATGTTCTATAACAATATAACAATAGCTGTGAATGAAAAATTGTGCTGTTATGTAATTTTTACATATTTATCTTCAGCATTTGACAGGGACATATACAAAACACTAGAACAACGAGGTATTGATTAACTCTTGATAAGATGGATAGTTGCATGACTTACAAATAGAACATGGCAAGTATCATGCAGCAATTGAATAGTTGAAATTTCTGATTACAGTCAGAGTGTCCCACAGGACTCTGTCCTAGGCCCTTACTTGTTTAGGTTGTATCTTTTAGGCTTATCTTGCGGTGCTCTACAGTCTGTATGCGGATGACCTTAAATTGGGAAAACTGATTACATGTGCTACAGATAATGCATATCTGCAACATAACTTGACTAACTTGTTTGCTTTATGCACATGACAATAATATGCTGATAAATACATCAAAAACTTAGCATATGAGATTTGGGAGATGTAAATTGAAAGGTGAATATTTAATATGGCACACACTGATTGAAACCTTAGATTCATTTAGTAACTTAGGTATATGGGTATTTCTAGCTTTGAGTTTTTCTAATCATAGCAACCAATTGGATAATGATAGTTATAGAACTATAGGTTGTAGAAAAAGATTTATAAAGTTTAGGAAATCAGAAATGATAAAGTCAATGTTTGTTAGACCAAACTTCACCATGGAATAACAATATAGAATCCTTATATGAAAAGAAGCATGAGTAAACCAGAAAGAGTACAGAGGAAATGTTCCAAGGGCATCAATGGATTTGAAAATTTAAGTTATTATGAAAGACTAAAATATCTGAACTTGTACAGAGTCTCTTTTAGAGATTTAAGTGGAGATCTTATGCAGGTATATAGGGGATTTAGAAACAAGTACCTCTGGAAATGTTTGGGGTTATCAAAAAGTAGTAGAGAATCATCAGACAACCTATGCAGAAAATTCTATAAGAATGAGAAATGTACTAATTGGTTCTATGAATGAGCAGCTGATGCATGTAACAGACTACCAAATTACATTGAAGCAAACACTAGTTTAGATATTTTTAAGAACAACCTGGACATTTATTATGGGAACAACTGTTTTGTCATATTGGCAAGCTAACAGGGCTTTAATGCTTGTACTTGAAATATTTATATCTGTGCACCTGTATGTATGTATAATGATAGGCATAATAGATCTGCAACAAGTTTTAGTAAAATACATAGAGACACAGGTGATATGGGTCTATACTTGATGAGGTCTTTATTCCAACAGAATTCTCTTGAAACAACTGTGCATTATGTGGCGTACAAGTCATGACAGCCAGATTATTAGCCTTATAACTTTGTACTCTATGTACTACCAATCAAATATTTCCTTTTAAAAGATATATAATATATATATATATATATATATATATATATATATATATATATATGTGTGTGTGTATATATATATATATATATATATATATATATATATATATATATATATATATATATATATCTATGTCTATGGTTCTACTTTAAAAGGTCAAACCTCATATAATCGAAATCCATTTTCCTGAAAAGAAAATTGGGAAAGCTTAAATACCTGGATGGAGAATTTTTTCCCAGCCTAAGCAAACACTTGCCAAACTTAAAACACACATTGAAGTAGGTAAATCCCATGTAGGTGTGGTCTATGCCCCCCACACTGCCTAATGTGGGGGGCTACACCCTACACCATCCAACTATATATGCCAACTCCAGGATGGCACTACAGTGTAGAAAAGGGCATGTTGTGCAAGTGTTTACTTACCCTGGGAAAAATTCATCATTCAGGTATTTAAGCTTGATTTCTTATTTGCTTGACTGGTCCTGACAGTCTAGTTATGTTTTGAGGATGCATTTGCATTGTGTCTGTATTTTTAAATCTGTCAGTTTGTTAATTAAGTATGTATGACTTTGAGGTTCTAGATTAAAACGATTGGTTCTTGAGGTCAACTCAACTCAACCTGGCACACCATATATATACTATCCTGAAACGACACCTGCCCTGTCTGTCCTCATAACCTTCTACAATTCAAATAAGCAGTTGTGATGTACCAACAAAGCTCATAGAAAATATCCAGTGTAGAAATAGCTCGGGTGAATCTCTCTTTACTAATGAAGTTGCAAAAAAACTGGAAAACGCTGCCACCTGACCTCAGACTACAAAAATGTGCAACCACCTTCAAAAGCCAATTAAAATCTTACCTATACACCAACCATTTATGTATCTGCAAAGGACCTCCCTGAACTCCCATGCACCTGAAAGGGGGTAGCCCCCTTGCTTTAATCAAACACATGATACTGTATTTCACCTTCTGTCTTTGTACATACTGTAATATTGTTTGCATGCCTATCTTCTTCTTCTTTCGCCTTTTCCCAGTTAGGGGTCGCCACAGCGGATCACCTGTCCGCTCATGATGGCAGTGGAGTTTTACAGGGTTGAGTTGCCAGCCCGATGCCCAACCTTCCATGGAAGGCACATGCACACACACACTCATACCTAGGGCCAATTTAGAGTGTCTAATCCACCTACAGCATGTCTTTGGGATGTGGGAGGAAACCGGAGCACCCGGAGGAAACCCACGTGACCACAGGGAGGACATGCAGACTCCGCACAGAAGGCACCCCAGCCAAGAATCGAACCAGAGAACCTCTTGCTGTGAGGCAGCAATGCTAATCGCTGCACCACCATGGCCACACATTGTTTGCATGCCTATACTATACTAAAATGATAAATGTCTATAAAGACATACTTATCTCTGTATTATTAGCATGTTAACCTTTCTAAACTTATGTACTTGTACTTATCTCTATATTACTAGCATGTTAACCTTCCTACATCTGTACCTTGATTGTCATTATATATATTGCTCATATTGGGTCTATATTACCAAAGCGAAAAACCCTATTCCCGAATACCTACACATCGATACCTGTACCGCAAACTGCGAAAATCCCAAATGCACTAAACAAATATCAAACTGTCATAGTCGGCCAACCCCACCACCCTCTACATACTACCTACCCAAAGAAAATAAATAAACCACACACATACACTAACAAACCCTACTTCTAACCTAAGGTAAAGCACCAAAACCCTATCTCTAACCCTACACTAAACCCCACATACACAACTAACTATGCACTATCCTTAACCCCTCCCTAACCCTAAGGTCTGTAACTACTGCACACGTCCCCTACATACATACACCCAAACAAAATAAATAATCTACATACATACATTTAACAAAACCCTACCTCCAACATTAAACTAAACCCCACATGCACAACTATCTATGCACTATCCTTAACCCCTCCCAAACCCTAAGGTCCGTAACTACCGCTCACTTCCCCTACATGCATACACCCAAACAAAATAAACAATACACATACATACACTTAAAACAACCCTACTTCTAACACTATACTAAACCTTACATACATTACTATCTATACATTTACCTTAACCCAAATCCTAACACTAAAGTCCTATCTATCACAAACTTACCTTATGGAGCTATACCACAGATGGGCCAACCAAAACAAATCGACATTTCAGAATTCGCAGTTTTGTACGTTCGGGATTTCCATACTTTGCACAATATGGGTTGATGTCTTCATATTCGCTCATACGGTTTTTCACGTTCGTAATATAGACCCTCTCATATTATGTAACAGTTTTCTGGAGTTTTTCTCTCCAGGACTCTGCTGAAAATGGATACTAGCTGTCCAGCCGGACCATCCTGGTAAACAAATGTTCAATAAAAATAATAAAAATTAGTTGATTGTTGTTTCACTTTGCAATATTCACTCTGATGAAGTCCCACTCAAATTTGGGAGGGACGAAAGTGCTTAGTGTATTTGCATGTGGTACTGTGCTTGGTTTATTAAACATTTGAAGCATTTTTCCATCTTTTTTCCTACCTTCTTTATCTTTGGTTATTTATTTTATTTTAAAGTAATATTTCTTACTGCTGATTGAAGCCACGGTGATACAGCGGTAGTGCTGTTGTCTCACAGCAAGAGGTTCTCCTGTTCGATTCATGGCTAAAGTGCCTTCTGTGTGGAGTCTGCATGTCCTCCCCGTGGTCGAGTGGCCTCCGAAAGACATGCGTGAATGGGCGTACCTTCACTGAAGGTTGGGCATTGGGCTGGCAACTCGGCACCATAAAAAATCTACTGCCAATCATTAAAAGACCGGAGTTCCCCTGTGGTGACGCCTAACTGGGAAAAGCCGAAAAGTCAAACATTTCTTACTGCTGATTATTAATCTGCATCATTTACCTTATTTTATGTTGATTTTTCATGTGTAATAAATGTAGCTGAATTAGGTAATCTACTTTTCACTTTATTTTCTTGATAGTTAAGCTAGCAAAAGATTAAATCCCTGAAATAGTATTCTTATATTCCAAAATTGTGAAATGGTAATCTCCTTAGCTTTTACAGATACTCTTTCTATTGCAATCCTTGCACTGTTTGGCTTGTCCATTAGATTGTGAGTAATGTGAAATGAAATTTATATGTTTGAATTCCCATTCATGCACACATCTTATTTCCTGACTTGTGTATTGCAGACCATTGATAAATATGATATCATCAGATATCCTCTGTCTCAGAAATATGGATATTACTATATTAACCTTGTTTACACTTGCTGTGTGAGTCTGATTATTTCAAGGAACAAAGAACAATAATTCACGTACATTACATGCACAATTACTCTAAAGCTGAATAACTCATTTCCCACTCAGCTCTAATAATGATCTGAATATACGGTCACTAGCCTCTCTTCCTTTCGATTATTGTTCTATTAGGCATTGCAGGTAGCATGACCCTGAAATACTTGTTCTTTCCAAGTTGATATAACTGGCCAGAACATTATATCTTTTGCACTTTCTTTGCACCTTAGTTTTAACAGATGTGATTCTATCAAGTATTTGTTTGTTGAGTGATAACTATTATTTTGTCAGCTTTGAACAATGATCTTTGTACACAGCTTATTTCTTATTTAAAAAAATAAATATTTTTTATTTACTTTTGATTTTTGCTTAGGGCATCCTTCAGTGTATTGTTCTTTGGGAGCTATTTTTTCTGAGGATGCAGTGAATCTATCAACAGCCCTTTCTACAATTGCCAATAGACTAACAACATTGTGCCAAAACACCTTTCAGTGACAGTGGAGTTTTTCCTTTTCTCCACTGTTGTGTGACCTCAGAGTAGGTATATATAATTTTGGTGTGTGTGTGTGTGTGTGTGTGTGGGGGGGGGGGGGATTTGCCCCCTACAAGAAATGGTTTTGAGAATTGCCAAAAGGTGTTTCAGCATATATTTTTTTCAATTATCAGCTGTCAAAGTAATGCTTCTCAATATATTGGTATGAATTAATTTTTCTGTACCTCTGTAATCCGTTTATATAATTTCATATAATTATTTATATAACTAAAATAATTTTACTTGTTTTTAATTTTACAAAATTAATTTCTGGTTCTCCCTCTAGCAACTGTTCAAGCTTCTCTGGTAAATATGCACCACTCTGCATATCTGCTATGTGTGGTCTTATGTCTTGTCTGTACTTTGTTTTACATCATGGTTTGCTGTAGATTAAATATCCTCAGCTATCTCAGAGATGTGTTGTACAGGGAGTTTCTGAATATGCTTTTCAAGGGTATTTACTCTGTTTCCATATAATTCTTACTTTTTTATCACATGCACTATTGGCTATAGTTCATTTCTCTCTGAGAATATCTCTTATGCTTTTGCAAATGTTCTCCACTTACAGCTGATCTAAGCTTCCGTACTATTCTGGATTGCATCTACTTTTTTACTCAACTGATTTATTCACAACATAGTATTTTAATACTGGAGCACATGCAACTGGTGTATTTTTCTTTCTAGTTCTATTCCCTGGCTTTATCTTTTCTAGTAGCTTTCTAAGAGGTGTAGTTAGCTCAGCTATATCAGGTACATAAATTGCAATATTAATGTTAATGTATTTAGTAGCTGTATCATTGCTGTGACTATCTCTTTTGTCATTCTTTTCTTGTGTCTGACCCCATATTAATGCATCATCACTTGTATTTATATCTTCCAATCCTTCAATTAACTGGGCAACTGTTCTTTGAAATATCACTTGTGTAGGTATAATATTTAATGGAAGACTAATGAATGTGCACCTTCCTAATAACATATTAAATGTGCTCAGAGTAAGTGTGCACCTTCCTAGTAATGTATTAAATGTGCTCAGAATGTATGCACCTTCCTATTAACATATTAAATGTGCTGAGAATGAGTGTGCACCTTCCTAATAACATATTAAATGTGCTCAGAATGCGTGCACCTTCCTAATAACATATTAAATGTACCCAGACGGAGTGTGCACCTTCCTAATAACATATTAAATATGCTCAGAATGAGCGTGCACCTTCCTAACATATTAGATGTGCTCAGAATGTATGCACCTTCCTATTAACATATTAAATGTGCTCAGAATGTGTGCACCTTCCTATTAACATATTAAATGTGCTCAGAATGAGTGTGCACCTTCCTAATAACATATTAAATGTGCTCAGAATGTGTGCACCTTCCTAATAACATATTAAATGTACCCAGAAAGGAGTGTGCACCTTCCTAATAACATATTAAATGTGCCCAGAAGGAGTGTGCACCTTCCTAATAACATATTAAATGTGCCCAGAAGGAGTGTGCACCTTCCTAATAACACTAAATGTGTTCAGAGTGAGTGTGCACCTTCCTAGTAACATATTAAATGTGCTCAGAATGAGTGTGCACCTTCCTAACATATTAAATGTGCTCAGAATGTGTGCACCTTCCTAATAACATATTAAATGTACCCAGAAGGTGTGTGCACCTTCCTAATAACATATTAAATGTGCTCAGAATGTGTGCACCTTCCTAATAACATATTAAATGTGCTCAGAATGAGTGTGCACCTTCCTAATAACATATTAAATGTGCTCAGAATGAGTGTGCACCTTCCTAATAACATATTAAATGTGCCCAGAAGGAGTGTGCACCTTCCTAATAACATATTAAATGTGCCCAGAAGGAGTGTGCACCTTCCTAATAACATATTAAATGTGCTCAGAAGGAGTGTGCACCTTCCTAATAACATATTAAATGTGCTCAGAATGAGTGTGCACCTTCCTAATAACATATTAAATGTGCTCAAAATGAGTGTGCACCTTCCTAGTAACATATTAAATGTTTTCAGAATATGTGTGCCTTCTTAATAACATATTAAATGTGCTCAGAATGAGTGTGCACCTTCCTAAAACATACTAAATGTGCTCAGAATTAGTATACACCTTCCTAATAACATATGCACCTTCCTAATAACATATTAAATGTGCTCAGAATGAGTATGCACCTTCCTAACATATTAAATGTGCTCAGAATGAGTGCACCTTCTTAATAACATATTAAATGTGGTCAGAATGTGTGCACCTTCCTAATACCATATTAAATGTGTTCAGAATGAGTGTGCACCTTAATAGTAACATATTAAATGTGCTCAAAATGAGTGTGCACCATCTTAGTAACATATTAAATGTGCTCAGATTATGTGTGCTTTCTTAATAACATATTAAATGTGCTCAGAATGAGTGTGCACCTTCCTAAAACATATTAAATGTGCTCAGAATGAGTATGCACCTTCCTAATAACATATGCACCTTCCTAATAACATATTAAATGTGCTCAGAATGAGTATGCACCTTCCTAATAACATATTAATTGTGCTCAGTTTTGAATTTGCCTAATTTAATTGTTATCTGCCAAATGCAAAGATTTCCATCTAGTACAAAAAAAATAGCATTTTGCATTTCTGAGTCCTCTTCAGCTTGCTTTATTTGGATCACTTTAATCTGTTTATTCAGATATTTGGATCAATGAAATAGCAAATCTTATGTTATTTGCAACAATAACCACATTATTTTCCAGTTCTTTTGACACTAAATGATATTACTGGCACTTTGTTTCCTGTTCTCTTCAGTAGCTTTAGTTCTGAAAGCTATTTGTATTTTTCCTTGAACGAAGAATGCTGATATCTCGTCTAGTTTAGTGCACATATGATATTTTCTTGGCAAACTTCCTAAGCCTGTCAACCAATCAACACTGCCACTGATGCAGTCTTTGTTTTTATATTGTCAGTTCATTTTATCATTGCTAGCATTTACAATCCAGTTGTTTCAGATATTAGAATTTACTTTATAAGTGCTACAATTTGAAAATTGAGTCTTTACTTCAGATTTTCCTTCTCACATTGTCAGAACTGCAAACAAAGATTATTGGTTAACAACTGTGGATTATTGTAAGAAAAAAATATACTGCTGATGCAAGCATGAAATTGCCTTTGAAACAGAAAAGTACTCACCGTTTAGACAGATAATTGTGTAAAATGAGAATGCATTCTTCATGGCTGGACATATTTTGATGTGAATAATGATTCATTTTGCATTCATCCCTTTGCCCAAAGAAATATGTGCGCCTTGTTTCAAACTGCTAGAGAATTCACCCAATGCACTTGGCTTAACAAAACTTCAGAATGAGAACATTTTGAGAAAATGGTTTAATGAATACTACACTTCTGTGAGGATAGGCTTCTTACATGGAACCTGGAATATGGTGGACAAAGCTTCAAGCAAACAGTTGACTTCTGCGCCTGCAATTTATTGGCTTTGAAACAAACTTTCATAGTACTTATCCCAGAGTCCCAACATTACAAGCCATGATAATGTTATTGTGTAATTACTCATCTCAGAACTGCAGCTTTAACAGCTGCAGTAATATAATTGGCTAATTCTTTCAGTGTATTTGAATTTGTGTCAGTGGGAGTAGATAGCTGAATATGAACTTTTTGGGATGAACTGCATTATAGATGTCTTTCGGCTTTTCCCGGTAAGGGGTCATCACAGCGGAACTCCGGTCCGCTAATGATTGGCAGTAGATTTTTACGAAACGCCGAAGTGCCAGCTTGACGCCCAACCTTCAACGAAGGCATGCCCATTTACACATGCATGTCTTTCAAAGCACTACCCAACCGCGGGGAGGACATACAGACTCCACACAGAAGGCACTCCCAAGCCAAGCTGAGAATCGAACGGGAAAACCTCTTGCTGTGAGGTAACAATGCTACTGCCGTACCACCATGGCTATCTGAACTGCATTATAGATATGCTCCCATAAATGCTGTCTCAAAAATGTCAGCCCATAATATAAAAAGGCCAAGTTTTGTTGTTGTTGACTTGGATGTAATTTGTTCAGATGCAGTGCAATGTAATTTGGAGAGATCATAGCATCTGAAATAATAGTTTATTGCAGTGATGCATTATGACAGTATTATTTCCTGTGCGAATGGTCAGTAAAATAACAGACAGCTGTACTTCTGATGACAGCTAGAGACTGTTTTAATGTATACTCTACAACTAATGACATGCAGAGGAGGTATACTTTAGTGTTACTACTCCTGACTGTAGCAGGTAGGACTTAGACAGTCCCCCGGATTTATTAAACTTCCGTGCAGGACTAGCTTAGTCCTGCATGGACGCACCCATTTAGGAGCATGATGGCAGCACTTCATGCATATTAATAAGGCGCGCTGCCTAAGCTGCTAGGCTTATACAGAGCGTGTAAGAGTGCAGGAGGCATGTCTGAGAGCAGAGCTCTCAGAATAAACATGCCACCTCAATGTAGAACAGCAGAAAGGGGTACGAAATGAGCAAGACCGCTCACAGGTGTACCCATATCCCCACCAACAGTCCCCCATGTGTACAACAGCAACAGTACATATACATAAAACGAAGAAACCCTTCTATTTTTTTTTAAAATCCGATTAAAGCTAACCGTTAAAGCAGCTTAAAAGGCTGAAGAGGATAACAAGAAAGATATATGCAAATGAAGCAGCATAGCAATAGTGTAGTGGGCAGAGCATTCACCTTACAATGTAAAGTAAAAGGCACAGATACTGGGTAAAAAACTAGGTATTCACCTCAAAGCAAAAAGTAACAACAAAATAACAAACAAACCATGACTGAAGGAAGAAAACAAACAAAATTTAACGAGACGTTACCATTTTCACGATCCAAACTGATCACGTCTTCAGAATTAAATCTTACTACTGAACAGGAAATTTAAATTAAAAGACAGCCTATCACAGTGGAGAATGTACTAACTAAATTAGAAAGTGCATTTATCTAAAAACTTTAATTACTTAAAAGCTAAAAATATTTAAAAAAATATACAAACTATTAATAAAATGTATAAATAATACATAGTAGTACAAAAAACATTTGATACATAATTTTAATGTTTCAATGGTCTGGCTTTCAAAAATGGTTTACGTGATACCGTACCATTAATAAAACCTCTAATATGAAAAAGTTAAAAAACATGGTGCATCCCTTTTTCTTGTACATGCTTAGCCAGTGCACTGGTTTCCTTACTTTTTACAATGTCCAAGGATTCTATCTTTAAGGCATCTATTTGTCTTCCCGATATATATCGGGAAGACAAATAGATGCCTTAAAGATAGAATCCTGGAACATATGAGGGACATTGTAAAAAATAAGGAAACCAGTGCACTGGCTAAGCATGTACAAGAAAAAGGGATGCACCGTGTTTTTAACGTTTTTGTAGTAGAGGTTTTATCAGAAAGCTTGAGAGGTGGAGATATTAAGAACAAGACAGAGGAGGTTGAACAGAAGTGGATTGTGAAACTGCAGGCTGATAAACCCCCTGGAATTAATGGTACAGTATCACTTAAACCGTTTTTGAAAGCCAGACCATTGAAACATTAAAATTATGTATCAAATGTTTTTTGTACTACTATGTATTATTTATACATTTTACCAATAGTTTGTATATTTTTTAAATATTTTTAGCTTTTAATTAAAGTTTTTAGATAAATGCAGTTTCTAATTTAGTTAGTACATTCTCCACTGAGAAAGGCTGTCTTTTAATTTAAATGTGGCTGTTCAGTACTATGATTTAAGTTTGAAGAAGCGATCAGTTTCTATTGCGAATGCAGAAACTTTTCATTAAATTTTGTTTGTATTCTTCCTGAAGTCGTGGTTTGTTTGTTTTTTTGTTGTTCCCATTTGCCTTACAAGCAGGCATTCCCGGTTCGATTCCCACTGTAGCAGAGTCCATTTTCCATGGCAAAGCACGTTATGACCAATATTTTTGTTGCAAAACCCACTAAATAACATATATTTATGAACTGGAGTACTCCAGGAAATGCACATGTGAAGTGTCAGTGTCATAATGAATAAGGCACTAGTAAGCAGGTTTAAGCACAAATAAGCAGTAGTAAGCATATTTACGCACTAGTAAGCGGGTTTAAGTGCATTTGCGCAGGGGTAAGCAATGCCTACACTGGCTAAGCAATTCTATAGCTAACTCTCTGTAAGCAGATGTAACAGCAGGTTAGCAGTGCTTACCATCGCACAAATTCACTTACGGCTACTCAAAAGTGCCTTAATCACTCTGTATCCAATGGCTCTTGTTCTGCCCATCAATAAAATAAATGGCTACACAGGTCTTGAACCCAGGACCCTATACACAATAGTCACAGTGGTTAACCACCAAACCATCACAGAAGTACAGATGAATGAGGTACTATTAAACATGTCCTCATCATAGTATAACCAAACTGAAACTGTGAAAGGCATCAGTTTACAGTCATATGTGCCATAACCCACTACATAACATAAATATGTGAACTGGAGTACAGCAGTCAGCCCAGAAGTGAGGTGTAATTGTAATAGAGTGTCAAAGTCCCCAATAAAACACATGGACCCCACAGAGTGTATGTACACATCAATCAGGGATACTAGGCATACATATGAAGTGTAATGAATAATAACACAATGCCAAAAAGGCATTATAATGAATATCTAATGTAGGCAACGCTAAGCATTGCACAGGCCAGCTTAGGAGGTATGAGCAATGTGTAGACCAGCCAACTCTTTGTGGCCAGTGATATACCCCTTTAAATAATGCCAACCCTAGGGAAGCAGGTTTGCCCATAGCTTAGCCTTTTCAAGACCGGTCAATCACGGAAAAGTGAGGGAAATCAGCCCTACTTAAACCCAAGAGGCAGGAATACAGCTCATAACTGATTGTAACTTCCCCTTGCAGGCACTATGGCAGTAAAGGGAGAAGGAGCACCCTTCCAGGTGCAGTACTGGTGCATCCAGGAGTCCAAGGTTATGGCAGGACTCTTAGTTAAAGACCATGCACAGAGACTGCTGCAGGGCCAGTACCAGGGCTCCCAATATAAGGAAGAGGCCTGGGATTATCTCACCCGTGACCTCACCGGTGCCACTGGCATACCCCGAACTGGTGAGCAGGTCAGGTACCACTATGATGACTTGAAGCAGTGGAAGGGGGACCTCTTGAAGGAGTGGCTCCAAAAGGCTAGAGCATCAGGGGATGTTCCAGCCATGTGTAAGTATCACCCCAGTATGTGTGTAATAATTGCCAGCTCAGGTATATCATGGAAAAGTATGGCTAAATAGTCCTCTTATGTCCCCCACAGCTACAGTAGAGTGGGCTGCAAACCAGGATGCCCACATCTGCCAGCTGGCATGGTTACAACGTGAGGCAGGTTAGTAATACTCATGCTTTTACTGTCATAGGAAATAAAAATAAAAGTAGTAGTAAATTAATTGCTAGTATAAAACCTGTATTGTTCAAGACAAGTACTGCATACAATAGAGAATATGGAAGGAAGAGTCTCATATTGTTTGTATGGCAATAAAAGTGTAATATCCTGACAAAACAGGTCTAATTGCTGGACTGCATGTGTATATTCTGGTATCATATGGTAATGTAGATTTGCAATCATGTAATAGTACTGTAGTATTAAGCACTGTTACCCACACCATGCACCATAAACTGAATGTGTAGGAATGCCAATATATGACAGGTGTAATCCCCAGAGGCCATGTAGTACAACTGAAAGACAAATAGACAGTAAACAGGGTAAATGCAGGCAACAAAAAATGAATAGCATATGCAACTGAGATGTGAACTGTTGTTTCTTTAGCACATACAGCAATGGTTCGAATCCTGCTAGTGGTAGTAGTCTGCATACAGAATCATACCCCACAACTGTACAGATATGTCCAGAATGTCTATTGAAGTGGCCCATATCTAATGCTTATCAACCTGTCCCCCTGGGAAAACAGTGGGATGATCCCAGACATATAGGCAGCAAACAGGAAATACAACTGATTGAAACACATATATGACAACAAACCTGACACACTAGCAACTCCCCAATACCTTTATGTGACTAAGAAGCCACCTATGCCCTATTTACACCCCAACTTGTTAATCTGTGGTCAGAGTGTGTACAGTAACAGAGTGAGATGCATGTGCATAATAGTAATGTGGAACCTGGTACTGTGTGTGGGAACACTCAGGTAGTGCTAATAAACATTCTTCCCACAGGTCTGTCAGATACCAACACTGTGCCCAGAAATACAAGAATGATATGCAGTTGCTCTGTGTCATTCACACTGTCCTACAACATATAACTGTCTAGGAAGTCTGTATAACAGTGTTGTCATACAAGGTCAGAATGCATAAGCACAGGGGATTAATAAGACAGAAAGCGGATTGGAGATATACAACAATATCAATATAGTAGATACAACTGTGATGGACAGTGCTTAAATTGTAGCAGACACAGACATTATCTGAATCCTGGGAGTGGAACTAGACTACATACAGATTCATACCCCACAACTGTACACAAGGCCAGAATGTCCAGTATATGTGCCCATATCTGCTGCCTGTCCCCCTGGTAAGTCTGTGGGAGGATCCCAGATGTGTAGCCAGCAAACAGGGAATACAAGTGATTGTCAACCATCATGAGAACACACCTGTCACTGTAGCAACCCCCAAAACTGTTAGGAGAGCAATATTTCAAGTATGGCCTATCTACACTCCCATGTTTTCAACCTGTGACCAGAGTATGTACAGTAACAGAATGAGATGTATGTGCATAATACTAATGTGTAATCTTGAACCTTGTGTGGCAACAGTAAGGTAGTGCTAACAAACATTGCTCCCACATGTACGTTGGATACGAGCACTCTGCTGAGAAATACAGACCAATATAACCTGTACTGGTACCAGCCACTCTGGTGGGGATTGTGAGTGTTGCAGTTTCTCTGAATAATAAAGTATCACTGGTCACTGTCACCCACACTGTGCTACATAATATAACTGTGTAGGGAAGCATGTATATGTGTGTGTCAGGTCAGTAAATGTGGAAGAGGGCAATATTCTAGATATGTCCGGGCATACCAGTATGTAGTCAATACATGGCCAGAGTCTGTGCAAACAGAGTTGGATAGCATTGTGCAAAATATCAACCCAGACTTCTGGCGTATGTGTATAGTCAGTGTTAACAAACATTCCTTCCACAGGTATACCAGTTAAATGGTGGATACTGCAGGTAAATCCAGTTCATGTGTAATGATGTCGACAGCCATATCAGTGTCCAATATAAGTCAACAGGGTAGTGTAGTAAGACTTGTAAGGTACAGATAACAGCACTGACTAGGAAAGTAATGTGGAGTACAGGGATATACTACTTGTTAATTGACAACCCCCCCCCACCTTATTTCCAACAATAATCAACATACCCACTCCAACTCGTATGTACTGACTGATAATGTCCAATTGTTTGATATATATTTTAATGGTTCCCATGCATGTGCCATATTGAATTAATCCAACATTGTTGGCATGGTGCCATCAATGTACCTGCATGCTGTTCATATTACCACTGTGGTCCCATATATGCATGTGTTTTGTTTGCTATGCATCTGTTCCATAGCCGGTGTCTGGGTTAATGGGAATATTTATGCCTGCTGTTATAACTAACCCTGGAATGTGTTGACTATTACTAACCCATATATGATGATGAAATGTAAACACGTTAGCATGCCTGGGAAAGCCGGTCCCAGCGGCCCCACCTGTCCCACCTCAGCTGGCCGAGGCAATGGGCACCAGCATATCTGGGGCCCAACCCTCTGACCTCCCTGTCCATTGGTCCTGCACCACCTTTGGGTGGAACTGCCTCAGGGGATGGCGCTCACCCCCCCCCCCCGAGAGTGAGCACATGCAGGCACCTCTCAACCATTGCCAGGTCACAGTCATGGTGCATAGAGTGATCAACGAGCAGTTCGGTGATCACCTACGCCAGCTCGAGGGTCACATGTCGCAATTAGAGAGTCAGCCTGGCTCTTCAGCTCAGCTGCCGGCACAGCCATTTTTGGGGCTGTGAAAGTGCAGTGGTGACTGCCCATGGGTGGGGATCTCAGTCCCACTGTTACCACTACGGGGCTTGTGGGCTTCTGATATCCCAACATCCCTCCCCATCAAGGTGTTTACCCCACATGTGCCATATACCACCCCAGTATGTGTCTTGTGTGTCTTGTCTGTTAACCTACCCAACCTACCTACCCAAATATACCTACTACCCCTCCCCAACATCCCACTCTCACCTGAATAAAAAAAAAAAAAAGGCAATCTGTTCCAACAAAAAAATCATGCCTCATACATAGCTGTCCATTTCACACATGTGTCCACTGGACATATGTAATACAGTCAAATTGGCATCACAACTTATAGTTTCATAGTTTCATAGTATAGTACTAGACTATCTGCCCTGGGGCATTTGTAAGCCTAGCCATAGTGATGTGGCTTTTGCCACCCCATGAAATGGTACAAAAATGTACAGAATAAATCTAGAATACTGTGCCTCTGTCTAGTAGTGACACAATGAAGGTCCCCTTATATAATAGAATTAGTTTACTGTGCCCCTGTCTAGCAGTGACACAGATGTGACCCCTGGGGTAAACTTACGATCTCCCATCCACTCATCAAGATTTCTCTTGAAGAGAGTCAGTGAGGGGCTCTGCCTAATATGAACTGGGATCCTGTTCCAAAGCATGAGAAGCCTCTGGGTTATGAATCTATCCCTCCAGCATGTCCTATTCATACTTGTGCCGAGGTTTAAGTCTTTAGCTCTCGTGGTCCTAATGGATTTGGATTTTTTGAGGTGGAGCATGTCCATCAGACTTTTTCTTATTATTGTTGTCCTCACCCCTCTCCCAAGGGTTTGAGTGCCCAAATCTACCTCCAAAGTCAATGTATATGCACAGCTGTTGCTGTAGAAGAAGTGGGCAGCTATGTACTTTCCCTACACCATTCCAGCACATCCCTAGCAATCCCTAACAATTTTCACTACTGTCTTTCCCTCTTTGTGCCCCTTTTTTACCACTTTCCTATCAACCCTTTTTTTTTTTTCTTTTAAAGAAATTAGCAAAGGGATAAGCAGGAGTAATCACTTTTAACCAGCAGTAAGTGGGTCTAAGCCTGTTTGTACAGGGGGTAAGTATTGCCTATACATATTAAGCAATTTAGAACCTAACTGAGTATAAGAAACTGTAACCGGAACCCAGCAACAAAATACACAGCCTCTGCAAGGCTCAAACCCAGGACCCTGCACACCATAGACAAAGTGCATTACCACTAAGTCATGCCAAATATACATAAATCAGATGTTTCAGACACATATTATGCAGCCCAGTTATGCAACAGTGCAGAGAATGTATACCAACATCTAGATGTATTTGTGTGTGTAAATATAGTAATTTCTAAACAGATACAATATATATATATATATATATATATATATATATATATATATATATATATATATATATATATATATATATATATATATATATATATATTTAGAAATATATACATATATATAAATATATCTGAACAGATATACATGCAAATGCCTACCTCGACACACACATATGTGTCTACACCTATATGTCTACATATACACAGCAAAATCCTCAAAAAGGGAAACAAACAGGAAACAACTTGCTTATTTCCTTGGATTTTATTACATCAAACAACGAACAAGCGAAAGTCCATACACTAAACCAACGTACAGGCTAATAACCTTGGAAAGACTCTTTCTGTTGCACTGCTACCTGTAGCAGTGCAACAGAAAGAGTCTTTCCAAGGTTATTAGCCTGTCAATCCAACTAAGAAAGGTGCAAATCCCCTCTCCATCAAGCCTGAACATCAACACCTGGCTACTTCAACCCAGCTAACATCACTTTAAAGATTGATGCATGTTTTATTTACTTTTTGCTTCCACATGTATATGCTTAGTAACTGCAGCTCACACACACTGAACTAAGCTACTCTGCTGCCCATCTAACCCACTTTAGCTCTTCTTGGTTTTTGTCTGATGAAGGCTGAGCTTACACAGCCGAAAGCGCTTACCAATTATTTTAATAAATTTGAAGATGAATTTTAGAAAACACTTGCATTGCCATTTTTTTGCTATTGTGCTTCTGGACTTTTTATCAGTTTGTTTCGTTCTTTGTGGATTACATATATATATATATATATATATATATATATATATATATATATATATATATATACATATATATATATATATGTATATAGATATACATGTGACTACACATACACACGCAGAGATATGTACAGTAAGATACATATGTAAAAGGTGCACACAATATGGAACAGACACTATGCCTACAGTTAACACTTGAACAGCTGGACACTGAATGGGCCACCTATACAAATGACAATCATTGCCTGCAACATATACCCACAGTGAGGTCATAGGAAAAAACACCACACACAGGTTTGCAGAAATGGAAAACCTTTATTTGTGTACTATCACAGGTCTATATGCCATGTCATATAGCTGCTCAAACACTGGCATCCATATAAACAGAGTAATGCAACTGTGAAACTGTTATACTAATACAGTAGTCTGGAAAGGTTCACACACTCTGTACAGTCCAGGGGTATACACAGAACCCCTTAGTGCAAAACATGTGTACCATGCCTGACAATATGGATGTTGACAGCCATGTGGATGGGTATAACACATAACGATTGATATACATTTGCCACCATAGGTTATGCATTCACACACCCCTGCCTGGCCTGAAACATAATAACCACTGGTACAGGGGTGCCATGGCCACATACTACCCACTAGATATTGACATACATCTGTACAGCATCCCACTGCTCTGTCTAACATACATGACTGTTAAGGCAGGCCTGGCAGCAGTACATCTGGCAAGTATCTGCACACGACATCTCACTGGGTAAGTACGCTAAGCTGCTAGGCATGTAACAATGCAATGTGCAGGGTATGGGCAGACTGGCTCAATACTGGCCTACATCTCCTATGGGGAATGCACATGAACCTGCATATATAGCAGGGTCTACAGGCATGTCACAGCACAGGGTAAGATACACCTGTGTGAAAGTGTATAACCACAACCAATGTGATCACAGCAACAGCCACATATGGTACGCTAGCATAATATTACAGTATATGGACTATCTGTTCGACGCCATCCTCATATGTGCCACTCACAGACTAACCCTACATATACTGGGCTGCTACACAGTTGAGTCTGATGGCTGTCTGTGGTAATGGACATGTGTGTGTATGGCCCTACAAATATGTAAGCCAATACGGTAACATACAGTGGAGCAGCATGTAACATCAGATAGGACAGGACCTAGAACAATGACATCTACCTCAGTCTGTACACAGGCTAAAGTACATATTAACAATACACACACACTGTCAACTTTCACCATAAGTGCACAGACCTCAGTACTGTACAAACATCCACAGAATGTCCAGGTTATGTCATCAAATATAACCCCTACTGTACATAACATGTGTAGCAGTCTATCTCCCTGGCTTGTTATCATATATGATGACACTAATTATGGTGTACAGCACATATGCACCTCTTAATGCATGACATATGTACAAAGGTTGACTGAAATGTGGCTGGAAGCACATACACAGGGTCAATATTGACATGTTGCTGTGATAAACTCATACATTTACTGTTGTAACAGGGTTTGTTGCAACATATGTCCTATGAGGGATATGACGTCAGCAACTGTCACGGCTTTCACCATCTACAGACTGCAATCCTCACACTATCTTCTGCAGTTCACAGATAGATGCTCTGTGGGTAACACATGAAACCAAAGGCACAACACACTGCCCAGTCTGCAGATGACCCTACAGATGGGGTTTCCTCATAAACATAAATACCAACTACAGGAGGTATTGTGGAGTCTTGTTAATGATAGACTAGTCTAAGCTATTTGTTCAGGCCTTGCTGACAAGGCATAACTTTGAAAGAAATATTTTGTAACTTTCTTCACGGTTTGGAGACCTTGGATTTGAAAAATAGTTGCAGGAGTGTTACATCATCTGAGTAACTGCTGAAGACTTTGACCTTATGCTCACACAGGACTTGACCTGTCATTTGACAGTGCTTTATTAACTACTAATTTTGCAGATGGTTAAAATAATCATCTGAGAGAGACCATCTTCCCTATGCTTCTTCAAGCCCCAACTCCCTGAGGATCCATACACTGTGATGAACTCACCAATCACTGTTATCAATAGGAAATCACTGTTAGTCCAATGTTTCAATGTCTACATGCACAACAGCAGTGATTCCTTCATTTTGGGGAGATTCCATCCTTCATGCCTGAGCAAACACAGAGTTGGTATATGTAAGTATAAAGGTGTGGGCATGCAGGGGCACTTGCACCCATGCTATAGTATTTCTTTTAGGTTTACTCAGCAGGTGGAGTCCTGAGCAGTTTGACTTGCCTAGCTGACTCCTAGATGAGTTTAACATTGTGGATTTGTAGGTGAAGTGGTAATACCAGTCAGGTGAGGCAGAATATTCATCTTCTGCTTATGCTACACTTAACATGAACATATCATGCAGTGTTCCCAGTCTGAGCTATCCAAGCTCTCGAATGTTCCATGGGGGTAGATGCAAGTTTGGCTGTACTATTTCCTGATGTAGGATAGTGTTGTATGTCCATTATGTCTACTGTAATGTCACTTATGAGGCCTGAAAGCCTATCTCATAGTCTTGATAAAACATTATGGTATAGTTTACTACTGTTTGTCATTGTTTTTATCTATCATACTATTGCCTTGTGACAGGGTATATACAGAGAAATGCATCTCTCAAACATGCTTTGCTCCTTTATTTTATTTTATGATGGAAAAAAAGGCTAGTGATAAGAGGCAAAGCATCATTCCCAACAAGCTATGATACTTGAATTCCCAGGCAAATATTGAGAAAGGCTGCTCTGTGTACTTTAGGGGGCAAAGTTAAATTTCCCAGATACAGTTAATGAGCAATCAACTCAGGTGGCAATTTTCCAACCAAGTTCTTAAATATTATGATTTTGGCACATATAAATACTTTTTAAGTGTCTGTATTTCACATTGACAAAAATAGCTATGGAAAAGCAACATGATTTGCATTTCAACGGCAAATACATTTATTAGCCAGTGCTTAAGAAATCACTGCTGTTAAAAAAAAAAAAAAAAAAACTTGTAGAAACAAACATTCTATTGGCACAGAACTGTGTAGGGACAGTTCCAATGTGGGGCTCCAAGGAAGGTGAATTTAGTCCAGCAGTGCTAGAGCCAGTTAATGGTAGTGACAATTCAACCCTATAACTTAGGAAGTAAATACAGTCTGAATAGATAATGCCATCCTGGGAGCTGACCTCTGGAAGTGAAGTACATTGCTGCTTAATTGCCATTAGGTAATTCCGTAGTTGCTCTTTGAGATAACCTTAAAGGAGAGAATAACATTTCATGAGGTGGTATTCCATATAAGAAAGTTTCATACATACATAGCATACATACATGCATACATACAAGCTGAAAAAGTGGCCTAGAATATTAACAGACAAGGCACGGCAATTCACCATCACTCAGGAAATACAAAACAGTGCTTAATGGTATGGAAAAGATGGATGTCAGATGTCTGCATTAAGGAACTATGGGCAGGTGAAAGAATGAGGTAATGTCCAGAAACTGAGAAGGACACAAAATGCAGTGTAAGTTTAGGTTATAGAGAGTAGAACAGAGCCTGTTGTAACAGTTTGAATGGACAAATTGACATTTTCTTATTTTGGGAAACATTATATATTCCTAAGAATAATATTCTGTGGCTTAATCAAAACATAAACGTTTGAGTCATTAGGGAGATTGGATGTGCCCAGTATCAGCTGTAATGGGGATAGGTGCCCTGCCTGCAGACCTTACACTGGGGGAGTACGCATATTATTCCTCCTAGTAGAGAACCTTTGTTTACATCTCATTATATTATCCAGTTTGTGGGTTGTGGTCACTGTGGTAATGAACTGAAATAAATTCCAGGTTAGGAGTGTCACTCCATCACCACACAAATCACCATGTTTTTTGTGCAGTATATATAATGCTGTAGCAGTACTTCAGTGACCACTTTCATTTTCCAGTTAATGTGATTTCTGTCTGGTTTGGAAAGACTTTAAGAAGAACACTGCAGATTGATGAGATCCTTATTTGTCACTTACAGCAGGCAAGCACATTCAAAATGCAGTTCCAGCAATGCAAGTGCTTATGAATGTTAAAAGGAAAGGTAACACACATACCACTAATATGCCATTGTACATACCTTGCCAGAGCAATGCCTTACCTTTTATGTTTGCATTTGGGTCATCTCCAAGCTACATGGAAAATATCACCTTTATGCAACAAAATGAGCATTGATAAAATGAATCTAACCTTGAAAAAGTACTAGCTTACTGGATGGAGGTCTAATAGCTAACCTGAGGCCTTAGGCAATGTTTACGTTCAAAATGATTGCTTGTTACCTGCCAGCTCGGTGGACATGTCTCGTAAGACCCTGCTAGCTGTATCTCCACTCCTGTTTTATAAAAGTGATGGATTGGTTCAGCAACATAGATGGCAACAAGAACACATTACTCACATCAAATTGCCTAATTCAAGATCTATACATGCACTGAAGTGTGTTCTAACCTCAAAGTAGATAAAAAAACAAGTTACTTTAGCATATTTGGACTTATTGATAATCATAAATAAAAATTATAATAGGCACTGGATGCAATACTGAAGTCACTCCAAGTAAACTTAATTAAATCTTGGCCACATACTCTTTCCAGTAGCTTTTGAATATTTTTCCATTATAGTATATATCCTGTTACATGGTCCAGCTAAAATTTTGAGTTTAAAAGTTTTATGCTTAACAGCATCATTGTGTGCAATGATTTATTGTTTGTTGTCTTTTTGGGGAAATTTAGATGTGAAGTGTAGGTTCATAGGTAAGTATTGGCTAGCTGCCATTCTGGGCCATTTTAAACCTAGCCAATTTCCCCTTAGGGAGAATTAAACCTTGTACCTATTGTCTGTGAGATAAACATCTTAACCATAATACCAATCCCCAACCCTATGTATGTGACAGTGAATCAGTGTACCCATTTTGCCATCACAGACTTACTCATGCCTACAGTTTTTGAAAAAGGTAACTTTTACAAACATCAAGGGAGGTGTGGGGGCAAAGCTCCACAATATATACAGAGTCCAACTCTCTAATGCAAGTATAAGTTAACAAAAATAATTTTCAGACTTACTGTAAAGTCTCAAAAGAGTATTAGCCATACACTGCATGTTATTGTGTTAGTCTGCTGCACTATAAACTTTTAACAGTTCTATAACTTTCAGTCATCAAAAAATATCATTTTCAAAAGTGAATTAGTTCTTCTGAGCAAGGGTACCAATATGATAGACCCTTTATCATCACATCCTGGAACATGAGGAACACAATGCAGTTCAGAAAGATGCAATCACATAAAACAGTAGAAAAACATAAAGTAATAAAACAATTGAAATATGTTTTGCAGAAGATATGTGCATTGCAGGTTACATGGAAGATGTACATAATATTTGTCTGAGGGGTGTGTTCATAACAATGTTTGCATTTTGAATTTCTAGGTTCTGGCTTCATCATAATATAGCAATAACCCACGCCTGGGTGTGGGTAATGCTGGATTTACCCACGGTTGGTGTGGTTTGGTCACGAGGGCGAAGCCAGAGTGGCCAAACAAAGCCAACTGTGGGTAAATCCAGCATTACCCACACCCAGGCGTGTTATTATACAATGACATTATTTAAGAAAAAAATAATTACTTTTCTTAAATAATGGCATTGTATAATGCCTCCTTGCTGCCCTTCTGCAGCTGTCTGGTATTCTGTGGCAGTTCTGATGTACTGCGCATGCGTATGCCTACTCAGTACATCAGAGCTGTGGGCAAAAGCAACGGAGAAAACATCTCCGTTGCTTATTTTAAAGCTGTCTCGCTATGTTAAACCCATTTAACATAGCGAGACAGTTTTGAAAAAAGCAACGGAGAAAGCAAGATCTCCGTTGCTTTTTACAAACGGTTCCGCTATGTTAAATGGGTTTAACATAGCGAGACAGCTTTAAAATAAGCAATGGAGATCTCCGTTGCTTATTTTAAAGCTGTCTCGCTATGTTAAACCCATTTAACATAGTGAGACAGGTTTAAAAAAACGCAACGGAGAAAGCAAGATCTCCATTGCTTTTTACACACTGTCTCGCTATGTTAAAAGAGTTTAACATAGCGAGACAGCTTTAAAAAAAGCAACGGAGATCTCTGTTGCTTTTTTTAAGCCTGTCTCGCTATACTAAACTCCTTTAACATAGTGAGACAGTGTTTTAAAAAAAACTTATACTAATGGAAAACGTCCGGGCGACTGGACCTTTTTCCATTAGTATAAGTCGATTTACAATGTGCATGCTGACCAATCAGTGTGCACGTTTTGGAATATTAATGGGCGGGTCATGGTATAATATCAAATTTCTAACAGGTTCTAAGATAAATAAGATAAAAGTGACAATTATGCAGATGTACTTCCCAAAGGCATTGCCTTTTAATTTTTACCCCTACAATTCCATTGAGCACTATCATTCTAACTGCTGGGGGCTGCTAAGGGGTTCTCAACCAGAGTATAAAGAAGAGTCAAATCAACTGTACTACACCCCTTACCAGATGAACCTACTGAAAAAATTACATGTTAAGAGGTACTCCATGAATATTAAAGTTTCAAATATCTAACATCTTACTGCTGAAAACTGTATTTGTTCTGATTATCCACAAAAATGCTCATAAGATAAGGGCAGAATGGTACCAAATGCATTGCATCTCCATACTTCCTCTAACACAGTAGTTAAGCTACCAAATAATTTACTTTTATTTCTAAACTACCTTTCTTAGAATTTAGACCCATACTATTCACAAAATAACAACAGAAAGTGACCAGACCTAACCAAAAATTCAGCAGCAAAGCATCCATCAGGTCTGGAGTAGCAACACATGATGATTTCTTCGGAGTCAAGGACATCAAATTTTCATAGTGGTTGGGGGGGGGAGAAGAGACCAGCTATGGAAAGACACTACCAACAGGCCAGCAGGGAAACAATTCCTTGATAGGAGAAAGTCTAATGTTTAATAATAAATCAACAGGGACACCTTTCCTTATTTAAAGGGAATCAGAATACAAAGACCTGATAGGCTAACAGGGACATCATTCCCTGCTAAGAGGGAGTCAGAACACAGAGTGCTGATAGGCCAGCAGAAACAACATTCATAGTTAGGAGGCAGTCCGAACACAGAGGACTGATTGGCTAGCAATTACATCATTCCTTGTTAGCAGGGAGTCAGAACACAGAGTGCTGATTGGTCAGCAGGGATTTCATTCATTGACAGTACTGGATGAAGGGAAGAATTTATTTCTAATACTAGTCAGGCAAACGAGTGACTGTATGCTGACAGGAAGTAAAAAATTGGAACCTGCACAAATTAATTGCATATTATGACAAATTAGGAGGATGGCTGCACACCTATTGTGTGTTGTATAGAGAAGAAGACTAGGATTTATATGTCAAGAACAGTTGCCAGCTGATGAAGTATGAGTGTATAATGCCGTCATTATGTTTAAGTTTGCACCAATGGTTAGAGGCACAATCACTGTACAGTTATATAACTGCTTCATCAAATACAGTCTTCACTGGTATAGAATGAGAGGTAACTTAATATGCCTGGTATACGGATTGGGGAGGTGGGCTTTGGGTATAGACAGGATGAAATTGGGGACAACCTTTCTAGGCAAAAGATAAGTGACAGTCTCTTTACTTTTTGGTGTATTCTGTATGTTTCTCCAGAACAGAAGCCATTAAAAATCACATATTATTTTGCTGTACATAGGGGTGGTTTACATACTGTTTCTATATTAGTGGGGATGATCATGCCACGGTATTTTTGACTGATTTTTCTCAGTATTCCTTGCTTATGGAATAAGTCATATGCTAGGAATAAAGCATTCATTAAACCCATCCCCCAGCACAGGTCTGGATTATATTTAATGCCATTATCAACTGATTAAGGTTATAATATTGCAAAGATTCTACTTTCCAGGACTAAACATATGTCCAAATTTATCCATGCTACCAGATCAGTATAAATGTTAACTATTACAAAATGTAGAGACATTAGATATAAAAAATCCAGAATCCTGTCATTCCTTATGGCAGCATACTTGTTTGTATTGCAGACGTATACTGGTCCAGGACAGGATGCAATGCTAGATATGACACATGGTCTTTGAGTTTTGAAGTCTAGTATTTCAGACGCTCACTGTTCATCTTCCTGCTTATTGAATCATCAGCTTATGTAGCAGTAGTTTGCATTTTCATCCTTGAAGTACCAAAATATTCAGAAAGTATACTACTTTAGATCAAATTTAAAAAATGGCAGGTAGTCCTGAAAACTCAGTTATGCAGAATGATAGCAGCATATTTAGACCCACTAAACTGCCTTGTTAGTACTCACATCAAAGTACCAAGCTAAAGGAGTATATGCATTCTGAATGGTATAACAAATGATACACGGAAATTATGGGCACCTACTCAGTATCCTATCACCAGTAAAAGATTAAAGCCTGTGGAAATGTCCTTTCACAATCAAAACTGAGCTATTTGACAAGTTTTCTAACTCTAGTAGAGGGTTAAAACAAGTCCTAAGGACTACCACAGTAAAACAGCTTACAGTGTTAAATGTTTTCCCCATGACGCTGAATTATTCATCCAATTTCTAACTCTTTAGCAGAGTTTTGAAAAGTAAGGAGTATCACAGAAAAGGGGGCTACAGTGTTGTATGTTTGTTTCATAACACTTTGTAGGAAATAGAAATGAAGCAATGCTTCCTTATCCAGGCTACATCCTCATAGCCTTTCATAAATCTTTTAATGATTTATCTGTCTTTTCTAAAAACTGTTGAATAATGATAAATGCATTTGCTAGGCTTTACAAGAGACAATGACTGTCCCAAAATGAGCCTGATAGTTTCTTATTGTGTGAAATATTCATTCAGTCTGAAGTTGAGAGTGTACAATAACACACAGCCTACTGTCCATTTTTTAGAATTTGATTCTATATACCTTAAGTCATGGTAATGCAATCAATTGTGGTAGTACTACAGACTACGGAAGTACCATTTTGTTTCCAGTGGAATGACTCACTTAATCGACATTTTGCATTCTTCAACCAAATGATCTGCTCACAAAAAGCTGTACTGCACTTTCATCACATTATGGCCACTTTAGGAAAGAAACAATCGTTATCACAACCTCTTCAACCCAACAGTTAAATCATAGCTCTACCTTAACAAAATGGGTCAAAAGTCTTCACCGCGTGGTCCCACATAGTTATAAAACGCAATGCTTAGAAGCCACCTATAACTGTTTTCAAACCTCCTTCCATTAATATCTCCCAGTTTTACTAATTATTTCTCAAATAACTGACAGATTATATGGGGCACTGACTAGGAATGCCAGTCTTAAATGTAATCACTATTTAAATTATGTATTTATGACAGCCATTTTATTTACTTTGTTGGCATAGCTTTTCTTGGCTCTCTGCTGTTGTTTGGGACTATCAAATAGATGGTGAGCAACATATCACAATTTGATGTGTCTTATCAACTGTACATCTGTTTACTGTCTTGGTTCTATCATTCTGCTCTACATCCATATGCATAATGGACCCCCCTTTGCAGGCTTTTAATCCAGCAATAATGTATGATAATGTACAACCTCTGAAAGGATCTTTAGATTAGTGATGTGTTCTTTCAAGTCAATCATACTAGTCTTTTGGAGGGGTATGAGCTTAAATATTTTGAGGAGATAAGATCTTTATTGTGTCCTGTAAAGTGTCATGGGCTATAAAGATGTGGATGCCTGTCTTTGTATGCATTGGTTGTCATGAAGATTAAAACGTAAAGGTGTTGAAGTAACAGAGCCTTGTAATTCACATTAGATCTCCTAAAGCAAAGTAATTTGGTACTGCTAACCAAATATGGAATAGCAAAAAAAATGAGATGAAGAAAGAGAATGGAAACCATAAACTTTAACTGACATCAGGTCTAAGGAACTTCATGCTGAAAGTATTTGATACATTTAAAAGCTGATGTGGCAGTGGATGTAAGACAGCCTGGATTCAATGGAGAGATAATGCCAGGCAAATGTAATTGAAAAGTTGATTGTAAACATGACTTATTGGGTTTCAACAAACAAGGCACTTGCATGTAAAAGATGAAATTTATCATGAAAGGGATCTTCAAGTACAGGTAAGACTAAACAGTGGTTAGAAAGAATTGGAGAGGCCATATTAGGAGGTAACACCTCAGGTGGTAAGCTAGCATTGTAGTAACAAAGGGAACAGTGGACAAGTCAGTCCTTTTCAAGCCTATACAAATGATTTACTTTTTGCTTAAACAGATATGCTACAGAGTTACTACACAAGATATAGAGAGAGAATTGCATGAGTAGAAGAATGGTTTAACAAAAGACATCTGAATTCAATGCAAAATAGATTTTGGAAGTGATAATCCAAAAGTAGTATGTTATTAAAAGGGAAAAGGTAGTGGAAAGGGATCTGTGTTTGTCATCATCAGGTCAGCTAAAAGTAAACAATCAAGTAAGGCCAGTGGGATACTGGAATATACAGGGACAGTGTTGTAATTATAAAGTTATTTCTCTTCACACAGTTAAGGCAAGTCACGTCTGCAGTATGGGAGACCATCTTTAAAAGTACAGATCGTTGAGGGACAACTTGAGAGAATCTTCACAGGAAGAGAGGGAATGGGTATCCTGTTACATATTAATGTGAATATGACAATTTGAAAATGCAGGGTGGACCATTAAAATGAAAGTAAGTATTTCAGAAAGTTTAGTGGATGGCTGAATGGTTTTCTGAACAAAGATATATGATCAGAATATAAAAATTAAAAAATGCAAAATGCTTGGTACAGCAAAGGTACTTAGAAAGAGGCAGGAGGAAATGTAGATGGTGAGTTAGCAACTGCATAAGTTATTCTTAATCTGTTTCTGTACAATACATCAAGGTAATGGTTTGGCATCAGTACATAAATTCTTTTCAGTGAGTTACTGTAGCATAAACTGTCAGGTGTGCTAAACATTCAAAGATATTTTGTGATAAATCCACACCAGGTTTCTCAGAGGACTGTTTATATTTCACAGTTGTGGCACACTGTAGTCCCATATTATCTGATCCATGTTTTAAGACCATGAACATTAAGTGAATTGTCTAGATGTTGGACTCTAACTTGTCTAAATAAGAGCTGTGTCTCAGCCATTTTATTAAATAAGCTACTTATCCTTTATTGACATTTGCTCACTTCACATTGTTCACCTGTGTGGTGTTTTCCAAATTCTGCTCCTCAGTTCTAGGGTAAAATTTTGCTATGCAAGATTCTAGAGGGCTGTTCAGCATAAAGCATAAAGGGCACATTAGTAATGTGTGACCACTGAGGACATCCCAAAATTCAATGACAAGACAAAACTCATCATTTTAAGTATGTTTCACCACAAAAAGAATTGATATATTTTGGAAGCTAATGATGCTGATATCTGAAATTACCAAAGCTATCAGTTTAGATCTAGCCTAAAGGTACATCATCAAATAGATACACTATGTACATCCACATGTCTTCAGCTACAGGCCATGTTTTACATACATCCACACAGTTATCATCTATGAATGCACATAGAGCCCCCATAAAACACAGCAGTTACGGAAACCCCTGCTGCAGCACTTTAATACATAGGCAGACTTATCCGTTCAATTACAGGAAAGGTGTCGGAGGTTTTGACCAGCAATGATTAAGACAAACGAGGTTTTAAGTCCAATCACCAATGTCAAAGTAAACTCCTATCGAAAATAAATAGTGATTCAGCCATTACTTTGCATTTTGAATAGTATGAAAGACAATAATGGAATGAGAAAACTGCACAGAGGAGTTCCTTTTATTTTAAAGATATAGTACATTGCAAGATCTAATACCATAATCTTTTGTTGGCATCTATTACAGATACTGGTGAATCATTTATAAGCAAATGCAGGGACAAATAGGCAAGTATATCTTGTAATATTTGCCTATGTAAATCTATAAATTCTAGGTAATCAAGTCTGAATGAATGTCTTATGGAATGTTTCTCTCCACTGAAAAGGGGTTCATAGCCCATTCGGGTTATCCAGGTCAAAAATGTAAATAAACATAAATGTATTCTTACAGAGTCCTTACAACTAGGCCAGGAATTTGTTTTCCATTGTAAGGTCCAGAACTAAAACTTGGTTTCCCGCATGGACCTCCATATTCCAGGTATTTCTGTTGCAGACTCCCATGTTGACTCACCTGTGCCCTATCCATGTACTTCCACACAATGGTTATTGTAGCTTTCAGTCTTTCTTGCAGATTCATATATTACCCTATGTCACTCTTAAAAGGTGTATTCTCATCCTTCCACATTTCTTGCTATATCCAGTTGTCCTCTGGGCCTCCTATTGTATAACAAATCAAACAAGATAACCCCATAGAAGTTTGTAACTTTCAAACCAAGAGTATTAAGTAGGGCAGCAGCTGGTCCCAGTCTTTCCCTTCCTTCTGAATAACCTTCCTCAACTCTGATAGTTAAAATTTGGTTAAGACACTCTACCAATATATCTATTTGGAGAGGGTGTGATACTCCAAGGTCCTTGGTTGATTTACTTGAAGGTTCAGATACTTGTGCCTTGGTTGGTTAGCATTTTATTTGCTGTTCTCACCTGAAAAAGTAGCAAAACCAATCACTTAGTGATTGCTTTGGAAGTAGCCTTCCTAAAGCTTCCTAAAGAGAATAGCTTTGTGGGACTGGATAGCATAGTCCAGCATTCTTGTTTACCCTATGATCCTATGACAACCATCACATCTCCTGGGGAGACACGCCCTGCAAGACATTTGTTCAGACATAAGTAGCTAGACTCTATAGACTTAAATTGACATATAGTATTAACTATTGATTCTACAATATCCCAACCAAATCTTTCAAATGGAACTTCAATTATAGGTATTATGATGAATAGAACTATAAAGCTCAAGGTAGGAGCACTCTACTGACATTCAATACTCCCAGCACATGTTTTCCTTTTCTTTCATGACACCTAGCCAGGAGAATCTGGTTACCCTGGATACATTAATATGGATTTTTGTCATTGCCAGTTGTCTAAATGATTTGGGTACCAAAACCTCTCTCTCCTTAGCTGCCCTATAGAAGAGGTTGTTCTGCATCTCAGTGTAGGGGTCAATGGGAATGTCCTCACTTACATACCATAGATATATCTTCTATACAAATACTCAATATATTTTCCTTACACTGAGACTTTTGAAACTTAACTGACCTAAATAAGGGTCAGAAAGACTGGGATCCACTTTCTATGTCTTAGGAGGTACAAGGTCTTATTTCTTATTGCCATGACAGCTCCAAATAAAGGCTGCATATCAGTCAGGAAGCATGCCAATGGCCAATGGCCAAGTATAAGGCCAAGTCTAAGGCCATTGGCATTGAAAACAGCTTAAAAAATAAAAACATAAACTTTTATTTTTTTTTAGCCGATCTCGGCTATTTAAGCATAGGGCAGCATTGCGCAAACAGGATCGGTGGGGGGGGGGGGGGGGGGGGTAAGAAAATAAGCTTAAAATAAGCATTCTAACTAAAATCACTATTCTGCCATCAAAGTCAATGGCAGGCAGAAGACAACATGGCCAGTGAGTAGTGGTTGCTAAGGGGGGAGGCTCTGTATGAGACATGTAACTATGCATTAACAGGCAATCCTATGCAAATGAGGGGAATGATAGTGAATCCTAGTTTCCCCCAGCATGCTATTCAGGTCCCAACAGTGTAAGAGCAGGAATAACTTGGTGCAAGCCTAGGAGTTAGCTGACATCATGGGGGGTATCAGGCATACTGTAAGCAGATTTAAGCCCTCTGGCTAAGCAAGGGGGTGTGTCTGAGTCTGCCTAGCACTCTTTACATTGCCTAAGTGGGTGTTTGCACTGCGCAGCAGGTTTTAAAGGGAAAAAGAAGTTAAACCAGGAAATAGCAGCTCTGTGCACATTTGAGCACTCTGTGTGGCACGCCCCCGGGCTTAAACAGGAAGGCAGTGGAAAGGGAAAACAGCAGTAGGAAGGTAATCTAGGAGAACTAGCATAGCTGGCAGGTGAAATGTATCAGACTCAGAAAATTACACAGGCAGCAGACTAGCCCAGCCCAGAACACTACTATAAATTATGCAAACACCTTCCCCTCTGGTTTTTCCCACACTCTACACCACCGGTGTATACAAGCAGAGAACTTTTAACAAACAAAACAACAAAATGATAGGGGCTGCAATAGCTATCATACAACAACTTATGGAAGAGGCTGAGGGTGCTGAGGATGTGAATGCTGTCGACCAACCCAAAGTGAGGAGATGTAGAAGAGTGTACAGACCCAGGGTAACCTACCAGGGGCTACATGAGCTGGAGATAGTGGAGCGCTATAGGGTGGACAGTGACTTCCTACAGCAAATTGTCGAACTGTGCCGGCCACGCCTCATGCACAGAACTAACAGAGGGGACCCCATCCCAGTGGATACCAAGGTATGTGTAGGCCTAAGAATTCTAGCTACAGGTACCTTCCAAAGGCCAACTGGGGATATGATGGGGATCTCACAGGCATCAGCATCCAGAGTACTCCACCAGTTCCTGGATGCCATGTCAGCACATGTTGGTGAGCACGTATATTTCCCCAACACCCGTGAGGTGTTGGCCAGCAATATGCAACTGTTCCACCTAATAGCAGAATACCCTGAGATAGTGGGTGCTATAGACTGCATGCACATATGCATCAAACCACCACCTGGTGAGTGGGTAGGGTCTACATCAACCGCAAGGGCTTCCCCTCCATCAACTTCCATATCATGTGCGATGCCCAGGCCATAATAATGAATTTGTGTGCTGGCTGCCCCTGGAAGCTATCACAATTCCGACATTTGGCATCTGACACAGCTGTACCAGAGATTTGCTAATGGGGACATCTCTCACGGTCACCTAATGGGGGATGCTGGATACGCACTGGAGCCGTGGCTGATGACACCCATCAGAAATGCACACACACTCGAACAAGAACTCCATAGTGAGGCACACGCACGGACCAGAATTATAGTAGAGCATGGGTTTGGGATGCTCAAGTCACGGTTCCGGTGCCTGGACACATCCAGTGGAGCCTTGCAGTACTCACCAGCTACACGTACCCAAATTGTCATCGTATGTGCCATGCTACACAATATGATCCTGTGGAAACAGCTGCAGCAGGAACAGCACGGGGCAGGGCCACACAGTCCCCCACCATTGCCAAGGCCTGGACAGGCACAGAGTGACTCTGAGGAGGAACAACCTGAGCCTGCCCCAGTAGGCAGAAGGAGGCATGACCAGTATGCCCAGGCCTTGGCAAAGAGGCAACGCATAGCACATACACTGACACAGGAGGGACCCAGTGAATAACACATCTCTCTGACTCTCACATACAGTAAAAGGGATGCCAAGCATGACACTACCTGTGCTCAACCATGTGTAGGGAGTATACTGTGTGCATCCGACATAGGCAGCCCTGCAGCACCACTCTCAATACTGGGACACCCACAAAGGAAGTGACTCACACATGCCAGTCAGGGGGTTCATATACCCAATGACAGTCATAGCCAGCAGGACAGGTGTAGACAAACACAAAGGCTGTGCTATGGCCTCTGAATGATGCCTATGGGTAACTTCTCCCCCAGGCTTACACAGACAGACTACAGCAGGTCAGGCAGTGGGACATTAGTTCTGAAGGGTAGGAAGTCAGAAACTAATATGTAGGGCAATCAAAGCTAAGATCTGTGGTACACTGATATGCCTCTAGTCAGCATGATAGGTTAGAATACAGAATGAATTGGAGTACCTGACATACCAGTACAGTCATAGCAAATGTGTACAAGTGTCAGGTGTGCCCCCCATCCTATGTAGTAATGTAATAACAGTCAGGTGTGCCCCCCCATCCTGAGTAGAAATGTAGAAATAGTCAGGTGTGAACCCCATCCTACGTAGAAATGTAGTAACAGTTAGGTGTGCCCCCCTCAAGCTTGTGTAGAAATGTAGAAATAGTCAGGTGTGCCCCCCCAATCCTGTGCAGATATGTAGAAATAGTCAGATGTGCCCCCCATCCTGTGTAGGAATGCAGAAAAAGTCAGGTGTGCTCCCCCCAACCCTACTTAATTATGTAGTAACACTCTGGTGTGCCCCCCCATGTGATGTGCACACTTTGTAATAGTCAGGTGTGCCCCCCCACAACCCTAAGTAGAAATGTAGTAACATGTATGTGTAGTTATAATACCAGTGGAGCACAGATGCACAGAGGTGGCCAAGGTAGCAGGATAGGTTGTAGCATCTGCACAATATGCAGGTATGTGTGTGTTAGGTTTGTGTGTGTCCCATATCATGAGAGAGTGGTTGGTATGTATGCATGTTGAGGTAAGCTTGGGGGCCATTGCCCACTACCGCTTATGACAGGGACAAGTCCTCACAACTGCAGTGCCATAAACAATACCCATCAGTATAACACAAGCTAGCAGTAAGCCATTACAAATGTATGGTGGTTGTATGTGACACCGTCTGAAACACTGACATGGCATGGCTGTTGGTCTCGATATACAAGTGGTACACAGGGGAAAGTACCCCAGACATACAGTATATATTGTGTCACTGTGAAATGGACACACCCTTGGAAAGGTACATATAGGTATGCATAACATTATCTGGTTCTGTAATGGGGGATACTGGTGCTGTCTGCCCAAACACTCACAGATCACAAAGGAGGTAGGCTAATGTATTGGGAGACAGCTGATGTACCTGCACATGCAAGCATAACTGGAATGCCCAATGAATATCTGTGCATCAGATGCAAGTAGTGTTCATAGCACACATGCACCCAGCACATGCAAACACCACCCACAGGCACCTCTCTGGTCATATCCCTTCTGTGGGGAATGGGTACAGCAAGACCCCACCTGTATATTGCAATAGCGGAAAATTGCAGCGTGCAGTACAGTTGTGACCCTAGCTGTAGGTAGCACCCTGCCAGCATCCACACCACCTGAGCAAGACTGTTAGGAGGTATTGGCATGAACACCTATCACTCCTACCCTTTCACCTAAGGGAATATACTGTATGGTGGGCTGGGACTGTAGGACTGACAGAATGCAACAACCTGCCACATCAGGCAAGTAGCAACACCTAATGCTCCACAGGCATCTGACAAAGACTATGTCTCATATGTACTGCCAATACATGTTATGTCACAGGCACCCAAATAACAACATAGCACACTCCGCATAAGCCATATGGAAGGCCATGTGGACAAACCACAGTAACATGTCCAGCATGTCCTACTGCATGAGCTGTGGACCAACACTAACACACACCTCTGATGGAGTGATACCCTTAGGGAAAGTATCAGAGAATGTATGTATAATGTATGGAAGAGGTTAGAATAACAGCGGGGGGGATGGGACCATGGGCAGCATGGAATGTGCAGGGTCCGACAACAAGCTGTGTGGACACACTATCCTTGGCTGCAAACACATACATGGGTGGCTACACACCTGCCCGTACACCACAATAGGGTAAATGTCCTGACCCATGGCCCTGCCCCTGGCTGACCTGTGTGAATCTGTATAGCTGTTTGGCATTGCCACAGCAAGATAAGCCCATACTGTCATGTTGATGGGCGTACAAGTATGGGATCCTCTGCCAGTACTGTACCAGGGTACTGAACCGGATACACAAACCCAGCATCAAGTGTCTGCAGCTCCCCATCCAGAATGGTATAACTTACCATGAACACGTAGGTGTCTACCCACAATACTGGACACAGCTGCAGTCATCCTTGTCCCCCAGGACATCACTGTGAGCAGGACTGTCCACCTGACAGTACATGAGGACAGAAACCATCACTGTGTATAACAGTACACATCTGAATATCTCTGCTAACAGCAGTGCCATGCAGCTGAAGCAGCACAGGCACACTCACCTACAGTACACACTATCCCCTGCACAGTCTGTCCCCATATTGCCAAATGACCGACGGATACCCTGCAGAAACAGTATGATACCTATAGGTGTACAACACACAGGTCTGCACTGCAGTACAAACTACCTGGACCTGATCCACACATTCAATATATACGGGCATACTGGGCATGCTTACACACTTAAACAAATGAAGGCCATATCTGCAAACACCAGTGGACCAGACATATCTGGCAGTCGCAGATGTTAGTGCAGACACTCCTCAGTATGCACCACACATTTTTGCACACACAGTGGATAGGAATACAGACATATATCTAAGGACAACACACTATAATAAGCCAAACGTAGACTATAATAGATGTGTGGAAAAGGGTGACTGTGACAATGATCCATCCAGGCCTGTCCCACCCAGCACACAGCCAAAGGGCCTCATGAGGTTCAGATGTCACTCACTGTAGATACTAGCCACCGGTATCTGTCAGCATTACAGACTATGTGGTGCAAGTGCTAGCTGTGCAACATGACTGTACAAGGAAGTAGTCATCTAGCAGCTGTATACACGTACCTGTGGAATATGATCCTGCATGTGCCCGCATGTGGTGTGTCAATCTCTAGATGAATGGGTTATGGCTCATGCACACACACTGCCCTCCCCATACCCTACTATGACAAACCTGCTGAGGTCATCCACTGTGAAATACACCTTTGGGAAAGTTGTAGCCCAGTAATCTCCATGGCACATCCTATAACTGCATACTGCTGTAGTGTGATAAACTAGTTAGGTAGGAGTTCCAATCCCAGACATGCCAACTGTGTGTGTGTGTGTGTGTGTGTGTGTGTGTGTGTGTGTGTGTGTGTGTGTGTGTGTGTGTGTGTGTGTGTGTGTGTATTTGTGTGTGTGTGTGGGTGTGTGTCTGTATAGAGAGTAATGCTTTTTAGGCTAGTCACACGCCCTACAATTCAAATGCCCTATTTTGCTAATGCTGCTGATGTCATCCACCTAGAAATACACCTCTGGGACGGTTGTTACCCAATAATCTCTGTAGCATGTCCCATAACTGCGTACTTCTGTAGTGTGATAAAATAGTTAGGAATAAGTTCTAATCCCAGACTTGCCAAGTGTGTGTGCATGTGTGTGTGTGTGCGTGTGTGTGCGTGTGTGTGCGTGTGTGTGTGTGTGTGTGTGTGTGTGTGTGTGTGTGTGTGTGTGTGTGTGTGTGTGTGTGTGTGTGTCGTTGTCCCTGTCTGTGTAGAGAGCAATGCTTTTTAGGCTACTAACACTCCCTACAATTCAAGTACCCTGCTTTGGCAAGGCTACTGATGTCATCCGCTTTGAAATACACCTCTGGAAAAGTTGTAGCCCAGTAATCTCCATGGTGTATCCTATAACTGTGTACTGCTGTAGTGTGATAAAATAGTTAGGTAGGAGTTCTAATCCCAGATTTGGCAACTGTGTGTGTGTGTGTGTGTGTGTGTGTGTGTGTGTGTGTGTGTGTGTGTGTGTGTGTGTGTGTGTCGGTGTCTATCTGCCCCTGTCTGTTTGGAGAGCGATATGTTTTAGGCTACTTACACACCCTACATTTCAAATGCCTTACTTTGACAGGGCTGCTGATGTCATCCACTTTGAAATACACCTTTGGGAAAGTTGTAGCCCAGTAATCTTCATGGCACATACTAAAATTGCATACTGCTGTTGTGTGATAAAATAGTTAGGTAGGAGTTCTAATCCCAGACACATGGCAAATGTGTGTGTGTGTGTGTGTGTGTGTGTGTGTGTGTGTGTGTGTGTGTGTGTGTGTGTGTGTGTGTGTCTGTTTAGAGAGCAATGTATTTAGGCTAGCCACACTCACTACAATTCAAATGCCCTACTTTGGCAATCCTGCTGATGTCATTCACTGTCAAATACTCCTTTGGGGAAGGAGTACTCCAGTAATCTCTGTGGCGCATCCTATAACTGTGTAGTGTAATATACTAGTTAGGTAGGAGTTCTAATCCCAGACATGACAGGTGTGTGTGTGTGTGTGTGTGTGTGTGTGTGTGTGTGTGTGTGTGTGTGTGTGTGTGTGTGTGTGTGTGTGTGTGCATGTGTCTGTGTTTGTCAGTCATATCCTGTGTGGAGTAAGATGTGGTTGTGTATCAATTGGACTCAATGTGCGGTGGGTTTTGGATATTTCTTATATGGTGGCCCTAGTATATATCACAATGTCCACCATACAGGGATAACAGATGTGAAATAGCTGAGAGGCTGGAGTGCAAATCCATACCTCTACATGTGACATCAGGGCCAGGCAAATAAAGTTAGCAACCCTAGTATCACCCAGAGAACACTCTTAACCCATGTGTCATACACATATACACTTGCCTAGGCAACAGCCGCTATGTTGGTAGTACCCTGCATACTACTCTCAGATGGTAACTGTGGTGTAATTGCAGTGGGCTATAGAGGGCATGGAACCCTGCCCATCTGTCCAATAGGCACATACATTTCAACAGTGCACCTCCCCCATGTTCCTCACTGGGCACCTGCAACACCTGTGGTGCCATCAAATGTGACCCACAAAGGACATACTATGCCTGAAAAACATGCCCTGTATGGACAGATGCCACTGACACCAGGGAATGCTGGTATCATGCTATCAATGTAGGTGCAGTGTAAACCTGCTGTCCAGTAACAGTTCCCACCACATGAGGCCAGAACTCATACATCTGATAATAACAATCTGTGTACACAACATGGGACAGACATCCCAGGTACAGTTCCACATGTCACAATACATGTATGTGGGAGGTGTGGACATCCCAGACACCATCTATGTCATGGACTAAGGAACACATACACGGCAAGCAATCCACAGCATTGGCCACACACAATAGTCATCCAGGTGACTGGATGGTGAATACAATACAACCTGTGTGGGCAAATCCAGAAACCCTGAGCCACAATGCAGACCATTGTCATGTGGGCTGATGCCAAGGTATACCCATCACCTACCCTTGTATAGCTGTTTGGCAAAGTCGACCACTACACACCCATGAAGCACTGCACCCATGAATGTCAGTACTGACTCCCTGTGTGTGTATGTGTGTGTGTGTGTGTGTGTGTGTGTGTGTGTGTGTGTGTGTGTGTGTGTGTGTGTGTGTGTGTGTGTGTGTGTGTGTGTGTGTTTGTGTGTGTATGTTTCTGCGTGTGTGTTTGTGCATGTGTGTGTGTGTGTGTGTGTGTGTGTGTGTGTGTGTGTGTGTATGTGTGTGTGTTGTATGATGCATATGATCACATTTACACTCACTACAATGACCATTGGCATACCGAACCATGGTGTCCAATGTCGGACACGTCCACATACCCTTTGCCCATATAACCTCTGTATGACCCCTGTGGTGCAAGTGATACCTGCACAGTAATGTGTTGTGGCATTCTCACTAGTGACGAGTTGTATTCCTGGTCCTGCCAAGTGAGTTAATGTGTGTGCATCCCTGTGAGAGTGTGGCTCTGTTGAAACTGGCACTTTATTCATGTGGACAGGCATGTGTACTACACCTACTGTATAACTACCATATCCCTGTTGCAGATGTCACTCACCATCACATGTACGTTTTTGAAGGATCCTCAACATGTAACCTATGTGGTGCACCCAATAACTGCATAGAAATGTGATAGCACTATGTAAATGTCAGGGGTTTGATACCCTGTACTGGTAGGTGTTTGACAGAAACATGCTTAGGTTTTACTCTTCCACCCTTCCCTGACTTTATTTTGCCTCTGTCTGCCTCTCTCAGTCCTTCTCTGGTGGATGTGGAGACCTACACCTGCTTTGCTTAGGCAGACCATGTGTATGTTAAGTGATGCTCATGATCAGCTGATGGCTTCTGGCTGAATTGCAGCCCTCCTCTAGCTGATTGCATGTGGAACAGCTGTGGTAACATTCCCATTGCCAATTGCATGGAAACACACTCCAATATCTAGGAACATCAAGTTGGTGTTGGGTTTTTTCATACACTGTGAGCAGGAATTAGTTTTTTTTGTTTGGCATATAGCATCTCAGATGGATCTAACAACATACACTGTGGAAACAGGGCAACACACAGGAGGGGGATGTGCCTGACCTGACTACAGAGTGTAAGTGCTGTTATACTGCATTTGGAGTAATATTGGTTTAACAGGGTGTGTGTGGATATGCTGTCCTACATGTTTTAATAACTGCCGTGTCAGTGCTATGTTTATATGAGGAAACCTTATCTGTAGGGTCATCTGCAGGCTGGGCAGTGTGTGGTGCCTTTTGTTTCATGTGTTACCCACAGAGCACCTATCTGTGAACTGCAGAAGGTAGTGGGCAAATCCAGAAACTTGCAGTCTGTAGATGGTGACAGCCATGAGAGTTACTGACTTCATATCCCTCATAGGACCTATGTTGCAACAAACCCCATTACAAAAGTAAATGTATCAGGTTATCACAGCAACATGTTGATATTGGCCCTGTGTATGTGCCTCCAGCCACAACTCTGTCAATGTTTGTACATATGGCATGCAGTAAGGGGTGCATATCTGCTGTGCACCATAATTAGTGACATCATATCTGAAAGCAAGCCAGTGAGATATCAGACTGCTACACATGTTATGTATAGTAGGGGTTATATTTGATCACATAACCTGGACATTCTGTGGTTGTGTGTACAGTACTGAGATCTGTGTATGCAAGATGAATGTTGACAGCGTGTATATTGTTAATATGTACTGTGGCCTGTGTACAGACTGTGGTAGATGTCATTGTTCCTGGTCCCATTTTATCTGATGTTACATGCTGTCTCCACTGTATGTTATCATATTGGCTTACATGTTTGTAGGGCCATACACACACATGTCCCATACCACAGACAGGCATCGGACCACACTGTGTAATGGCCCAGTATATGTAGGGTTAGTGTGTGAGTGGCACATATGTGGATGGCGTCGAACAGATAGTCCATACACTGTAATATTATGCTAGCTTACATTACGCGGCTGTGGTTGTGTTCACATTGGCTGTAGTTATGCACTTTCACACTGATGTTTCATACGGTGCTGTGACATGCCTGTAGAGCCTGCTATATATGCAGGTACATGTGCATTCCCCCATGGGAAATGTAGGCCGGTGTTGAGCCAGTCTGCCTGTAGCCTGCACAGTGCTTTGTTACATGCCTAGCAGCTTGGTGTACATACCCAGTGGGACATCACTTGCCAGATGTACTGCTCCCGGGCCTCCCTTAACAGTCATGTATGTCATACAGAGCAGTGGGATGCTGTACAGATGTATGTCAATATCTAGTGGGTAGTATGTGGCCATGGCACCTCTGTACCATCAGTTATTATGTGTCAGGACAGACAGGGGTGTGTGAATGCATAACATATGGGGGAAAATGTATACCAGTCATTACATGTTATACACATCTACATGGCTGTTAACATCCACATTGTCAGGCTTGAGTCACATGTCTTGCATAAAGGGGTTCTGTCAATATCTCTGAACTGTCCAGAGTGTGTCAGTATGTCCACATATATTGGCCAAAATCTCTGTCATAGTCCACAGTAGCATTATGTGCTAGCAGCAGTACTGTATTATGATGTCCTTAGGATGTCTGTCAGTAGCCAATGATGCACATGTTAAAAGCAGATGTGACCTCCCACACATACCATGTCTATGAAGACAATCCCTATTACAGTAGTAATACTCCACAAATATACCTGCTATACACACCTGACATCCACTTGCACTAGAAAGTTGGGACTATAGGGGCTGCTGTATGGCTACATTCCATGTTCAGGACATATGGTGAAAATATATGTATATATAATTATTCAGATATCTATATAGATATATACACATATACATATCAACATATATAGATGGATATGTATGTGTGTGTATATATAGATATATATATATATATATATATATATATATATATATATATATATATAGCAACACCCAGATATATACATATACAGAGCAATATATGTCTACACATATACAGATAGGGATACATATGCATATATACATATGGATATCTACATATATATTGACAGTAGTAGGTATGTCAGAATATATATGTATGCACATATAGTTATAGATATCTATATAAAAGCCAATATAACTAGGCATATCTGTACACATAGGATGTGCATACATATATAACTATATACACATATATCTATATATACACATATAGCAACATATACATACATATATATATATATATATATATATATATATATATATATGTGTGTGTGTGTGTGTGTGTGTGTGTATATCTGTATCTGCATACATGTGTCTGTGTATATGCATCCTAGGGATGTTGATAGCTTCCACATTGTACATTACCTATGGGAGCCAGGCTGCACTGCATGATATGTTACCGATACCAGCCTGACATCATACAGGTGGGATGGAGTACTGTTAACATCTTGTGCCCATGTCGTGTCAAGTCCTGGTTATGGGATCTGCAACATTTGGTAGTGTATTGCAGGGCTGATATGTTTGCCTGTGTGGGGAGGTATACCTATTCATACAAGATGTATGTTGTTTGGGGCCTCCCAACCCCATTAACGGTGCATGTGGACATATATGTTTTTGTTATGCTCCCATTCTTATCTATAGATGTATGTCCGTATATACCTATATAGATATATATATATATATATATATATATATATATATATATATATATATATATCTGCTTACATTAATATAACTATGTCCATATATGCCTACATATATATATATATATATATATATATATATATATATATATATATATATATATAGGTTTATAGGTTTATAGGTTTATACTAGGCTATCTGCCCTAAGGCATTTATAAGCCTAGCCCAAATTTTGTGGCTTACGCCACCCTTATATGAAAAATACTGTGCCCATTAGTTTGTTGTGCCTCTGTCCAGCAGTGACACAGAGATGATTCCCGGGGTAAACCTACGATCTCCCATCCACAGGTCTAGATTTCTCTTGAACAGAGTCAGCGAGGTGCTCTGCCTCACATGGACCGGGATTTTATTCCACAGCATAGGGAGTCTCTGAGTGATAAATCTATCCCTCCAGCACGTCCTATTTATATCCGTGCTAAGGTTTAAGTCGCTTGCTCTAGTGGTTTTGGTGGATTTGGATTTTTGAGGTGGAGCATGTCCATTAATTCGGGTTGGACATGGCCTTGTATGTCAGGCACATGTCACCTCTGAGCAGACGGTATGTGACTGAATAGAGCTGGAGTTTCTTCAATCTGGCAGCATATGACAGATTTTGGAGTCCCTTTATCCTTTTGGTGAGGAACTTTTGGGGTCTCTCCAATTGCTGCAGATGTCTGGTGAGATACATCCCGAATGGGGCATTGTACTCGATCATTGGTCTGATAAGTGAAGAGTACAGGGAACAATGACCTCACTAGATCTGGATGTGAATCCCTTCATGATCAGGTGGGCAATGTAGAAGGTCTTTCTAACCACTTTAGCAATGTGAGTGTCAAAAGAAAGGCCACTGTCAACCTGGGTCCCCAGGTCCCTGATAACCTCTTCTGTGCTTAGTGGATTGCCACCTATATGGTAGCTTGGGGTTACCTTGTTTTTCCCGAAGGGTATGACTATACATTTTTGGCGTTTAACTTCAGGCCATGGCTCTGGCACCAGCTATCTGTTTCCGTGAGTCCCTTCTGAAGGATATCCGTGTCCGATGCACTTTCCACTATGGCCCAGTTTGCAGTCGCCTGCAAACTTTGTCAGCCAAAGTCCTCCCATGCTGGCCTGTACTTCTGAGAAGTAGATGCCAAACAATAGGGGCCAAGGACCGAGCCCTGTGGGACACCACTTGTGACCGGCTTGGAGTCTGACACAGCGCCAGCAACTCTAACCCTGTGGGTTCTGTCCTTAAGCCAGTTTGCAACCCATCTTGTGACATATGGGTTTACATTTAAGCTGGTAAGTTTTTCTACAATACCCGAAAGTGGGTATTGTGTCGAAAGCCTTTGCAAGGTCAAGGTAAGCTGTATGGACTGCCTTTCCTCATCAATGGCCTTGGTGACTGTTTCAAGAAGTCGACCAAGTTCAAAAGGCATGATCTTCCCTTGACAAAGCCAAACTGGGTCGGGTCCAATGTCTGCAAGTCTCCTATATCTTTGTTTATGAGCTCCATTATGATCCTCTCCATAGCTTTGCAGACTAGACTTGTTAAGCTTATGGGGCGGTAATTACCAGGGTCCATAGAGGCGCCTTTGTGGAGTGGGACCACAGTTGCCGTACGCCACTCCTTGGGCACGTATCCTGTGGTAAGGCTGAGATTAAACAGCTGCCTTATGTGCGGGGTTAATTCCTCATTTAGCTGATGTAGCACACAGCCGGGGACACCATCCGGTCCCATTGATGCTGTGTTTTTAGCTTTAGAGAGCAGCTTTCACCTGCGCCTTTGAGATGTCCGGGAGGCTACACTCGGCTGGGATAGTTATCTCTCCTTTAGGGGGGGAGAGGGGGGTGAAGTTTGCACTGAACCTGTCGGCCAGTATGTTGGCAATGTCTGTGGGTTCAGTGATTTTTGTATCATTTTGGACTAATTCTGAGCATATCTGGGAGTTTCCACCCAGGTTCCTAACATAGCTGAAAAAGGCCTTATGATTGTCCTTTGAATCCATGGCAATTTTCTCTCAAAATTGGCCTTAGTTGATTTTATGAGTGCTCGTATTTTTTTACTAATAATGATCAGGGGTGACTTCCCTTTTATGGATTTTGTTCTATCATGTAATAGCTTTCTCCTCTTATTGTAAAGTTTGTTAATGGCTGGGGTCCACCAGACTGGACGTTGCCCTATGTGGAAAGAGTCTTGGTTTTATTTGGGATTGCCTGATCCATTGCTTTAGAGAAGTTCTTCTCACCAATGAGGGATATACAATGAGATCTAGTATATTTTCTCCTCTCGTGGGAACAGTGACTAGCTGTTCCATGGCATTTGAATTTATGAACTCCAGGAACCGTTGGGCTAGAAAGTTAGGGCTTGAGTAATGTTCCCAGTCTATATTCGGGTAGCTGAAGTCACTTAATATGATGGTGTTTGGAGATACATTTATACCCTCCAGTGTCTTCAGGAAGGCTGTGTGAGGTTCCTGAGTTTGAGAGGGTGGCCTGTAGCATGCTACAATTTGTAGAGCAGTTTTGCCTATGGTTAGTTGCACCTGGATGGTTTCCGAAGCTTTGTGCGTTGCCACCAACCTGGAGGTGTGGGTATCCTTTATGAATATGGATACACCCCCTCCTTTTGTGGTGTGGTCCAGGTTTTGGGGCCGGAACGCATGATATGAGGTAAAACCTAATAGTGCTGGGGTGCTCTCAGGAGCCTTGAACCAGATTTCAGTTACAGCACAGACATCGATGTTCTCCATACTGAGAAGGGCCTCGAGTGTGCATTTTGAGATTTAGACTTCTGGCATTGAGCAGCATTACCCTCAGTTTTTCCCATTTTGTTTTCTAGGGTGGTAGCTTTAGTTTTTGAGCCTTGCCTATAAAAGGCTCTATGGCGGTGGCAAGTACCTTAGCCAATATGCCGTATCCCTGGGGTGACAGGTGCAAGCCGTCCCTTGAAGCAGCGTGGCTTGTCAAGCATGTCATCCCAGGCAGACAGACACTGGATCCCCTTTGAATGACACCAGACATTAAGCCAATTGTTAAAGCTGATCATCTTGTCTCTATATTGTGGCATCATTCTTGGTGAAGGAAGGATACTGCTCAGGGTTAGGGTCAAACCTGCCTGGGCTACATAATCAGAGAGCTCCTCTATGTCTCTTTTCATGTAGTCCAGGGAGGTACGTCTCAGGTCGTTCACACCAACATGGACAATGACTGTGTCATATTTGTACTTGCCATGGAGTGACCCGAGTGCTTGTGTTATGTGGCGGATTCTAGCACCCGATAGGCAGCTTACTGTGACCCTCTCCTTGTTCAGCCTGGTGAGTGGGACGTCAGTGTGTCTGACTATGGAGTCACCTATGACAAGTATGTTTGGTGTTGTATTTGGCCTTAAGGGCTGTGACTGCTTTGCACACTGCTTTTGTGGTTTATGTGTTGCTTGTGGGGTGTCTTGAGGTAGCAGTTGTTTGGGTGTCTGCTTTGGAGGCCTCTGCTGTTTAGGTAAATTTTACTCAGAGCCTCCGAGTATGTCTTTGTGTGTTTATGTGTTTGATTCAGTGGAGTGGTAGCATTATGTGAGGCTGGTTTTGTGGTGTGTGTAGTTGCCTTCTCCTCCTGTCTGGTCTTGCCAGTCCTGAGTTGAGAGAGCTCAGCCTCCAGTTTGGCTAAATAGCTGCATCTCTCAAGTATTTGTGTTATGTGGGAGGAGGAGAGGGTTGTCTGTGTACATGAGGCAGTTATAACATTGCCTCAAGATTCCCAGATTCACCAGCTGGACCGGAGAGGAGATTGACAACTGACCTTTGGACATGCTAGAATAATATTGGGAAATCCTTAATTGAAAACAAGGGCCAGTGGGGAGTGAGGGTGTAGTGCTTTTAATTTTAGTGCTGACTTATATAATTGCTTTAGTGAGCAAGTGCCAGGTAACTTGAGTGCAATGTGTTACAAGTAACTAAATGCAAAACGACAAACAGTAACTTTCTTTCAAGTGAAACAAGGAAATAAGTACAGTAAGCAATGCAGATATCACTAGTGATCCACAGAAGCTAAGAAGTTGCGTATTAGGTGGAATTAGCTTCCAGGAAATAACAAGCAAACAAACAACAAGCATATAAACAAAGCTAGATTCAGCAGGCCTGGATCTAGTCTATGCTAGAGCAGACAAGGTGAACCAATTTCAGTAAGATACAGTTCAAATATTCAGGCACTATAAACCTTTAACCAGAAATTCCCAGCTCAGAAGGGCAGAGTCCAGCCTCTTCTCCCACAAGAGTGCAGACCACGAACCTTCTTAATGTAAAATAACTGGCCTGAAGCCCAAGTGCCTAAACCAGAACTAATACACTTGGACACTGGGCTCTCAATCAGCAGTTCCCAACTTAGAAGGATGAAAGCTACCTGTCCTGCCACCACAGTGCTTGCCACAAACCTTCCTAATGTAAAACAACTGGTCTGAAGCCCAAGTGCTTAATCCAAAAGACTTGAATGATAGCTACACTTTAATCAAGTTACAACCAAGCAGTAATAAATACCATTGAATACTTTAGAGAATGTCTGGATTAGTGCTCAAGTTACACAAACAAAGCTAGATCCAGCAGGCCCGAATCCAGTCTATGCCACAGCAAACAAGGCGCACCAACTTCAGTAAGAAACAGTTCAGATATGCATGCACTATAAGCCTTTAACCAGAAATTCCCAGCTCAGAAGGGCAGAGTCCAGCCTCTCCTCCCACAAGAGTGCAGTTATATATATATATATATATATATATATATATATATATATATATATATATATATATATATATATATAGCAAACACCCAAGCGTTGTATTACGAAGAAGTCAGCAGGATAATAACCACATCGAACATAAAAGTGTACTGAATTTATTAGAAGAACGTAAGCGCTTTCACGGTACACGAACCGCTTCATCAGACGTATAACTGTATAAAAACCACAATCCAATTTATATAAAAGCTTTGCATACATTAAACAATCAATCAATTTACTCATTTAATTAATCAACTCTTTAAAGATGAATGCACTCACGCTCACCCAACATAACACATATTAAAATATTAAAAATATATATATACTTAGAACTAGGGGCTATCATACATGCATAGAGTCTAACCTAAAAACATGAGTTTAGAATTTTATAATACATTTATTTTATTGTATTATATTATATTTTATTTTATTTTATTCTACGAGATTTTAACACTGGTTTTAAAGGAACTACTTCATTTAAACCTCGTCCCCTATGAGCACCCAGTCTCAAAATCCATTTCGTTTCTATAGATTCAGTATTATTATAAATATCTCCTAATCTATCATCAATATTAATCACCTGTAATACTTGAAATCTAAATAAATGTCCCTCACCTAATGATAATGTGTGTTTGGCTAGTGCATAGATCATAACCTTTCGAAGTGCAGTAGATGTGATCTCTGATACGTTCACGTAAAGTACGATTTGTCTTTCCTACATAGAATGAATAACATTATATGCAGTGAGCTACATAGATCACATTTTTAGTTTTACATGTACTCGTGTTCCTTAGTTCCCAAAGGTATCCTGTATCAGGATGCCTATAGAACCTAGATTCGTCTATATGTGAACATTGCATACAGTCTCCACATTTCTTAGTGCCTAGCCATGTCATGTCATAACTATATCTATTCCTATCCAGATTAAATGAACTAGGAGGATAACACAATTGCTGTTTTAAACATTTTTTATTCTTAAAAATATATGTTGGATGGTCACCAACAATATTTCTTGTCCATTCATCAATTAATAAAATATGCCAGTTGTGATGAATGACATCTTGTATTCTACTCACGTTATTCGCATAAGGTAAAGCAATGATACCTTGCTGGATACTGTTGATTTCATTTTGGTTGATAAAACCAATGACTTCTGTTTAAAATATGGTTTTGCTCGACCTAACCTTTCAAATTTTATTTGTTCATATATTCTATCCACTTCAGTTTCTTCATAGCCCCTATCTAAAAAATCAACTTTCAATTTAACCAATTCATTGTTAAAAACGTCATCATCACAACATAACCGTGAAAGTCTCATTGCTTGCCCCTTAATTATGTTATGAAATATTCTTGGATTATGCATACTAGTTCTATGTAAAAAATGAGGTTGATAGCAAGGTTTCCTGTACATAGATGTAGTAAATGACCCTTCCTTAATATAAACATTAACATAGATTAGGAGATATTTATAATAATACTGAATCTATAGAAGCAAAATGGATTTTGAGACTGGGTGCTCATAGGGGACGAGGTTTAAATGAAGTAGTTCCTTTAAAACCAGTGTTAAAATCTCGTAGAATAAAATAAAATAAAATATAATATAATACATAAAATAAATGTATTATAAAATTCTAAACTCATGTTTTTAGGTTAGACTCTACCATGTTCATGCATGTATGATAGCTCCTAGTTCTAAGTATATATATATTTTTAATATTTTAATATGTGTTATGTTGGGTGAGCGTGAGTGCATTCATCTTTAAAGAGTTGATTAATTAAATGAGTAAATTGATTGATTGTTTAATGTATGCAAAGCTTTTATATAAATTGGATTGTGGTTTTTATACAGTTATACATCTGATGAAGTGGTTTGTGTACCGTGAAAGCGCTTACGTTCTTCTAATAAATTCAGTACACTTTTATGTTCGATGTGGTTATTATCCTGCTGACTTCTTCGTAATACAATGCTTGGGTGTTTGCTGTATTTTCCGTTTGACTGCCTGCTGGGATTGTTTGTTATTCATTTGAAATATATATATATATATATATATATATATATATATATATATATATGAAAAACTTGCTCTATATATTTAGACATATAGATGTAGACATATATATCTATAGATATATGCATTTGTATGTATATATGTGTATATATATATATATGTATATATATATATATATATATATATATATATATATATATGTGTATATATATATATATATATATATATATATATATATATATATATATATATACATATGTTGTAGTTGCATCTGTTTAGATATTAATATATATATATATATGTATATATATATATATATATATATATATATATATATATATATATATATATATATATATATATATATATATATATATATATACACACACACACACACACACACACACACGATACATCTACATGTTGAAATACATTCCCTGTACTTTTGAATGACAGGGCTGGATGATATGTTTGTGAATACATCAGGGTTATGTATATCTGACATTGGGTATGATATGCAGGGTCCTGGGTTTGAGCCTTGCAGTGGCTGTTTATTTTGTTGCTGGGCAGAACAAGGGACATTGGATACAGATTGATTAAGGCACTTTTGAACAGTTGTAAATGGGTTTGCGTGGGTTTGCATGGAGGTAAGCACTGATAACTTCTGTTTACAGTTTCTTATACTCAGTTAACTTCTAAATATCTTTACCAGTGTAGGCATTGCTTACCCCCGCGCAACCAGGCTGAAACCCGCTTACTGCTGCTTAAAAGTGCTTACTCCCGCTCACCCTCATGCTAATTTCTTTAAAAGAAAAGATGCAAAAAAGAAGTACAGGAGCAAACCAAGGCTGGCAACAAGAAACAGCATAAATCCAGCAGTCACTGAGGCTTATTCAAGCAGCAGAAATAAATATTAGTTCAAACAATGACTGAATCCAAGCCAAAAACTAATAAAATCCAATAAAACGGCTTGGATTTTACTAGTTTCTGGCTTGGATTCAGTCATTGTTTAACCAATAAAACGGCTTGGATTTTATTTGTTTTTGGCTTGGATTCAGTCATTGTTTAACCAATAAAATGGCTTGGATTTTATTAGTTTATTAGTTATTAGTTTTTGGCTTGGATTCAGTCATTGTTTGAACTAATATTTATTTCTGCTGCTTGAATAAGCCTCAGTGACTGCTGGATTTATGCTGTTTCTTGTTGCCAGCCTTGGTTTGCTCCTGTACTTCTTTTTTGGATCATTTATTTACTTTACTAGTAACAGGAGCATTTGGACTGTGATAACACTTACTCTTACAGTGTCCTTTAAAAGAAAAGAAAAAGGGGTTGACAGGACAGTGGTGAAAAAGGGGCACAAAGAGGGAAAGACAGCAGGGAAAATAGCTAGGGATGTGCAGGGAGGATGTAGGGAAGATCCATAGCTGCCTATTTTGTCTACAGTAACAGCTGTGCATATACATTGAATTTGGAGGTAGATTTGGACACTCAAACCCCTGGGAGGGGGTGAGGACAACAATAATAAGTTGTGATGCCAGTTAGACCAGATTACGTGTCCAGTGGACATGTGCAAAATGGACAGCTTTGTATGAGGCGAGATTTTTTGGGGGGAACAGATAGCCCTTTTTTATATTTCCCAGGTGACAGTGGGATGTTGGGGAGGGGTAGTAGGTATATTTGGGGAGGTAGGTTGGATAGGTTAGCAGACAAGACAAACCAGATGCATACAGTGGTGGTATATGACACGTGGTAGGTAAACACCTTGATGGGGAGGGGTGTTGGGAAATCGTAAGCTCATCAGCCCCCTAGTGGAAACAGTGGGACTGAGGTCCCCACCCATTGGCAGTCACGACTGCACCTTCACAGTCCCAATGGGGGCTGTGCTGGGGGGCTGAATCACAGAGCTAGACAGTTGCACTAGTCATGACACGTGGCTCTTGAGCTGGTGTAGAAGATCACCAAGCTGCTGGTTGAGCTCTGTACGCACCACGACCCCGAACTGGTGATGGGTGACAGGTACCTGTCCGCACTCACTCCCGGGAGAGGGGCGAGCCACTTCCCCTAAGGTAGTTCCACTCAAAGGTGGTGCAGGACCAATGGACAGGGAGGTCCCGGGTTGGGCCCCAGACATGCTGGTGCCTGGTGCCATGGCAAGCTGAGGTGGGACAGGTGGGTCCAGTGGGACCGGCCTTCCCAAATGTGCTATAGTGTTTAGATTTCATCATCATATGTGGATTAGTAATAGTCAACACATTACAGGGTTAGGTATAACAGCATGCATAGATATTCCCATTAACCCAGACACCAGATACGGAACATTTGCATAGCAAACAGAACACATGTATATATGGGACCACAGTGGCAATAAAAACAGCATGCAGGTACATTGATGGCACCATGCACCCAGTGTTGGAATAATTCAATATAGCACATGCATGGGAACAATTAAAATATTTATCAAACAATTGGACATTATCAGAATGTAGGTATCATTGCATACTACTAGTTGGGGTGGGTATGTTGACTATTGTTGGAGATGTGGGGGGAAGAGAAAGACGTCAATTAACAACTAGTATATTTTTGTAGTCCACATTACTTTCCTAGTCAGTGCAGTTATCTGTACCTTACAAGTCTTACTACACTGCCCTATAGCCTTAGTTTGGACAGTGATATGGCTGTTGTCATTGTTATACATGAACTGGTTTTACCTGCAGTATACACCTCTTATCTCGTATACCTGTGGAGAGAATGTTTGTTAACACTAACTAACTGTTTCTACACATACACCCAGATTCCGGGTTGATGTGCACATAGCTATCCAACTTTTTCTGCACAGACTCTGGCCATGTGTTGACCACATGCAGGTGTGCCGGACAGATCTAGAATATTGCCCTCTTCAACCTTTAGTGGCCTGACACACACATATACATGGTTTCCTACACAGTTATATTATGCAGCACAGTGTGGGTGACAGTGATCAGTGATTCTTTATTATTCAGAGAAACTGCAACACTCACTATTCTCTACAATACCAGAGTGAACAGTACCAGTACAGGTTATAATGGTTTTTATTTCTCAGCACAGTGTCCGTATCCAACGTACCTGTGGGAGCAGTGTTTGTTAGCACTACCTGACTGTTGCAACACAAAGTTCCAGATTACACATTAGTATTATGCACATACATCTCACTCTGTTACTGTACACACTCTGGTCACAGCTTGACAACATGAGGTGTAGATATGACATACTTGGCTTATTACTCTCCTAACAGTTTCAGGGGTTACTACAGTGACAGGTTTGTTCTCATAGATGTTTGACAATCACTTGTATTCCCTGTTTGCTGACTAAACATCTGGGTTCATTCCACAGACTTACCAGGGGGACAGGGAGGCAGGCAGCAGATATGGGTCCATATACTGGACATTCTGGCCTCATCTGTACAGTTGTGGGGTATGATTCTGTATGCAGCCTACTTCCACTCCCAGGATTCAGACCATGGCTGTGTCTGCTACAACTTAAACACAGTACATCACAGTTGTGTCTGCTATATAGATATTACTGTATATTTCCTATCTGCTTTCTGTCTTATTAATCCCCTGTGCTTTTGCATTCTGACCTTGTATTACAACACTGTTATACAGATTTCCTAGACAGTTATAATATTTTGTAGGACAGTGTGGGCGACAGTGATGTGTAATATGTCATTATTCAGAGCAACTGCATCAATCGCAATGCCATACAGTATCAGTGTAAACAGTACCAGTACAGGGTATCATTCTTGTATGTCTGGGCACAGTGTTTGTATCTGGCAGACCTGTGGGAGCAATGTTTGTTAGCACTACCTGAATGTTCCCACACACAGTACCAGATTCCACATTACTATTATGCACATACATCTCACTCTGTTACTGTACACACTCTGATCACAGCTTAACAAGTTGGGGTGTAAATGGGACATACATGGCTTCTTAGACTCATAAGGTTTTGGGGAGTTGCTAGTGTGCCAGCTATGTTCTCATAGATGTGTGGCAATCAGTTGTGTTCCCTGTTTGCTGCCTATATGTCTGGGATCATCCCACTGATTTCCCAGGCGGACAGGTTGACAGGCAACAGAAATGGGCCACTTTACTGGACATTCTGGACATATTTGTACAGTTGTTGGGTATGATTCTGTATGCTGACTACTACCACTGGCAGGATTCGAACCATGGCTGTCTGTGCTAAAAAACAATAGTTCACATCTCAGTTGCATGTGCTATTCGGGTTTTGGTGTCTGTATTTTCCCTGTTTTCTGTCTATGTGTCTCTCAGTTGTACTAAATGGTCTCTGGGGATTACACCAGTCATATACAGGCATTCCTACACATTCAATTTATGGTGCATGGTGTGGGTAACAGTGCTTAATGCAACAGTACTATTACATGATTGCAAATCTACATTACCGTATGATACCAGAGTATACACATGCAGTCCAGCAGTTAGACCTTTATTGTCAGGCTATTATGCTTTTATTTACATACGAACTATATGAGAATCTTCCTGCTATATTCTACGATGTATGCAGTACTTGCCTTGAACAATACAGGTTTTATACAGGCAATTAATGTACTACTACTTTTAGTTTTATTTCTTATGACAGTAAATGCATGAGTATTACTGACCTACCTCACGTTGCAACCTCGCCAGGTGACTGACGTGGGCCTCCTGGTTCGCAGCCCTTTCCATTGCAGCTGTGGGGGACATAAGATTAATATTTAGCCATACCTATCCATGATATACATGAGCTGGCAATTATTACACACACAGTGGTATGATATTACACACAACTGGAACATCCCCTGCTGCTCTAGCCTCTTACATCCACTGCTCCAAGAGGTCCCCCTTACACCACTTCAGGTCGGCATAGTGATGCCTGACCTGCTCACCAGTTTGGGGTATGACAGTGGCACTGGTGAGGTCACAGACAAGATGGTCCCAGGCCTCCGCCTTATAGTGGGAGCCCTGGTACTGGCCCTGCAGCAGTCTCTGATTGTGGTCTTTGACAAGGAGTCCTGCCATGACTCTGGACTCCTGTATGCACCAGCGCTGCACCCAAAAGTGCACACCTTCTTCCCTACTTGACATGGTGCCTGCAAGGGGAAGCTACAACCAGTTATGAGATGTATTCCCACCTCTTGGGTTTAAGTAGAGCCAATCTCCCACACTTTTCCATGATTGGCTGGTTTTGAAAAGGCTAGGCTATGGGCAAACCTACTTACCCAGGGTTGGTATTGTTTAAAGGGTTATACCTCTGGGCACACTGAGTTAGCTAGCCTACACATTGCTTACACCTCCTAAGATGGCCTGTACAATGCTTAGCATTGCTTACATTAGACTTTGCATTATAATTCCTTTTTGGCATTGATTTATTATTCATTACACCTTATATGTATGTCTGGTATCCATGATTTATGTGTATGTACACTATATGGGGCCCTTGTGTTTTATTGGGGACTTTAACACTCTATTACAATTACACCTGACTTATGGGATTACTGCTGTACTCCAGTTCACATATTTATG